>NC_077234.1:242237283-242867283 GCF_027887165.1 Monodelphis domestica
GTGATTATAATGTCTTAGACTTAGAGTCAAGGAAAACCTAAGTCACTTACTAGCTGTATAACCTACTACAGGTCACTTAATTTCTGTCTGCCTCAGTTCTCCAAATGAAAAATGGGAATAATAATAGCATCTACTTCCCAGGGCTAAGACAACATTAAACAATATTTATCAAGTACTTGGCACATAGTAGGTATTTAATAAATGTCAATTAAAATGTAAAATCTAAAAATAATTCCCACCCATAGAGAGACCTCAAATTGGAAAGGGTTTTCACAAGCCATAGCGGGGTGTACCCTGATGTCCTCAAGCAAAGATAGCTTTATTAAGGGGATTCTTATTCAAGTCTAAGCTTGATTAGACAGCCTCAGAAATCCCTTCCAATTCAGAGATTTTATGAGCTGCCACAGAAATACAAGGATCATAACATTAGAGCTAGAAAGGAACTTAATGATCATTTTGTCCATCTACCTCCTACCCCTGATTTTTATAGAGAAGGAAATCAAGTATTAGAGAAATTAAATGACTTTGAAAAATCACAGCTATCAAGTCAGAGCCAGGATTCAATCTCAGACCCTCTGGCCCTCAATCCCTTTTCACAACATTATATTGCCTCTTTGAGTTATTCTGTTCTGCAGTGGTGTCCAACATTTTAGAATCCCATTTAGTTTGCTATTTCCTTCTCCAGTGCACTTTACAGAGGAGAAAATCAAGGCAAACAGTTAAGTGACTTGCCCAGGGTCACACAGTCACTAAATGTCTGAAATTGGATTTGAACTCAAGAAGGAAGATAAGTCTTCCTGACTCCAGCCCAGGCACTCTATGCACTTCAGCACCTAACTACCCTAAATTTTAGGTGGTATCTTTTTTTTTTTTTTTGCGACTAGGTCTTCCTATGTCACTGGGATTAAAAGTGAAGCGTTCATTCCTTGGAATGATTCAACTGGGGCTGTATCCGAAATGTTCTAGAGCCAGCTAGTACAGCTTAGAGCTGATTATTAAATTTTCAGTGTGAGTATTTGCATCTTAGACATCAGCAAACCCTACAAATCTGGGTGTGGTTGATTGTCTAGACTCAAGAGAGTGATGAAGAGAACTTTAATAATGCAGACTATGTGCTTTTCTTTTTTCTTTCCAGTAAGCCAGTTATTCCATATTTAATAGCACATCACTGGAATCCGCCATCTAGTGGCCCTCTGATCCCAGGGTCCAGTATCACACACACACACACACACACACACACACACACACGCACACACACACGCCTTTTATAGAAGAGCCACTTTAGTCTCTATGGATCCCCTCAAAGCTCCCTTGAAATCCCTTTGCTCTTGGTGTGAGCCTTTGAGATCAGGGACCGTTTTGAAGTTCTGTTGGCTTGTTTTGGCTTTCTTAGTCTCTCCAGAGCTTAGCACTCTGCCAAGACTTCCCATGTCATTGACTGATAGAGAACACTGAGGAACAAGATCTCACCACTCGGCTGTGGTCCTTCTGGGCCACCAGGGGGCTCTCATCCCATGAGCAATAAGAAGGGAGGAACCAAACAGAGCAGAAGCTTTCCTGAAGCCCATCTTTCTTCAGTGAGTTTTCTGTACAATTAAATTATGGAGGAGCTCCAAAGGGGCTACCTCACTGCCTTGATCAGGTCCGTTTCCTTATTTCAAGTTGCCTGTCCAAAATCCTTGAGGAGAGAACTTTTTATAGTTAAACAAGGAATAATAACTGCCATTCGCATAATTTGTATAGACATTGGAGTTTTATAACAACTAGAGGTCTTCCTATCCTCAAATTACAGATGGGGAAACTGAATCTACACTTGCGTCTTAGAGAAGATTTTTATTTCTCACCATTTTACTAGCTTTATCTAATCTTTCCATCCCAGGCTGCCAAATGTGGGAGTTTTTTATTATAAAGATATTTTATTTGACCAACTGCATGTAATAACAGAATTCCCCACAAGTTTTCCAAACTTATATGATCCAGATTGTCTTCCTCCCCCTCGTGGCACTGGCAAGCAATTTGATCTGGGTTATACATGTATCATTATGCAGGACGTATTTCCATATCAAGCATTTTTGTAAGAGGGTCATCACATAAAACTAACCCCCCCCCAAAAAAAAAAACAATTTGGGGAATTTTTAGAAATCTGGATAGAGTGCCAAGTCTGGAGTTAGGAAGAACTGAATTCAAATCCAGTCTCAGACACTTACTATAGTAGACTAGTCACTTAAACTCTGTTTACCCCTCAGTTTCCTCAGCTATAAAATGAGCTAGAGAAGGACATGGCAAACCACTTGCCAAGAAAACCCCAAATACAGTCATGTAGAGTCAGACACAACTGAAAAACAACTCAACAACAACAACAACTAAAGTCTATAGCATCCTGAAGGATATGTGTGTCATCTGCGTTTAAAGGCAACTAATTAGTCCCAAATGGCATATCATTCTGGAGCAGAGAGGAAAGTGTTCCATAACTAATTGTAGCTCATCCCTTTGTAATGGTCAAATGGCCAGAACATTCAACAAGTGCAGTCCTAAGAGCTGTGATCTCAGTAAACAATATCTAAAGAGGGCCCTGAATTGACTATCAGAACTCAGTTTGAATTGTGACTCTGATACTTACTACCTTCGTGATCTTGAGCAAGTCACAACCTCTTTGGACCTTAATTTCCTAATATATCAAATAAAGGGGTTGTTTGTTATATAAACTGGATTCTGAGTCAGAGAAGCTACGATTAATTTCCCCACTTAATAAATGGTATTACCATAGGCAAGATCCTTTACTTCTTGGGTTCCAGTTTCCTCAGTTGTAAAATGAAGAGATTTAACTAGATAGTTTCTATGATTTGTTCCAACTCTAAACTATGCTACTACAAAAGAGTTATACCTTCCAAAGTTCATTCCTGCTGGTAAATGATTTAAAACAGGCTGGAGTGCTGGGAAGAGAAGGAAGGAGTCATAAATGAACTATACTTTTATGTTAAATCTGCATTATTTTCTTTAAACCTTACCTTCTGTTTTAGAATCAATACTAATTATGGTTTCCAAGGTAGAAGAGAGGTAATAAGCTCTAGGCAACTGGGGTTAACTGACTTGCCATAGCTCATAGAGCTAAGAAGTATCTGAAGTTAAATTTGAACCCAAGACTTCCTGTCTCCATGTCTAGCTCTCTACCCATTGAGCAACCTAGTGGCTCCTTTAATCTGCATTGTTAACATTTTTCCCAACACTTTCTTTTTTGGTATTTTATTTTTTCCCCCAATTATATGTAACAACCATTTTTAGTATTCAGTTTTTTGAGCTCCAAATTTTTTTCCCTCTCTCCCCTATCCTCTTCCTGAGACAGTAAGTAATCTGATATAGATTTTACATGTGCAATCATGGAAAACATTTTTCTATGTTAATTCTTTTGTGGAAGAAAAAATGAATAGAAAAAAGGAAGAAAGTGAAATATAGTATGCTTTGGTCTGCATGCAGACTCCATCAATTCATCATGAGTCCCTGGGGATTGCCTTGGATCAGTGTATTGCCAAAAATAGCATCATTCCAGCCGCTCATCCTCCAATATTGCTGTTACTGTGTGCGATGCTCTCTTGGCTCTGCTCTCTTCACTCTTCTTCAGTTCATGGAAGTCTTTCTAGGTTTTTCTGAGATGATCCTGCTCATCATTTCTTAGCACCCAATAGTAGTACTTCATTACAACCATATGCCACAACTTGTTCAGCCATTCCCCAATTGATGAGTATTCCATCAATTTCCAATTCTTTTGCCATCACAAAAAATGCTGCTATAAATACTTAGGTACAAATAGAGACTTTTCCCTTTTTAAAAAAAATCTCTTTGGGATACAAACCTAGTACTGGTATTGCTGTATCCAAGAATATGCGCCATTTTATAGCCCTCTGAGCATAGTCCCAAATTGCTCTCCAGAATGACTGTCAGTTCGCAGCTCCAACAATAGTGCATTAGTGTCCCAATTATTCCTCCATTTACCATTTCCCCATTCTGTTATATTAGTAAATCTGATAGGTATAAAGTGGTACCACAAGGTTGTTTTAATTTTTGTTTTTCCAATCCAATATGATTTAGAGCATTTTTTTTTCATATGACAGATAGGTTTATCTCCATTGTTTTGTTTTGTTTTTCAAGCTTTACTTTCTGTCTTGGAATCAATATTGTGAATTGGTTCAAAGGCAGAAGAGTATTAAGAGCTAGGCAATGGGAGTAAAGTGACTTGCCCAGGGTCACATAGCTAGGAAATGTCTGAGGTCACATTTGAAAACGGGACCTCCCATCTCTGAGCCTGGCTCTCAATCCACTGAGCCACACAGCTGTGCTCTCCATCACTTTCTTAAGTCTACCGCAAACAAAGCAAGCCCTAATTTTTAGCATGTGCCAGTTTCTGAACTATAAATGCTCACATCGAAAATTTAACAACCAGCTCCTTAGTATAACCCAATATAAGTCCACCCCAGTTTCCAGCTCCAAAGTTATGATCATCTGACCGATCTCTAAAGTTTCAAGTAATGCTAGATCCAGTGATCTATTGACCTAGGGCCCCCATACAGAAACTCTGGGTGCTTTCCTCTTCTATCTCGTTGGGCACAAGCAAATCTGGTCACTGGAAGTAAAAGGAATTTACAAAGCATTTTCTCTTCCTTTGTATATTTATCTCTATCCATGGCTGCATGTACATTCTGCTTTCTTCTTGATCGAAATGTAATGTAAGCACTTCTCTACTCTTAATGTGTTTTCCTAATTAGCTTTACCATTAAAAGCAGCTGCTCCTGCAGTGGTTTTTACTTTTATAAAGCATTAGAAGATTAATTGAGTCATTACGTGGAAACATTAGGATGGAAATTTAGGGGGAGCTTTTTATTTAACTTGGGTTATAAATTGCCACTCGTTTACTTTATTTATGTTTTCCCTATTCTTCGGGTCTCCCATAACTAAGGACGCTCTTTTTATTTTGAGTCTTATGTATGTGAGATTTATTTCTTTTGCTTCTTTTAATTGAAATCAATTATAGCATATGGAGCTTCTGGCAGCTGGGTGTCTGCAATTAAAAGCAGCAGCTAAAGCAGGGACTTCTGGGATGCTCCTCCTGCCACTGACCTGGGGGGCTCAGAGCCTCCCATGTGCTCCTGATGGGCATTCCTAGCTGGCGGACTCTGTACAAGTTCTTTTTACCTTTCCACCACTTGGTTTGCTCAGGTTTAAGGGCCAGATCAGTCCCCTTATAATTCAGGGTTCCTGGTGGAACAAAGTTAACTGCAGATGATTCAACAATGAACACAGGGGCATTGGAGAAGGCTATTCAGCAAGGATGGGCATTGAGGACCTGCTTCATTCTCCAATTCATTGAGCCAGGGAGGGGAGTAAGAACACTCCTTGCTTCCCATTGCCACTGCCACATTTTCCTTCTGCTCTCACCATTGAGCAATCCCTCCTCCTTTGAGATTGGCTTAATCCATATCTACCACCCATTTCCATTCTGGTCGTTGCTTTCCACATACCTCAATGGCACTTCCCTTATTACTTCCACAAGTACAATGCCTGGCTGGCTCACGGTGTTTTTCCCCTTCTCCACTCCTGCCCTTATTCTAGGGAATTTCAGCACATAGATTGGTACTTCCTCAAACACCCTGATCCACAGCTTTGTTATTTCTCACTATCTATTTACTCCTCCACCCAACGATGGTCAGACCCTAGATCGCGCCATCACTCACACATGTGCCACTTCCATGTTCTTCTACTCTATTCCCTTATCTGATCACACAGTCCACTGGCATTACACATCTCCCTCTGCCTTGCAACCCCCAATCCACAGCATGACTCTTGACCCCTCAGTTCTTTCCCGTCACCCCCAAACTAGCTACCCTATTTCCCTTTCCCAAATCACAGCCACAATAAATCAGTTCAACTCTACACTTTCTTCTTCTCTCCACTCCCTTGACCAAACTCATCCTGCCTAACTTCAGCCAGCACTTAGTGCCTTCACTCCTCCTTGTACTAGCGAACAAAGCTGGAAAAAATCATGAACCAAACTGATTGAATCTACTACAAATGTTGTGTTTCTTAATGAGGAAATCTTTTTATACTTCCCACTATTCACTTACCAACCCACCCACAACAGGAGCTCTTCTAGCCCTCCTTGTACCTCTTCTGGTTCTCCCTGTCCTTGCCCTCTCACCTGAAAATTTCACCCTGAAAAAAATGAGGCCATTCACCAAGAGCTCCCTCTCCTAACCTCCTCCTCATGTCTCATTAATCTTATGGCCTTTTGCTCCTACCCCTTCTTTCACTCCTGTCTCACACAATGAGGTAGCCCTTTTCCTTACCAAGGAAACTCCCTTCTACATGCACCAGTGATTCCCTTCTCAAGCAGATGACTCCCTCTTGCACCCCTACTCTGCTTCTTGTCTTCATCTTTCTTTGTCTAGTGGCCATTTCCCTACTGCCCACGTCTCCACCATCCTCAAAAAACCTTCATGGGATCCATTCATCCCTACTAGCCATCATCTCATATTTTTTCACCCCTTTGTGATTAAACTCCTTGAGAAAGGTCTCTAGAAGGGCTTCTATTTCCTGTCTTCTTTCTTCTTAAATATCTTTAGTTTCCAGCGCCATCATTCAACCAAAACTACTCTCTCCAAAATCCCTAACAATCTCTTAGTTGCCAAATGATGGCTTTTTCTCAGTCTTCATCCTCCTTGATTTCCCTGCAGCCTCTGACACTGGTAATTGTCCTTTTCTCGGGATTTTGCTCCTACCACAAGAATCCAATGAAATGCAACACAATCAAATGTTTCTACAAAGTTATAAAATTATTGTCCTGTCTGATTTTCCCAAGTGTATAGAAAGTAGTTAGTCTAGAGCAATTGGTCTATGTAAAAGAAAGGCACAGTGATGTAGTAAAAGGGGCACTAACTTTTGATTGTGGAGATCTGGGCTTTAATCCAACTCTTACACTAATTAATGCAAAAGTGTGACCTTGGGTACTTCTCATTTAATCTATGTACATTTTAATTTCATTTGCAAAAGGAGGGCTGGAATACATATTATACTGAGTTCCCTCCTTTCTAAATTCTAGGTGGCTATGAAAATTAATCATAAAGGTTTATGCCACTACCTGAGTAGTAGCATACTTAGCTTCCTGGATCTATCTCAATCTCTTCATTTATTATATAAAGAGATTGTAGTGACTAGACCACATAATGAATATTATAGTCACCTTAGAGTGCCTCATTTTATTGGAGTACTTACACAATAGAACAGGATGATAAATATTATGGAAACAAAAGGATCCAGGATTGTTTAACCAGGAAAAGATAAGACTTAGAACTATATTTGCTATCTGTCTCAAGATACTAAAAGGGATGTACAGCTAGATAGCTTCCTTGGATTGAGAACCAGGTCTGGAGATGAGAGGTCCTGGGTTCAAATTTGACCTCAGATTCTTCCTAGCTGTATGACCCTGAGTAAGTCACTTAACATCCATGGCCTAGCCCTTGCCATTCTTCTGCCTTGGAAACAATGCACAGTACTGACTTTAAGATGGAAGATAAATATCTAAATTTTTTTAGTACACCAGAAGGGAAATTAGATTTATTCTGAATATCTCCTGAGGGTCAATATGTGGAAATTTGGGGAGGGGGATTATTTTTATTCAGTGTAAGGAAGAACTTCCTAACATTTGGGAATGTGGAGAAATAGAATAAGCTATTTCATAAGTATCCCACAAATGAGGTTGTTCAAATAGAAAAAAAAATTGGGATGCAGAAGGCAGACTTCCTGTTCACCTATGGATTGAACAGAGTATTTGAAATCCTTTTCAATGCTGAAATTCTGCATTTTTTGTTTTTCCTTCTTTTTTTAGAGTTTTGAAATCTGTAGATATTTGAAAGAGGGAATTTAATTTTGATTAACATTGAAATGAGGTGATTAGATCCATTATTTCAAGATATCAATTTAATACTCAGTACCTAAGTTTCTATTGAATTCTATCTAGATTATTCATTAGCTCCGATTGATTTCCAATTCTATGATTCCATGATTCTATTTGACTAGATCTTCCCTGAGGTTTCTTATTTTCAGTCATAACTAAGATGAATAGCTAAACAAGATAATAATAAATAGATAAATGGGAATTCTGATGTCTGAGGAAGACCTAGTAAAGCTCCCCTCTCCTTGATTCATCAATTGGCTACATGGTTGCTCACGTCACATCAGCCAGAAGAGGGAATCTCCCCAGGTTTATGTATCAGGCAGATCCTTGGGATCTGCATACCCGAATTCTAACCACTGGGAGAATGGGCCACCTCAGTTAGTCTCCCAAATTCCCAGCTCCCTGAATTCTTTCATCTGCTGGACGAACTCAATCCCTCTCCTTATATCTCAGATCCCTTTCTACTTTGCTATGGTAACACCTGTCCCAAGGTTTGTCTCCCAAAGGTGGGGGGGGGGGGGGTCAAGGTGCCAAGAGGCTGCTGGTTCAGCTAGCAAGAACAACTCCCAAAGCTCCTACTAGCAGAAGTCTGGAGGAACTGAATGTTTAGCTTTCGTTTTATCAAAAGAGAAGGTTAACTTAAGTCTCTTGGAAGTTCTTCTAGGAGTTTTCCTCTTATTCCCCTTTGGGAAGAGCTTGGATATTGCAGATGGCAGGGGGCTGAAAGGGATGGATTTTTTTTTCTGGTGGGATAGAACAAAAGGAAATCATGCTTCTAATTCTGGTTAGGAGCCTCCAGCAATGAGTACTAGGAATTGAAAGTGACTTTCACACACCCAGAGGAGACTTGCCTTGATGAACAGAAAGCTGAACTCAAAACCTTGAGAAGAGCTGAGTTCAAGTCTCACCACTAATACACACTTTGGTTTTCTGATGCCCAGGAAAGTCACCTAGGTAGTTCTCCAGCAGTAAGTTGTTAAGAAGGTGTTGTCCTGCATTGGCTAAAGTTTCCTTTCTTGAGATTTCCTGAGCACAGATCTCCTCCATACCCTCCCTGATCCCCTCCATCCTCTCCTCCTCCCACCCCAATCCCCCTACCAAAGCATGACTTGTAAGGTGAATAGGGACTCCAGCTTTCTGGGCAGAATCCCCAGAGTTCAATGCCAACCTAATTTGAGTTGGGAATTTTCCAAGTAGTCTACCTTCAAAGGACAGTGGAACAAGGTACAAGGTGAGGATGTGGCGCTTCTACATAGCTATGGAGATGTTCTTTAAGCTGCCCAAACTGCTCCGACGCAGTTGGTCAGGGTAATGTGGGGAAATGTTTTGACATCTCCTCGGGGTCCCCCCCCCATTTAAAAAGTGGTTTAGAAAACAACAGGCCAACGCCATGGATGGTGGGACTGTGGCAAACAGTGCCAGCAGCTAAGTAAGCTGGAATATGTGTCAACTAGTGGATGAGTGCTGGATCACTCTCTTAATCGTTTTTAATTCGTTCAAGGCAAAGGGGGAGTTTTCCCTCCAACTCACTGTTATCCTATCTTTAGGAGTAAGCGTCCAGCCCCTTTCTGGCTGGGGATAGAGGAGGCCAGTTGGCAGGAAGCAGAGAAGCCCAGAGAAGGAAGGATTGAGGGTATGGGGGAGGAGGGAGGATGTGGAGGAGGAGGACAGGGCAGAATGGGGCGGGAGGGTGATTGACATGAACAGCAGAGTAGTTCAAAGAAAGAAAACTGGATTTGGAGTGGGAAGACCACCGGAGGTCAAATCCTGTCGGCACTGCTTCCTGGCAAGTCAATTCTAAGCTCCTGTTTCCTCCTCTCCAGGGTGAGGGAGTTGGACCACTACCTTTGATGGTCTCCGCCAACTCTAATCCCATTGGTAGGTTTTCCCCTCTCTTGCCTGACGACCCACCTGTAAAGAGAGGAGAGATCATCCATTACTCCCAACACGTGGGACAGTAAGACTGGTACTGTGATATCTCAGCAGTCAGTTTGGTAGCAGGTGGAGCCTGGGAGAAGGGACCACAGAGGGCAGAAGAGGGACCACAAGGCGAAGCTTCCTGGTCCAAGTTAGTGGTCTAGAACTAGCTGTCCCCAGCCCGCATGAAGGTTTTACTTAAAATTTCACAACTCTTCATTTCACTATTTTGGGGCCTCCGTGGCCTGTCTATTCTTTACAAGACTACTGGAGAATTGCATAAATGATTTGCATTCAAGCATGGAATGTCAAGGGTACAGGACTGAGGAGAAGACTTAATAATAATAATAACTTGCATTTTAGAAGAGCATTTTAACAGCATTGTAAAGTTATCAAATCATTTGACATATTGTGTCATCTAATCCTTAAACTCGTGATTATTATCCCCATTTTATAGATGAGTAAACTGAGGCAAACAGAGGTTCAGTGGGCCCAGGGTCACATAAGCTAGTAAATGTATAAAACTGGATATGAACTCAGATCTTTATGACTCCAAATCCCATGCTTTTATCTACATAGAAACGATCTACATAGCTTCATAGCTTACCCCGAGTATAGTGGGATGCTTCTCCAACTGAACTTTCTGAATCTTGGGAAAGAAAAATCTAATCTAACTTAAGATTATTCTAACATTCTACTCCAAAAAGTCAAGCCTACAATTTCAATTACTCTGTTAATATTCTAGACTTCCAAGGCTTTCAATCACCCCCTTATGGATGAACAAAAGAAAAAAAAAAAGCAAAATTATGAGCAAACTATAAGCAAAGCCCTGGAGATGTGAATGAACAGCCCAGTCCCTGCTCTCCAGAAGCTCACATTCCATCAGAGACCACACCTAAAAGAAAGTTCAGCTACAGGGCAGAAGAAAGTCCCCAAAATCCTAAGGGTTCAAAAATGGAGTTGATAACAAGACCCAGATGTCCTCGCATTACATCAGTAGATTAGAATGATGCTAAGGGTCTGTAGGGGATAGAAGCATGCAGATGATAAGGCCTTGGAGGACATTGGGAGTCAGTGGCAGGGCAAATGCTAAGGTCTAGCCTGTCTCCACATCTCACAGGAAGGAACAGAGATAGTGACTCCAGCCTCATCCAAATCGAGTGAGTAATCAGGCAGGTTGGATGAGTTCTGGGCAGTCTGGGCTGGAGGAACATCACTGTGTCTTTCTTCTGCCTAGTCAACCAAGATGGCTTCTGGAATCGCCCAGAAACAAAGGAATGGGACAAAAGGGAAGCAACAGTTGCTAAGATCCCTGCATATATGCTCGTTCAGGAGAATTTTTGTACCCTACAAGACAATCAAACCATTTTTGAGACTTTTTTGATCCAGGAAACTAAGGCTCTGCCATTGTCAAAGCTTCCTAGTCACTCAAGTACAAAAACTCAATGCAGAATCCAGACACCTTAATTTTGATCCATACTTCTGACCAGGCCCATCATTATCTGACCTGGAACCCATTGTATAACCAGACCTAAAATAAGCCTAACAAATCGGCAGACCAACCGACCAAGTCAACATTATATCTTTGGGGAATAACTTTTCCCATGTTAAGTATCATATCTTTTGCTAAATAGTAGACAGTCTAGCAGTCCCATTCCATTCCAATCTCAAACATGAATGACTAGACTTTCCTGAATTGGGTCTGACCCAGAAGACCCCTGAAGCAGAGTGTTGGCCAATGTGTTTCCCCAAGAAACAAGAAAATGTGCTTGCTCAGCTAAGCTGCATAGGGATTTCAAGGGCTATCACCAAACTTGTGAGAGACAAGTAGAAACTAGAACTGGATCATTTTAGGAAAGTCCCGGCATTCTATGTCACCTTTAATTTTCTTTTCTGAGTACAGAATTCAAGAATCAGGGAATTTGGGCTAGAAAGAAACTGGTAAACGATCTCATCCTAGCCTCCTCATATTACCCCTTGATCCAGTAATACCACTACTAGTCCTGCATCCCAAAGAAATCTTTAAAGAAGGGGGTGGGGAGGGCTTACTTGTACAAAAATATTTATAGCAATTCTTTGTAGTTGCAAAGAATCGGAAATTAACAAATTCATCAGTTGGGGAATGGCTGAACAAACTGTGATATATGATGGTGATGGATAATATTGTGCTGTAAAGAATGATAAGCAGATTACTCTCAGAAAGAGTTGGCAAGACCTACATGAACTGATGCAGAGTGAAATAAGCAGAAGCAGGAGAGTATCATGCACAGTAGCAGCAATATTTCATGGTGGTTAACATTGAAAAACTTAGCTATTCTCAGCAATATAATAATTTAGAAGAATTCTGAAGGAATTAGTACCAAAGGTGCTATTCACCTCCAGAGAAAGGATTGTTGAAGTCAGAATGCAGATTAAAGCATAATATTTTTCACTTTAGCTTATTTTTATTTTTATTTGGGGGATCTGATTTTATTTGTGAATTCTTTTATGACAATGACAATTATGGAAATATGTTTTACTTAATAATATGTGTATAACCCAGATCAAATTGCTTACCACCTTTGGCAGGGAGAAGGAAAGGGAGGGAGGGAGAGAGACAATTTGAATCTCATAATTATGGAAAACCTATGTTGAAAGTTATTACATATAACTGGGATTTTTTCAAAAGAGGAAACCGAGACCCAGAGAGATTAAGCAATTTGTCCACTGTCACGCCTTTAGTAAGTAGCAGAATCAATACTGGTCTTCTGACTTCAAATCTATACAGCTCTTTATATCATGTTGAATAAATTCATAATAATGAAACTGATCTCAAGCTTTGAATAGAGAGATAAAGTGAATCTCAGAGACTTCCAGGCTCCCATTTCTTTTTCTTTTTTTTTTTAAACCTTTACCTTCCATCTTGGAGCCAATACTATGTATTGGTTCCAAGGCAGAAGAGTGGCAAGGGCTAGGCAATGGGGGTGAAGTGACATGCCCAGGGTCACACAGCTGCGAAGTGTCTGAGGTCAGATTTGAACCCACGACCTCCCATCTCTAGGCCTGGCTCTCCATCCACAAGCTACCCAGCTGCCCCCCAGACTCCCATTTCTAAGGAATAATCCTACATTTCTTTACACATTGGTAATAGTCAAGTTCTTTGATTACAGAAGGGTTAGCCAGGTTTCTTTACAATGAATGAAACCCAGTATCTCAATTGGAGAATCTCAAACTCAACAAAGCCAAAATGTACCTCATTATCTTCTTCTCAAAACTCTTCATTGTTGTTCAGTCATTTTACTTGTATCCAATTCATTGTGACTCCATTTGAGGGATTTCTTAGCAGAGATAATGGAGTGAATTGACTTTTCCTTCTCCAGCTTATTTAATAGATGAGGAAACTAAGGTAAACAGGTTTAAGTGACTTGTCCAAGTTCACTTAACTAATAAGTGTCTGAGGCCAAGTTTGAACTCAGAAAGATGGATCTTCCCGACTCCAGGCCATCAGTCTATCCACTGTACCACTCTTCCTAATTTCTGTTTCCATTGCAAATATCACCAATCTTTTCAGTCACCCCAGTTCATTACCTTGGAGCTCTCCTCTTTACCCTCCTTTTCCTGCATATTCAATGAAATGTCAAGTTGTATCAATTCTACCTCTACAATATCTGTTGAATCTGAATCTTCTTTCCATCTATGCTAGAACTTTCAGATATTCTTCCCCTCTTTTCTGAACTATCCCAATAGCCTCCTAGTTTGTTTCCCAGACTCTAGTGTCTACCGTCGCCAATCCATCCTCCTAAAAACTTCTACATCCACATTCATAAAGCAGAAATAGGAATATATCACTCCACTGCTGCAATGGCTCTCTTACACCCAAGATGAATCACAGATATCTGTTTAGTATTTAAAGCCCTCTCTGATCTAGTTCCAGTCTCCCTTTCCAACCTGATCATATACTACGCCATTCTGTTGCCTCTACCCTGGACAATATTCCACCTTCCACTTTAGTGCCTTGTCCTGTGCCTGACTAGGATGTGTTGCCTCCATACCTCTGCCTCATAAATTCCCAACTCCTTCAAGGCTTAGCTCAGGCTCTCTCTACTAAATAAGGCCTAACCTACATACTCTTCCCACCGCTAATGCCACCCTTCTAAGCCCACAAATTGCCTTGTATTTACTTTGTGTCTTTTGCATATACTACTCTTTCTTTGCATTGCAGGGGCACCAGTGCCAGTAGGTATAGATGTCCAGATTGAAAGTATTGACAGCATTTCAGAAGTTGATAAGGTACGTATCTTGAATGATATTAATTCTTTCAGAGAAAAAAATTAACACAGAATAATATTCAAATCACTGACCTAGAAAACATTCACTTAAAGCATATTTTAGATTCTTACACATATTCTTTTAAGGTTGGGCTGCCTTTTACACAATCCCTAATCTTCCTATCGATGAGCTTTCCTTTTTTCTCCCTTAATTCATTGAAAAGATGATAAGATCATAGGACTTGGAGCAGGAACTTTAGAAATCACATCAGACAACAATCTGTCCAAAATTATACAGGTATTTACTTGGTGCTAACCAAGATGAGCTACTCTCTCAAAGATCTCTAGACTT
The DNA here is from genome assembly GCF_027887165.1 of Monodelphis domestica. Classification (NCBI taxonomy): domain Eukaryota; kingdom Metazoa; phylum Chordata; class Mammalia; order Didelphimorphia; family Didelphidae; genus Monodelphis; species Monodelphis domestica. The sequence goes on from NC_077234.1 coordinate 242,251,745, forward strand.
TGAGTACAGAATTCTTCTGGGCATTTTTTAATATGTGCCTTGTATTTCCGTATTATCCCAATCTATTTTCCTAGCTGTACAATATCAGAAGGTTTATGATGATTTCAGTAACATTTTCTGCCAAAGAACAAAACTAGGTGCAATGAAAGAAAGTTATGGGAGATAGGGTTCAGCCTGATGAAAAGGATTGCCTAACATAGCTCTCCAAAAACAAATGGAGATAAAGATATTGCTCTCATCACTAAAACTGTTTAAGCAGAACCCAGGTCCACCATTTACTAGAACGTATTCTAAAACAACAATAGATAGTAAAAGGATAAAAAAAGAACATTGCCCAACATTCAAGTCAGGAAAAGAACTTTGGCAGCTTCGAGGATGGATGGAAGGAGGGAGAGAGAAGGTGGGATCATAAAGTAGAAGACTATTAAAGTAGTCCAGGAAAGGAATAAAAGCTTCAACAATGATGGCTCTGTAAATAGAGACAAGGTGCAGAAACAAGAGATCACATGGAGGAAGAAATCAGATTGGACATGTTGTTTGAAGGGGAGCAGAGAATGGTTTGCTGGCTGGTTCAAGTGCCAGGGTTGAGGTAAGATTATAATTGTCCTCAGGAGCTACGAACCAGAGGTCCATGGTGGGAGGATGGAGAGTAATGTTGAATGAGAAAGAGTAGGTGAAGATCGATGTCCTTGTGTTGGAGACAAGTCCAAGATGGACTTCTGGGAAGACTATTGTGTATCGTGTAACCCATCTTCCCACGTTCCATTTGGTTGATCCCACACACACCCATGAGAAGTAATGCCATGGTCTCATTTTGAAGGCAACTAACATAGAGTGCTTGGATTTTGAGTTTTCCCTACTAACTTCAATTCATTTGATAAAATACCTTTGTGGCTTTCCATGTCTCATTTGGCACCTCTCAGTCAGCTTATTAAGGAGTATTCTTGAATTTTAATTTCTATTGCTTTCTTCTTTTTTCTTTCTTTTCCTCATCCAATTCAATTCAATTCACATTTAATAAATTTAAATAAACTATGCACAAAGGCACTCTTCTAGATGATAGAAAGACAAAGATAAGTGTTTAGCACAGTGCCAGGAACAAATAAAAAATGCACCATTTAAATGCTACCTTTTATTGTTATCATATAACAGTCCTTACCTTCAAAGAACTTTAAACTTAATAGGGAAGAATACATAAATAAATACAGCCTAAAATAATCTTAAAATACATCCACAATGGGGGTACCTATGTGACTCAGTGGACTGAGAGCCAGGCCTTAAAGATGAGAAGTCCTGGGTTCAAATTTGACCTCAGATACTTCTTAGCTGTGTGACTCCAGGGAAGTCACTTAATGCCCATTGCCTAGCCCTTGCCACTCTTTTGCCTCAGAATCAATGTGTAGTATTAATTATAAGATGGAAAGTATGACTTTATTTTTTAAAATACATCTTTTGAATAAGATAAATATAAAAAGTGTCATAAGAAATTTAGGGAAAGAGGTTTATTTATACAGAAAATGGAAAAAGTCAAGACAGACAGAAACAATGACAGAGATGGAGAAGTAGACAGAGGGAACATAGTACCTGATTTCAGCCTGGAAGAAAGATTTCAAAAGGCAGAGAGACATAGATGGGACTACATTTTAAGTATATGGGAAGATCCATTACACAGAGCCTAACAGAAAGTCTTTAATTAATAAATGCGAGTTGATTTTTTGCCTGGAAGGACACATAGAAGATAATTGGGCAACAACTACTGGTCCAGTTGGACTGAAACATAGAGTGTATAAAGGAGAGTAAAGTATGAAAGCTATGTTAGAGTCAGACTGGAGAGGGTTAGAGTTCAGAGTTTGCAATTTGTCCTTTGGGTAACAGGGAATCATGGAAGGTTTTTGAGCATAGGAATCAGGGTCAAACCCATACATTTGGAAAATTATTTGGCAGCTTTTTGAAGGATGGACTTAAAGCAGATAAATATGTCATGATACAATTAGGATCTGGGCATCTGGGTGGTTCAGTGGATAAAGAGCCAAGCCTGGAGATAGGAAGTCCTGGGTTCAAATGTGACCACAGATAATTTCTAGCTATGTGACCCTGGACAAGTCATTTCATCCCATTTGTCCAACTCTTAACTCTCTTCTGCCTTGCAACTGATACTTAGTATTAATCCCAACACAGAAGGCAAGGTTGTTTGTTTTTTTTTAAAGATACAATTATGATCAAATGAGTTAATACGTGGCAGTACTTAGCATAATGCCTCATAGTAACTAACTAGTGAGCCCTATGTAAGTGGTTATTTAGTTCCCCTTTTCTTCCCCCAATTACTCACTTGAAGGTGAGAGGAAATGAGAAATAGAACAAGGGGACAACTATGCAAGTAAAGAGTCAGATGAAAGAAACATTAAGAAGTTACTTTTGCGAGGACTTGGAAATCCATTGACTGTAGAGAGCAGAGAAGAGAGTAGAGAATCACAGATGGCACAGATTTTGAGACTCCACAACTAAAAAGATGTATGATGGTGCTACCAATATGGACGCCCTCCTCTAGACTTCCACAGACCAATGGGATGACTCTCTGGAAGAGGGAATGTCTGGGATTTGATAAAGAGGGGATGAGACCTTGGGCAGCAGGAAGTATGGGGTACAGGAGGAGCAGAAGGCTGGGGAAGCCCACCCAGACCAGGAAACGGGATAAAACCTGCTTAATGGAGCCTAAAACAACCAGGCTCTCTTTGGCTTGGTCAGTGTCATCAGTCATAACATGATGGCAGACAATGAAACTGCAGCAGGCCATTTGGAGAAAGGACTCCATCTGTAGTAATTTATAGGCTGTGCTGTGGAGTGCAACAGCCAAGAGGTAGCATCTTCCTCCTTTTTATCCAAAGGGAGCTAGAAAAATGCAGCTAGGTTCCACTACAGCTGGTGGTATTTTGTGAGCTATTTTTTTTTTCTTTTTATAAATTTGCCATTTTTTTTTTGGCATGATCCTTCTTGAGATCAGAAAACAGCTCAGAGAGGGTTTAAATTTCACTCATTGCTAGGACTATAAAAGTCTATTATAGGAAGATAAGGCCTCTCTAGGGGCTATTGAGTCACAGTTTTATTTTTATGAATGATCTTACAACTCTCCCAAGAAGAAACCTAAAACATCAACTTCATGGGAATTTGACTTGGGAGCCATACAGTGTTCTACCCTAAGCGCTTTAGTATCATTCAATCAGGCACTAGGTGATAAATTAGAAAAATGAGCTAGCTAGGAATCAGAAAGACATGAGTTCAAATCCCACCTAAGATTGGTTGTGGGGGACCCTGGACAGATCGCTTAAACTTCCCTCCTCAATATCCTCATCTATAAAATGAGGATAGATAAAACCGCCCACCTCCCGGGGTTATAGTACTGATTGAGATAATATTTGTAAAGCACTCTGCAAACCCCAAAATGCTTAGTAACCATACTTGCAGCTACTCCCCCATTTTCACAGCCTCCAAGAAGATTTTTTGCATCTCATTGAGCACTATGAAAGGGTGCTAGGTAGAAGCTGAAGGTCTCCTACAATACCAATCTAGCTCAACCTACGGCTCTGCAGGTTGGAACCGGGCACAGTCTGTCCTCTGACGAGCAGCAGAGCAGTTGGCAGAAAGAAAAGCTACAGTACTATTATGACATTGGCATCTGGGCTACAAGGATGGAGAATGAATGGGGAACTGCGCTGCTTCATTTTCAATGAGCTTCAAATGAGAAGTGGGTGTTAATTACAATGAAATGAGCTTAGAATGTGTTAGAGTGGTCATAGAGTGATGCTGATAGTTACGGCAATAAAGAGTCCTGCAAATGTAGAGTAGTTAGAAGCCACCTTAGAGTTCATCTGGTCTAATGATCTCATTTTTCATAGGAAGAAAAGGAGGCCCAGAGAGTATAAGTGGATTGCTCAGCGCTACCCAGTTAATTAATGCCAGAGCTCATCTGGAAGTCTAGGGTTGGAAATTTGAAATTATGCACATTTGAATTTGTAGAGCAGTGTTTACTCTGTTCCACTGCCATGGCGAGCCATGCTGAGAAACTTCCTTCCATTTAATTGAGAAGATTAAATTGATTCTATGTTGTTTTTTTTATTCTTTGTATTAATTGATTTTTGTTCTTGTAAGTGATTTTGCCCCATAAGTGCCCAAGTTATGGTTCTCTGTCTCTGGACTTAGGCCTGTAATGAATAAAGGAAGATTAGAAATCCAGTTCTAGCCTCAAGGAATTTAGCTAACCTTAGTTAGGGATTTCAGTTTGCCATAAGGGTGTCAGACCTAATAGCTTTTTACCGCCAAGCTATATCCTTCAAGGATGTCTGATTTGCTGTCCAAAAAGTCTGGGCTGCTATCTTGAAGGCGTACTCAAATAATGGATACTTCTTAGTCACAGGGGAGAAAGAGGAGGTCATTGCCAGTCCCTCATTACCAAACTTTCAACCAATCTCACCTCAGCTCCGTAGCCAATCACGTTACCATCAACCCCATGTTGTCACCTACCATGTTCTGTACTCCCCAAAACCTATGAAGGAGGAGATGGCTTTCTGCTTAGAGTCTTTGGCATAGAGACAAGCTATTGGCTCCTTTATTAAGAGATTTTGTGCCTCAGTTTACCTTTTTTGTTAAAATTCATTAGTGACATAAAGTAAATTCAACAAGTTTTATTAAATACTTATTATGTGCTATTCACTATGGTTGGCCTGAGACAAAAACAAAACGAAAATAATCTTGGTCCTCAAGGAATTACCATTTTAATAAGGGGAAAGAGAGGGAATTAGCATCTATACAGTGCCACGCCTTATGCTAAGGTCTTTACAAATATTATTCATTTTAGTTCCACAACAATCCTGAGAAGTGGGTGCTGTTATTATTCCCATTTTACAGTTGGGGAAACTAGAGCAAACAAAAATGAAGTGACTTTCCCAGGGTCCTTTTACTAGTAAGTATTTGAAGCTCACCAGCCCAGGACTCTGTTGTTATTTCACCTGTTGTTCATTTATTTCTCTCGAGTCCAACTCTTCATGACCCTGCAGTATCTTAGCAAAGATACTGGAGTTTCCCATTTCCTTCTCCAGCTCATTTTACAGATGAGGTAACTGAGGCAAATAGAAATGAAGTGGCTTGCCCAGGGTCACATATCTAGTATGTCTAAGGCCAGATGTGAACCCGTATCTTCCTAATTTCAGGCTTGCTGCTCTATCCATTGCCCCACAAAACTATCCCTACCACACTACTTCATAGTCTAGTCAATTGGAAATAAATCGATTTTTCAGGAAGAGGATAGACATGAAGCTGATTTCACCGTTTTGATTTAGGTGTCGTGTTACCTAGAGAATGAAGGCTTAGTCTTTGATGGCCAAAAATGCATACAGTCTCTTGTATGTATTCTTTTATCCTCCCACTTAGCAAGACACCATACAGGCTTACTACACACAATACAGTGAAAGTACTAATCCCATGAAGTAAGAGCAGTGATAATGATTGATGGATTGCAGCATCCCTTAGAATTCTTTCCACTCCGATCAAGTAAGAAGTTGCTAAGTACTTACTGCAGATGCTCTAGTAGGTTCAAGGTATAAAAACACAAAAGAAAAAAACCCTGTTTGGTGTTCAAAAACTGTCATCACCCAGGTCTTCCTATATCTCCATCCCCACTACGTACTCCAGTAGCATTGCCTTCCTGGATGTTCCTCTTTATGCTGGCCCCAGATTCTTTCTCTGGCTGTCCCTCAACCCTGGCAGGCTTTCCTTTCTCAACACCACTCAGCAAGACTTTCCAGGCTTCCTTTAAGTCCCAGTTAAAATCCATTCTTCTACAGGAACTCTTTCCCAAGCCGGCTAAACTCGAGTTCTTTCCTTCTCTTAATTGTTTCCTATTTGTCCAGTATATAGCCTGTTTGCATAGGTTTGCTTGCTATCTCCCTCATTGGATTGCGGCTTTCTTGAGGGTAGGTGGCTTTTATTTTTGTGTTGTCAGTACTTTACAGAGCCTGGCACATACTTGATGCCTAATAATGTTTTTGGACTAATTGGCTGGAGCTCTTCCTATTCTATTGGAAATATGAGTCTATCAAGACAAGTATTTTCCATATAATTTAAGAAAGGGAGAGTATTAAGAATTAGAGATCAGGAAATAATTAATCCCATGGGTGATGAGGCATAAAGTGATTCTGGAAGGAAGCCAAGAATTATAACAATGACAGAAATAAGGAGCATTCTAGACATGGGAGAAGGGGACAGTCTATTCCAAGGTATGAAGGTGGGAGATGGAATGCTAAATTGTCTGGTAAAATGAGAGCGATAAACCTGGAAAGATAGATTGTAAGGGGCTTTAACTACTAATCTGGAAATATTTTCTCTGAGAATCAGCCATTCAATGAACATTTATTAAGTGTATACAATGTGCCAGGCACTGTGCTATAAACACTGCAGAATCAAAGAAAGGTAAGAGATAGTTCTTGTTCTCAAGAAGCTCACAGGGGGAAACAACTCTATAAAAACAGGCTCCATACAGGGCAATAATCAACAGAGAAGAGATACTAGAATTAAAGGAAAATCAGGAAATGCTTCTTGAGGAAGATGGGAAGATCTATTTGATCATTTGCATTAGCATGCAACAGAATGTCAATTCCCTTAATGCAAATGCAGTGATGCAAAGTGAAATAAGCAGAACCAGGGGATCATTGTACATAGTAATAGCAATATTGTAATGATGATCAACTGTGAAAGACTTGGCTACTCTGACCAAGACAATGATCTAGGATAGTTTGGTATATATCATGATGAAAATTACTATCCACCTTCAGAGAGAGAACTGATGAACTGAGTGAAAACTAAGTATAACTTCCTCATTTTCTTTTATTTCTTGCTTTTGGTTACATTCCTAATATAGAAATACATTTTGCATGGCTTCACATGTATAATGGGTGTCATATTGCTAGTGTTCTCAATGGATTGGAAGGGTTGGAAGGAGAAAGAGAATTTGGAACTCAAAAAAACTTTTTAATGTCAAAAATAAATAAATAACATATTTTTAAAGGTAGAGATTATTAGTAACTTTCCAGAGAGGAATTGTCATTAAATTATGAGTTTGGAAGCCAAGCTAGAACATTTAAGGAGAGAATGAGAGGAAAAGAAATGGAGGCATCAATTATAGACAGCCTTACTTCCCAGCTATGTGATCCTGGACAAGTCACTTAAACTATATTACCTAGCCCTTACCACTTTTCTACAATACATAGTATTGATTGAAAGATGGGAAGTAAGGGTTTTAAAATAATTCTAGACAGTCTTCTCAAGGAGTTGAGCCCCAAAAGAAAGAAAAGAAAAGAAATGATAGAAAGTGATGATGAATAGGACCAACTGAGCATTGTTTGAGGATAGTGGAGATATGAATGTGCTTGTAGGCAGTAGGGAAGCAGCCAGGAGACACTGAAAGATTGAAGACAAGTAAGAGAGTGGGGATGGTAGAAGGAGCAATCTGCTGGAGAATATGGGATGGAATGAGGTCACATCCTTGGAGAATGGTTTGCCTCAGTCACTAGCAGAGCCACTTCTTTTTGTGAGACAGTGGTGAAGTAGGAAATAATGGCAAAAAATATCTAGAAGATATGAGATGAGGAGGAAAGGAGAAGAAGGAACTCTCAGTGAATTACTTTAATTTTTTCACTGAAAATGAGGAAAAGTTCTTATCTGAGAGGATGAGGAAAGAGGAAACCAAAGAAGGCTTAAAGAGGAATAAAAAGGTTTGAAAAAGCCTCTTTGGTGAGTGGGATAATAAGTTAATTCAGGAAGTATAAAAAGATTGCCTTGCAGCAGTGAGAGCCCAGTTGAGTTCATTAAGATTTTCTTTAACAAAAGAGTGGAATGATCAGACATGTATTTTAGGAAGATAATTCTGGCAAAAAAAAGAATACTTTTCCATGAAAAATCTCCAAAGAGGCTATGCAATGTGAGACTGCAATGGAAGGTCCCTAGATTGGTTCCAATAGTTTATCTCCTGAGTGTAACTTTCTTCCTTTTCTCTCTTGCCTAGGACTTTACAATGACCTTTTACCTCAGACATTACTGGAAAGATGAACGGCTCTCTTTTCCTAGCAGAAGAAACAAAAGCATGACCTTTGATAGTAGATTAATCCAAAAGATTTGGGTGCCTGATGTATTTTTTGTACATTCCAAAAGATCCTTCATCCATGACACAACAGTGGAGAACATGATGCTCCGAGTGTACCCTGATGGTAATGTCCTCTTCAGTCTCCGGTAAGAACAGAGTTTTCCTGTTATGAACATCAAAAATGTTTCTTTTTTCCTACCCTCTTTCAAACTAAACCAAATTGGGAGTGAATTTGGCTTTCTAAATGTAAACAAGAAATTTCAAACAGCTGTTTCATTCATTGAATTTTGTTGGGGCAAGGTCAGGGGAATGTTCCAATTTCATTATGTTAATTATCATTTTGCCTCCTAATCTTAGAGAAAGATTTGGTAAAGATTTCATAACTTCAATTTCATCCAGCCTGCTTTCCTGTGATATCCGTTTTAAATACTTCCTTGGGGTCGTTGTTTTTCCTTATTTTTCCCTATATTTAAATGTATCTCACGTAAGTGCAGATCAAACTTCAAAGAAATAAGAAAGTCACTGAAAATTGCACAAGGAGGTCAAATCTATATAAGCATCATTAATGATTTATTCATGATATTATATTTCACCTTTGTAAAATGTTTTACTTTTTATTTTTTTTGTCTTGAGAATATGAATCAGCTATGGATGGGAATAGGGGCAACAGAAGAGAGGCCAAGTATCATTGACTCAGCTCTTTCTCAGAAGAAAAACTTCTAATATTTAATAAAAATTCTATCCAGGTTCATCAGTTATTGACATGGCATAGAATACACTATCAAGAATGTTCTGAACACAACAAGAACAGAGTCAGTCATGTTATGAGGCTGAGAGATAACAGAGAGATGAAAATGTATGTTGATTCCCTCAAGATCAAGATCAAGAGGTTGACTTTCAGGGTTTAGGTAGAATCTCTGTGGAACAGTTCTAGTAGTCAAGAAGAGCACAGAATAATAAGATGTGGAGGAGTTGCAATTTGCATCCATAGAACGTTCCCTCCCAGATAAGGAATAGATGCAACAAGAGGTTAAGACCAAATAGTGTTGATGGTGGCCTTGGCTACATCCGAATGAAAAATGAGCAAAAGATAAAAATAATCCCGTGCATTTTCAAGACCGTTATTGTTCACAAGCCTATGTGGACAAGTCCTAGTCTAACAAAATGTTGGTCATGTCTAATTCTTCCATGGTCTTAAGCGATAAATAACTACACAAAAAGCTTCTTACTCATGGATTCCAAAGACAATTTTTCACACATTTTTCTGCCCTTGAAGCATTTACTTACCACTTAGTTTGGGAAACATGAAATAACAATGAGACCTACAAATACGACATACTAATAAATGTGAAACTATGTTGAAAAGTCTATACGTATTGATGAATTTTAGAGAGAGGTCAATGAGAGAAAGAATAATAAAGGAAGACTTCTCTGAGAAGGTGAGACTGAAACTTGGAGTTAAGATTGGGTAGAATTAGTAGAAACAGAAAGGAAAATCAAAAGAATTCCAGGCTAGAGGAATGACATCAACAAAATCTTGGAGATGGGGGATCAATACTATGTACTACTGAGACAAGAAGCCTGGTCTGAATAGAGGGAATGAGCAGTAGAAGGTGTAGGATAATAAGGATAATGAAGTTGACAGAGCCTAGATTATAAAGGCTCTTGAAAGCAAGAAAGAGAACATTAGATGTGCTATATATAGTAGGTCAGTTACTTGTGTACTTTGCGGGTCCTAAAACTCTTTTAAGCTCTCTAAAATTATTGAGGCTACCCCTGCACAGAATTTTGGCTCATGCAAGTTATATCCACTGATATTTATCATATTAAAAATTAAAGCATCTTATTACTATAAAAATAGCTTTGACCTTGTAGATCTCCTGTAATAGTCTCATCTTACCATCCCCCAGAGGTTCCTAAATCACACTTTGAGGAATGCTGTAGTAGGAAATAGAGAGACATTGAAAAGAAATGCCATAGTAAGGAAAAGGGAGACATTTAGATAATTGAATAATAATATAGAAACAATGTGTAACGCAGATCAAATAATAAAACTCTGTAGCACAGGTTTGGGCCCAAAATTGTCCAAATTCTGTCTTCAGCCCCTACATATGCAAAACTTTGCAGATGAAGGCCAGCCAAAATTTGTTCCCATTCATATCCTCTTCCTTGAGTTTCCTTATTCAAGATAGATAAGTACTAAAAATTCTTTTCTCCATGGATCTTATCCTCTTGCTATGTTATTTAGTGAAATATATCCTCCTATAGTCTGAGTCTTGTATGCATTGAATGGTTTATCAGTGATTAATTTTAGAAATGGCTTCAGGTAAATCTAGACATTTTCACTTCTTTTCATCCATCCTTGAGAGATATTTGGCTTAACTTAGTACAAAAGATCCATCGCTTCCATTGTTCCTTGCTATGAACACCTTGTAGCAAGAGAAGAAAAATAGCAAGCATTTCTATCGAAATTTTTATTCAGAAACTAGTAGTGAAAGCCCAAGCCCCAAACCTTACCAAGAATCAAGAGTGCCACAATGTTATTTGGATATGGAATCCATTGGATTTGTTTTGGGGTTTTCCCTAACAACTTTGGGGGAAAAAATCTCAATGGCTGAAATATACAGAGTTGCTTCCCTCAGGAGCGCAATCAGTCCAATTTACTCATTCATAATAGCTACCACTTAGAGGTTTTACAAAATTCTTTACAAAGATCTCTTTATAATCTCACCTTTGGAGATGGATGCAATTTCTGTCCTTACTTTACAGATGAGGAAACTCATCTGAAAGAAATGAAATGACTTGCATGAAGTTGTACAACTAGTAAATATCTGAGCCAGCTATAAGCTCCTCTTCCTGACTCCCAGCCGGTGTTCTATGGAGTAAATGCCCCTGTTATTATGGCAGCCAAACACATCAAACTGAATGTTGGGAGGTAGAGGGGAGTGTTTTGTCAAATGGACACAGCCTGTGGCTCTTGTTCTGTTTTTTCCAAGTAAACATTGTAGTTCTTTATTTTCTGCCTCTGGAGATAAAGAGATGTTCCATTCATCTGATCAGCTCCCGGGCTTTGGGAGGCAACTCTCTGTGGCCCTTTGTTCTTTGCCAATGTGCTTGGGGGCCTTCTATTTCTGATCTGCTTTTGTTCTGATGAATCCACAACCAGAACTTCTGCTTTTAGACTCGGTTCAGAACAATCACTTCTGCCTCAAGTCAGGAAAATGGAGAAGAGAACAGAATTAGCTAGAAACAGTCTTCATCATTATGTAAGTCGTTGATGCAATCACATGAATTATACATTTTGAAATAATTTGTTTTAAATTGCTTTCGAAGCTGAGGAAGATGAGGAAACACATAACTATAAATAGGCATAGCCAGAAACCCAATAAACTTGCAATATGTAGTGCTTTGCCTCATAACAACTCCCATTTGCCTCTGATTTGCAAGTAAGGATCCCAATATTTAATTCCATTTGGAATTGTAGCCTTGACGTCATTTTGTTTTCTTTCTGGATGGTAGATTGCATTTTACTTAGATGCCCAGGACCCTGTCTACCTCCCTGTTCTCCATTCTAGTCCCTTCTATCCAGGAAATCTCCTTCTAAAACCAAACCAAACCAAACCCTGATGAAAACTCAACTGCTCATTATTAGAATAAATTTTACCAAATAAAAATCTGCTTTAGGTCTTTTTATACTGATATATGTTCCGTGGGGGACACTGGAAAACAGACTCCCATGATTACCTCCCAATATCCACAGAGAAAGCAGAGCTCTCTGCCAAGGCTGGTGGCCTCCTGGAACCTCCAATCTAGTGGGGGAATAAAGCACCCCACTATTCTCACTTGAATGTTACAGGTGACATCTGCCAGGCATGATCACTGCCTCCCTTTCCACACTGCCTGAGCCATAAAATGCAAGCCTATTTTTATCCCATCAAAAGCACACCCATCAAAGGACCAACTGGGAAGGGAATGAACACTTATAGAGTATCTGCTATGTTCAAAGTACTGTCCTAAGAGCTTTTCCACATTCAATTTCATTTGATCTCCACCTCAGCCCTGCCAGGTAGGGGCTATTATTATTCTTCCCCATTTTAGAATTGAGAAATCCAAGCCAAACAGAAGTTATGGGACTTGTCCAAGGTCGCATAGCTAGTAAGAGTCTGAAGTAAAATTTGAGCTTGGGTCTTCTTTACTCCAAGCCCCAAACTCTATGCACTGTGCTACCAACTGCAAATTGCTCCCAGAATGTTCTTAAAGACACCCTACAGAACTACAGTTAAGCGCCATAACTGTGGCCACTCTCAATGGAAAGAAATGGGGAGAAAAAGTCTCAGAAGACTTTCCACAGATGATACAAAACCTCCTGCTCTCTTATCCATTCAGGCCTGCAACGTCCCCAGCTCCAAACCAATTTATCATCGTGAAGATGAATAACTGCATAGTGCTTGGTAATGGGCAATAAATACACAAATAAGAAAGCGCACAGGCATCAGCACAGCTATTTGGCTATAATGTAAAGTGATCTACATTCCCCCATTGCTGTTTCTCTTACAGGATAACAGTTTCTGCCATGTGCTTTATGGATTTCAGCCGGTTTCCTCTTGATACTCAGAACTGTTCTCTTGAACTAGAAAGCTGTAAGTCTCACTATCTGGTTTAATATTTCTATGTGTTCTTTATTTACAGCATATTTAATACACTGATAGGGGACTAGATCATTACTAACCATGATAGATCCCCGGTGCAGGTTAAGAGTATTATTATTATTATTTTAAATCCCTTACCTTCCTTCTTAAAATCCATTCTGGGGATTAGTTCCAAGACAGAAGAGTGGTAAGGGCTAGGCAATGGGGGTTAAGTGACTTGCCCAGGGTCACACAGCTGGGAAGTGTCTGAGGCCAGATCTGATCCCATGACGTCCCATCTCTAGGCTTGGCTCAATCCACTGAGCCACTTACCTGCCCCCTTCATGTATGTATTTTTAAAACAGGATTATCATTTAGTTACAAAGGCAGATAGTAGTCTTTTTCAATGAATACCTCAGAAAGGCATATTTTGACATGATAGAGTTTCAAATTTTTTTTATTAAAGCCTACATATTGTTTTTTAATTACAGTGCTGCCAAAAATAGTATTTAGCTCAGTTCAGTAAAGAAAATCTGCTGCCCAAATATTGTGGCTTCTAATCTTATTTAACATTTAGTCAGTTTGGGAGTTGCTACTTTCAAAATAAATCAATAGCTTTTCTCCTTGGTCTGAAAACTGGTAGGAGAAAAGATCTTTTAGCCAGAGAGTGCATCTGGTCACTAATCCTGCATGAGCATCGTCAAATCCTAGTTGTAGAGCTCAGCAGTCCTTCAAAACCATCTAATTTGAGTCGCCCATTATCAGATGATGAACTGAAGCCCAGAGAGGTTAGACACTTGTTCAGAGGTGTATAAGTATTAAGTGTCATGCCTAGTTTTGGAATCCTAGTTCTCAGTATCCAAAACCAATGTGCCTTTTCATTGCACCATGTTGCCAGTCCACATTGCTAGTGCCCGGGACCTAGATAAAGACCTTATCAGACCCCAGAAAGACAAAATCACAGAAGCCAATGCCTAAGAATCCATCCGACTATACGTATAACCTGCCCTTAATCTGGACCAACTAAGAGTCATGATTTCAACTTGATATCCAACTTAAATGTATTTTCATAATATCTACACAGGCACACACTTGGATAAGAACTTTTGTTTTTTTATTATTTCATTTGTATTAATTATATATTTAATATAATTTAATTACATTTTACTTTTTTAATGAACAGAAATTTATTTTCTCTCCCTCCTAAGTTCTATCTCCATGGGGAATAAGAAAAATATGTTTCTGATAACAAATCAACAAAATCAAGCAAAACCCATTCCCTCATTGGCTCATTCGAAAACTGTGTCTTGTACCCTGACCTTCTCTGCCACTTATTCAATTCCTGAAACCCTTGTTGTGTCATGACTTGACCATCACCCAAGATATAAATTGGATTGTCAATGATAACCTGAGTTCATTGGTCCGATGTTTGCCAGCATCAGATTGTCAAGGATTCGTACTTTAGGTGTTGAACTGATTTTTAATTGTTCTTATTAAAACATGCCACCAGAGAAACAATGTGGAAGAATGTATCTCTCGAGTTTGGAAGGCTTGCCTCTGACACATAATGGTAATGTGCCATTCTGGGCAAATCTCTTAATTAACCTCATTGCTCAGATTCCATTTCAGGGAAGGCGTGAGGGTGTGCATTGGCAAACAGCCTCCCCACCTGAGAATTCCACATCGCAATACGATTTCAGATCTTGTCTCTGTCCTTCTACCTTTGTTACTATTGCTCAGAGCCTCTCCTGGTACCTCTACCTACCCATATTAGTAGTGTTTCCCCCATCTTGAAATCGCTTTGTATATGCTTCATACTGGTTCTTTCTTATGAGTAAACTGAGAGCAACTAATGCTTCATTTTTGTTTTGGTGTCACCAGAGCCCAAAACTGTGCTTAATATATAGTGATCACTTCACAAATGTTTGCTGACAACAAAGCAAAGGGATTTTATAGTCCCACGTAGCTATAAATACCTTTTGATGATTTTAGTTTGAATTCTGGTTACACAGGAACATGACACATTACACAGAGGGAGCATCTTTCCTATAGAACTAACAGTTACTTCCTTTCCAGTTGCTTCCCTTGGGGCAGCTAGGTAGCAGAATGATCCTGGAGTCAAGAGGAGCTGGTTCAAAACTGCCAAAAGACACTTCCTAACTATGTGACTCTGGGCAAGTCACTTAACTCCAATTCCCTAGCCCTTGCCCTTCTCTCTTAGAGGAATTACTAAGACAGAAAGAAAGGGTTTAAAAAATAATTCCGGGGTAGCTAAGCTTGGAGTCAGAAGGATCTCTGTTCAAATTTGCCCTTTCTAGTTTTGTATCTCTAGGCAAGTCACTTAATCCCATTTGTCTAGCCCTTGCCTTTCTGTCTTAGTTGTTACTGAGACCAAAAAAAGCAAGGGTTTAAAAAAGAAAAGAAAATGGCTTCCTTAAAGAGTATTACTAGCCACCTAAGCATTTGATTTGGGGTATATTGAAACCTCTCAGCTCAGCCGAGCATGTTTCCTTTTACCTGGTAATACATGGTATTATACACATTAACAGGCATTTATATGTATTCCAGTTTTATCCCATTTTTCCTCAGTTCCTTTCTCATGAGGATTTCTAATAAATATTCATCAAAAATGTCTTTGGAAAAAATGGTTCTTCTATGGTAGAATCCTGGCTTTAGAGGTCAAGAACGTGGTTTCAAAATTCCTGCTCTGCCACTTAATTTTCTAGTAAGATTTGGGGCAATAAACTCCCTGGGTTTCAGTTTGTCATCTGTAAAGTGAGGATGACGGGACTAGATGACCTCTTCCAAGTCTAGATTTATGAGCTGTGACATGTAATCCTATGATCTGATGGCACCTAAGGTCATTTCTAGCTCTAAATCTGTGGTCATCTGATCAATTCAGATCCCCTTCACAAATCCTGTAATATTAATCCTGAGGTCTTACTTCCAATAAAGCTCTAGCATGTAAGGGAATGGGTACATATCTAGAGACACTGGTTTAGCAAACAGATTGGAATTACCTTAGTTTACTAGGCTAAGCCTGTGAAAATTACCCACTGGACAACCAGCCACGCAAGTATAATCACTGAAAAACAGATTCCTTTTGGACCCAAGGATGGATCAGTCAAAAACATTTATTGAGTGCCCATCTGTACATGGTTCCGTGCTAGGTGCTGAAAATTGTAGGCGCTACTGGATCAGCCCTCCAAGAGTTTGCAATCTAGTTATAAGGGCTTTCTTTTCTTTTTTTAGATGCATATAATGAGGAAGATCTGATGTTGTACTGGAAGCATGGAAACAAGTCCTTAATCACAGATGAGCACATTTCCCTTTCTCAGTTCTTTGTTGAAGAGTTCAGTGCATCTAGTGGACTAGCCTTCTACAGTAGCACTGGTATAGTATGTTACTTAACCTAATAAGCATTTAGTGAGCACCTGCTATGCTCTGCACACCTATTTTGTCCAAAACAGAGAAAAATATGAAGAAAATTGACTTGAACTAGGTATTTGAACTAGTCAGCCAACTGACAGAGTAGTAACGAGATTGATGATCTTTCACTGGTCAAATTAAATTATTTGTCCGAAACTCTGCTCCGTGCTACATATTCTTCTGTTTATTAGGGAGAGAATATACTTTCTGGTTTCACACTTGTCTAAGAATATCAAGGTATTTCGTGAAGTTACACCTAATTCTTACATCTGATAAGACCACAGTCACAACCCACTTGGAATGGAGAGGAATGATGGTATTCTTTCTGATTCTCAGTAGTGTAACAGTTCTTGGAAGGAAGTATTTCTTGATTTTTAATTAATTCATTAATGGACCAATCAAGATAGCTTAATCTAGTTGGTTGATTCTCTCCAAAATCCCAAAGAAAATGTGTCTCACTACTCTGGCACAAACCTATATATAATCCAGGTGAGCTCACCACTCAGTTCTTCCTCTGGACATCCCAAGACATCTCTGATTGGTAAACAGCCACTGAGGAAGTAGACTTCAAGACCTCATCTCCTCTCTTATTACTTCATCATAAGAGAGATGTGTCCTTGCTGCTGGGCCCTGGAAGATGCCAGTACATTCTGCCATGTGGCTGGACCACTATACTTTAAGTCAGTTCAATATGGCTACATAGCCTACTCTTGATCTTTCAGTTAGGTCAGAGTTAACCATGGTTGGCTTTTGTCCTTAACAGAGACAAAAGATCTAAATCCATTTTCAAAGCCTCGGGAAGAAACTGGAGACAGCCTCAGCTTAAAATCAGCTTTTCCTTAATGGGGGGCCTTGAGGAAAAATTATTTCAGAAGGCAATATTAATTTTCCACAGTAGCCCATGTCTTCATCATCCGGAATCACCAAATCTTAGAGTTGGAAGGGAGTTCAGATACCATCAAGTCCAACTCATACCTGAATAAGAATTCTTCTGTGTTGAGGGGGTCAAAGTCAAGTAGCAACAGATCTCTGTGGGCTCTATGCTGCCTTAAAAACCCCACAAATAAACATCTGTGTTGTATATATATTTTGTTAAACATTTCCCAATGGCGTTTTAATCTGGGCATACCCAAGAGTTTCACAACCACAAATCTGACACCTCTACTCTACCTCATTTGTTGTTCAGTCATGTCTGACTCTTCTGACCCCATGAATCTTAGCACCCCAATACTGTTTGTGGGGTTTTCTTGGCAAGGATACCAGAGTGTTTTGCCATTTCCCTCTCCAGTGTATTAAGACAAACAGAGGTTAAGTGATTTGCTGGACTCAGGTCTTCCTTACTCAGTCAGGCCTCATGCTTTATTGAGCCATCCAGATGCTTCTACTCCACATCACCCTTAACAATTAGTCACAAAATGTCTTCATGAAGATGTTCAAGGAGGAAACTACTAACTCCCAAAGCAGCCCAATTTCCTTTGGGATAGTTCTGGTAGTTCAGTATATAAGAAATAAAGGAAATCTCTGGGCCATAATTCTGAGCTGAAAATATCAAACTTTTATTTATGGATGACAGAGTTGGAGGTCTCATCATGTGCAGTCTGTTATGAAGGCATCTTTTGGATGTTCACAGTTAGCTTCTATAGGCTTTTGACAGTTAATTCATATCAGTGATTAACAAAACCAAATTTCAGAAAATGTTAGCTAGCAGTTAATAAATTCTAGTGCAAGGTCCTAACATTTTATTGATCTAACATTTTATTGATCCTGTAACCAATACCCTCTGACTCAACCCATCACACTGAATCTGGGAAGAGACATAAAGATAAACCAGAAGTAGTCTCTGGGTCATAGAATCTGAGGGTGCTCTTATTGACACAAACACCACTGGCAACAAATTCCATCCTTTCCAACTAACTCAAATATTATTTCTGCTATCCCCATATGGAATCAAGATTCAGTCAAGCTGTGTACTTAACATTCCAAACTTGATAATGGAAGCTCTTAAACAAACTTTCTTCTTACCTATCAGCACTTGTACCTAGTTAATTAACAATTGGACTAACGTTTCTAACATCAGAGTTATCAATAGCACTTAAAGGATCATAGGAGACCAATTGGTTTATAATAAATGATATAAAAGCAATAAATACAATTTCTTGTTTTGGGGTGTGTAGTAGACAGACAGGCAACTATTATTATTTATTAACTTTGGAGTTAATAAGGCTTAGTTTCAAGCCCTGCCTCTAACATAGATTCACTTTGGGACCATAGACAAGTCACTTAACCCATGAGGGCTCAGGCAGTTATCTAAGACTCTAGAAGAGATCCTGATCTGACTATATATGTAGTTTCCTTACTGGAAATTTCCTCCACCATTAAAATCATAGGCTCTTCCTCCACCCTTTACAAAAAAGTGGCTAGAATGATACTGGTTGAGGTTTGGGTTGCCCTATTAAGAAGAAAAACTTACTACTATTTTTTGAATGGCCCCCAGGCTCATGTGCCAGGAGTCACTGTTTTAAGGCTTCTCCCTTAAGGTATCCCCATGGGCATGATTTGCCTGAGACCACTAATGCCTCTGAAGAAAGCATTTCCAGCTTTGTATTTACAATGAAAAACAAGAACAAGAGGAATTAGAAAGAGGAGGAGGAGAAAGAGTAAGAGGAGGAGGAAGGAAGGAAGGAAGGAAGGAAGGAAGGAAGGAAGGAAGGAAGGAAGGAAGGAAGGAAGGAAGGAAGGAAGGAAGGAAGGAAGAAGAAGGAGGAGGAGGAGGAGGAGGAGAAGGAGGAGGAGAAGGAGGAGGAGGAAGAGGAGGAGGAGAGAAGGAGGAGGAGGAAGAGGAGAAGAGGAGGAAGAAGACATTTATAGTGTTTTTATAAAAAAAATTAAGATTAACAAAACATACTTTAAATATTTATTAATCTATCTTAATTATCAGTTCTCTCTAACACCACTGCTTAGCTCATTGTTTGCCCATGGTATCCATGACAGTTCAGATTCACATGGCTTAATATTACACCTCCTTCCAAGTACTCACAACATTATTTGGTAATAATAAAAAAATCTTTGGTTTGTTTTGAGCCCCTAGCAGAGGAATTACTCTCAACATTTTTAAAAAGGTTTCGGTTTTTTCTCTTTCTCTATGAAGCTGAATATAACCTTTCCTTCACTGCCCTTGAGCATACAGAATACCAACAGACCAATAATACCTTGGATTTATCAGGGTTTTTTGTTCTGGTTTTTAAAACCTAGGAAAACAATGTAAAATGTCAACTTTAAAGAAACAAAAATGGGCTTTGGAGTTTCTACACCCTCTTGGGAAGGGCAGAGGAAAAGAGAAAAAGGGGAAAAGGAAAGACTGCATTGATGTTTTTAGCCAACTCAGAGAGCCATGGCTTTTCTACCAAAGCTTTGTATGGCTTCTGCATAGCCCAGCCCTTGACCATGGCTATGGAAGCATTAATAAGAGCTTTGATAACACTCATCCCTTAAAGTGGGGATTCTCAAACTCTTCCACAGCAATATAGAACCTTTTCGTTTAACTAGAACATTGGTAGAACCCAACCCTTGTAGTGTGTAATTAGAATGTTACCCTAAAAACTATGATTCCCAGCACCCCACTCTCCTCACTTTACCAGCTGAGGTCAGGAAATTATGAATTTTGGGTAGCCACGCCTCTTCCTCTTTGGATCTGATCAGTTTGGTGGAGGTGTTGTGAGCTGAGAGTAGGACACTATTGCTCCCGTGGTCTTAATTTTGTTAGATGATTCACTTCTTATACTTCTACTTCAAGTGATTATTAAAAACTTTATTAAATGTGGAGTATTGGCCATTAATTTAAATCATACAGTAGCAAAATTCCGTAAAATTATTTTACTGCCCATTAACAAACAGCATAAGGTTCATTGACAAAGAGACAACTTTGGGGTGTTTCTAGAGTACATGCCATCTCTCTCTGCCTCATGGTCATGCCCCCGAAGAACTTTACAGTGTTCACTGTTTTCCGCCCATCTCCCTCTTCATCTAAAGTGAAGTGAGATAGTCTCTGTGTTTCCTAGTACAGACACGCAGGGCTCACATAAACAGCTAGAGGGAACTTTGCATTCATCTAGAGTGGAGTGGTGACACTGATCTCCAATGCCTCGGTACCTCTGGCAATTAGTTTCTCTTTCTATGGATTGATCCCAGTTCTGGCATCTTAGGTCAGCCAGACAGGTCTGATAACTACCTCTTCCGAGTGATAGCACTTCAAATATCTGAGGATGTTTTTTCCTCAATTTTCTTCTTACCAAGATAGACATCAACCCAGTTTCTTCAACCAATCAATGTGGCTTAAGCACAAGGCCCTTCCACGCTCTTGTTTGTCCTCCTTTGCCTATTTCGAGCTTATAAATATTCTTCTTCCTCTAATTTAGCACCCAGAACTGAATGCGATACAGCAGATGTCTCACCAGGACAGACTACAATAGCTGTATCACCTCCAGTCATAGGAACATTATTATGTCTCCTGTAATGCTGCCAAAGCTTTTTTGGCCACCATATCAAAATGTCTCATTATTGAGTTTACAATCCACTATTACCTTAAGCTCTTTTCCAGATCATGTACTTTCTAAGCATCCCTCATTCATCTGGTATTTGTGAAGCTGCTTTCTTGAAATGAATTATAAGATGTCCATCACATTCAGACCTCGGTTCTATTCTGTTGAGAGCTTTTTGAATTTTGAGTCTCGGACAACATGCCAGCGATTCCTCCCAGCTTTGAGTCATTTGTAAAAGTTTCATGAGCATGACATCGACATGTTCATTCAAGCCGTTGATAAAAATATCAATTGTCAGAGACAAGTACAGACCCTTAGGGACAAGCCATTGTAGATATCCTGCCAAGCTCATATCAAACCTTTAATAAATCTTCTTTGAGTCCAACCATCTACCCAACTTCGAATAATGAACAAGATTCTAGTAATTCCTAGATAATGTTAAGATGAAGTCAGGGATCTTTGTGTAGTGGTCTCCACTTCTATTTGAGTTTGACACCATAGCTGTACAGAATAATCATAGAAGAAATGCCCTCTGAACCTCCAGGGAATGGAAGCTTCCAATATCCATCCACTGAGCTAAATCATGCCCGCTACACAACATTCTCTTTATCTGCCCTCGCCTGCCATGTTGTGCTTATTCAGCTACAGTATCACATACTCTCTTTGACAATTTTGTATCTCATTAAAAGTATGTTTTAAATTTTTTAACAAAAACAAAATTAATTTTTAAATTTTAAAAAGATGTTTTAGGTATTTCAAAATGAACTTTAAACCTTTAATATTAAAAAGAAAAAAAATGGAATCTCTAAGAAAAATGGAGAAAATAATGTGTTCCTTAAAAGTTTTTCCTCATATATTTGGAAACTTGGATAGCCTTAGTTTAAAAAAAAATGTTTCCTCTCCTTTTGGTCCAGAGTCATGATTACTAATATACAGAGCTTCCAGTAAGGAAACCAAAACAGATAAGGGAATTTTGTAATTTCTTCCTTTAGAAAATCTTGTCTTGTGTTCCAAAGGGAGTTTTTTTAAAAAGGGAAAAGGGCCTGTTCGTACAAAAATATAGAAATCAGCTCTTTTGTGGCAAAGAACTGAAGGGATAAACATCAATTGGGGAATGGCTGAACAAGTTGTGGTAATTGTAATTGAATACTGCTGTGCTATAAGAAATGATAACGATGATTTCAGAAAGACCTGGAAAGATCTAGATGAACTGATGCAAAGTAAAGTAAGCAGAACCAGAACATTGTACACAGTAATAGCAATATTATATGATGAACATTTATGAATGGCTTAGTTAAGCTTAGCAATACAGTGATCCAAGAAAATCCTCAAGGACTCATGATGAAAAACACCATCCCTTCAAAGAAAGAACTGATGGAGTTTGAATGCAGATTGAGCCATATTATATTTTACTTTATTTCTTCACTTTCCTTCTGTTTGTTTGAGATCTCTTTCACAGAAAAATTTTACATTATTATATATGTTAAAATACATATCAAATTGCATCTCTGGGAGTGAGGAAGAGAGGGAAGGAAAGAGATGAGAATCTAGCTCAAACTTAAAGACCAAAGGTTAAAAAATTGTTTTTTTTTTCATGTAATTGAGGAAAAAAAGCTGTTTGTTTGTTGTTGTTTTTTTTTAAAGAGCTGCCTTGGGGCACTGAGAGCTTTTTAATTTCTCAGGGGCACAGAACAAGATGGTATCTGAAGTCTAGGTCTTTGTGACCCCTAATCCAAGACTCAAACTATCCCTGCTGCCTCTGTAATTGATAGTTAGTTAGTAGAGTTTGAATCATGACTTGGACTACCTTTATAAAATATAAGAGAAAAGTATTTTGTAGAATTTTTGGCTTTATATAAACAGCAATCACTGCTAGATTTGTTCAACCGTTCCCTAAAGTTCATTTTTTAAAAAAGAGAACCTAGTATTTAGAAACTTCTAGCTATTCTTGACTCTCATGTGTGTGAATCTTCTGTCTTAATTAGGAGCTAGATTTTCCCTTTTCTATAAAACTGATAAATTATTAAACGTTTCCAACTCAGGCCAGTATTTTCATTGATCTGATCTTATTTAATGTTCCAACAAGAGCACCCTATTAAATACCTAATTAGGTGTCACCCAACCACACATATCAAAATTATTCAAGATGTACAACAACAAATATAACCTTATTTAACACACTTAAAACAAAGATATATCTCACCCAAAGCAATGACCATTGTCATGGAAGAGATCCAGTAGAGAATTCCAATCCTGCCTCAGATCCTAATTATCTGTGTGACCTTGGGCAATTTACTTAACCTTCTTGGACCTCAGTTTCTTCATATATATAATAAGGGGACTCAACAAGATGACCTTTGAGGTTCCTTCCAACTTTAAATCTATCATTTTTTAGTTGTATGGTCCCTATAGATGCTAAGATCCTCTAAATGCTCCTATTTGTCAATAGCATTTAAGCCCTGCAGAACCTCCTATGAGATATATGTAACTAAGCTAAAGAATTTGGGCTACCATCCATACAGAAAAAATCAAGTGGTCAAAGAACATCGATCATCCAAATCATTGGACACATGCATGGTAGATGGACATTCCTCTCTGTATCTACTTCTTCAACAGTCAGTGGAAATGGATAATGAGTTGACGCCAGAATTAAATAGAAGGGAACAGGCTGGATCACTCTTAGGAGACCTTAGGAGAGCCCCTTTAACAACCCTAAGCTTCTTTCATCTATTTAAGGCCAATATTCAACTGATGGTGTTGCACGGCTGCAAGTCAGATTTCATAGAGTCGAAGAGGAAGTATATGGCGATGAAGTAGAGGCATTGGGTACAGATTGCTTGACTGTGAAGGGGAAGAGAAATAAGATGAAATCTGTATAGAGTAGAAGGATAAAAGAGATTCTTCTTTAGAAATTGGGAAATACAAGCCTGGTTGGAGATACCCGGTAAGGTAATGCTAGTAGTACTAAGGGAGAAATTGGAAATGTTTGACAGAAAAGGGATGATTAAATACATAGACCTTGTCGGGACCTCTCTTCCTCTGGGACAGAAGGGAATGGAGAGAGAAGGGATGGTGATGCTGAGACGATTTTAGAAATAGAGACAAAACGAGGGAATCTATAGTCAGGTGCCTTCAAGTTTCTCTGTGAAGGAGTGAATGAACATTTGCATAGCACCAACTATTGCCAGATATTCTACGTGCTTTTTTAAGAAATATTGTCTCATTTGATAGGTGAAACAGTCTTCTGCTAGAAACACAGGAATGTTGGGTTGCTTTTGAAGGCTTAAAGGGAAAGGCAAAGGGCTGAAAAATTGATAGGAAGCAATTACCTAGAGTCATTAATCAAAGAGGCAAAATTAATCATGGTAGAAAGAATACCAAGAAGCAATGAAGGCCCAGAAGAAGTTATTAAGTTATGAAAAATGACTACTACACCTCCTACCAAAATATGAGGTTTTTTCTCTTGGAACAAGCCAGCATTTAGCATAGAATAGTGCCTGGCACATAATAGATAATGTTATTATTGACTGCCTGGCTGTCTGAAACATTGAATTTTATTCATTGAGTCTGATTCATTCATTTAACAGTTTTTGAATGACTCGTGTATATAGCAGCTAGATGGCACAGTGGATAGAGCACTGGGTAGGATAGGAAGGAATTGGACAAGAACCAAGAAACTAGGGCAAAGACAGTCTGGGTTGAACTTAGATCACCCATGTCCAATAGTTACACCGAAGTGTTTGAAGTCTGTCTTATTTGCAGAAAGTTTTTTTTTTCCTTCTTTTAAAATTATTGTTTAATATGTTTTACATGATAATACAAGTATAACCCAGATCAGATCTCTTGCCAGCATGAGAGGGGGAAGGGAAGGGAGGGAGGGAGATAAATTAGATAATATACCTTAGGAAAACTTATGTGGAAATTAGTTATCACATGTAAATGGTAAAAAATTTTAAAAATAAAACTATTTTTAAAATATGAATTACTATTTAATATAGTATTTCTTCCCAATTCCATATAATAATCATTTTTAACATACATTTTCTGAAACTGTGAGATTCAAATTATCTACCTTCCTTCCTTCCCTCCCCCTCCCTGAAATGGAAAGCAATGTGACCTGGGTTATTACATGTCTGATCAGTGCAAATAGTTTTTAAGAAGTTTAATTGTGAAGTGACACTGGGTATTGTCAACAAAGGATGGCCTGTAGAATAATCCTTGTCTAAATTACAGCAGCAAAATTCCTTAAGATCCTTTGGCCTAGAAAGAAAACAATCATGCTTTTGTTCAGTCATTTCAGTAGTGTCTAACTCTTTGTAACCAACCCCATTTGGGATTTTCTCAGCAAAGACACTAATCTTTTGCCATATCCTTTTCCAGCTCATTTTACAGATGAAGAAACTGAGGGAAATGGGGTTAATTAAGTAACGTGCACAGGGTCACACAAGGAAAGTAGTGCTTGAGGTCAGATTTTAACTCAGGAAGGTGTTTCCTTGTTGACTTCAAGACCAGTAATCTATAGACTGCACTACCTCGCTGTCCCGAAACGATCATACGCTCATTTAATACAATATTTGCTTCTTGGAAATGATTGAGGGTTCTTGGTTTATGTTAGTAAGTCTTATTTCCTGTGATTAGAATGTAAGGTCATTGCAAGTCGACTGGTTCAGTCTGTATCCTCAGGTCCTCAGACACGTAGTAAACACTAATAAATAGTCAATGGATAGAAGGGCAGAAACTTGTACTAACGGAAATTCTTAACCTCTTCTCCACAGGTTGGTACAACAGGCTTTTCATTAATTTTGTGCTAAGGAGGCATATTTTCTTTTTTGTCCTGCAATCTTATTTCCCAGCCATGCTGATGGTGATGCTGTCCTGGGTTTCATTTTGGATTGACAGAAGAGCTGTTCCTGCCAGAGTTTCGCTGGGTAAAACCATCATGAACCCTTGTGGGATGTTCATGAGCACAGTGGCAATTGGGGGCAAAGAAAGGGAAAGTGACTTGGGGGAGCATGTGGTCATCCTTTAGATGTTCATGTGTGGATCCTTCCTCTAGACAAAGAGGAAGGCTGGCAGAGCTGGCCACAGGGGATGAGAGATGTTGGGAGATGATTTTATTTATTTAATTATGTATGCAGATGTACATGGATGTGTGCACATATATGTCCATGTATACATATATGTGTATATAATATATATATATATGAAGAGAGAGAAAGACAGAGAGACTTAGGACAGAGGTGGGGGAGGGAGAGAGAGAGGCAATGACAAGGCAGAGAGAAGACAGATAGACAGAGGAGAGGGAGAGAGACACAGAGAGCAAGAGAGAGAGGGAGGAGAGACACAGAGAGGCAGAGAGACAGAGAAAGAGGCAGAAAGAGAGAGGCAGAGACAAGGTAGAGAGATAGAGTCAGAGACAGACAGACAAGGGAGAGAGGCAGAGAGAGGGGGGAGGAAGGAGAGACACAGAGAGGCAGAGAGACAGAGAAAGAGAAAGAGGCAGAAAGAGAGAGAGGCAGAGACAAGGCAGAGAGATAGAGTCAGAGACAGACAGACAGACAGTCACAGAGAGAGAGAGAGTCAGAGAGTGGGGGAGGGAGGAGAGACACAGTGAGGCAGAGAGACAGAGACAGAGAAAGGAAGAAAGAGAGAGAGAGAGAGGCAGAGAGAAGACAGATAGACAGAGGAGAAGGAGAGAGACGGAGAGAGAAAGAGAGGGAAGGAGGAGAGACACAGAGAGGCAGAGAGACAGAGACAGAGAAAGAGGCAGAAAGAGAGAGAGAGGCAGAGACAAGTCAGAGAGATAGAGACAGACAGACAGCAGAGAGACAGAGGCAGAGAGAGAGGGAGAGAGAGGCAGAGAGAGAGAGACAGAGAGAGACAGAGAGAGACAGAGAGATGAATTAAGCACTCCTAGCATTGTATCGATTTCTTGTACAAATAAAAGAAAGTAACATAGTTCCTGCCTCAAGTTGCTACACTAATGAGATAAGACAAAACCACCCGAGGAGTAGAAAGGGAGAGAGGGACAGGTGAGGCAGCATAGCCCTGGGGAGCCAGGAAATGGCTAGGAAGATGCCTGAACCTCAGCAAGACTGGGCTGAAGTTCACCTAGCTTTAGGCTCAGGGGACTAGGAGTGAGAGAAGATCTGGGTGGGAAGGAGGCAGAAGCGGTGGTCCGACTAGGAGAGGCGCGAGAGCTCTGTGTGAAGCAATCAGGGAGCAGAGAAGTGGGATACTGAGTTGATCCCGTGTATACAGGCAGGCACAGCTCACCTTCGACAAAAGTGTGGAATAAGCCAGGTTGGCTTTGGCCACCCCATCTTCATCTTTCTCCTTCTTTTCACCTCCTGCCTTCTTCCAGTTGGTGCTGACAGGAGCCTCATCCCCCACTTCAAGGAGAAAAGCTTTCATCATCGATGTTACCCTAAAGGACTTTTGCTTTAGCGCATTAGCCTCCCCAAAGTGTTTTCCTTCTAAAAAGGTGTCATAATTCTCAGCATGAACCACTTTCTTCCTGGTGGCAGAAGCTCAAGTACGGCAGCCTCTGGGCTGAAAGGCATTTGTGGCCAAGAAGACTTTCTTCGGGCTTCTGGGGTACCATTCGTAGACCATTGGCTGTTATGTGAAATGTGCGCTAAGTAGAATGACAGGAAAGCTGGAGACTAAAATCCATTCTCATTGGTAGTTTTGAAAAAAACCTGGAGTAAAATGTTTCAAGATCATCGATTAGGAGAGCTAGTTAGCTCAGCAGTTGGAAAGGAAGGCTGGAGTCAAGAACAACTGCTTCGGGATGCTTTCGGTGCTTGTCCTGAGCAAGTCTTTCTGAGCTGTAAAGATGGACAGGGTTGGAGGAGATAGGCTCTGAGCCTTTCTGAATTGAAATCTATGGTCCTAATAGTTAGGCCCTTGTCATCCAGTGGAGGAGGATACTTTCTACTCTCAGAAGTCTATGAACCCAGTTCAAATCTGACCACAGCTACTTCCTAGCTGTGTGACCTTGGGCAAGTCACTTAACCCCAATTGCTTGGCCTCTATTGCTCTTCTCTTTGAGAATTCATACTTAGTAATAATTTAAAGACAGATGATGAGGATAATTTTTATCATAGCTTAAAAAATGAAAGTTCAGATGCCATCTTTTTAAACTTCTCTCATTTTGCATGCCTAGGTGAAGCAATGTAAGCCTCAGAGAGGTGAGTGAATTTGTCCAAGGTTGCACAGGCAGTAAAAAGAAGTGCCAAAATTCAAACTCAAATTAGTTTTGTTTCCACTGGACCAAAAGAGCCACCTCATTCTCCCATAACCGTGGCCTTGGGTAGGTTAAAATAAACGGCTTATAATCATCATAATTATTGCCCGGTCGGTGCCAGAAAGGGGGGTCTAGAAGTTCAATGTTCATGAATTCGAGGCGTCTTTCTAAAGCTTACTGGGATTCTATGAGATATTATTATCACGATCCTTTGTTATTGTGATTATTCCTCCACTACAGAATGTGGGATTCAGATGATCCTGGATCCTTTAAAGCTCCGCCCCAGGGCACAGGCTCTGCAGACCCAGCTAGACTGATGGCTCCAGGCACAAACCTGGCCATAGACTCTATATGTCTATGTCCTCTGTCTGAGGAAGGGCCAAGCTCAATTGGAAAAGGCTCTTCAGGCCAGCTTCAATGGATGAATTTCTCAGATCCAGAAATTCTCAGAGACTCCTCCCTAAGTCCTAGAGGATCCGGGTCTATATAAGAAAGGAGGGAAGGGAGGAGAAGAGAAAGAGATTTATATAGTGCCTCCTATGTGGTGGCACAGTGGATAGAGCATCTGTCCTGGTGGCAGGACTTGAGTTCAAATCCAGCCTCAGATGCTTACTGCTTGTGTGACCTAGGCAAATCACTTCACCCTGTTTGCCTTAGTTCCTCATCTGTAAAATGAGCTGGAAAAGGAAACAGCCAACCACTTTCTAGTATCTCTGCCAAGGAAATCCCAAATGAAGTCATGAAGACTCAGACACCACTGAAAAGTGACTAAATGATAAATATGACATGCCAAGCATGGTATGAAATGCTTTACAAGTATTATCTCTTGTGGTCCTCACAACAACACTGCAGGGTAGGTATGAGAATTATGCCCACTTTACAGCTGAAGAAAACAAGGTGAACAGAGGTTAAGGAGCTTCCCCAGGGTCACACAATCAGTGTCTGTGGCTGGATTTGAACTAGGGTTTTCCTGATTCCAGTCTAGTAATGTCAAGTCTGACCTATGGGATACAGCTCTTTTCTTAAAACATGTAGGCTGCCACATCATAAGATATGCAGTATGACCCTGGGCAAGTCACTTGACCCTCATTGCCTAGCCCTTACCACTCTTCTGCCTTGGAGCCAATACATAGTATTGCCTCCAAGATGAAAGGTAAGGGTTTAAAAAAATAAGAAGAAGATATGCAGTAAAAAAAAAAACTGTCAGGATTGATTTGCAATAGTATTCTTGCTGCCTAAGGATGGTTTAAATTCTTCCTTTGAACCAGTCATTTCACCTCCTAGAACCTCGGCTTTCTCATCTGTAAAAAAGTATAGGTTTGGCTAGACAGGTTCTAAGCCTCTTTGGCTTTCCATCTATGACCCTGATTAGGCTAATATTCTCGTAATTTGGAAGCTACTTCCCTCTCAGAGATCCATGAGGGGCACCGTTCCATTGGGTCCTGGGCATCATCATCCTGCCATCATCATCATCATCACAATATTTATATGGCACTTACTTTGTACCAAGCACTGTGCTAAGTACTTCCCAATTATGATCTCCTTTGATCTTCAAAACAGCCCTGTGAGGTAGACACTATTATTATTCCTATTTTACAGATAAGGGAACTGAGGCAAAAAGAGGTTCAATGGCGTGCCCAGTTAATAAATGTCTGAGACCAGATTGAAGCTCAGGTCTAACTGACTATCCCCTGCTCCACAATAACTTCCAAAGGGGGATGGACCAAGATTGGGTTGTATGTAACAAAGCAGTCATTTTTCAGTTTGCAGCCATTCGCAAATGAAAGAATGTGTCCCAGCTAACAGATACAATTCTTTCTCTCAACTGGCATCCAGCTTACCTCCCCTCCATCTAGTCGTTATATTTGTCACTAGAGGAGATAATGTTTGGGAAATTAGAATTGGGTGTTTTTTATCCACCAAGGCATACAACTGAAAGGAGTCAATAACCCCAATTATGTACAGATTTTCTCATTTGTTTAAAAACCTTTACTTTCTAAATATCAGTTCCAAGTAATAAGGGCTAGGCAACTGGGGTTAAATGACTTGCCCAGGGTCACCCAATTGGGAAGTATCCTAGGACCTTCCATCTCTCAGCATGGAACTCTATCCATTGAGCCACCCAGCTGCCCTATGTCCAGATTTTCAATAAGGTTTTATACAGTCATTTTGTGGACAGAAAGGTAGCTCTGGAGAGGTGAGAAAGGATATCTAGCTCTCTTTCCTCTCCACACAAATATATGGCCCTCCCTTCCATACAAGACTACAGGAGAAGAAGGTTCTATTCATTTCAAAGTAGGCATTGAAGTTTTGTTTTGGTTTTTCCCTCTGATGGACTTATTTATGCTCTTAGCAAATCTGGTCCAGACAGAGCATCAGGGATGTTTCCCATATGACACAGAGCAGACTAGAACAAAATTTTATCAGGCTAGAAAACTTTGACTACCAAAAGTAGTCTTGAATCCTTGTGACTTAAAAAAAGTCAAATTTTTTTACCTCCCTGCCTTTACTTCTGCTTCTCCCATGGCCAAGATATTCTCTTGGTTCCTGGCTCTTCCCTAGAGAGACATTAGACTGAAACTCATAGGGTCAGAGTGGTCTGAGACAGAAAAATTAAATGTTTTTATTGGTCAGTTAGCTAGAAAAAGGCACAGGGATGGGAGCTGGAGTATCCCATAAAAGGAACAGAAAAGCCATTTTGATTAATTCATATGAAGGAGAAGGATATATAATAAGACTGGAAAGATGGGTTGAGACCCAGGTATAGCTTTGAATAGCTTTGAATGCCAAATGGAAGAGTTTCTATTTTCTCTCAAAGGGAATGGGCTGGGAAATAATATTGAGAGCCATCACATACTAAACCTTGTCCACCTGAATTCTGTCTGACTACCTCAATCTCAGGGGCACAAAATGCCCTCAATAGTGTAGGAAATAAACTAAGGACTCTGATGATGTTGCATAGATTTGTGGAAGTAGTAGTGGTGATGATAGTAGAATAGTAGTAGTAGTAGTAGTAGTAGTAGTAGTAGTAGTAGTAGTAGTAGTAGTAGTAGTAGTGGTAGCAGTAGTAGTGATTCTAGACCCAGGGCTCTATCTACTGTACCACCTAGTAGAATATGTGCAGAGAATGTTGAGTTCAATTTTGGGGGAAGCATAGATTGCATGGAGGGAAATTGTAGGATATAAATTTTAAAAGGCGGGTAGAAGCAGATCATGAAAGACCAAGCTCATGAATTTATATATCATTTTTGGGAGTAAGGAATTATAATAATAATATATAATAATTTTATAATCATTATAAGACAACTAGGTAGCCCAATGGATAGTTTTCTGGGCTTGAATCAAGGAGACCCGAGTGCAAATGCTGCCTTAGACACTTACTAGCTATGTGACCCTGAGCAAAACAATTTACTCTGTTTGTCTCAGTTTCCTTATCTGTAAATTGAACTGGAAAAGAAAATTACAAACCTCTAGTATCTTTGCCAAGAAAACTCCAAATGGGGTCACAAAGAGACAGGCAGTGAAACATTAAATAGCAACAATTGCAAATTAGTAGTAATTATAATATTACTACTATTATATATTATAAAAATATATTATTATAATAATAGTCACAGTAGAAATAGTAGAAGTAATAGTAGCAGCAGCAGCAACAGCAGCAGAAGTGACTGACATTTATATAACTCTTTAAGGTTTGAAAAATGCATTTCACACATTCTCTCATTTGCACCTCAAAATAACCCTGTGAAGGGTTACTTACAGGCATTATCACTCCTATTTTATAGAGCTGGAAACTAAGGCTCAGGACTGGAATCCAGGTCTTCTTGACTCTGACATTCTATCTACTAGAGAAGACAAAGACATGGCCCAATGACTTTTTTACAAAATACTTTCCCAAACATATCTTGTTAATATAATTCCAGCTGCAAAGTATTGTCAGCGGAAGAAGCTTCTGATCCCAACAGAAAAGCTTTCTCCAGTAAATGATCACTTTGGATCATTCGAAATTCTTTGACGCAAGATGACCTCCAACGCTTTTTGAAAGGAATACTGGCTTTCAAGATGAACGTTATCTCTAAGTGTGGCTAGAGACCCATAAGTATATGTGATGGAGCTCTTAGGCTCTCAAGCCCTCGGCCCATTGCTCCAGGAATTCCTAAAGGAGTGTTCTCATAATTCCTTATTTCCCAGCAGGGTCACTCCCCACTCATTCTCTCCTCTCTGCTCAGCTAGTTCATTTTTATGATACTTGTGAACAAAGACGTGGGGTTGGGGCCTTGAATGCTGATTTAAAACAAATATACAAAGCAAGCCAAAGGAAATGATTGAAGCCCTTTTAATGGCTGGAGCTTCACTGATCTCTGGGAGCTGCAGAGAATGCAATTCTTTTTCTTTTTTATTATTAGACGAGCTCTCATTAATTTATAATGTATGAAACAAGGCTTCTCTGGCATGGATGCTTCTGAATTGTAAACCATTAACAAGCCCACTGAGGCTTATATTATTAGCCATTAAAAACAGAGGCACCGAGATGTGGAATCAGGAATGCCTCGCTTCGGTTCCTGCCCCTAGCAAATACTGAGTGATGCTGAGAAAGTCTCCACGCTTGCAGCCATCTCCCTAGAACTCTACATTGTGCAATAGGTACTGAGCATGAACAGAAGAGTGCTTGCCTTAAGCTTCTTTCAGCAGCAAAATCACAAAATCTGGGCACCAAATTGTGTGTGTGTGTGTGTGTGTGTGTGTGTGTGTGTGTCTTGGGGCACCATCTGCCCCGAGACAAAGGATTTAGTTCCTGTGTAATGGTTATTCCTATCTGAAAGAAGGAAAATAAGGTCCAGGTAAAGACTGAGCCAGGAAGTCGCAGATAATGAGATGTTGCTCAGGCTCCCTCAGCTGCCTTCGTAGCCAATGGAATAAGTTGTTCTCCCGGTGTTCTGGGAGGATGAGGTCTTCTGGTGTGAGGGTTGGTTGAACCCTTTCCAGGGCTGCTCCTCCACCTTTGGGGTTCTCCTTTCCTCCAGCTCTCACCTATGGCTCTGAGAACATCCAACATGCCAAGGCC
The DNA here is from genome assembly GCF_027887165.1 of Monodelphis domestica. NCBI lineage: Eukaryota > Metazoa > Chordata > Mammalia > Didelphimorphia > Didelphidae > Monodelphis > Monodelphis domestica. Next base: position 242,284,785 of record NC_077234.1, read on the forward strand.
ATCCACTGCATCCCAGGCCATTGCCAATATTCTTGACTCTTGTCGTGCCACTGGACTTGAATCCCTGGAAGAGAGAGGGACGACTTTGTGGAACTCTGCTTCATTTAAATCTAATTCATGGGGGCGGCCAAGTAGCTCAGTGGATAGAGAGCCAGGCCTGGAGATGGGAGGTCCTGGATTCATATCTGGCCTCAGACACTTCCAGCTGTGTGACCCTGGGCAAGTCATTTAACCCCAATCATCAGTCCTTGCTGCTCTTCTGCCTTGGAATCAAAGTTTAGTATCAATTCTAAGACAGAAGGTAAGAGTTTAATAAATAAGCAAATAAAAAAACAAATAAATAAATAAATGGAAGCCACGAGCAAGGCAAGACATCCCCTATGATGTCATTGGTCCTCTGTGAAAACACAGGATAAACAAGAGCAATCAATTCCCTTCTCCTCTGATCATGGTGCAAATGAACCTAGGGAAAGCCGCCATAACCATTTCCCAGTTTCACATTATAGGAATTGTGCCATGTGGTTATAGCTATCTTGAGATGGCTAGGTGGCATAGTAGACAAAGAATTGGACTTGGATTCAGGCAGACCTGAGTTCAAATGCTGCCTCCCATGTTTAACTAGCTGTGTGACCTTGGCCACGACACTCCAACTTTTCTCAGATCAACTTCTTCACTCACAAAATGGATATAATAACAGCAGCTGACTCCCAGGGTTCTGAGGACCAAATAATATGGAAAGTACTTTGCAAAGCTTAAAGGGAGAGGTAAATGCTAACTAATATTATGCACAAAGAAGTTTTCTTGTCTAACACAGTGCCCAGCATGTAACAGATGGTCAGCAAATGGCTGGCTTCATGGGACGCCACAGTCAAAGAATTTGTCAGTGAGTGACTAGTCAAGCGGTGATAGGGTTCTCGGGGACTGAGCTGGGCTAGTCCTGGACAAGAGGCAGATTACTTGGATTGTACTCGAAGTCTCCACAGTCTGATCAAATCTCTGAGCTTGGCCTCATTACAGCCTTCAAGGATTGGGGCGGGGTGAGAAGAAAGAGAGGAAGCCAATGAACGGAAATCTGCCACAGCTTTGTACAAAATGCTTTTGTTAACAACGTGTGCCTTGAATGAACGGAAATCTCACAATTCTCATGACCAAATCCCGTTTTCTCACAAGACCGAAATGGGACTAGACCTATAATTGAATAGAAAGGGAACTGCACTAGATCCAGAACTGAGTCACAAGATGGATTGAGGGTGGTTTACTCAGTTCCCACAATTCCCTCTCTCCTCAAACAATGACACCACACACACACACGTATCTCAATCCAATCTACCATTAAAGTCTCATCTCATGTTGTTGTTGTTTAGTCTAGTCCAATTGGTCAGTACTGTCAAGGGGGTTTTCTTGACCGAGATACTGGAGCAGTTTGCCATTTCCTACTCCAGTGGATGAAAGCAAACAGAGGTCAAGTGACTTGCCCAAGATCACACAGCTAGAGAGCTCCTGAAGCCAAATTTGAACTCAATCTTTTTCTGACTCCAGGTCTGGTGCTGTGTTCACTGTGCCACCTAGCAACCTTTATTTCCAGCTCCTCCCATTTATTAATCTGGGTTCCAATCAAATCGGAGGTTACTCTATCCCTTGTTTCTCATCCTGACGCCTCCTCTACCTATCCTTAAAGCCTTTAATGGAACATACTAACCGCTTTCCTTCCTTCCTGGCCCATTTTCGCTGTCATTTCCCCAGCCAAGCCTTCTTTGACATCGTTAACCCCATGAGTTGCATCTTCAAATTCCTCATCTAATTTTCCCTGACCTCCTCAGTTATTTGTAAAGGTCTTTCCCTCCTAGTCCCTAAATTAGAAGCTCTTTGAGAGCAGCTTCTCTGTTGTAACGATCCCTACATCCCTAACACCTAGCGCCGCATCCCTGACCAAGGGAAGAAGGGGAAAGGATGGAGAAAGAGAGAATAAAGATGAAGTAAAGAGAGGTAGAAAGAGCTTGAATTTAGAATCAACAAACACACTTTAAACTTTGCTCAGACTTGTAATTTGTAATATTGTAATTTGTAATTGTAATTTGTAAATTGTAATATTGTAAAAAACTTGTAATAACGATTTATTTATTTCATTATTTTAGCTCTTATTGCTTTGATGTAAAAATTGTCAGGATGTAAATAAGAAATTGGTTAATTATGTTCATTCAATTCAAAATTCTAGAGATTTAATAATTACTTACTGTGGGAAAGCATGGAATTCAGGGTAAGAGCACCTGAGTTTTACAATTGCCATTTACTATCTGTGACTTTGAACATGCCATTGTGCCTTTCGTTGCCTCCATTTCCTCATCTGAAAAACAAGGGGGTTGAACTAGATGCTTTCCAAGGTCCTTTTCAGCTCTGATTCTAGGATAAGGAAGAAGGTAATATGCACTTAGATAGTGCCAGGCGCTTTGTTAAGCACTTTACAAATATGATTTCACCTTGAAGGGCTATTATTGTTCCCATTTTACAGTTAAGGAAATTAAGCCCGAGAGCCTTGCCCAGAGTTACATAGTTAGAAAGAGGCTAGCTTTGAACTCAGGTCTTCCTGACTCCAGGCCTGGCTCTCTATCCCCCCCCCCCAAACCTTGCTTTATTAGGTTTATAATTCTTTCTCCTTGACTTGGCAGGCATCACCACTGTGCTGACAATGTCCACCATTATGACTGGAGCCAGTGCCTCAATGCCTCAGGTGTCTTACATCAAAGCTGTGGATATCTACTTGTGGGTCAGTTTTCTTTTTGTGTTCCTGTCCGTGATTGAGTATGCAGCCCTGAATTACCTCACCACAGTGGAAGAAGGAAAGCAATTAAAAAAGAGAGGCAAGGTACAGTCTCAAATATTTGTTTTTCCTATGGGATTCTTTCTGAAAAATCTAGTCTAATGTGGCAGCTAAATGGCTCAGTGGATTGAGAGCCAGGCCTAGAGACAGAAGGTCCTGGGTTCAAATCTGGCCTTAGATACTTCCTCGTTGTGTGACTGAGCAAGTCACTTAACTCCCATTGCCTAGCCCTCACCTCTCTTCTACTTTAGAATCAATACTTGTATTGATTCTGAGAGAGAAGGTGGGCGTTGTAAAGGGGTGGGAGGAGATGGGAGAACGTCCAGTCTCATGTGCAAGCCCCAACTGACAGCATCATCAGCCCAACATCTGAAGCCTTTGTTCCCTCAGGAGGTAAAGATGTAGAGAGTTAAGACAACAGTTGGAGGCTCATCGCTGCTGCGAGGATCCGTGTTGGTCCTTGAGCATCTGGGCTTCCTCAGGAAGGACAGGCTGCCCATTAAAATGTAGTCTGGGGCAAAAGCAGAAGATCCTGGCCATTGTGTAAATAGTAAGTCCAGTTTATTTTCCTTCCAGTAAATCAGTGCCCACAAGGCTTTTGGTCCTTGTTGTTTCATGCTCACTTGGGCAGTAAATAGCAAAGGCAGAGATTTTAAGACTAGAGAACCACAGACCAGAAGCTGGAAGGTACTTCAGAAGCTCTTTAGTTCACCTTCCTCATTTTGCAGATGAGGAAACTGAGGCCAATGGAGTTTAACCATTGGAGTTTAATGGACTTACCCAAGGTCTCAGAAGTTGTATGCAGAGGTAGGATTTGAACCTAAGTCTGCTGACTCCGGATTCAATGTCCTGTTCATTGAATTTATCTTCTCCCCATTGCATGCAAAGAAGACAATCAAGCCCTCCTGAGCTCAAAAGAGAATAAGCAAGATCTTTGAATGAATTAGCTATCGCTATCTCATCTCTTTCTCCCTTTATAATAAACTCATAAATTCAGAGGATCACAGAGAGCCTGAAAGGACCCTAAAAGTTATCTAGTCTGAAGAGGACTTTAACAGATAAGGAAACAGAGGCACAGAGAGCTGAAGGGACTTGCCCAACATCACCCAGGTTGCAAGAAGCAGAGCCAGGATCATGACCAGGATCTTCCCATCACTCTTTTAGCTAGATCCAGAGGGATGGTCATTTTCTACAGCCTCCTTGAGGAAGCCCAGCTCTACAATAATTAGAACACTGTATTTGGAGTCAAAGGACCTGCATTGGAATCCTGACACTGATACTGGTTACATGGAAACCTTGAAAACCTCTAACATCTCTGGGGCTGCTTTTGTTGTTCCTGTTGTCGGTCAGTCATTTTTCAGTCATGTCCAGTTTTCAGGTTTTCCTGACAAAGATACTAGTGTGGTTTGCCATTTCATTCTCCAGCTCATTTTGCACATGAGGAAACTGAAGCAAGTGTTAGGTGACTTGCCCAGGGTCACATGCTAATAAGTATCTGAGACCAGATCTGAACTCCAAAAGATGAGTCTTCCTGACTCCAGAACTAACCCTCGATCCACTGTGCCACCTAGCTGCCCTGGGCCTCAGTTTGCCCATCTGTAAAAATGAAATTGATGAGGCCATAAGACATTTAGCTTTTGAGAAAGGAAAACTTTCATCCTCCTCCTTATCCTCTTCCCTATATACTTCAGGGTTTCCTTGAGGACCCAGAATTTAGTTTAATACTAATGGCATTAAAACCCTGATTCAAAGGATGTTATCCAGTTGTGTGGCCTCTGTCATATTTGCAAAGTTTATTTTTTGACTCCAGTGAATAAAATAAAAGTTAATTTTATGGGATTCAGTCCAAATCCATAGTATGCCAAGTTCTTTCTGAATCCTCCTGTGATTCTCCCATGTCTTTCCTATGCTCTCTCATTTCTATGTCATGTACAAATGTGATAAACAAGGGACACACAGTTGAGAACTCTTTCAGCTGGAGGTGGGGGAAATATTGGGATTTTACTATATAAACTTGGTAGGAGGTTATGTTAGATCGATGCCAAATGGCAGCAATATTTGCATATGGAATCTTTTTTAATACAGGTAACAAAATTCTCCATAGAAATGACTTTCTCAAAAAATCTCAATAAGAAAAAGATTAGCTCTGACAAGCATTCCCATGTGACAGGGAAGGAAAATGAGGCCCTAGAGTACTGAAATCACTTGTTTATGTCACAGAAAATCAATAACGGAAACAGATTCCTTTACAAGGATCCCAGATTCCTTTAAATCAAGCCAAAGATATTGAATGAAATATACATTAATTCAATAAGCCCTTAATTATTGATAAAAAAGAATCTGTCATTTTTTATCGGTACCCATACTGCCCCCAGTATGTATCTGTTGTCTCTAGGTTATATCTCACCATGCAAGAGTAACTCTTTTTTTTTTAATCAGATTTCTGGAATATATAACATTGAGGCAGTGCAAGCAATGGCATTTGATGGTTGTTACCATGACAGCGAGACTGATATTGACCTGGCACCCTTTTCTTTACATTCAGAAGAATACTCAGTGAACAGCCAAAACCCCAGCATTTCGAACACTGATTCAGCTCAGCTGAAGAGGAAGAAGTCTTTGAGAGGCCATGTTGGCAAAATCATTCTTAAGAACAATCACATCATTGACACCTATTCTAGGATTGTTTTTCCTGCCGTGTTTATTGTGTTTAATTTTTTTTACTGGGGCTTCTATGTATGAAGAGAGATTTCCTGCAGCCAAGTTATATAAAAGCCATTCTTAGGTTCACCGAAGAATTAATGAAATGGAAAAAAGAGGGAGTTGCCTCAGTGCCCCAGGGTTAAAGAGGTCCCCAATGGTTACATTTGGAATATGTAATGGATTTGTATGTGTAGCACCAAGGGACAGAATCCTCTTAATACTGTTGCCCACAAGCCCCCAGTAGTATATTTATTTTGAATAGTCTGCCAGAGGACATACAGAGTTCCAACTAAAGACATTTAAAGAGATAGCATGGTAATAAAAGAGCACAACATTCTTCTCATAAACCTAACTCTCAATCTTCCATAAATACATATACTCTTTTTTAAATAATGTTTCTCCATTGTTTTCTTTTTTAAAATTGGTTACATGATTCATGATTTTTCCCACTCCTCTTCCCTCCACCCTCTCATAGCTGACAAACAATTCCACTGGGTTATACAAATATACAAAATATACAAATATACAAAACTCTTAACGAGAAGAGTAGACATGTACAGGAAGTACCTGTAATACTGATTTCCTTGGCTCCCACTGCCTGAAGTCAGATATTATACATTTTACTATTTACTATTCCCCAGAGTTCTCTGGTAACTTTAAAGAGGATTGGAGGGGGGGGCGGGGTTATCCTGGTTCTCTTTCTCTGGCTCTAGTTTCTGCTAATGATATTCTCTCAAGTATAGGGAGTCCTCTGAATCCCCTTGTGTTGGCCATAAGCTCATTTTAGTTCTTAAATCTTTTTCGTGCTCTTTTAATTGGGGAAATATTCACAAGACTATATTTCTCAAATTGAAAAAGACCCAAGGAAAACTGTGAGGAGGAAATTGTTTTCAACATCAACCCACACCCATTCATCCATGTATCTCTGTTCTTCACACATCATACGGGTTGCTTGGTTGGAGAAGCCTGAAAAATTAGGGACTTCCATCCTATATTTCTTAGCAACAAATTACAGCCTAATCTGTCTATACATTCTCATATATACTGTAATGGTTAAATTAGGAGTTTTGACAAAATAAGAGAGCAGCTTTTAATAATTTAACAATTTTGTTTAATTAAAATAGGAATAGTAAAAGAATATAGTAAAGGGGAGAAATATAGGAAAGAGGTAGAGAAAGAAAATTCCCTAGTGTCTGTACTGGTTATCCTATAACTACCTATAATTACTACCTAAAACTGTCTATATCTACCTATAACTAACAACTACCCCACAAAGATTCAACCTAACCCAGCCCAAACAAAACCAACCAATCAGTGTTTAAATCAATCCCAATTAGGTCTGTTAACCAAGACCAGCCACCTTCCAAAAAGTTCAAGAAAAAAAAAAACCTAACAGCCCAAACAAAAAGTCAAAAAGTCAAAAGCCAAAAAGCCCTCTAAAGGCTAAAGTCAAAAAGCCCTCTCAGTAAGCTCAGGCCTGCCTTTATATTCCAGCAACTAAACACCAAACACCAACCCAACACACTCTCAGTAGTGTAAAGATTAAAATTTAGGGGAAGCTGAAGGCAGGTAGAAATTAGTTTCTCTCTGCAAGGAGTATTATATTTTTATGAGGTTTATTAAAGGTTAAGGTTTAAAGAAAATACAGAATAAGAAAGCACATGCCTAGGCCAGAGAGGCCTAGACAAGATAACCTCACATCATGAAAGAGACGCATCTGTTCCAAAACGGAAGTCCAAAAGAGACTGAGCCTATTCACAACCAGGTTTAAATACCCCATCTCGTTCTTGGCCCAGGTGAGAATTCAGTGAAATTAGAGGGCATTCTGGGGAAGTGGAGCAAGGATTTCTGGGGATTGAAGTCCTGGATTCTAGTCTATTTTTACAGTAGCCAACTTCCACATAACTGCCAGCCCTGTCAGCAACTGACAAATGGTCAACTGATGCTGGCCCCTTTTGTATCCTTTTCCTACCTCACTTCCCATCTCTATGGTTTCTACTTCCTGTCACTGTGAGCTGGTTAATCCCTACACATCTCTATGTTAAGAGGACCTCCATGTCCCCCATTAAATTAAAAAGAGAAATAAAGAATTCCCTTTTACAATATATATATATATGCACACATATATATGTGTTAAAATATATATGGAGACAGGAGTTGGGGGAGATTGAGTGACAGAGAGAGACAAAGAAAAAAGAGAGATAGAGGGAGAGAGAGTAAGGTAAGGGGGTAGAGAAAGAGACAGAGTGATTAAGAGAAAGAGAGAAAGAATGAGAGAGAGGAAAAAAGGCAGGCAGAGAAAGGAAGGAAGAGAAAGAGTGTCTGTCTGACAGAGAGAGAGAGAGAGAGAGAGAGAGAGACAGAGAGAGAGAGAAAGAGAGAGAGAGACAGAGAGAGAGAGAGAGAGAGAGAGAGAGAGAGAGAGAGAGAGAGAAGAGAGAGAGAGAAAGAGAGAGAGAGACAGAGAGAGAGAGAGGGGGGGGTGGTTCTGCTGCCTCAGAACCCCTCTCTTAATGGTGTTTTTTGTTTGTATTTACACTTTGCAGCTCAGGCTTTTATTAGCTTAGGAATGGGCAGATCTGTATTCAAACCATTGAAATATACCTTGCACAAGTTGAATGTCAAATAAGGGGAAAAGCAGGGACTCCATGCCAGATCTTGGGGGAGTGGGAGTAGAAGGCTTAATTTAGGGATGGAGGGTCAGAAATTCTCAGTCCCTCCAGTGCATCCATATTCCCTCAGATATTGTTCCTATTTCCCTCCTCCCCATGAGTGAGGGGGGAATGGCTTGTTCTCAAATTTGCATCTCCCCTCACTTACAGCTTCCCTTTCTTTTCTACCCAGCCTCACTATACATTCAGCTAATGGGGTCAGAGTGAAGTTATGATGCTCCCCGTCTGGTTTTCAAATTACTTTCTGCCAAATGACCAGACATTTGGCCTGACACGGGGGTACCCTGTTCCCTGCCACTTTTCTGTTCTTCACTTTGTGGAATACATTAGCAAGGGTCCCTTGACATTGTGTGGCTATTTTTACTTTCTCCTTACCAGTAGTAAGCACTTTTGCAGATGTCAGCTAGCCAGATTCATTAGAGAAGATTGTCCCAAAGTCTAAATCACTGCAGAAACAGTACTGAATGAATGCCCTGAGGGGAAAGGAAGGGAACAAATATTCATTAAGTTAGATGGCTCAATGGATGGAGCCTGGCTTGAAGTCAGGAAAACCTAAGTTCAAATCTGACCTCAGACATTTGTCAGCTGTGTGACCTTGGGCAAGTCACTTAACTATTGTCTTCATCCAGTTGGGAGTATGGGATGTTCATTCACCTCTGTAATGAGGACTTGCTGAATGCTTCTCAGGGCTGCTTTCCATCTTTGGTGCTCAGCTGCCACCCAGCTGTCATCCAGGGCCCCGAGAAGCTGTAGTGCGTGCAGCAGGCTCACCCCACTTCAGTAAAGCCATATCTGTAGTCATCAACAGGCTTCAAACCTGCTGGTGAGTCAGGAGGCGTAGCCACTCCAAGCACATTTTGGCTAACTTTGAGTGCAAAGGATGACAGACTGACAGTTCTGTTCTAAGTTCACTGCAGAAGGAAATGGAAAACTCTGCCAGGATCTTTACTAAGAAAATCCTAAGATTTGCTGGTTAAGAGTCAGACACAGCTGAACTACAGGCACTTGGAGCTTTCCAAAACATTATCTCACTTGATCTTTAGGTAGGTGTTATTATTATCCCATTTTTACAGTTGAGGGAACTGAGGCAGACAAAAGGTAAATGGCTTTCCCAGTAGCGTACGACGAATAAATATCCAAGGCTATTTGAATTCAGCTCTTCCTCACTCCAGGCCCAGTTTCCAAGCTGCCAAAGGAAGGGAGGAATAGACTTCATCATAGCAGTCACATAGCTTTGAAAGGTGGTCCCTTTAGGACAGCATGCAATTTGGATGGGGAGAGAATTTGGCTTCACAATTAGGAATCGCAGAGAAATAAATTTCAGGAAAAAATCCTATATTTTAATAGTCTCTGGATTGAGACACTCCATGCTTCCTCGGTTTAAGTTCTGTAGCTACTGAATGCCAAATGCTAAAAATAAAAAAAAGAATCTATTTCTTAGACTCTGGCGAGTGTGTCGATCCGTCCATCAAATAGTGTCCTTTTCCCAGAAAGGCAGACACGGAATGGTGTCTCCACTGCAATGTGGTGAGTACATTCACTGGCATGAATCTCATTTGAAGGGAAGCCTTGGATCCCACCGATCTACCTCATCTACACTCCCAGAGACCCTTCTTACTTCAGTGCCTTCTTTTAAATGACTGAGCAAGTGTGCAATGGTTACATCCTGCAAATCTTGGGAGAGCCATCAATATTCTACAGAGAAAGTGTACTTCTGTTGCTTGTGTGTTTCATATCAAACTCCTGAAAGGGTTATTGAATTTACTCGGTCTTAGAAAACCACAAGCTTTTCAAAGAAAAGAGAAAAAAAGGGCAAAGAAGCCATCATCCTGGAAAAAATGAAATAGAGCTAGCCTATTGCTCCTGCAATTGTCTTTGATCAAACCTTAGTCCCTTCTGTGGAATCAAGCAAATCAGGGCAACAGGGTATTAAAGAAATGTTCGTTCAGGAGAAAATCGCAAATGATCGACATTCACTTACCAAATTGAAGATGCTTCTGTTTCCTGTGATGGTGATTTTATAAAATAGATTGCGCACTAAAACAAATGCTTGGTAGACCAGGTGACATGTTCTGCTCTTGTTCCTGGGGGGGGAATCTGGAATAAAAGGAATACGTTTACCTTTCTAATAATAGATCTGATTTTTGCTTATGAATAAAGGAGAAAATTAGCAACTCATATACTCAGGTGAAGAAGAGAAACACAACCACCTTTTCCTATATTCCTCATTCCCTCTTCTGGACAGGTTTACGATGATCCATGTTCAATCTAGTTTTAACAATGACTCTCATTTATGCAAAACTGTTCTAGACATTAGAATCTATAGGAAACCACTGACAATTGAGCCAATAAAATTGCTCTAACTCTCAAAGACCATAAATTACCCTGGTGAAGGGAGATTCCTTACTGGGATTCTTTATGGCAAGAAATCACAAGTCCTCTTCTCTCCGCAAAAACTTTAAAACAAAAGCTTTCCCCCATCTTATTATGGTTTGACATTTTTCTTAACTTTATTAAAGCTTGATTTGATGGTGGCAAAATTTTTTTTGGATTATGATTTCAAAATATCGGACCAGATTAATATACTAGGTGGGTCTTTGGGAAATTCCCATTAGTAAAGCAGCTCACTACAGCGAGATTAATGTCTCTTGTTTTGATTCTATTGCATGTCCATTTAAAGTCAAACAAAAATGAGTCTAGGGGATTTTTAAAATCGATATTATTTTTCCTGCCTTTTTAAACTTGTTCTAAAACTAGTTGCTGAAGTTTTCTACTTTGCCTCCTTGTTAAAATCACTTTCAGAATGTATATTTCCCTTGAACATTTTTAATACAAACACTGTTGATATAAATATAAATAGATATAGATATAGATATACATTGCTAATATAAACATATCACTTCATGCTTCTGGAACTCCATAAAATGAATCTCTCTCATATTAAGTATACACTCTGCATGGTCCTGAGAAGCATCAAAGGGCTACTGTTAGCCAACAAAATTTGGATTTTATTCATTTACTTTTTAAATCATATCTCAGATTCTTATAATAAATGTCTAATGTTAAATGTTCTGAGAACTCCGGAGAATCACCATTTGTTCAGGGAGAGTTCAGAGAGACAATTGCCTTCTTTAATTGGGGGGTCTCTTCAGTCATGAAGGAAGGAAACAAGTATTTATTAAATGCCCATGAGTCAGACACTGTACTAAGGGCTTTACAAGTATTATTTCACTTGACCCTCACAACAACCCTTTGAGGCGTGTGCTATTTTTATTCCCATTTTACATTTTGGAAAACTGAGGTAGAGAAGTTAGTGACTAAAGTCAAATTTGAACCCATATCTTCTGAGCCTGCTCTGTGCACTGTCATGTTGCCTAGATGCTAAGGACATAGATTGTTCTTATTAATTTTTATTAACAGAAATAATGTTTATTTAAGGAACAGTAAATTTGCTATTCCAAATCTTGTATGTTTAAAACAAAATTCCACATGGCTGGAGAAGACATTAGTGGTGGACACTATGAATCTTCTAATTTTGTTTTCCCTGAACTGACAGATCACAATCCCAAACAGATGGTCAATGATTGCTTCAGTAAAGGATAAGTCCAGAATGAAATGTAGGGATTTTAGAAACAATAAGCTGCTTTCAAAGATTACCAAAAAGCTAGGCATACCCCGTAAGCATCCTAAACATAGCAATGAGCAATTTCATAGTGGCTAATTTTGAAGGCCCAGGATTACTCTTACGACTGGGGACTTTCTCTTCTGTTTAGAGTGTTCATGTTGAAAGGAATAATAGTCGACTTACAGCACATCCCCATTTTAAGTTATACAGTTTCTTCTCCAGTTGACAAATGGCTAATCGATACGAACATGCAATTCTCAGATGAAGAAATTAAAACTATGAAAAAAAAGTCCCAAATCACTATTAATGAGAGAAATGCAAATTCGAACCCTGAAGCACCACCTCACACCTACCAGATTGGCTAATATCGGCAAAGGAAAATGACAAGTATAAGAGGGGATGTGGAAAAATCTGGACATTAATATGCTGTTGGTGGAGCTGTGAATCGATACAGCCGTTTGGAAAGCAATTTGGAACCGAGCCCAAAGGGCCATCCAAACCACGCATGTTCTGTGACCTGGCAATAGCACTACTAGATCTGAAACCAAAGAGATCAAAGTTAGGAGCAAAGGACGTACTTGAACCAAAATATTTATAGCAGCTTTTTTTTGTGGTGGCAAAGAACTGGAAGTGGAAGACGAGTCCTTCAACTGGGGATGAGTTGTGGCATATGGCCGTAATGGAATACTATTGTGTCATAAGAAGTGATGAACAAGATGAATTCAGAAAAACTTGGAAAGACTCATTTGAGGTGATGCAAAGTGAAATGAGCAGAAACTGTACGCAATAACAATCACGTACAATGATCATGCATCAATGACTTAACTATGATCAGCAATGCAAGATCCTGGACAACTTCAAGGATCTCATGTTGGAAAATGCTACCCACTATCACAGAAGGAATTGATAGAATCTGAATGCAAATTGGAAGCAAACTATTTTTCACTTTATTTCCTCCATGAATTTTTCTCCAGTGTAAGTGATTTGTGTCTTCTTTCACATGACAAACATGGAAATTTGTATTGTATGACAATACATGCACAACCTAGGTAAGGATATCTGCCATTTGGGGAAGGGAGAAGGGCTAGAAGAGAGGGAGAGAACTGGGATCAAATCACAAAATAGCAGAAAATGACTTTTAAAAATTGTATCAACAAGCAATCTGAATGTTTTAAATTTTAAAATTATCCTGTTTCAGATGTATATTTGTAGACCAGATTTTAAATGGGAGAAATGTTGTTGTTCAGTCATGTCCAACTCTTCTTGACTCCATTTGGGGTTTTCTTGTCAAAGATACTGGAGTGGATTGTCATTTCCTTCTCCAACTCATTTTACAAATGAGGAAACTGAGGCAAATAGAGGGGTCATATAGCTAAAAAGTATCAAAGGCTGGATTTGAACTCAGATCTTCCTGACTCCAAGCCAAGCACGCTATCTATTGTGCCACCTAGCTGGTCAAATGGAAGAATACAAAATAGAAATAATTTCATGAGGAAAGAAATTTGTACATTTTTTCCTCTTTTACTTAGATGTGGGCAGGTCCTCTTTCTCTGTAGAGTGGAAGCCACATTTTTCTAAAAATTTTCTAAAAAACAGGTTCATCTGCTTCATATTTTGCAAAGGAACTTTCTGGGTTTATTCAGTCCTCATATTTTCATTTCAGAGTTTCTTCATGGATCTGTTCTTTACCTCAGAAATGTCCTCTATTCTAAAGATCTATTCTGTTACTTTCCTTCTTATCTCACTTATAGAATACACACAATTTCCCAAGGTAATTCATTTTCAGGTGCAAACTTTTAGTTTTTGCCTTTTAGCACGATTTCCTCCTTAGTCCATGTCTTTTGACCAAGCCATTTTGTTCACTTGGGTTTTGCTCATATTGGTTGTAGAATTACTCTACTTCTTGGTTTGCTTCGTACGCTTCTTATAGACGATAGTAGTAATTATTTTCTCTGTTTGCTTCTGCTTACCTCTATTTCCAGCTTCACTTCTTGGATTTAGATTCTGTGCAAAGTCTAGACTCCAACTCCTTTAGCACTCTTAGATGCGTTAGATTGGTCCTGTCACCAGACATCTGCATGCTCCTCTTGTTGCTTAGAAGTGGCTGGTACTAGACCCCAACCTCGGCCAGAGTCTCTGACTTCTGTCTCAGGCTCCCTCCTGGCCATCCACCAAGGATGCCCATGACGTGTCCTTGATCCGCACAGTCCCCTATCCGTAATTCGTTTTGTCTCCTTTTATAATCCTAGTCAGATATTGGACATGGCAAAGATCTGAGGATTCCCAAGGACCCTCAGCATCCACAAGCTGATCAGGTCCTAATGGAGATCCCATTTCTTTAAGAAGTGCACAAAGGGAGGCCCTGTTTCCTTGGACGGTGACCTATGGGGACCAGCTATTTCTCTTGTTATGTTCTGACAGGTCAGGGTTGGCATCTGACTTCAGGTCCCCAATTAGCAGAATTCATGATGACCAAACTCTCCTCAGCCCACCAGTCCTTGCAGGGGAATCATTCAAAGTACCATTTGGCTTCAGGCCCATTTCCCTGAGCTCACACTGACGTCTCTAGTACTCCCCACACTCTATAGACTTCCAGTTTTTCTTCTGGGGTTTATTCTGGCTTCCTTGGGGTACCCTCTGGCTAAAAGTCTTCCAGCTTGACAATTATTTAGCTGAGTTCATCCTAGTTTTTCTCTTTTCTGTTCTTCTCTGCTCTCTGACCATCTCTTTACACAATTCTAGATTGGATGCAGTCTCATTGGTTTTCTTGATCATCTTTCTAACTGGGGGCATGTGTGTAAGAACTGTGCTTCCTTTCAAAGGTTCACATCATCATCTTAACAGGAAGACCAATTCTGGGTTTTTTAAAGAGTTCACAATCACAGCAAGTCTAGAACCTGTTAGCCATTCCCCAGGCTGATCTGCCCCTCCAGGGACTAAATGCACATTCCTGGAATCATCCCAGACAATAGTATAAAAATAGAGAGCAGAGAGCGGAGAAGCTACTTGGGAGCTACAACATGACAACAGCAACAACAATGATACAATTTCCCATCCCAGGCCAAAGGGGAGAAGACTAGAACTCATGGAGTTATCAGATATATATATGCATACATATATATGTATATGCATTCCTATACTCACCAAAAAAGGGAGATTATCCTGATTGATGATTGCTAGTCCCCATGTCAGAGCTTATTTCTTTATTCTGCAATAGGTTCTTGTATTTTTCTGACCTAGTTTTGCTTCTCATAAACACCTGAGGTCAACTTCTACATATGAATTTTCTGTATGAATTGGCTAGAATCAGGAGAGCTCTGGTTGCTCCAGGCACCCAGAAAGAAATTAGCTAGAAAGCTTCCTTCCTAGCTCAGGGCTGGAATCTCAATCATGGTCCATTTGTTAGAGAATTTCTCTAAAGGGAAGCATATTTTATGAGACCTTGTATTTCCTTTTATAACCTCATAAATCCCCAAGAACAGAATTGAAATGGAAGCTGTACTTTGTTGTTGGTGTTTTCTGTCTGTTCTTCATAAATTAAATGTAGAACCTTGGACCAGAGGAGATAAGAATAACCTTCTTTTCAGTAGAGAGGTAAGAGGTGGTGGTATGCAGGTAAGTATTTAACAATCAACTCTTTAGGAAAAGAAGTTTACTGGACCTATTTTTAAGTTTAATTTGCATTATGAACATTTTCTCCAACATTTTCTTAAGCCTAGACAATCAACAAAGCAATGAATGTGCCCTGATTTGTTGCATTGTCTGATTTCCAAGGTGTAAATCTTTGCCCTGAAACTTAAACAAGTAGCTCTCTCCAGCCAGTTGAAGCTGGATCCATCACATTCCAGATGCCAGATAACCAACAAGTCAGATAGTTTCACTTAACTGTTTCACTTTGCCTTAAGGGAAAGTCCTTTAAGGGGGAGAAGAGTATATTTGGAAATACCCATGCAATAAAAACTAAGGGAATCAATAAGAAAATCTGGAGTGAAACACAGGTTCCAACCCTGAAAGTCCTGTAAAGATCATAATGAATGAAACGTCATGATCATATCTACATACGTTCTCTCCTGATTTGTTAACTCATCATATTGTATGAATATATGGATAGATACCCACATTTTAAAAAAGATTCACTTAAATATTTACATATGTGTTCATATACATGAGTGGTATATATCCCATGAATCATGTGTATGTGTTCATGTTCACATGTATCCATGTTTGCATGCATGCAAATCAAATATGCATGTTTGATATGTCAAAAATATACACACACATAGATTGTTATAAGGAAGAGAGGATTTGACAGATGAGGTGGATCTGCAGGGAGAGGCAGATGCAGGGAAAAGATTCTAGAATGGGGGAGAAGAAGAGGGTGAAAAAGTTAACTGAGCTTGGAGCTGGCTGCTTTGCCTTTGTGGCTGTTTCCACCTTGTCTTTCCCATCCTACCTGCTTACCTGTTGACTTGTTGTCATCTACTGAGCTTCCTGGTGTGATCCTGAACCAATCTGGGCCGTGTGTCTATAAGATCAGGTCTGGGTTCTTCTGGATCCAGGACCTCTCTCTGGCCTGTCCTGACATCCTGCCAAAACCTACTACCTCTATTACCATCAAAGGGGAGGGGGGTTAGTGTAGGTTTATCTATATTAGGGACTGGGGTCTTTAGACAGACAGGTAAGGATTGGGTCAAATCTGTGAAGACTCTCAGTAACAAGACATAGAGATCTGGGGGAGGTTTAGGTAGTTGTTACTGGTTTAGGATTATCCAAATCCCCTCTTCACCCTTCCTTGTCATAATAAAATAAAATGCCCAAGTCAGTTGGAAATTTATGGTGATTTTAATTACTATAGAGGGAAGGAATTAAGGAGAAGAGAGAGAAAGAGGGTATAGGATTTCTCCCACCTGGCCTTTGCCAAGGGGAATTCAAAGACCTCTGCCACAAGGTCTTTGAAGAAGATTAGAGGTTCCTAAGAGGATAGTGTTTGGAAGGTAAAGGAGAAAGGAATCAGTCTAAACTCTAAGAGAGCTCAGTGAAGATGCCTCACCTGAACTAGGCTACTAAATTTCTCCCAGTATTGTATCGAGGAAAACTCACCGCCAAACCCAAACAATAGTTGCAGCCACATCAAGATGCCAAGACACTCAGCACGCTGCCACCAGCCACCTCTCTGTGGAAAGAGGCTGGAGAGAGGAAGTGACACAAAATATATAGACAGTTTTTACAACACTTTCCTGCATCTCACATGTACCAATGGTAGCTTAAGCTTGACTTAGGACAGCCCTAACTTAAGCTTGACTTAGGACAGAAAGGGGGTCTGTCAGTTGTTTTCTGATTTGTCATTTGCTAGCACATGTCTGCCATAGGCCATCCTTCTCAACACTTAATCCTTAAGTATGGGTGTAGACATTCCTGTTTTTGTTAGACTAAGTAGGGTGGAGTAATCTAAAGTTTGCACCAGCCATTCCTACCCATCTGTCATTCATGTTCACCACAAGGGCTCTATCCAATGAACTCCCTAATTTTTTTCTTTTTCTTCTTAAAAAAATCTGCCATAAAAGAAAAGTTCTCTGAAAGGGGAAGGAGAAATATGGTGATATAAAAACAGGTCATGTATAAAATCAGCACAAAATATAACAAACATCTTTTTGTTGTTGTTTTTCTATTCCTGAGACTCTATTTATCTAAGGCTGGAAGTATAGCAGCCACTTAAAAGCCTGAGCCCATTGCCATTGACATGGAATCTTTGACTTTCTCTGTTTCCACCTTTGTTTCATTCACTGCTCTTTTGGAAACCTGCTGGTCCCCTACTCTTCAGGCTCATCTTTTTGGTCCCAGTCTTAGTGGGGACTTCTGATCAACTTTAACCCAATTGCCACTCAGAACTCGTGTGCTCAATAGATCCATCAGCCTCAGTCTCCTCAGTATCAGGAATTACACCAGGGCTGGTAGAACAAATTAAAAAAAGGAATACTACATATTTTCAGGAGCATTTTTGACAAATGATAGAAACACAATTTCATGCATCAAAAAACTATTTTGGAACATTTTTCCAATAGCAACAACAACAAAAATTTTAAATAGATTTTTATTGTAGAGTTGTATCCTGGGTGAGATCATGTTTGAAATGAAGTGGTGAATCAAGGGTAAAATAGTCTCAATATCTGCCAAACATTGTTTGAAATCACAGCCCAGGGAGAAAGAATGGGAGAGAAGCCTTTATATGAATGAGTTCCAATTCTTTGGTGGAAAGAGAATGGAAGAAATTGTATTACTTGATTAACTTGGATGCTGTCCTGGTCTAGGTTATTACACACTAGAGGATTTTTTAAAAGTACAATAGTCAGTGTTTCTCTTGCTAGTTAAAAACAAATATTTCTATGCTAGTTACTAGGCAGTCTATAGGGAAATATCCTATCAAATGTTAGCATATTGGATGCACTCTCAAAGTGACCTGGTTGCCTCTATCAATAGAATATCTGCCAAATCAGAAGTCTCAAACACATGCCAGAACCAAATTAAAATGAAATTGAGAAATATTTAATAAAACAAGGAAAAAGACAATAAAGCATACATAATGTTAATGTGTGCTTTTCTACATTAGTATGTGGCTAGCAAGCATCCTTATTTTGGTTTGGTGGCCTCTCTTTCTATTAGTCTCTTTTTCTATGTCTCCCTCTCCCTCTCCCTCTCCCTCTCCCTCTCCCTCTCTCTCTCTCCTCTCTCTCATTCTCTCTTTCTCTCTCTCTCCTCTCTCTCTCTCTCTCTCTCTCTCTCTCTCTCTCTCTCTCTCTCTGATATATATATATATATATATATATATTTGCATTCAAATTATGATTCTTTCATTTGTTTCCCTTGTGACTAGGAAAGCCACATCACATTCAGGATGTCTATTTCTCACTTATGAGATGAATGCATTGACCTAGATGCTTTATAAAGAACCTTCCAACCTCGTGAATGTTGTACTTGGTAAATGTTTAACAATTAGCTCTCAAAAAAAATGTGGTGCAAGACACACTTTTAAGTTTAACCTACATTATCAACATTTTCTCTATCACTTTCTTAATTCCAAGCAATCAACAAAGCAATAAATCAAGCTCTGAATTTATAGTTTTCTGAACTTTTTCACACTTAAAGTTTAGCAATCTTTTCTTATGAAACATTCCAAGCTGGGTTCAGGACACCTCTGTTTCCAGCACTAAGTCCTGTTAGCCTGTGATCATTTTGGCTAGGTAGTGAAGTGTAGAGTGCCTGAACTACAGTCAGGAAAATTCATCTTTCTGAGTTCAAATATAGCCTCAAACATTTAACTAACTGTGTGACTGTGGACAAGTCACTTAACTCTGTTTAACTCAGTTCCTTATCTATAAAATGAGCTGGAAAAAGAAATGGCAACCCCCTCCAGTATCTTTGCCAAGAAAACCCCAAATGGGTTCACAAAGAGTCAGACATCACAACAACATTGGACAAATTCTCAATTTTTGTCTTTTCCCAAAGCCTCACAAATTATTTAAATAGTCTGCCTACTAAGCAGCAATCATGTAGAGCCTTGTATATTACCATTTATTTTCTTTAAGAGATTTTAGATAAAAACATTTCTGTTGCTCACAAACAATATGTGGACTACCAATTCACCTCATTAATAAAGGAAATTAAATTAAAAGTACACATCAATATTTTCCTTTTGTAGGATTTTATTATAAGGAAGGATAATTTTCAGATCTGAATAATAATATTACCATTCAGATTAGCTGGTCTCTTTACTGACAAAGGCAGTTAGGTGATGCAGTGGATAGAGTGCTGCGCAAGGAGTAGGGAAGACCTGAGTTACAAAATGACCTCAGTGGGCAGCTGGATATCTCAGTGGATTGAGAGCCAGGCCTAGATATGGGAGGTCCTAGGTTCAAATCTGGCCTGAGATATTCCCAGCTGTGTGACCCTGGGCAAGTCACTTAACTCCCATTGCATAACCCTTACCATTCTTCTGCCTTGGAACTAATACACAGTATTGATTCCAAGATGGAAGGTAAGGGTTTGTGAAGATTAAATTTAATTCTCTCCTGATTGTGAAGATTAAATTGTAACCCCTGCCTATTTTTAGATTTGAATCACCAAAACTGTAAACACCCTACTTAAAAGTTGAGTATGGAAATCTGCCCATTTTTAGATCTAATCACCAAAAGTGTAAACATCCCACTTAATCATTAAGTGGGAGGTCTGTGACCCACGTTTGCAATAGTGGGTGGCAAATCAGAATTGACTGACTGTTTCCTGGGCAGTCCTAGAGCAGGACTTCAACTGTGATTGGTAGACATAGAATTAGGGGAAGGCACAGCAAGTGATGTAAGCGAAAGTGTCTTTAAAAGGGAGTGACAACTTCCTGAGTGAGTTCTATTGTCACTTCTTCATTTTTTTGGAGTGGAAGCTGAAGGAGAAATCTTCTGACTGGACCTGAGACCCTGTTCCTGATGAGACTGTTGGATTGATACATGGTGAGTGAAAGAGCTGACTCCTTTCCTGGATATTTTCTGAAGAAACTAGCCTCAGGAGAGACTAACCTCTTGAGAGAGTTTTTCCCCAGGTCCTTGTCTTTGCCGAGGCCAGCTAAGAACCAATTCTCCCTGCCTGGGTTGGGCTAGGGGCCGGAAGTAAATTACTTAGTACTTAAGCTAGATATCTTACCCTATCCTCTCTCTGATTTTTCATACTCCACTCTTTCTACATTTTGTAAATAAATTATAAATAAATCTCTTTGGAATAAATATAAATTCCTGGTGACCATACTCTTAAATAATCCAGTTAATCTTTTTAAAATGACCCCTTTTCCCCCCTCACAGGTTTAAAAAAAATTACCTCAGACACTTATTAGCTATGTGACCTTGGGCAAGGTACTTAACCTGTGTTTGCTTTAACTCACTAGAGAAGGGATAACAATCTACTTCATTATCTTTGAAGAGAAAACCCCAAATGGAGTCACAAATAGTTGGATGCAACTGAACAACAATAGCCTTACTGACATGTTACAAATGAATACTGGTCTTAGAATCAGAAATCCTGAGTTTGAGTCTTGGCTCTGATGCTTCCTACCTAAGGGTGACATTTCCCTTCTTGAGACCCATTTCTTTATTTGTAAAATGGTAATAGTAATTTCTGTATAGGACTGAGCTGTCAAACTCACCTCGCAGGCAGCAAAACTCCTAACCCCAATAAGATTAAAATATAGTGGAGAAATGGTTAATGAAATAAATAAAAAAATATAATAAAATTTTTTGCTGTTGAGTCATTTCAGTCATGCCCAACTCTTCATGACCCCATTTCTTGGCAAAGATACTAGAGTGGTTTGTAATTTCCTTCTCCAGCTCATTTTACTAATGAGGAACTGAGGCAAACAGGGTTAAGTGACTTGTCCAGGGTTACGCAGCTAATAAGTGTCTAAGGCCAAATTTGAACTCATGAAAATGAGTCTTCCTGATGCCAATCTCAGTGTCCTAACCACTGTCCCATCTAGCTGTCCAACATAAAACTTATAAAATATTAATTTGTGGTTTTCAAGGTAAATATGCCTCTACTGGGTTCTGTTTCTGTTTGAGTGTGACACTACAAGTATAGAAAGTTGAATTCTGGTCTTGGTGTTATGAAGACCTAGGTGTGATGCTGGGCAAGTCATTTAATTTTTCAGTGCCCAGGTAGCGCTTGAAAGTGATGAGTTATTGATGTGCATATGTGAGGGGACTTTTCTACTTGGGAGATTATTAAACATAGTGAATTCATGGGCCCAGGTTAAAGAAAAAGACCAACAAACTATAAATATAGGATTACTCTCCCCTTGCCTACTTTTAGCTAATCAAATCAAGAACTTAAAGTACCCCTACTTGACACTAAGTAAGAGGAGTTTGCAAGTCACTTGCTAGTGAGTAACAACTCCAGAGGCTACTGCCCCACCCCTGGGCAGTGCTAGGCCAATTGAAAGACTTTGATTGGTTCCTGTAAGAAGGGACAGAAAGTGACATGTAAAAAAGGACTATAAAAAGTCCTGAAGTTCCTGTCCAAGGGACTTCTCCTTTGAACTTCTTCTCCTTTGGAGTTTGTCTTTGGACACTGCATCAGTGAGCTGGACTGAAGGAGAAAACTCTTTCCTTGGATCCTGTGTCAGTTTACTGGGTGAGTAGCTGGCCTCCCTTTCCTGGCTTCTGGAGAGATTGATTCCAGAGAGGTCTTCTTTTCCTGGAGGAGGCTGCATTGGTGGAACCCTTGCTAAAAACACCACTGGGACTCCTGGCCCAAGAGACTATCACAAGTCCATGTGAGATTGGGACTGAGCTGGACTTCTCTGGACAGAAATTATAGGGTATCGAGCTAGGCAATACTTTCTACTTCCTTCCTACTTTTCTTTCTTTTACTATATCTCTATTAAACTAAATTGTTAAGAGTGGCTAACAGACTCATGACTTAAGAGTTAATTTTTAAGTCGGTGACCACAATATTACTTTAGAACTTTCATAGTGGCATAAAAATGTAAATTTAAATTTTTACAAAACAAATCTTCTAGGTCTCTTCAGAGGAAAACACTTTTTGAGCCATAAAGTATTAAAGTTAGTTATTATTGTTATTATTATAGTCATAGCTCCTCAGAGAAATCAAACAGGATATGACTAAGTACATAAAATAGGAACTGGAACAAAAATGTTAATCCTTACGCAAAATGCTGTTACTGAGTTCTTTCAGAGATATTAACTATAGGCATAACAAGGAGTTCCAGCTCAGGGCTTGGGGCTCAGGCAGATGAAATTCATCTTGAGGAAGCCTGACCTTTAAAGGAGGGGAGTTAGGCTCTTCTCATTCTCTGGCTCATTATTCGGCCACCCCTGGGAAGATATTTAAAACAAAAAATAGGAATGGCTCATGTCCAGGGTCCCTTCTTGAAAAGTTGTGCGTGTGTGCACGCATGTGTATACACACACGCACACACACACACACACACACACACATATATACGTATATGCCCACATATATTATATGTGTGTGTATAAATTCAGATATAGGCTAGCTTTTTGTTTTTTCCACCACTACTAACAAATACTTGAAACAAACTAAAATTTACAGAATCCCCAAAAGAGATACAGAAACAATAAGGTACTCAAAAGACTCATAGAACCCAATTGGTTCTATTTTATTCTTCCTGGAGGTGGTTACTTGAAAAGTAAATATAACATTATTTTGTGAAACTCCTAAACAGTTTATTTCACTTTCACCTTTAATCTGTACTGACTCAGCAACTCATGCAAGGTCCAGATCTTCAGACAAACCATTATCTGGCTTTGTTTCATTCTCTTTGGCTTGTCATCTCTGAGAAGCTGTTGCTTCTCAACCACCAACATTCAGAAGAATGAGTTAGGGTCTCTCATGGAATCACAGCAATTGAGAGTGGAGAGAACCTCAGCAACTATTGAGTCATACCCATTAATAAAAGAAATTCCCTCTATAGTTTGATCTCATTTCTTAATCCCAGTTACGGGAAGGGTAAGGGGAGGGAAGGGAGGGAAAGAATATGATTCTTGTAACCAAGGAAGAATGTTCTAAATTGACTAAATAAAATAAAAAAGAGACATTCCAGCAATTGGATAATTATTTCCTCTTGTATCCTAAAAGTGTTTCGCTCCAATACTATATTGGCTTGTCATGATGTATCAATTCAGTTCAATAAGCATTTGTTAAAATACTTACTGTGCTGGACAACTGGTCCACAAAGATAAAATCAGATCGTTTCTGTCTTCAAGAAGTATACATTCAATTGGGGGAAAATATGTATATAAAAACGATTACAAAATATATACAGATTAATTTTCAGGGAAATGGCTCAAATCTAATACAATGAGGGGCTCCAGAGGGCAACATGAAAGGCTAGGAAGAATAGACTAGGGGGTCACAGAAGAATAAATCTGATTTCTAACCTAGATGAGAATAAGGGAGAGCGGTGGTCAGCATGGGTCAAAGCAGCCTACAACTGGGAAGATGAAGGTTACTGAATATATGAATGTAGACACAGAGCAGCTGGTCATACCCCTTCTTGGTAGTGATGGTCACACTGATTTATCATCATTTAGTAAGAATGAAGTAAAGGGTGATGGGATGGCAGGACGTATGTCTAGTCTCTGGTGTTGCTTTGATGGCTGAGATAAGAGTTTCTGAAAGGAAGATTGATGGGGTCTAAGGCCAGATTCCTGTTAGAGGGACAAGGTGTGTTTGGGGTATTCATCCTTAGCCAGGTCCCCTTGGTCTCAGGACTTCAATATGAAGTAGATAGCTGGGGGTGGGAGGGCAGAATCAAAGATGGGCAGTGAGAGGCTCCGCAAGGTGAGGATCCATTATGCACTGAACATACCTGAATAGCCTAGGGATGACCTAGGACATGTTTGCGCTAGCAAGAAAACCTAGGACATGTTTAGACCAGCAGAAGAGCCATCATCTCGGAGATGCTTTCATGTATCCTCCAGTCCCGGTGTGAGCTTGCACCCAGTGGATCGATAACAGGACGGGATGCCTTGTTCTCCCCAAGACTCTGTTAATGATTACCTGTGACCCCTGCACGACTTCTCCCCGCTTACTAGAAAGTACTGCTCTGAATTTCCCATCATCCCTCACGGATTTTATTAAAAAGTTGACATTCCGATCTGACGTTGCCTCGGCAGCTTTCTTCTTCAGGACAGCACATGGTCCATTTGTTGACTAAGGGCTTTCCCGGGCTCCGGGTCTTTTGTACGGTATTTGTGTGTTCATTCCCTCCTTGTAGTTAGTTTTCATTCTAAGAAGATGGGGGAGGGGACAAGTGCGGGCTTATATATGGGAGGTTTAAATATTCGGCCACGCATACAATAGGATACATGCAGAATAAAGACATGCGTGTGTGCTCACATGTGCGTGCGTGTTTATACACGGATACGCGCAATCCGAGTTCGAAGTGGGTTTACATGGCCATGGAGGCGAAGGTGGGAGAGGAAGGGTAGGTTTCACGTGGTCTTGCATCCCCCGCTCAGGTCGGTCGATTCTCCCCATGCGCCCCCCAGAAAAGCCCGAGCCGTCGGGTTTAGCTCTCCGTGGATGACAGAGAACCACCCTCGGAGGAGCCCAGCAACCCCCTGGGCAGCCCGGAGGCCCCTCCCGGGTCAGCCCCCGCCCCCAGCCCGAACACGCCGCCCTCTAGCGTGGCCACGCCGTCCCCGCCCCGAGCCGGCGGCTTCTTCCGCCGCCTCTTCCTCCTACACGTGGTGTTCTGGGACACATGCAACAGGCCTGCCGGGTAAGTGGGCTCTGGCGCTGCAGGCTTCGCGGGGCGGTGCGCCTTGGCACGGGGACTCGTGCCCCACCCTTCGTCTCCCCGCTTCTCTCTCCGCAGCTGCTGGGGTAGAGGGGAGGCGCCCGCCTGCCCCCTTCCCAGCCCGCCTCCCCAGGCACCCCCAGTCCGATCACATCGCTGGGGGGCTTGGCTGGAGGGTGATGGTGATGATTCTCGGGCCCGCGCTGACCCCGGGGGCCGTGGCCGCTGCCAAAACACGCCCCACACTCGGGCCGTGGGGCTCTCCCGGGGGAAAGGAGGGTGCGTCGTGCGTGGCATTCCGCCTTGCCTGCACCCCGAGAACTTGGGAGTGATGGAGGGAAAGTTTGGAAACCCGGCTGGCCACCGGGGGCGGAGGGGCGGGGCGGGGCGCGGCGCTTCCCGAAATAAATCGCCTCGTCTCCGCGTCTCCGCTGGTAATTACTGCCGTGCTCGGCTCCTGGGGCTTAGTCTGGCGGTGTTCAGTTTAAAGTGCTGGGGTTTGGGGAGCTTGAATTTGCATAGAGTAAGTACAGGCCCTTTGCAGTGGCTCTGGGTGAAAGGCTCCTTAACCCCGCCAATGGGATTGAAATCCTATCAGATCAGTGCGGCGGGGCTGGCCGGCGGCCCCCCCCCCCCCCCCCCCCCACCGCACCTTTTCTGTCTCTACGTGTATTCACGCTTTGATAAGATTGATTGATTTTTGGACATTTCCAAAACGAATCTTGGCCAGCTTCTGACACGTGGTTTTGAGACAGGGCCATTTAGGGCCAGGAGGGTCCGAGGCCATGGAGTCCAGCCTCCTCTGCAGATGAGGAAACTGAGGCCCAGAAAAATGACTTCTTTGCCCTAGGTCACTCAGGAAGTGACGCAAGGCAGGATCTGAACCCAGTCCTTCTGACTCCTAGACCCACAGGTGCCTTTTCCACGGTAGTGGGGTGGAAAAATGAACCAGTCAGGGAATCAGGAGGAGATCTAGTCTCCAGGGCAAGCAGGAAATGATTCTTCCTGTTCCTTTTGACCCAGGTATGGCTATATAATGGGCCGGCCATGCCCATTTAGGTTTTTTACCCATTAAAATTGTAGTCATGAGTGGTTTTTCCTCTTAAATAGCCCCAAAGTAACATGTCCAACAAAGAAGATATTACATGGTTGGGATTCTAAAGGTTGACACTTGAACCGGTTGCCCAGACCTGCCCATCTCTGGCTGTAGCTTGTGACCCTGGATGGTTAGGCTGATGATTGAAAGAGGTGATGGAAGGACTGAGCCCACCTTCTGTCCTCCCTGTTCTCCTTACAGCAGAGACCAAGCCCTGACGAGCATTGATCCCCAACTGGCCTTTGCTGGCAACTTTTAGACTTTTTGTACCCCAGAGTGGTTTAGTCAATTCAATATTGCATTTATCGTTGGCCGCTTGTGACCTTCCTTAATATTTTTATTTTTTAACATTGGACCTTCCAGTGAAACCATCTTTGAGGTCCAATTCTTCCATTATAACTATATATTTGTATATATAAATATATATTTATAAATGTGGGTGCTCTGTTTTTGTGGATAATCATTGAATTTAACTGCCCTGCCTAATCGATTGTAGAGTTCAGCCTGAACAATACAGAATCGATACACTAATTGCAGTATTGAAATAGAAATATTCTGAGCAAAGCTTTGATGTCATTCTCTTATTTTAATAGTGATGGATTGCATAATGTTTCAAAGGCAACTTCATTTGACTTTGGGGTTTTTTTGAGGCATTTTTAAGCACATGGCGGTTCTATTTGCAATCTGTGCTAGATTCCTGTTTCAATTTGAGAAAAACATTTTAAATTTACCATATTCTTCAGGATAAAAGAGGTGTAGGTGTAAAAAATTACCATTTCTTTTTAGAAAACCTGTAGCACCGGGTCCCTGAAGTTGGGAGTTCTTTTGTGTGTGGGAGAACAGTGGTGATGCTGGAGTGGGGGGGGGGGCTTTTTAAAATTCTGAATTAGGTGGGAACAGCACCCGCATTCTTCCTCCCTGATTCATCCAACATCTGCACCTTTTCCTCCATCATTCTGACTTGCCAAGTTCTAACAAGGTCTGATCTTGCTAGTCTTTCATACTTTGATGATACATGATGGAAAATCATGCTGAAAGGATACAGAGTTATCATTTTCAGAACATGAGTTGCAGGATTCAGTAAGATTCCAGAACTCTTTAAAACCTTGCCCATCGCTCTTGGTGTCTGTGTATGGTAAAGTGGATCGATCATTGCTATGCATATTTGTTTGTTTTCATCATTTTTGTACTCGCCAAACACAACTGTTACTCTTTGAGAATACTGGGTCGTTTGTTGGTCAAACTTGTGACACTTAGAAGCTTGTAGACAGAAGATTCCGAACTGAACCATATTGTAGGCTCACAAATCCACCCTGCTTCCTCCTGATCTTGTGGCTGAGGAAACCTTAGGCTCTTACAGGTTAAGTGAATTGCCAGAGGTTTGTAGAAGACTTGATTCAAACCATGTGTTTAAATCCAGGACTCTTTTCAGGATATACTAGGCCAACTTCATTTACCAAAGTTTATCTCAGGATTTGAAAACTTTGGGGGATTTTTTTGTTTTTGCATTTTAAATTTTTTTCCATGGTTACATGACACTTGTCTCCCTCCCCCTCCTGGAGCTGACAAGCAATTCCATTGAGTTATACATATATTATCAAAAACCTACTTCCTTCTTGTTCATTTTTGTAATAGAGTACTCTTTTAGAACTCAAACCCCAAATCATATACGCATAGAAACAAGTATGTTTTCCTCTTGATTTCTACTCTCACCGTTCTTTCCCTGGAGGTGGATAGCTTGCTTTCTCATAAGCCCAAGGATTCTAAAACTTTGTTTGCCAATTGGTTGTTTGGAACTTGTAGTACATTTTCCCACAGAGACATTTGATTTGGGGGATTTTTTAAGCCAGGTTACTAGAAGTCTGTTTATCTTATAGTCTAATAGTGGTACTAGGAAAAAAAAAAGAAACTTTAGAATGTCTGTATTTAACTTATCTATTTTAAAGATTTAGGATAGATAGATCGTGCAATGGATAGAGGCCCAGACCCAGAGTCTGCAAGACCCAAGTTCAAATGTGGCCTAAGACACTAGCTTTGTGCCCCTAGGCAAGTCACTTAACTTTATTGCCTCATTTTCTTTACCTGTGAAATGAACTGGAGAAGAAATTAGCAAACCATTCCAGTGTCTTTGGTAAGAAAATACCAAAAGTTGTCATGAAAATTCAGACGTGACCGAACAACAAAATTTTAAAAGATAGATGCCCTGGAAAGTGCTGGATTTGGAGTCAAAGAGACTTGGAATCCTTCTTCTATTTTTGTGATATTGAATGCATCCAATAATCCTGCAGGGCCTCAGTTTCCTGATGAGTAAAATGAACCAGTTCTGAGCCTATGATCATCAATGTGAGTACTTCCACCAATACAATAAATGTTCAATCCCCTTTTTGTTCAATTGATTGCACCCAAAAGTTCATTCTGGATCTTCTTGAGGCAGTGTAGATTTCTGCAAGCATCTTTTTTCAAAGAGTTCATTCTCTGGGTTCAAGGAGTTAGCAAACTTCTTTTCCTGAAATTCTTCTCAAAAAAATTTTTTTTAATATTGGATTTTTTATAAATATACAATACAATCCCCCCTGAAGAGGGTGTTCACCAATACCCAGCTCAACTCAAAGTTATGGGTGTATGAGTCAAAAGAAAAAAAAAACCCAAAACATTAAAGAAAATAAATAAAGGAAAAAAATTAAGCTTTTGAGAGAAATAAAAAGGTCAAAATCAGAATCAAAATATCAAAAACTATGTATATAAAATTTCTGAATAAAAAAATAAATCAATAATAGGCCCTTGTTATTAAGGTCCAGTTAATGTAATTTTCTATCTTTTCCCACAAGTTTTTAGGGGAAAAAATTGCATTAATGTTGTATTTACCCATTATAAATCAGGACTATAGGAAGTTGCCATAATATAAGAGAAAAAAGACTAGATTTTTGTGTAAAAAGGAAAATGTCATTTCCTGGTCTGATATTTTATCATTTCTCAGGGATAGGGGAGCCAGACTAGCCAGTTGTTAGGTACTTTCAAAGAAAGTATTTTACAAGGAGTGTGGTTCAAGGAGTCCTGCATCTTAACATATGTCGTGCACCACAACCTTGAGTCTCCCACTAGGTTCGAGTCCTTTCATATTGGCGTAGAAATTCATCAATCCCACATGAATTGGTTTCTTTTTTGACTTGTGTGCTCTTTTTGGCTCTTTTCAGGTTAAATCTATGGCACTATGTAGATAAAATCTGTGCACCTTTTTTGATCCCATTTTTAAGAACCAGACACAATCATTAATCACAGTCCCATAATATTTATCAATAAGTGGCAGGTTTCCATAGTCTAAAGCTTTTGGGTACTCATTTTTATGCTAAGCAAATGGGTATCTTAGCTTATTGCAAAATAAAAAAATAGTTAAAATCTTTTCAATACAATTACATGTGCTTCAAATGCAAAAATGAGAGAAAGAAAAAATACTGTATGGCATGAATAAAGTGCAATAAAATAGTACAGATCCATCAATAGGGAAGTCTTATCATAATCAATAGTTAAATACAGTCAATATAGTTAAATATTCATTATCAACAGAGGGTACTCATTTTACATGACTACAATGAATTCATGAGTCCCTCTCCCCAATTTTAATAGCTGTCGGTGTAGTTAATAGGACTTGGAATGGTTCATCATAAGCAGGTTCAGTCAACCCAGTACCTGGGTTTAAATCATGAAGCAAGAAGTCTATGGGGCCTGCTTGAACAGCAGCTCCAGAGTCATGGAGTTCTTTCAATTTTATTTGTAATTGTCTGATATATGTAGCAATGGTTGTATCCCCTCCTAACAGTGAGGTATAGGCAGGGGTAAATGGTTGTGCCTGAATAGGTGGGTATCCAAATAGCATCTCAAATGGTGAGATGTGTAAATCACCCCTGGGTCTGCTTCTGAGATAGAATAGGGCCAGAGGTAGAATTTCAGGCCATTTCAAATGAGCCTCCATGCACAATTTTCCAATCATAGTTTAAAGTTCTTTATTCATTTGTTCAACTTGGCCAGAGGTCTGGGGATGATATGGTGTATGAAATTTAGAAGTTATCCCCAAACATGAATAAATTTGTGATAAGATTGAATCGGTAAAATGAGTTCCTCTATCTGAGTTAATACGTGTTGGTAGGCCAAAGCATGGAATAATTTCTTTTTAAAGGACTTTAGCAACAAAAGCAGATGTGGCCCAATCAGTAGGGAATGCTTCAGTCTACCTGGTCAGCGGATCGACTATGACCAGACAAAATTTATACTGTCCAGTTTTCAGCATAGAGATATAATCGATTTGTAAATGTTCAAATGGTGTATAGGCGAGAGGATGTCCACCAAAGACTTTTCCACAAAAGGCATGTTGATTAAAGGCCTGGCAGTTAGGGCAAGCTGTACCTCATGACTTTAGTAATTTAAGTTTTAATGGAAGAAGATTTATCATTTGCTGGCTAGTCTTATTGTGATACTAGTAACTGATAATAATAGCTGATAAGAGGGTCTTACCATGGAACCTGGGATCTTGTTTTCTGAAAATATTATGGGGGGGGAGAAAATATTGGGAAAACAGCAACAACAACAAAGGTGAGGGGCAGGGGAATGGGGGGGGGGGTAGCAGCTAGGTGGCTTGGGATAGAGAAACGGGCCTAGAGAGAGATCTTGGGTTCAAATCTGGCCTCAGACACTTCCTAGCTGTGCTGTCCTGAGCGAGACCCTTAATTGCAATTGCCTAGCTCTTACTTTTTCCTCTTGGAACCAATTTTTCTGCTTGGAACCAATACTTAGTATTGATTCTAAGACAGAGGATAAGAGTTATAAAACAAAAATAGATAGATAGTGACTGTTAGTAGTGCATCTTTGCAGACACTGATTCCCAACCTGCCCAACACCCTCTCTCCCATGGGAAACCATGTGTTTTGCATTTTCTGTTTTGGTTTCCCATTTCCTGATTTCTCACCACACTTTTCTAGGTGGGTGGAGGGGAATGAAAATTATAAGACGGCCTTGGTTTGGCCCAAGACCAGACAGACTCTTAGGGAGCAAGGTATCCAGCTTGGTTTATGGAGGATTTGGCATTAGATTAAAATGAATTTTTTTAGTGTGTGGTTTTGTTTCCCAAGGTTGGACGTGCTCTGCTATCCTATATAAAAATAAACCTAGGAGGCATTTAGTATAAATGATTCTGCATGGATTTAGGGGGTTGGATGGAGGGTGGGCTGGGCATGGAGAGAGGAATAAAAATAAAAGCTTCTCCCATCTCCTTGAGAGGAGTGACTGTTTTGATAGGGTCTCTGTGTGCTCAGGATCTAGAAGATGCCACCGAATCGATTGGATATGGGTTGGTTCATGTCTTGGCTTTTCCTTCCTAAAACAGGAGCATGTCCAAGAATGGCGCACGTGCAGATGTGGCCGAGGAAGGCGGGCCCGGTCCTTGTAAGCGAGCGAAGGTGGAGGTGGTGGATGCTCCTTCGCCTCTGAACTTCGACAGCCCTGATGCCCTCTTTGAGAGCTTGATCTCGCCCGTGAGCACAGAGACTTTTTTCAAGGAATACTGGGAGCAGAAGCCTCTTCTCATTCAGAGAGACGATCCGTCGCTGGCTGCTTACTTTCAGAACCTTTTCCAGTTAGCAGATCTGAAGAATCTTTGCAGACAGGGGATGGTCTACGGCAGAGACATGAACGTGTGCCGATGCGTGAATGGGCGGAAGAAGGTGTTAAATAAGGGCGGCAAAGTGCATTACCTCCAACTGAGGAAAGATTTTGATCAGAAAAGGGCCACCATCCAGTTCCACCAACCCCAGAGATTTAAGGTAAAGTAAAAGTCCGAGCCCCTTGCTGCAGAACTGAATGCTTCCATCGCTCAAGGCTGAGTGTGTGGCGTATATGCTTCACTAATTATTTTTTTAAACGCTTACCTTCCGTCTTGGAGTCAATACAGTGTATTGGCTCCAAGGCAAAAGAGTGGTAAGGGCTAGGCCATGGGGGTCAAGTGACTTGCCCAGGGTCACACAGCAGGGAAGTGTCTGAGGCCAGATTTGAACCCAGGACTTCGAGTCTCTAGGCCTGGCTCAATCCACTGAGCCACCCAGCTGCCCCCGTCACTAACTATTTTGACTGGATAATTCTTGAATTCTAAGGTTGGATTCAAGAATTCATCCCGTCTTCTGTTCTCCTGCGTTGCCTATCCTAATCTGAGAAAAGCTGGCATCCTTGGTCTTTTGTAAAATATTACCTGAAAAGAGAACAGTGTGTGACAATCGACTGTGAAGGATTAAACCATTATCAGCAACGCAAGATTCCAAGTAACCCCAAGAGGTTCATGATAATAAAAAAAGCCATCCACGGCCAAAGGAGGAACCGTTAGACTCTGATTGCGGATCCAAGCGTGCCATCCTTTAGTTCATCTCCTTCAAGAATTATCTATTGTATATTTGTTTTCAGTCACGATGTGAGGAATGTGGAAATATGTATTGCATGAAAGCACTGATATAAGCTATATCAGACTATATACCGCCTCAAGGAGGAAGGGGAGAAAGTAATAATTTTGTAAATAATGGGGGAAGGAAGACAGAAAGGCATGTTTGGGAGATGAGAAATGTCTGCAAAGGGAGAAGTTACCCTCCCAGGGGATGATGAGGAGCCCCCAAGGAGAGTCATGGAGGCCTTGGCCCTGCCTAGGATAAGGCCAGATCAAATTGGAGAGGCTCAGGTGGGTGGGGAAGCCCAAGTTTTTAGGCAGGAGGGGGTGGAAATGAGAACATGAGAACCTTTGCTGTCTTGGATGACATTGCCCCAGGCTCCTGAAATTGGCTGCAGACATCAGCTGTAATCAGTCTCCTGAGCCGCTAGAAAATTCTGGTGAATCTGGCTCAGGTAGATGACCTCATCTTGCCAAGATCGATCTCCAAGACATTCCCTTGCAGGCTTTTCACCATGTCCCTGTGAGGATGCCTTCTACCTTTCCAGGAGCTTTATGGGCCCACTGGCATGCTTTTATGTTTCTTCCACCATCAGAATGCAAGCTACTTGAGGCCCAGGACTTGTATCCTCAGGCCTTAGGACAATACCTGTTGCGTGCTTCCCCCCCAGTCTCCTCTCACTCCTTTCTCTCTCTTTTTCTTCTTTCTTTCTTTCTCTCTCTCTTTCTTCTCTCTCCCTCTCCTCTCTTTCTCTGTTTCTTCTCTTTCTCCTCTCCTCTCTTTCTTCTCTCTCCTCTCACTCCTTTCTCTCTGTTTCTTCTCTCTGTCTCTCTCTTTCCTCTCTATTTCTCTCTGTTTCTTCTCTCTCTCTCCTCTCACTCCTCTCTGTTTCTTCTCTCTCTCTGTTCTCTCTCCTCTCACTCCTTTTTCTGTTTCTTCTCTCTCCTCTCCTCTCTATTTCTTCTCTCTCCTCTCACTCCTCTCTCTCACACTTTCTCTCTTCTCCTCTCTATTTCTCTCTGTTTCTTCTCTCTCACTCCTCGCTCTCTATTTCTTCTCTCTCTCTCTTACTCTTTCTGTTTCTTCTCTCTCCTCTCCTTTCTCTCTCTGTTTCTTCTCTTTGTCCCCCCCCCCTTCCCTTCCCGCTGCCCTCCCTCTTCTCTCTCTTTCTATCTCTCTTTTCTCTGTCTTTCTCCTCCTTCCTTCCTCTCCCCCACTTCCTGGTAAATTTACCAGTGAATTGGTTGACATTACTCCCATTTACAACTTACATACAGATAAATATGGGTGATATTTGGGCCTGGCTACCAGCAGTATTTATTACAATATAGAAGATGTTCATTCATGTTTTTCTAAGTCACGCAGCTCTAGTGATCTGCTTCAATTTGAATTTGACCTTTATTGCAGTTTTTAAACAACTGCTGGTATGGAAACCCTCCACTCATGCAAATCAGAGACTCGTCTAAAACTTGGAGAGTTTCTTACAGCACTGAAAGTTTGTAAATGGCTTGCCTGTGCTCAGGCAGCGAGGATGTACATAGTAGAGACAGTTTTTTGGACTCAAAGGCCAGCTCTCTATTCAGCCATTCCACACTGACTCTTAGTGCAGAAATAAACCCCATTTCTTTAGAAGTTTTGGGGGGATTACTTTTCACTGAAGAGTTATAGCCCCAGCAAGAACAACGTGTGATCCCATCCCCACTAGACGTTGCCTAACATTTTTATTATTTCTCTTTCTGAGTGCTTTCTTTACACACTATTTATACACCGAGAAGTCGTTTTTGTTCTTTCTTTTCATACTTGTCACTAGTTCTGTCGCTTTTTGTCGATAATACTGCTAACATGGCAAGATTGTGTTGACTTTAGTATTCATTGCCAGCCTCAGCTCATTCAGAACTTTAGCACTAATAAAAATACTCCTGCAGTCTTGTGTCATTCTTGTTTGTTTGCTTTTAACTTTATTTCCTTGATTCCATGTCCGTATGTGTTTAACACATATTAGTATATTTAACAAATTGATCAAATATCAGTATATTTAAATGGGCAGCGAGGTCGCCTAGTGGATAGCGCACCAGGCCTGGAGTCAGGAAAACTCATCTTGCTGAATTCCTGTCCCAGCTTCAGACTCTTAGTAGCCACGGGACGCAGGGCAAGTCACTTGATCCCATTTGCCTTAACTCCTCATCTTTAAAAAATGAGCTGGAGAAGGAAATGGCCAACCCCTCCAGTATCGTGGCCAAGAAAACCCCATGTGGGGTCTTGAAGAGTCATGCTGGACTGAAATGACTGAACAACACCACCACCTCCAGTATCAGCCTCTTCTTCTCTTGTGATACTGCCACAACTTCGGTGCCTGCCTGCATTGCTTTCTGATTGATCTCCCAGCCTCAGGGTTCTCCCCACTTCCCATTCATTTTCCATCCCCCATTCAATAAACTCCACTTGGCCCCATCACCTACAGGATGGATCAGGAAATCTGCTTTTTGGCTTTTGTAAAGTCCTTTATAAATTAGTCCTTTCCTACCTTTCCAGGCTGACATCTTATTCCCTCTCTTCCAAGTACTTGATGATCCAGTAACACTGGCCTGCTTTCTGTTTCTTGCCCAGGACACTCCTCTCTTTTTTAATTTAATTTTTATTTTTTTCAGTTACAAAAAGAAACACGTTAACAATTGTTATCATCCAGATTCTCTCCCTCCTTCCCTTTTCCCGAAGGCTGTCAATAGCCGTATATAGCTTAGTCTAGTACTGTCATGCAGTACATAGTTTCCTATTCATGCCTTGAGAGAAGACGCCTACCCCACCGACAAGAAGAAACTTGTGAAGGAAATAAAGTGGAAACTGGAATGCTTTGATCTGCAATCAGTCTCCAGTGGAGCCTTATTTTCGTGGACAGCAGTTTTTATCATGAGTCCCTTGTGGTTATTTGGGAGCCTTGCTTTGCTGATAACAGTTTCATTCTTCACAGCTGATCATTGTGCAATATTTCTGCTACTGTGTGCAATGTTGTCTTGGTCCTGCTTACTTCACTTTGCATCAGTTTCTATGAGACTTTCTAGGTTTTTCTGAATTCATCCTGTTCGTCATTTCTTATTCCATTACAACCATAGACCACAGCTTGCTCGGCCATTCTCCAGTGCATGGATGGCTGCTGACGGACAGTTTTCAGTTCTTTACCACTTGCGTCCTTTTCCTTTTTTCTTTGATCTCTTTGGGACTTAATAGCTAGCATTGCTGGGTATGCATAGATTTAGAGCCCTTTTGCTGTGGTTCCAGATTTTTCTCTAGAATGGCTGTATTAATTCATAGTTCTACCAGTACTGTATTAGTATCCCAATTTTCTCACATCCCCTCATTTTTCTTTTGCCTTTTTGGTCATGTTAGCCAATCTGATTGGTGCATGGTGGTATCTCAGAGTTGTTTTAATTTGCATTTTTCTAATCGATAGTGATTTGGAGCATTTTTTATATGCTGATAGTTTTAATTTCTTCACCTGTGTTCATATCCTTTAACCATTTATTAATTAGGGAATAATTTGTATTCTTTTAAATTGGAATCAATTCTTTATATATTTGAGAAATAAGGTCTTTGCCAGAGACATTTGCTATCAAAATTTTTCTCCACTTTTTTGTTTCCTTTCAAATCTTGGTTGTATTTGTATAAAACAAAAATTTAATTTAATTAAATTATCCATTTCACTTCTCATAATGTTTCTATGTCTTGCTTGAGGACACTATTATCTCTTGATTCCCAGCATTTTCATTGGCTTTCTCCCATGCCTTGATTATCTCCCTCCTCATCAATATTTTTTCATTTCCTTGATTTGCTTTAGGTCCCTCCTAAAATCCTGTTTTCTGCCATCTTCAGTCTCCCTTCATGCAAGTACCTTCCTTCTGAAATTACCTCCAGTTTATCTGGCTTATATTTTGTTTGTGCACGATTGTTTACATGTTCGCCTTTCTTTGTATCTCTTGCACTCAGCAAAATGCCTGGCACAAAGTAGGGGCTTCATAAATACTTGTCGACCTGACTAGACTAGCATCAACGTCTGTTTGCAGTATACTCCGTCTCTTACTCAGAAAACCATCCTTATAACAAAGAATAAAAAGAACAGTAGCCAAAGAGCAGCGCTGCCAAATTAACCAACACACGCATCAATTCCAGCAACACATAGTCTTCTACCTCTACCTCTGTTGGCCTTTCTTTGGTGCCAAGCTTGGTCTTCCCAGGCCTTCCTGTATTCATCGTATTCCTTGTTTTTATGGTGTAGTAATAATGGTTTTATTATATTTATGTGCCATGATTTATTTAACCGCCGCCCAACCAATAGGCATGTTTATTTGAAAAGTATTAGCAAGCACAAAAAGTACTTCTATAAATATTTTGTTGTTTTCATCTCCTTGAGATATATTCCGAGTATGAAGATCTCTCGGTCCAAAAATTCACGTTAGTCTATCAGTCAGGTGCTTTTTAAGTTACTCATGTGTGTCCGGTTCTGTGTTAAGGCATTGGCGATAACAGAGAGAAGGCACTAAATGTTCCCTTTGGACAAGAAACTTCGCTTCTAGTGGAGGAGACGAGTACATAGCTAGCTATACAAAGCGTAAACATAGAGTGAAAAAACACCAGGGAGGTAAATCGAGTGGCTTAGAGGGAAGGCACTAGCAGTTGGAGGAATCTGTGGAAGATGGCTCCATTCCAGGGATGCGGCATGGCCAGTGTATGGAAAGATGGCCAGTTTGTGTGCAGGATGAGGAGTCATGGTCACCGAGGCTGGAAAAATAGATGAAAGTTTCTGTAGTTTTTTCCTGTTGCTGGAGTTGATTGAGGAGGGAAGTTACATAAACAGATTTGCTCTTTTTTTTAGTGTCTTCCTTCATCACTTTTTTTTTTAATTTTATTTAGTCAATTTAGAATATTTTTCCTTGGTTACAAGTCATGCTCTTTCCCTCCCCTCCCCTAACCCCTCCCGGTAGCCAGCTCGCAATTCCACTGGGTTTTACATGCAGATTTGCTCTTAAGGAGAGTTATTTTGACATGAGTGTCTCTGAGAGACTGGTGCGAAACTTGAAGCTGGGAGATTGATTAGGAAACACTTGCAGCCTCTTAATCTAGTTAAGAGATGGTGAGTGGGATCCGCTGAAGTGGGAGCTGTGTAAATAGGGGAGGAGCAGTCAGATGTGAGAGATCTCCTGAAGGTAAAAACAGCAAGATTTGGCCCCTTGATCCTATGTGTGAAGTGAGGTAGGTAGAGGAAGGAGTCTGGGACATGGACGATGCCGAATCAGAAGCCGATTCCAGGTCGCTTTCCAGAGTTTGTTAGATCGGTTCATCTGCTCCTTCACATGTCCATCTTTTCACAGCCCTTGAAAAGACGATTTCCAATCTTATGCCCTCTTTGCCAATTTGCTTAGTGTGCGATGAACCTTGGTTTGCATTTTTCTTGTTGTTCGTGGGTTGGAGAAATTTTTATATGGTCGCTGATAGTTTGTACATCGTTTTTTTCTTTGGATGCTTTGACCTCTTCGCTTTCGTAGGAAATTTCTATTTTTATTATTATTTTTAACCTTTACCTTCCGTCTTGGAGCCAATAAGGGCTAGGCAATGGGGGTCAAGTGACTTGCCCAGGGTCACACAACTAGGAAGTGTCTAAGGCCAGATTTGAGCCCAGGACCTCCCCTCTCTAGGCCTGACTCTCAATCCACTGAGCTACCCAGCTGCTGCCCCCTTATCATATATTCTGAAGGAGCCTCCATTTCCTTCTGCACAAAATGAGCAAGTTGGGTTAGTTGACCACCAAAGTACTTTCCAAATTCTAGATCCAAGATGTAGTGACAGTCCTCGAGAGTCAGGATGTTATTATTAGAGAAGGCCTGAACTGTGGACAATTTCTCTCTTGGTGACCTGCAGGGGGCGATAGGAAGTTTGCGTGTTTGTTTTTAACTCAGGCCTCTATTCTATTTGTTTTAACTAGGGCTTGGCAGGAAAAAGCATTTCAAGAGCAGGTTGTTTTTTGTTTTGTTTTGTTTTTCCAGAAATATAAACAATTAAATTCATGAAGTTATTGAAGAGTTTATCATCAAGAGATCAACAGAAAGATAATGGAAAGTGAATGTGTATTGTGTGGGTATCCTTTCTGCCTTTGGTTTTTGGAATGCCTCTTTGCTGATTCTTATAACAGATCTAAAAAATTACGGAAAGCCCCCTGGAATTGCCTGCAGAAAGCAACTCGGCATCCTCCCAGATGCCTTCCTCCACCTCTCTTCACACGTACAAATCTTGCACGTAGCATCTTCCTGAGTCTAAGATGACCATGACCTTCGCTCTGTCTTCAGCCTCTTGGCTGGGTTTAGTGGAACAGGAAGAGTTTGTTTCTCCATCTACATTCCCCTTCCCTGGCCTGATGGGTATATACAGTTTCCCCTCCACCTTTCCTCTTCCCCCAGGCCCCTCTCACAGCCTTGCTTTCTCAGGATCCCCAGCACTCAGGCAGAGTTTGGCATGTTATACGTGCCTAACAAAGGCTTCCTGACTTGACTTGATTACTTGGTTCCTTAAAAACAGCATTCGGTGCCATGAGCCTACAAGGGGTAGGGGAGGAGGGTGTTGTTCCATTCTGTTATCCCATACTCGTGCTTGGTAACAAACAAGGTTAGCAGTTAGAGTTTGCTTTTAATTCATCCATCTCCTTCCTAGATCACAAGGAGTCGCCGAGAGGCCTCTGGCAGGTGACAGGAGCCAGATTATAAACCTTGTATCATTTTAATTTTTAAGTATAGGCATTGATTCAGATGAGAGGTAATCAGGCACGGACCAGATGTCCTGGAAAGGGGATCATTGGCGTCCTTGTTGATGGCTTTTTCAAGACATGCTCGTGCTGCTCTTCCAGTTCACCTGGAAATAAATACCTGTGCAAAGAGGTAACACACTGCACTGTTGTTTTACTGCCTGTAAGAAGCTCTGGTGAACTCGGGTGTGTTCTGTCCACCCATGAGTCAAAGGGTCGGCACTTCCTTTTCCTGGAGATTGAAGAAGAAGCAGCAGCAGCAGCTTCGGATGAAAACAGTCATTATCTCCACAGCTTTTGTTTTAAGTGAAGTGGGCTGTGGGAGGAGGGTTTTTTTTAACGTGTGGTTTGAAATTGAACTAGCATTTGTGATCCTTGAGGGTAGGCGCAGTTTCATTTTTTTTGGTGATGACTTTATTTGTGTTGTCATTTGTAAAAGAAAGCAATGAAAATTCTTTTTAAGTTTCAGCCTCATCATTCCACTGAAAATGTCTTTTCCAAAGTTACCATGAATGTCTTCATTGACCAGTCTTAGGGCCTTTTTTTAGTCCTCAGCCTTCCTGATCTTTTGAGCATTTGAGACTTTTCAGCACCCTTCCTGAGACTCTTCTTTGGGGTTTGGTTCTCGCCTTAGCCTCTTTTGTTAGAAATGTTACCTGTTCATGCCTCTTAAATGTGCCCCAGGCTTCCCTCTGTGGGTCTCTGTCTCTTCTCTCTTCCTCTCTCTGCCCCCCTCTCTCCCTCCTTGCCTTCCTCTTTTCCCAACCCCAGCCAGGGTCCCATCAACAGAAGCCTTTCGGACATTTCTGATGAGCAGTTTCGTTTTCATCGCTGTACCCC
The DNA here is from genome assembly GCF_027887165.1 of Monodelphis domestica. Lineage (NCBI taxonomy): Eukaryota > Metazoa > Chordata > Mammalia > Didelphimorphia > Didelphidae > Monodelphis > Monodelphis domestica. The sequence goes on from NC_077234.1 coordinate 242,325,069, forward strand.
CAGGACCTGGCACATAGCAGGTGGTTAATAAAGATAATGATAAATGATTGAGTCTGCTTACCAAATTCCTGGTGCAGTTTTCAGCTTTAATAGTTATTCCTAATATAAGCCCCAACATAGAGCCTTGAACTCTCCATTTGTGATTTCCATCGATCTTCCTCCATTCCTCTCACACTTTTGTAATTATTTGAGTTTGGGTCATGGGGGGGGGGGGGGCAGTGTGGATCTAGACTGGCCATCAAGCCCTGGTTGAGCTTTAATAGCTTCAAACTAGGATAGGAATTCGGGGACACCTTGTTTATATTGATTTCTGGTCGGTAGAATCTTTGTTTTAGATTCTGATTTTCATGGAGTCAGTAGACTAGTACTTAAAAGTGGAAAAGAATACAATATAAAGCTAAATTTGCCTTCTTCCCCTTCTCAGTAGTTACAGCTGAACTAATACAGCGAATATTGTTGTGTTAATCTGTGGAGAGGGAGCTTGTTATATTCTTGGACACATGAGAAAGGGGAGGAGAGAGTCACCTTAAGCGAGTTTTTGGAGAAAGTCTGGTTCAAGAAAACAGGCAAGAAGGAATGGTTCCAAGTTAATGGATTACTCTTCACTCAGTAAGCAAAGCTGAGGATGATGGAAAATTTTGTAAAAGATATTTTATTTTCATAATCACGTGTAATAATAATTTTTCACAAGTTTTCTAAAGTTATACGGTCTAAATTGTCTCCTCTCCCTTCCTCCTCCCCTCATGGAGATAAAGAAATTTCATCTAGGTTATAGATGTATTATCATGCAAATCATATTTCCATATTGGTTCATTGTCGTAAGAAAATACTCATATAAAACCAATCTAAAAACACAAATAAACTAAAGTGAAAAATGGGATGCTTTGATGTGCGTTCAGACTCTGACATTTCTTTCTCTGCAGGTGGAGAGCATTCTTTTATCATAAGGGCCATTTGTCCCGAGTCATTGTATTGCTGAGAGAAGCCAAATCTTTCACAGCTGATCATTGTACATTGTTGCTGTTACTGTGTACAGTGTTCCGGTTCTGCTCATGTCACTCTGCATCAGTTGATGGAGGTCGTTGTAATTTTTTTCTGAAATCATCCTCTTCCATCATTCCTTACAGCACAATAGTGGCCATTCCTCAATTGAGGGACATCTCTTCATTTCCCAATTCTTTGCCACCACAAAAAGGGCTGCTATAAATATTTTTGCACAAGTAGGTCCTCCCCCTCCACTTTTTAAAAATTTGTTTGGGATACAAACCTAGTACTAGATCCAAAGGTAGGCATAGTTTTGTAGCCCTTTGGTCATAGTTCCAAAGTGCCCTCCAGAATGGTTGGATCAGTTCACAGCTCCACCAGCAATGCCTCAGTGTCCCCACTTTGCCACATCCCCTCCAGCTTTGATCACTTTCCTTTATGGTCATATTGGCCAATCTGATAGGTGGGAGGTGGGACCTCAGCATTGTTTTAATTTCTATTTCTCTCATCAGGAGAGATGTAGAATATTTTTTCACACATGTATTGATAGCTTTGATTTCTTCCTCTGAAAACTGCTTGTTCATATCCTTTGAGCGGAATGACTTGTATTTTTATTCATTTGATGTGGTTCTCCGGGTGATGGGAAACGTTTAAGAAGGAAAGATGAAACCACGCCTAGATTAGGTTGCCCACCTCAGGGATCACTGGTTGAGAAGAAGGCTTGAGGGCGGATAGACCTAGGCTATGCAAAGGTTAAAATGAATATTCAATAACTAAGTAGCATATATTAAGTTTTATTAATAATAACTAAAGTAAAAGAACTATCGAAACCATCCAGCCCGCTCATGAAAGAAAAAGAGGAAGAGGAAGGGGCTATAGCACTTCTGAAACAACAGCGTGACCACGCAAAGGCCACAAAGGGAAAAGCATTCTGGGTAATACAGAAAGGGATTTTGGGTAATATTGTTTTAAGGATTCAAGAATTTCTAACTATGCATTTAGCATTGTGATAAACATGCAGAGCTCTTCCAGTAAACAAAGACAGAAGGGTTAAAGGTTACACAGAGTCATTAAAGAACCTCTGAGGCTTGGAGGACTTGAGAGAGAGCCGATCTCACTGAGCTACTCTCTGAGGCTGTGACTTGTGGGGCAGATGTAGGCCTTCGTCGTTACGGAGTTCTTTTCCCAATTGCTTCCTATAGCAGGGAAGACACAGGGCTGTTCTAAGAAACGTCTCCCAGGTCTCCGGGAAAGAGAAATGGTCAGCCAGGGAGACCTGAGTTAAAGTCCAGCCTCAGGTCCCCAGTCGCATCCCCGTCGGCCCATGCTCCTGACCTGGCCTCGTTGAGCAGTGCTCCGTGCCCACCCCAACCCGCAGTGATCTAGCCAAACCTGATTTTCCCTCTGCGTCTCCCACAGGCCGTTCCCCCCTCCTGCCTCGTCCCTCTGTCTTTGGGCTGACCGCCCCCTCTGCCCAGAGTCCCTGCTTGCTTTAAGACGCCGCTCAAGCAGCAGCTTTTTCATGAAGCCATTATTTGTTCCACCAACTGCTGGCAGCCTCCCACTCACGCCAGCTTGTATTCATTCATTTGTTTTGTATGTATTTCTACTGACTCGGTGGTTACTGCCTATGCTTGTGTCTGTGCACTCATGGAGCCGCCTTTCCATTAAATCATCGAAGGAAGGATTGTTTCATTCTTTGTACCTGACACCTCAGCACCCGGCGTGGAGGAGGCGCTTGATTCTCCTTGGCTAAGTCTTCTCTCCTTTTCTTCTCTTCAGCCGGACTCTGCAGTGGCGCTTCAGGCTTGCCAAATTCGTATATTTTCAGATGATTTGGGGGATGAGAAGGGAGGGGCGGGGCCTTGGAATTGTTTTTTATTTCTTTCTCTCTTTTTTTATTTAAAGGATGAGCTGTGGAAAATCCAGGAGAAGCTGGAATGCTTTTTTGGCTCTCTGGTTGGGTCTAATGTGTATATAACTCCCTCAGGGTCCCAGGGCTTGCCTCCGCATTATGATGATATCGAGGTAAGAGTGATTTTACTGTACTCATTCCTTTCAAAAGGAAAAGTGAGCTGCTGAGAGCAAAACAGGTCTGGGGTGTCTCCATGTCTATAGATCAATAGGGGTGTGTGTGTGTGTGTGTGTCTGTGTGTGTCTGTGTGTGTCTGTGTGTGTCTGTGTGTGTCTGTCTGTGTCTGTGTGTCTGTGTCTGTGTCTGTGTCTGACTGTCTGTCTGTATCTCCAGATCTTCATATCTAGCTGTAAATCTCTATAGCCATGGTTACACAGATCTATGACAATATCTGTATCTATATCTATCTGTATCTGCTGACTGTATCTGATGATCTATGTCTACCTTATATCTGTATATGCATGCATGCACGTATGTATGTACGTATCCCACAGTAGATTTGAAAATATTACATGATTTTAAAAATTATTTCAGGCAATAAATTCTTTGAAGTGTTATTCTATTAGTTCAGACCTCTCACTGTAATATCTTGGCTCTTTCTGCTAATTGAAATAAAATTGTCTATTCCTTTATATTTGTTACCTGGTGCCATCCTAACCATTATAGAGAAGGCAGCAAGATCCTTTTACTTTTAATCTTATGTACCCAAAACACTCTCTTTCCCTTTCTCCCCCCTCTTTCTTTCTCCTTCCCTTTCCTTCTCTTTCTCCCTCGCCTTCTTTCTGCCTCTCTCCTCCCTGTGTTGCATGTGCTTGCTCTCTCTCCCCCATTTCCGCTGCCTCTTCCTTTCTTCCCCTTTTCTTCCTCCCTCTCTCCTCTTTCTCCTTCCCTTTCCCTCTTTCTCCCCATCTCTTTCATGCTCTCTCCCCCCTTTCCCCACCTCTTTCTTTCTCTCCCTCCTTCCCTCCCCATCTCTCTCTCGCCCTTCTTCCTCCCCTTCTCCTTCCCTTTCCCTTTCTCCCCATCTCTTTCATGCTCTCTCCCCCCTTTCCCCGCCTCTTTCTTTCTCTCCCTCCTTCCCTCCCCATCTCTCTCTCACCCTTCTTCCTCCCCCTCTCCTTCCCTTTCCCTTTCTCCCCATCTCTTTCATGCTCTCTCCCCCCTTTCCCCGCCTCTTTCTTTCTCTCCCTCCTTCCCTCCCCATCTCTCTCTCACCCTTCTTCCTCCCCCTCTCCTTCCCTTTCCCTTTCTCCCTCTCTCTTTTGTGCTCTCTCCCTCTTTAACCTGCCTCTTCCTCTCTCTCTCCTTCCCTCCCCGTCTCTCTCCCTCTCTTTCTCCTTCCCTTTCCCTCTCTTTCTTCCTTTCCCTCTTGTACATGCTTGCTCTCCCTCCCTCTTTTCATCCACCTCTTCTTCTGTATTTCTCCTTCCTCCCATTCCCTCCCCATCTCTCTGTTCCCAACTTTCTTTCTCCCCCTTTCTGTCTTTCTCTTTCTCTTTTTCTCCCTCTCTCTTCCCCCATTTCCTCTCTCCCTCTCTCTGCCTCCCTCTCTCTCTCTCTGTACCCCCACCTCTTTCTCTCTTTCCCTTCCTCTCCCTCTCTCTCTCCCTCTTCCCCTCTCTTTCTACATCTCTCCCTCTTCCTCTCCTGCACATGTGCTCCCTCTCTCTCTCCCCCCTTCTACTGCCTTTTCCTTTCTCTCTCCACCCCTTCCCCCAAAGATACTCTGGGGGTAGTCGAGGGATCAAATATATACAATAGTCACTCAGTCAATATTTATTAAAATGATTTTGAAGTTGTTTTTTTTCTTTTTTAAAGATCATTTCCACATGATAGTAGTAGCATTAGAGATAACTTCTGCCAGCTCTCTGTCTTTGGATTTGGCAATTAAGAGATCGTTGGTAACTTTGGAGAGAAGAGTTTTGATTGAATAATAAGGCTGAAAGCCAGACTGTAGAGAGTTAAAAAGAGAGTGAGACAAGAAGTGGAGGCCATACCAGTACTGCTTGTTTTTGAATTTGCTTTTCTTAGCACTCCACCTCAGGCCTGCCCTGAATCTGTGACTCAGTCCTTGTAGTAGACAACAAAGCTGCCAGTTTATGCCTGGCCCCATTGTTATGCCCTGCTATGCTCTGTCCCTAGTGTCCAACTCTGCTGACCTGCACAGGAAGAATGACTCATGGACTTTTTCTTAGATTTCTCCATCAGGATTCAGCCTGGTGCATTTTCCAGATCTGGTGGGAAAAGCTTCTATCTTGGCTCTCACACATATATCTATCCTAAGTAGAACATTTTACTGTTTGCTTGTCACCAGAGAATACTTTGGGGAATGGGCTCAGGAAGTCAGAATTTATGATATTATAGCAATTTATAGAGATGAGAGATTTTTTGTTTTTCAGTTTTATTTTTGTTGTCATGCAAAATACACTTCCATATTGATCATTGTGGTAAGAGCAAAGTCATACATAACCAAAACTCCAAAATCAAGCCGCAAAGACCCTGCTGGGACTCCAACAGTCCTTTCTCTGGAGGTGGACGGCATCCCCGTCATAAGTCTTTCAGGATTGTCCCATATCAGTGCCCTGTTGAGAGTAGCCAAGTTTTCACAGATAGTCATTGCACAATTGCACATTGCTGTCACTGTGTACAGCGTTCTCCTGTTTCTGTTTGTTTTGCTTTGTAGCTGATAGTTTTTTAGAGAATGAGATGCTTAAAGTCTTGGAGCTACTTTGAACGAGAGAACATTTTCTTGTTTAATATCTTTTTGAAAGTTGTATAATTATTTTTATGGTTAAAAGTTCATGTATTGGCAATGATGCAGTCATAGTTCTTTGTCTGAGAACCACGGCTTTGAGACCACGTGTAGCTCATGGGGAGGATGAGCGAATACCACTAAAAATGACAATCCTACCCAAATTAATTTACTTATTCAGAGCCATACCTATCAAACTACCAAGAAACTTTTTTATTGAATTAGAAAAAATTATAACAAAATTCATTTGGAAGAACAAAAGATCAAGAGTATCAATGAAAAAATGTGAATGAGACCATGTGTAGATTTTAGGTCTATGTTTATTTTCATTAGATTTTCCATTGTAATCTTGTTTGTTTTATATTATTCTGAGAAGGGGCCATAAGTTTTCATCAGATTGCAAAAGGAATCTGTGTCGAGATCTTCCTGGGACTGGACTAGTATGGAAGTAAGAGGATAGCAGAGTGGCATTTCTTACAGAGGAAGAAACTACTTTATTCCTGAAAAACTTTTGATTTATCCAGGATCTTTTTGAAGGCTAAAGGAAATTCTAACCCTTGTGGAATTTGTGCCTCTTTACAGGTATTTATCTTGCAGCTAGAAGGAAAGAAACACTGGCGCCTCTACCAGCCCACTGTGCCCCTTGCTCGAGAGTACAATGTAGAGCCAGAGGACAGGATTGGGGCACCAACACATGAGTTCACATTAAAGGTACTTGACTTAAGAGCAGTGTCATTTTACTTTTTGTTAGCTTGTATTACATTAAGTACAAGTTCAGGGTGGAAGTGTGATAATTTGCAGTGACTTCAGTCAATTCCTGACTACCTGGTGCAAGCTACCTTTTTCTCCGTCAGGTTCTTCATCTGTAAAATGGGCTGGAGAAGGAAATAGTAAACCACTACAGTATCTTTGCCAAGAAAATCCCAAATAGGGTCAGGAAGAGTTGGCTATGACTGAAACAACTGAATAACAGCAGATTGTTCTATCCTGTCTCCTTTTTAAGAGACATTCCCACAGGACAGCATCGTTTTGCCCACTTGGCAGGGGTGTATTCTTAATACTGTTAACTTGCTTTTCTGAAAAGACTCCTCTCCACACTCAACCTGAGCCTTCTGGCTCCCTGCATCTCTGTGGCTTCAGTGCTTGTGCAGACTCCTGGAGTCTCATAACTTTAAAAATAAATGTGTTCTTAGAGGTGGTGACACATTCCGATTACTGCCTGGCCTGGTACACTGTGACTGGGTTTACTATTTCCCTTTGGGCAACTAGGAAGCACACGTTCAGGCAAAGTCCTTTTAGGGAGTATCTGATTATATTCTCTTAAAATGTCAACCTGTCCTGTGTTCCCTCTTAGGCTGTACACTTAGGAGTGTAGACACTCCCGGGGTGTCTCCATTGGAAGAATAATTATTATTTGGAAAACACTTTTGATTCCCTGGATAGTAGGGGGAATGAAGTATTATTAACTTGGGCTTGGCACTTACATTCCCTAGAAAGGGCAGTCAGCATACATCTCGTGTGAACTGTAGAAAAGTCTATTTTAAAACTTAGTATCTGAATATTGTTTCTAAGCCAGGACTTAGGATGAGAAATCTAAAAGAGAGAGTAGTATAGGTGAAGGATTACCTAAGCCCCATTTCTTTTTTTTTATTTAAAAATTTTTTTAAATTAAGTTCATTTAATTAATTTAGAATATTTTCCCATGGTTACATGATTCATGTTCTTTCCCTGCAACTCCCTCCCATAACCAATGCGCACTTCCTCTGGGTTTTACATGTGACATTGAGCAAGACGATGTTTGCACTAGCGTGATCATTTAGAGACTACATCCCCAATCATATCCCCATCATCCCATGTGATCAAGCAGTTGTTTTTTTCTGTGTTTCTACTCCCACAGTTCAGTTCTTCCTCTGGATGTGGAGAGCATCTTTCTCATAAGTCCCTCCAAATAGTTCTGGATCATTGCATTGCTGCTAGTAGAGAAGCCCATTACATTCGCAGTGTATCAGTCTCTGTGTACAATGTTCTCCTGGTTCTGCTCCTCTCGCTCTGCATCACTTCCTGGAGGTTGTTCCAGTCTCCATGGAACTTCTCCACTTTATTATTCCTTTTAGCACAATAGTACTCCATCACCAACAGATACCACAGTTTGTTCAGCCATTCCCCAATGGAAGGGCATCCCCTCATTTTCCAATTTTTGGCCACCACAAAGAGCGCAGCTATGAATATTCTTGTACAAGTCTTTTTCCTTATTATCTCTTTGGGATACAAGCCCACTCAGACCCATTTCTTATTCTCTTAGTTGGTATAATGGATGAAGTGTTGGAGTCATGTGTCAGGAGGACCTGAATTCAAATCGTGATTCAGGATCTTACTAGTTGTGTGAACTGAGACAATCTTGGTATGGGGACAGTAATGGCACCTATCTCCCTGGGTTAGTGTGCCAATCGGGTGCAATAATATTTGCAAAGCATTTTTTAAAGTCAAGAGCAACGTGAATGATAACAGTTAGTAGTAGTAGTATTGTTACACAACTACTTAAAGGGATCGCTTTAGTTTTATAACAGAAAGTTGTTTAATTTAACCCTTTCCAGTGATTCTTCATGAAGTCTAGAATACGTGCTTCATTATATTTAGCATTAATGGCACTGGTTTGCATCTCCATCTTCAGAGTTTAAAATTTTCACTGCCCTCAGTTAATTGGCAAAGCCGTATCTTTTCAGATTGATTCAGGTCTTCATTTCTCAGTAGCCTTTTTTAAACACAAGTGTTTGCCAAGAGCTCTTGTTTCTAAGCCACTGTGGCTCATTTGTTACTTCTCCCTTTGCCTGGATTGACTCTTCATCTGTCGGAAGGCCCCGTGGCTGGCTTTTGGGGCCCACCTACGTTGTCTTCCATTCCCTGGCCTTCTCGTCCCTGATCTATGGCTGATACGGGATTTGGGAAAGATAGGGCAGACCCATAGGAAACACATATTCCGGGGACCATACTTGTTTTTACAGGAATTTCATGGAACACAGCTTGAAAATCTCTCCCCTAAAGACATTTATTTCCTTAAAGTGGCTGGATGCCAGCCTCCTTCCTATCTCCAGATATCCCCTTCTGTCCTTCCCCAATCCATCCTGGGCTCAGTACGACTCACTGTTCATCGCTGGAAGCAAGCCGTGTAAACCTTTCATATTAATGTATGTATATCCTCATCGGGGTAAATTTCTGCTTAAGGAAGCATAATTTATTTAATTTATTATTATTTAGAATTTTATTTATGACTTTAATTTTTCATTTATTTGATTTAAAAATTTAAATTTATTTTTACATTTATTATTTGATTAATTATATTATATTAATATTTAGTAATAAATTAATACAATCTTAGTAAAGGAGGAGAGTAAACATCTGTTAAAACATTTCCTTTTTTTAGACCGCTGGATGTATAAAATGCTTTGGTCCTCGTTGGGTTTTGGGGGGAAGTCTGTAGGAAGCAGGGCCCAGATCCACAGAAATGGAATGGGTGGCGATTCTCATGGAGAGCCTCTATTTCCGCTGTGTGGGGCGCTACTCTTTACAGCATCCCTTTTTATGTGGAAAACCAGGCCAGGAGAAATAGAGGAGGACTCAGGAAAGTGAACCCAGGTAGAATTCTATCCCGTCCGAGTCATTGGGGGGAGCTTAGCAGCCCTCTCTGTCCATGGTGCCCCTCCAAGCCCTCTGTGACATCTCTCCCAGGCACTCCTCTAGTCTGGGTTCAAATCTTCTCCTCCCAGGGCAGCCCGTCGTACTCTCTCATTGTTGGGAACTTTTTCCATCTATTGGTCCAAACAAGATCTCCCGTAGCCATTTCCATGTGCGTTTCCTCATTCTGCCCCGTGTGGCTAGAAAGAACAATGCCGATCCCCAGACACCTGAAGACGACTATTATTAGCCATTGGACGCTGGAAGGCGGGACATCGTTTCCTGGCAGTTTGGCATCTTGGCTGCAGAGTGTGTGTCCAGCACCGACCTTTTTACCAAAAGCGGACACAGGACAGGCTGCAGCCCCTCCCGTGGTCTAGACCGTGGCTGTGGCTTGGAGGCCTCTGGCAGTCCGCTAAAGCCCTGGACCCTTTCTCTGAGAAATGTTTACAGAGGAAAACCAAAGGCGAGAGAAAATAAAGAAGTGGTTGTTTTCCTCACCCAGTCACCGATCCGCTTGTAGTCTATTCAGGGCAGGAACGGAAACTGCCTCAAGTGAGCCGAACCGCACGAGCTCCTCTGACTGCTGCTCAGTGACTCGTGGAACTTTGAGTCCGCCAACATCTTCAGATCCTTTGAACACGAACTGTCATCTAAGCACACTCCCCCCTCCTTCCCTGGGAACCCATTTGTTTGAACCCAGGTACTTCTGCTTTCCCAGGAATCACAGTATTTGTGTGACTGGGAACCTGGAAGTAAAAATCCCCTGGAAGGGGGATTTGAGGACACCACCTCCAATAAAGCTTTCTATTTGTATATCTATATATATGTATATATAATTTGTAGAAATGCTGTTTTATATATAAATAATACACATTACAAGTGTATTGTTTTATATTATAAATATTATATACATAAATATATTTATAAAAATAATTTATATTTTATATAGAAATAATACATATACTTATATATAAAATATAATTTCTACAATTTAAAAATTATATATACATATAAATATATAAAATGACTCACAAGGTAATTTGGATACATAAATATGTATCGTTACACAGTAGTTGAATGATAGAAAGAAGCTGAAACTCAAAGACTCGGTAAGTACTAGAAGAGTTCATAGTTCTTTTTCCCTCTCCCTCCTTCGCCTTTTAGCCTGGGGATTTTTTATACTTCCCTCGTGGGACCATCCATCAAGCTGACACTCCTTCTGGGTTAGCCCATTCTACTCATGTGACCATCAGCACCTACCAGAACAAGTGAGTATTATCCTGGCCCTCTTTGGAGACTCCAAGATGGCGGAGGAAGGGCTAACACGGTCCTTCAGCAGGCTTCTGGTTGCATTCTCATGGCCTGGGTATGTTCTTTGTAGTCTTTAGGTGTGGCTTTTCCATCTGAAATAATGGCAGGCTAGACAATAAGGGCAATACAATAAGTGTATTAAACTTCCTCACAGAAATGCTTTGAATCTGACTGTGTGAAGAATGGCGGTGAGGGCTAAGTGCCAAAGTTTCCATTCTTTGGGAACACAAAGAATTCCGTCCCTGGACCACTTAATGGCGTCAGTTGTGGGTCTGAGATTCTTCCTTCCCAAAGCTTTCGTTCTCAGATTTGGAGGAAGAGCTAAAAAAAGCAGTCATGAGATGAGTAGCTGCACTGGAATTGTCTTCAAAGCACGCTCTCAAAATCAACGGCTGTCTTAAACTGAGAAGTTCTTAACCAGAGGTCCGTGAGCGTTTAACAAACAACAATTTCCTTTATGATTCTGGGTTTTATTTTATGCATTTAAAGAAATTCTAAGAAGGGTCCATAGATCTTACTCTGGCATCCAGAGAGGTCCATGAAGTTGAGAGTCAGTTTTCATCCTCTTCATGGCTTTTCTAGGACTGAAGTGAAACACAAATGTTCATTTTGCTTGGCTGAGAGCCTATCGATGAGGAAGTGGTGTATTTCCATGTTGGCTTAGTAGTGGGCACTCGGTTGTCTGCTAGTGACACAAGAAAAATATTTCTTAAAGGAAAAATTAACCCACTAAGAAGGAGTACTAATAATTATTTCTAACATTCCAGAAGCACTTTTAAGATTTAAGAGCACTCCACATAGATCATTGAATCCTTGCCACAACTGCAGCAAGAAGTGGGTACTACACTCCTCTTTGACAGAGAAAACAGTCTGAGGAAGGCTAGGCGACTTTCCCAGGGTCACAGAGCTCTTGAGGGTCTGAAGCAGAATCTGAACCCAATTCTTCCTGACTCCAGGTCAAGCTTTTTTGCTGTCAGGGTACTGTTTCTTCTTCTGACTGTAGGAATGCTAAATTCTTCATGTTAATTAGAGGTGGAGAAAGCATGGCTACTTGGCCCCTACAGGATAACCCACCGGGCTTCTTCTGGCCAGAAGCTTTTCCCTTTTCCCCCAGAAGTCTTCTTAAACCTCCTGTAAAGTGGGCTTATTTGTGTCCCGTCCTTTTGAAGCTCCAAACCAAGCCTTAGGAGACTGCCCCTTGTCTGTAAATCAGGCAGACGCGGAGCAGGGCTGGGATGTTATTGCTGAGAATTCGGATCAGCTTGGTTTGCCATGCTGTCACATAGTCCGAGTATTCTGTAGGAGAGCCGTGAACACAAAGGTTCCGTCTAGCATCCTCCTTTTTGGCGTGTTTTCTGATTCACAGAGAATCGTCATGGTAGTGGTCACAGAATGCGGCCTCACTTGGGCCTTTGTTTCAGCCTTGTTTGGGTTTCCCCTCATTCTCTTCTGGGATTGGGCCCGGGTGTGGATTCCGCTCCTTCCCAGGAGGCGGCCCTTATGACATTCCTGTGGGGCTTGGAGGCGCGTTCAGGGGTCCCTCGTTCTCTGAAGTTCCTGTCTCGTGAAAGGAGGGGATTCCTTTCTCCAGCAGCAGCACCCCGGCACTTACATCTTTGAATGTGTTTGGGGGTGAGGTAAAATGCGGGCGGCCTCGTCTTTTCCTCTGGGGCCATATTGAATTCACCGAGTAGTCAGGAACGTTCGTTCACTCACCAGTCATGAGTCTCTTTTGCACACACACACGCACACAGTTATGCACAGACATGGGTGGACACATGCATCTCATTTCCGTGCCAGAAGCGTGTCGTTTGTCTGTCGGGCCATTCCTGAGCTGCTGTGTTACATGGGCCTCCAGCGTGCGTGTGGTCAGATGGATCCTGCTGAAGTCAGTATGGCGATGAGCCGCCCCACATCTGACGAGAACTCGCGCGCGCACACACACACACACACACACACACACGCACGCACGCACACACACACTCCCTTCCTCCCTCCCTCCCTCCCTCCCTCCCTCCCTCCCTCCCTCTCTTCCTGTCCTGGAGCCCAGCTCTGGGGGACCTCGGGCCCTGCTGTGTTCCTGCGCGCCTCACTTTTCTTCTTGCTGTGCTGCAGTTCGTGGGGAGACTTTCTTCTGGACGTGATTCCCGGACTTGTGTTCGACGTGGCGAAGGAAGAAGTAAAGCTGCGGACCGGCATCCCGCGGCGGCTGCTTCTGGTAAAGAGACCCAAGAACGGGAGGGGAGGAAACACGCCGGACTCAGGACTGGGGGGGGGGGGGGGCAGGTTCTTTCTGGGGCGCTTCAGATACCCCACCCCCCATGTCTCCCCGGTGACCCGCTGGGGGTGGAGCTGGTCCCGTCACGGCCACAGGAACACCCCGAGCCTCTGCAGAAGCCTCCTGGCCCTCTTCCACGAGTGGGTAAAGAATGATTTTTACCCACAAGCCTCTTGGGCCGGGGAGGAGTTCCTCTCGTGTCCCGACCTCGTCCGTGGTCACGGTTTTGTCCTTGAGTCCAGGCTGCTGAACTGGGATTTCACAAGAATCCCCGTTGGCTTGGACTCAGGCCGCGGGCCGCTCTGGTTTCCCAGCAGGCCCATGACACGGCGCTCGCCACGACGAGGCTCAGCGGCTTCCTGCGGACTCTGGCGGAGCAGCTGGAGGGCTCGGGAGCCCCGAGGCCCTCCGAGATGAAGAAGGACTTCGTCAGGAGCAGACTGCCGCCCTTCTACTCGGGCGACGGCTCCCACCTCTGCGCCCCAGGTGAGACGCCCCCCTCACTCGCACTCGGAGCTTGTGTACGTGTGACCTTCGCGCGAGGGCAGGAAGAGCGGGGTCGGCGGCTCGTCCTTTTTGTCTTACAGTTCCAGGGGCGGCCTTGGAAGGCCGTTATGTAAACATCCAGTTATCTCTAAGAATGCCAATAGTCTATGTTGTGGGGCCTGTCACGGGTCATTGGACATCAGGGAATAGAGGACACAAAGTAAAGCCACGTGCCCGCGGCTGGTCATCGCCGCTGAGCTTCCTGCAATACTTGCTGCATCACGGCGAAGGAAGGGAGCCCAGGAGGTGCGACTGCCCGTTAAACACCAATGTCGTGATCTCGCCAAGGGGGAGACGAGGCGAGATTATAGGGAATTCTGGGAAATACCAAGGACTTCTGGGGAATGAAGGCTGGGGTTCTAAGTCTCCCGTTTTACATCCTTCCGCCGTGTCTCCCCTGTTATGGGGGGTGCATGTCGCCAGCACTTAGTGATAGACGAGGGTCCCCACTCTGCCAGCCTCCTCGTGAAGGAGTCATCGAATCCTCAGGAACTCGCCAAATACTCCAGTCTCTCCTATGATGGGCTTTTGGTTTTGTTGTCTTGTTCCGGGGTGTCGGGGGTGTTTGCGTTCACAAGACTTTGCTCGAGTCGTTCGTTCCTAGGAACCCTGGAGGGCCTGCTGCGCCGAGGCGTTTGCACGTCTCACGGGCAAGAAGCCATCATTAGGCCGGGAGTCGAACGGGGAAACCGTGAGCCTGATCTCGCTGCAGCTCTACTCTGTGGCAATGGGTGCATTTCACGCCCTTTGTTAGGCCCCGCTCGCCCGCTAACCCCTGCGTCCCACCGTTAGTGCCCCATCCTGCCCCCTCCCAGAGCACCTTCCGTACCGAGATGAGCGGGGGCCGGTCTGTGACTCGGGAGTCGGGGCAGGACAGCAAGGCCCCGCCGGGGAATCGAGGGGTCTGCTGAGACAAGCCGGGCCAAGCCCCGGAGCCCGTGCCCTCGGTGCACCGCCTGGGGCCACGCTGCGTTCTCGCCCAGATCCCAGCCGAACCCTTTTCCTTCCTCCCAGGGGGAAAGTTCCCAAGGCTGGACAGCAGAGTCCGGCTGCGGTTTAGAGACTACGTGGTGATGACGGTGGAGGCGGCAGTCGAGGACCCGTCGGTGAGTATCGGTGAGCGGCCCCTTGGCTCGGGAGGAGGGACCTGCAGCCTCTGTCGGTGCCTCCTGGAGCCCTGCGCGGCTGCAGCGGGTCGCGTGTCCGGCGTGTTCAGGCACGTTATCATGGAGGCTTCCCCCGTCCGACTTTGGAAGCGCCGCCGTGGAGTGACGTCCGCGCACGTGCCCAGGCTGACGCCAGAGCGCGGTCCCAGGGCCGCTTGTTCGGTCCATCCTGCCTCTCACCCTGCCCTCCCTCCTGCATCGGGGCCCGCCCAAGCCAATGGCCAGGCGGCCCTTGTTGCCTCCGTGTCCTCGTCTGTAGACTGATGGCGCCCAACCTTTGACGCGCTTTTGTTTTCCTCCCTCCCTGCCCGGCCATCCTTGGCCAGTCAGAGATGGGCCTCATCTTAAGGGTCCCTCTGGTCCTCCCCCTTCCCTCCTCCCCACCGGCAGCCCTCCGTCTGTCTCCATTCTGCCCCCAGTTTCCATTGTCCTCCGACATGCACGGAGGGCCCAGCCAGGGCTCGGGCTGCCCGGCTAGGCACTGGGGGCCCCGTCGTGACGGAGGCAGCGGGACCTCCAAGGGGCCGTGGGATTGGGTGGCGGCCGGGGGTGCTCCGGGGAGGGAGTCCCTCTGGGGGTCTGGGGACCCTGCTGGTGACTTAGGAGGGGAGGCGGTTGTCCTCGTTCCACAGCCGTGCCTGGCTCAGGATCACACCGCCGGGGAGTGGCCGAGGAGTGCCAGCTCCCTCAGGGCCCCGGGCCTCGGGCCTCCACTCTGGACTTTGGTCCCGCCCGCACCCCGGAACGAGCACCAGGGAAGCTCTTCGGCGCTCCCTGAGCGACTTAACCGTGGTCCCCGAGCGTCCTCCCCTCGGAGGGCCGGACAGCCCTCCCACCCGTGGGCTTTCTTGGGAGCACGTCTGCCCTGCCGCGCCGAGGCCTGGCCGGACGGAGAAGGCCGAGGAAGGGCCGGGAGAGCCCGCGGGAGGGCGGGGGCTCGGCTCTGCCCCAGAGGCTGGAGCCTCGCTGAGCCGCCGCCTTCCTCTCTCTTGAAGGCCCACGCTCGAGAGCACATGGTTTACCTCTATCACTGCCTGAGGAACCAGCGCGGGACGCACATGATGCTCGGGAGGGACGCCCCGACGGCGCAGGTTTGTTTCCGCTGGGCGAGTTCTAGGGGGAGGCGGGCGAGGACTGTCGCTCCCCCCGCCGGGCCCGAGCCAACGGCATTAAGCCGCGAAGGGGCTGTTCTTTCTCCCCATTTAGCGGGAGATCCGACTTAAGGCCAGAAAAAGGTCATCCAGCCCCCGCCTTGTGTCTACGGAAGTCTTCTCCCCTCCCACTCCTAACTCGCTTCCTCAGGGGCAACGTGGAGGAGGAAAGACCCCCCCCCCCCCCGGACTGTGCAGACCGTCTCTGCAGATCCCGATCCCAGAGCCCATGGGCGCCTCCTTTCGGCCCAGGCCCCACCCCCGCGCTGCGGGAGCCCACGAGTGTTTAGTAGCCCAATGAGTTGCTTCTATCACTTTGACATGATGCGATTTTTTAAGGCTCATATAGGTTATAAAAGGAGCAAATCGATCCAGACGACTGCAGAAGCGTCATCATGGGATCCAGGCTTGGAAAGGCCCTTAGATGTTAAATGGGGGGATTCTGGCGTTTCCACAGCGGTAACCGCTCATAGGTTTGCGGGGTGAAGACTGGGAGCGAGATACGAATGAGGGAAGAGACAACAAAGCCAGCAGAGTTGGTTATATTTGGTGACGGTGGCCATTTCGACAGTCCAACGCCGAAGGACCATCATTCAGACGTGCTCTTCTGGGCGAGTTTTTACGTGTGGGCGTCACTTGCTCTCCATTTTCGTGGCTTCCATCCAGGACAAGCAGCACCTCTCACTCAGCCATCGGCTCTTTCACGGAGGGGGAAGGCCTAAATCCGCATAGAGGACTCTTACCGATGCCCGACTTGGGAGATGTTGAACTAACTCAAAACTCGCTGTTTTTTCCCTTTTCAGGCTCCTGGACTTCGCTTTCCTTTATCTCACCTGGATGCCCTGAAACAGCTCTTGAGTTCTGAAGTTATTTCTGTAAAGGAGCTGAAACTGAATACAGATGCCGAGAAAGAGAACCTGGCGTTGGCCCTCTGGACCGAATGCCTCGTGGAAGTCCTCTAGTCGCTCTGCAGCCAGTCACCCCTTCTTGTAACAGGGTAAAACGATTTTTCCACTTACTCAATAAAGGATCGTTTGCTACCTTTGCTTAGCGAGGCCATTGATCTCTCCACGGGGAAAAGTGTCTTCCAGCCAAATCTTCCTCCTGTTTTAGGAAAAAGGTCCACCTCGAGGGCTCGTTTTAAACTACTGTGTTCAGAATGGAAACAAAAAGGGGCTCTAGGAGCTACCGGAAGAAGAGCAGCACCTGCACCAGCTTGGTTCAGGGCAAGGTTCAGGTGTTCAGAGGATACGGTGCTTGTAGGAATATGTACTGGGCAGTTTGGCCACTTTTATTTTCAGAAAGGGGCATTTGAAAAGTGAAGAAACCACATCTGTGTATGACAAGTTTATTTTATTTAATCCAGTGTTGTAAAAAAAGCACAACTCTGATTTTTTTTTCAATTTAAATGTGGTACCTGGCCTTGTTCTTTGGATATAATAACTTTTTAAAGACCACCCGATTTTTTGCTCCAAAAAGAAATTCCTTAAAACAATTTAAGAAGTTTTTTTTAAAAAATCCAGTTTTTACAGTAAAAATATACAGGTTTCTTGTATATGTACACAAGGAAGGCTTCCATTAAAAATTCTGAAGCCTCCAGTTACTCCTGTTACATCAAGTTCCATTAAATAACATGGGCACAGCAACGAGATGCATTCACATCAGTGGGTCCACTGGAATTTTTACAAATGCTTCTTGAAGGAGCCAAGACGACAAAAGGGGGCAGGGGGGGATTCCTGTCTCTTTAAGTTCTAAATACCAAACAAGTAGTAAATCAGAAATATTTACATTGAAAGATCAAGTTACTATAAAAAATTCAGATCAGCAGATCTAGGTCTGCTCATTTACATTCTAAAGTGCAAGGAGACTGATGCTTTTAAAACATCTCTGGAGTTTCATCTGAGTCTATGTAAAAATAGAGGTGTTTTCATATGCTTTCAGGCAAGAAATTTGGGGTGTTTCAATGCATTTTTAAATCTAGCTCAGAATACTCTAAATTCAGGTGGGAAAAATATCTTAATCATTCACTAGAACAATGAAAAGGTGGAAAAGATTACCTGAAATAATATCAAAGGTGATTGTTTCCTACCTGACTTTACTGATTGCCTGTTCAGTTACTTAAAAAAAATGTTTTCTAGAAGAATGAGGGAAATCTGCAGAACCTGTATTTGGGGGGAGGGCAGGGAATCGTTAGGGTCCAGGCCTAAAACACAACTTTGCTTTCATTTTAAACTAACATTGAAACTTTACACCATTTCAAGGAAACAAAGTAATTATTTGGCTTGTCTGACACTATCGTAAAGGAGTTCTCGAATACTTTTGGGGCCAGAGTAAAGGAAGACTGCCTAGATTCAATGCATCTGGGATTGGTTACTTGGTAGATCCACACTGCCTTTTCCCCATAGTACTTAAAATGCATTGGCTTTTTTATCCAAAAGGGCTTCATTCTTGTCATCTGTGCTGTTTCAAAAATAGAAGGAATCCATCCTTTAAAAAGGAATAGCATCATGCTGTTGAGCAACAGGAAATAACACGTTACAGAGTTGTGCTTTTAATCCTGGAAGAGTTGAGGGTCTTCTATTTGTCACTGCCGGTGGGCTGCTTGCTTTGTGTAACATAGTGCTTCAGGTATCAAAAAAGGGGACGCTTTAGAAGGTGGGATTAACTGCTTTTCAGATAACCTCTGCACGCTCCTCAGGTCTTACTCGCCACTCTGATTCTGACTCTAACTTGACTCGTATAATTCCCCATGATATAGAAATACACACACACACACACACAATCATCTACCATGTAGTCTTTAGTGTAGTCGCCCTGGGGTCGTTATTAATAGCATGAGTGGAATGACAACTCTTTGAAAACACTAGCCTTTATAGCAACAATGTGAATTGGAGCCTGGCTAGCCAAAGCGGACTTCTCAGCTTGCTTATTTGTGTCAGATAGCTTTCTGGGGAAAATGGTCTAGAATGCTGCATAGTGTTCACTGTGCTCCCAACCAGAATTCCCAGCAAGAAACATCATCACAAAAAGGAAAGGTGAGCTGAAAAAGAAGAGAGCATATTCACAGGAATCCAAGTACTCTATCACCTTGGTGACAGAAAGGCATTTTCTATAGGTTTATGTAGAAACTGGCAAAAATGGTTTAACTCCACCTGGCCTCTCCTGGTTAGAAGGCAATGGTTTGGGAGTCTGTGTCCATAAACAGATGAAAGAAACATGGAAACAAGTTCACTATCTGCTTATTTTCCAGTGGCCTGTGACTTCAGTAGCTTCCTTTTTCACATGCTTAAGACAATGAGGCAAACAGTTCCACCTTCCTTAGCTCCTCTTAGTGATGATGGTGATTTTATTCACAATATTTCAATGTCCCATTTCTGTGTAAGTTCCCCCTCCAGAGGCTGGTTTACAATTATATGGGTCTTATCACAATAGCTTCCTCCTAAAATAGGAAAAACGAGTACCTTTTGTTAAAACTATGACTTACAAAATGCTCCGAAACAGATAAAAGAGTTCATGGTGTCAAACATTCATTCAAATTAATCTAGAATGTAAATCAAGTTTTAAGAGCAGGGGCCTGCATCTTCATGTAAGGGTTAGGATAAACGAAGTATGTTTTCCATGAGAATCGTATGCTTCAACGGCTTTTTGGGATGGCGAAAAGGGAGAACAGGAGAGGTCATGAAGGGGAAAGAAATGTGGATCTATAATTTCATCATAGTAGGGGTACTCCTGGGTTTGGAAAATCACTGTCCTAGAGGTCATGCCTAAGGTCATGTTGGCAAGCCTATGGCACATTTGCCAGAGCATGCCGGAGGGGGCTGCTCCCCTCTCCTGTGACAGAGGCTGGCACTAGAGAAAAGTGCCAGACTGAAGAGTATGTGAAATTGATCACCTCGATGGGGGAGGGGCCCCAGGAGTGAATTTCCTGAGGAGAATTTCCTGCTGGAGAGCAGGGAGGGTCTCTCAGTCTGGAGAAGCCGAAGAGAGATGGTAGATAAAGACTTTCTCCTGAGGGTTACCCACTTTTCCTGCTGGTGACTGGAAATCCAACCCCCCAGCCCCCCCACCCACCCAAAAACACTTCCCAATTGAAGAGGCTTTCTGAAAAGAAACCTGAGCAGCCTTTACCTCAGCTCCTGTGGCCCAGGGGTGAGTCGACCTGACTTTCTCTCAGGGGGCTCAGGCTGCCAAGGCCCGAGTTCCCCCCAGACTCGAGGAGGAAGAAAAGGTTTAGATGGAGACAGGGACCCCCTTTCCCCACTTTCCTTTTCCCATTCTTCCCTGCCCATTATTCCTTTTGTATTACCTGATTGAGTTGACATTAAAAGTTATCTGTTCCCCAAGCTGAGTGTGAATGAACAGATCTAGGGGAGACCTTTGGGTCTTGAGTAGTGGAGGGGGGGGACAAGAGAGACAAGAACAAATTGGGGAGAGCAGCTTTATCTAAGGAGGGAAGGCAGAAGGGGGGAAATCTTCAAACCCCCTCTCCTCTCTCTGAGCCAACCCGTTACAGCTGCTGTTTCCCCTATACCCCACTTTGTGGGATGGGGGTGTTTCTCCTCTCATTTCTCTCCATACCTTGGGTCCCAAGCCTCCCCTTAGGGGTACATCCCTTCTCCCCCCCTTTTTTTTTAATTTTAAAACACTCCCCTCACACCTGCAGGCATTCCTCTCATCGCTCATCCCTTTGCCCAGCAGCCAATGGGAGCACTTCCTCCCTCCTCTGACTGGGGTAAGGCCGGGTGGCTCACATGTGGTGTGAGGGTTGCAGTTTGGACAATTGGTCTCTAAAAGGTTCCCCGTCACTGGCCTAAGGTATTGAGAAATGGCCACCTAGCAAATACTGTGAGGGGTGACATCTCAACTCAGGCCTTTAGTTAAAGCAGCACATATGATCAAGGAAATAAGTACTGTAGCAAGATTTGGGAAGACATTGATCCAAAACCTTTCTCATTTAACTAAATATGCAACCCTGGATGGGATATTAAAACCTCTCAGCCTCAGTTCCCTCAAAAGCAAAATGAGAATAATAAAGGTCCCTATATCAGGGTTGTTGTGACTCTTAAATGAGCTCACAAGAACTAGAAGGGGTTTTAGAGGGCACCTAGTCCAGTCCCCTCAAGAGAAAAACTGAAGCTCAGAAGCGGAATATTTTATAAAGCACTTTTTATATCATGAAGTGTAACTAACTATCCAAAGATCTGTAGTCAAGAAAATTAAAAGGCAGGAACAGAAGCTGGTATGAAAAAACAGAGGGATGTTTTCTTTTTCTTTAAACAAGAGTAAAATTAATTCTATGGTTTATGAGGCATAGTAATTGTGACAGGCCATGTAGTAAAAAAAAAATGTTGCTTAGAAGAAAACCCATTTACTCATCTAAATGACCCTCTCTTTCTTCGTTCATCCTGTTCAGTTTATCTTGAATTTGCACACAAGTATTCTTTTAAAAATGCATATATGTGAAAGTAACATGCTCAGAAATCTATAATGGGATTGCTTTTATCTAGCTTAGTATTTGGATAAAAAAAATTAATGTGCAATTAATTCCAAGATGAAATTTGAGACCCAGTAAATTCATACCTTTAATGTCAAGGACAAGATGGTCATTCAGGTAAGAACTGATAGTTCCATTTTTGTTCATCTTCCACTTTTGCCTAAGCCTTCCATGTTCAGTCCATACAGCTACTTTAGCTCCAGCTGTCTCTTTTCCACCAATAACATCAAGACATGTATCATTAGCCTAAAATATTTTAAAGAGATAAAACTATGATGGCAAGTGGAATAAAAAAGGACAAATTCCATATAGAATGGCTCTTTTGCTTTATTTCACTTGGTATAGAGCAATGATGGTGAACCTATGGCACAGGTGCCAAAGATGGCATTCAGAGCACTCTGCTTGAGGCCACCCACCCTAACCCCCCAAGTTCATTACCAGAAAGGCAGAGGGACTCAGGCAGAGCTGCTTCCCTCCCGGATTCTGATGTTTTTTATTATCCCTGCCCCTCTGCCCAGTAGCCAATGGGAATGCTTCCTCCCTCCCCTGTTCTGGGGTAAGGGTGGGGGCAGGGTATACCCAACACTCAATGGGGGAAGAACATGGCACTCCATCTCTAAAAGGTTTGCCATCACTGAGGATCTGGGCTTGTAAGGGTAGCCTGATCAAAGTGAAGGGTTTTTGTTTTTGTTTTTGTTTTTGAGTTTAATAACATGCTGAGAAAGAACTTATAGAAAACAATTTTTTTTTAACAAAACTACCTAGACACATTTTAACATTCTTTATGATATGAATCAGATTTTCAAAAAATTCCATTTCAGAAAGGGAATGGGGAGAGGAAGGGAAGAATCTCATTGAACAGAACTTGTTACCTAGATTTTTTTTCAAATTGGACTTTCATTTGCCCCTGAAGACTGTAGTCAAAGGCTCTTGTACTTGTCCAAAGGTCTTGCCATCATCTTTTAAGACAGAAATGCCTGTCATAAACATTTAGACATTATAACTACTGTAAATGCTGCTTTTGATCTCAAATACAAGAGAATTGAAGAACACTGAGTTGGTTGGCAGCAATAAAATTCTCCTCCTCAATAATGTCTGATTTTATCTTCAGCAGAAGCATGCTTAGAATGTTAGAAGTTGTTTTATCAAGAGTAGGAATGTTTTTACCATTAGGTGCACATACTCTGCTGATCTCATTCTGTTATGGTATTGCATATACTATCCATTAATTTAGATCAACTTTTGCCTTAAAAATGTGTAGCATTAAGTATCGGCAGTTAGTTTTCAAAGCCATTTACCTTGGATTTAAAGAGTCCTCGACAGTAGTGCCACACTTGGGTATTTTTTCCATTATAGGGAGAAATACATAAAGACGTCGTCCTCATATCGGCTAGATTTCCAGTGACTGTTAGATATTCACCTTGGGCTCTGTTCTTTATTCTGATGTACACTGAAGGCTAAACCAAAAGAAAGACAACTTGCTTAAATTAGGGGAGGTGTTTAGCCTGAGATTTAACTCGCCTCCCAAACAGATCGCAGTTGCTTGGGGTGGGGAATACATTTGTATGCATGTTATTTTTGTAACTTGCATATATCTGTTGGGGGAGCACAGTCTCAGAGCACAATGGAATTCTGAGTTGGAAGGGGGACTTCACTTTACAGTGAGGAAACTGAGGCAGGCCCCAAGAGGATAAAGGATTTGGCCAGGATTTGGCTCTAGGACTTCTGATTCCCAATGACTTGCTCTTTCCATTATGGCATTGATCGTGACTTGAGAAACCCTCCTCAGCTGCCAGCAATAAGATAACTTTGTCTTGTACTACAGGCCTCCTGTGCTGGAGCTTTACATCGTCAAGGCAACGTGTAAGATGGGTGGAAGGATAATGACTAAATGAACTTAGTAGCGAAACCATGAAACTTTGTATACTTGTCTGGACCCGGTGAAGTCCAGGAAGCCAATGGATCTTGTGTGTCTGGACCTTCTTGCTTTTCCCTTCCAACAGGGCCTACTTCTGTTCCTTTATCTCCTTTTTGTCCACTAACTCCGAGTGCCCGACCCCTCAAGGCTCTAGTGGGACCTCTCCTTGGGATCTCTCAACTCCCATGGGTTTCAATCACTTCTCTAGAAATGGCTTTCTAGTCTATAAAATGCAGCCTTCATCTTTCTCCCGAGTTCCTTTTCCCCATTATTAATGGGACGTTTCCCAGCACGAGGCTTGCACAGAGATGTCCCTATTTCAGTATGTCCCAAAGAGAATTCAGGGTATTTCCCCCTCAGCTTCCCTATTGTCAAAGATAGCAGCTTCTTCCTCAATGTAACCCTTGCTCCCTCCCTATAACCTCAGCAGAGGCTGGATCTTGTCGATTTGGCCTCTACTTTCGCTATGTCTTCTCTTCCCTCACCTAGCCACCGACTCTTAGGCCCGGCTTATTGAAATAGTTTCCAAACTGAAGTCCTTCCAGTCTCTCCGCTCTAATTTATCCTTCATGCAGCCGTCAAAACCATCGTTCTAAAACTCACATTTCGGCGTCTCCTTGTTGTCTTTCAGATAAATAAGAGGCGGGTCCTCCGTGCGCTAATTAAACTCTCTGCTGGCATCCTGAGTCCAACGTTTTCATCTCTGTCCCAGCCGCTACCCCAATGCCTGTGGACAGGTAGCCGCGGCTCTGGAATGCGCATCTTCCTTCTAGACTCGACTCCTGCCCTCCGCCAAGATCTTTCCAGATCCCCCAGTTCCCGAGGGTTTGCCTCCTAGTCATTCAATTCCCCACGACGAGGGCCGCTGCTGGAGAGAGCGGAGACGGACGCTCCAAAAGCGTGCTCTGACGCATCTCTGTGGCCTCCGTGGCCACGTCTGAAACGACACGCTGGGTGAGGTGGCCTCCGAGGCCCCTTCCAGGCCAAACGGCAGGATGTGGTCCCACGTCTAAGGCCTCAGAGCTGGACGGAGCTCCCAGGCGGGCGAAGCGTGAGTCGAGGGCTTGTGGCCGAGTCTCGGGGAGCAGGGAAGGGGCGCAGAGGGTGAATGCAGAAGAGAAGCGCCCCGAGAGTGGGAGGAGACTCCAGGCCACTGTCTAGAGCCACACAAGTAACGGTCGGCCGGTCGAGATGCGGTGCCAGCTCAAGGGCTGAGGCTCCAACTGTGAAAGGGGAAGAGGAGGAAAGGAGGGAAGGGCAGCCTGAAGATGGGGAGAGAGCTGGAGATCCCTTCCCAGCCCTCACCAGGTGTCCCGCCCTGCACCGAGGACGGAGAGCATTCCAGGGATGGGCAACAGCCTCCCCGCTAGCCTCCTCCTCCGCACTCTCTGCAAAGGCCATCTTGAAGATGCCAACCTCTTCTCAGGCCCGTCTTCTCCAGCAAACGGCCTTCGGTGGAGCCCTGGAGGACCCGACCCTGGGCCTTCGTTCCCTCCAGTGTAAAATGACAGTAGCCCCGAGTTCCGTGGGGTTGTTGTGAGGCTCGCGCACGCTCACTGCACATCACTAAGCACGATGACTGCACACAGGAGGCGCTCTCTACCTGCTCGTTTCCTCCCCAGGCTTCAGTCGCTCTCCATATACTGGTTCTTTCCGGCTGTCTTCTTAGAGCTACTAGAAAGATGCTCTCTGCCAAGGTTCTGAGCACCGCTGTGGAACGTGGGGCCCAGGGACTGGCTCCTCCTCCCCGAGCTCGGGCCGCCCTGTCCTCCGTCGCTCTCGGCGTGGCTTCACTCCCTTCCCTTGGATGCCCGTCACTCCTGGCCCAGCTCTTGGCGTGGCTTTGCTCCCTTCCCTTGGATGCCCGTCGCTCCTGGCCCAGCTCTCGGCGTGGCTTCGCTCCCTTCCCTTGGATGCCCGTCGCTCCTGGCCCAGCTCTCGGCGTGGCTTTGCTCCCTTCCCTCGGATGCCCGTCGCTCCTGGCCCAGCTCTCGGCGTGGCTTCGCTCCCTTCCCTCGGATGCCCGTCGCTCCTGGCCCAGCTCTTGGCGTGGCTTTGCTCCCTTCCCTTGGATGCCCGTCGCTCCTGGCCCAGCTCTCGGCGTGGCTTCGCTCCCTTCCCTCGGATGCCCGTCGCTCCTGGCCCAGCTCTCGGCGTGGCTTCGCTCCCTTCCCTTGGATGCCCGTCGCTCCTGGCCCAGCTCTCGGCGTGGCTTCGCTCCCTTCCCTTGGATGCCCGTCGCTCGTGGCCCAGCTCTCGGCGTGGCTTCGCTCCCTTCCCTTGGATGCCCGTCGCTCGTGGCCCAGCTCTCGGCGTGGCTTCGCTCCCTTCCCTTGGATGCCCGTCGCTCGTGGCCCAGCTCTCGGCGTGGCTTCACTCCCTTCCCTTGGATGCCCGTCGCTCCTGGCCCAGCTCTCGGCGTGGCTTCACTCCCTTCCCTCGGATGCCCGTCGCTCCTGGCCCAGCTCTCGGCGTGGCTTCGCTCCCTTCCCTTGGATGCCCGTCGCTCGTGGCCCAGCTCTCGGCGTGGCTTCACTCCCTTCCCTTGGATGCCCGTCGCTCCTGGCCCAGCTCTCGGCGTGGCTTCACTCCCTTCCCTCGGATGCCCGTCGCTCCTGGCCCAGCTCTCGGCGTGGCTTCGCTCCCTTCCCTTGGATGCCCGTCGCTGCTGGCCCAGCTCTCGGCGTGGCTTCACTCCCTTCCCTCGGATGCCCGTCGCTCCTGGCCCAGCTCTCGGCGTGGCTTCGCTCCCTTCCCTTGGATGCCCGTCGCTCCTGGCCCAGCTCTCGGCGTGGCTTCGCTCCCTTCCCTTGGATGCCCGTCGCTGCTGGCCCAGCTCTCGGCGTGGCTTCACTCCCTTCCCTCGGATGCCCGTCGCTCCTGGCCCAGCTCTCGGCGTGGCTTCACTCCCTTCCCTCGGATGCCCGTCGCTCGTGGCCCAGCTCTTGGCGTGGCTTCGCTCCCTTCCCTCGGATGCCCGTCGCTCCTGGCCCAGCTCTCGGCGTGGCTTCACTCCCTTCCCTTGGATGCCCGTCGCTCCTGGCCCAGCTCTCGGCGTGGCTTCACTCCCTTCCCTCGGATGCCCGTCGCTCCTGGCCCAGCTCTCCCGGCGGCTCCTTTGCCGAGGGGGCGGCTCAGCTCTGCCCGTGTCCATCCTTCCAGACAGCGAGTGAGCCTCGCTTCTCCTTTGCACCCTCCGTGCCAGGCTGTGCCAAGTCGCGGATTCTGCTGCCGCATCACTGAGGCCCTCGGTGGCTCCCCGGGCAGCTGCCCGGTCTTGCCCGTAACTAGAGACCGTTAGGGTGTTTCTGCTTACCTGTTTGACTGGGCGGAGAGAACCAATCGTTTTCCAACCACTGAAGGCCGACCAGTTTGAAATCTCACTGGGCTCCAGCAACATTTGTCTTCCCAGGAAATTGGAGCCTTCATAAGCAATCCACCTGAAGGAAAGCCATGGAGAGGATGTCAGACAGGCTGAGGGAGGGCCACGTGCCACCCCGAGCGGTCCCCGGGGCCGGCCTCCCTCTCCTCGGTGCCCATTGGTCCGGTCACCCTCCTGAGCTCGCCTTTCAGCCTGCACCCTGCCGGAGGTCTCGGCCAGCCCCTCCCCAGCCCGCCTGGCCCCTGCATGGTCCCCTGTCCCGCTCGGCAGCCTCAGAACCCCTCCCCTTCCCCTACGTGAAGCTGGCTTCCTTGGGCTCCGCAGTGCTCTATTGCGCCAGCCGTGTGCCAGGCCCCGTTCAGAGGCTGAGGATGTCAAGGCGGCCAGAGCAGAGGACAGCCGAGAGCTACAGCCAATCCGGATGCAGGGGGCCCGGGGAATGATGGGTCAAGGGAAGCGCTGCAGTTAAAGGGAACTAGCAAAGGCTTCCTGTGCAAGGCGAGAAGGTAATCCCCAAGACGGTGGGCAGAAACGAGGAAGGAGAGCCCTGGGATGCAGCCACTGACGCCCATTTATATGACTTCTCATCGCTTGACGTTTCAGCACAACTGAAGTACGTTCCTTGAGGGTAGGGGCCGTCCTTGCCTTTCCTCGTACCTCCAGCACTCAGGAGAGTGCCTGCCACATAGCAAAGACTGAATACATCTCCAATTCTTGAAAAACAACCAGAAGTAAAAGCCTTCACTCGGTTCTACTATTTCTACTACATTTTTCAGTGACCGTCCTAGAAAGCAGGGTCTATACAAGAAGTTTTGTTTTGTTTTTAAACCCTCACCTTCTGTCTTGGAGTCAATACTGTGTATTGGCTTCAAGGCAGGAGAGTGTTAAGGGTCAAGTGACTTGCCCAGGGTCACACAGCTGGGAAGTGTCTGAGGCCACATTTGAACCCAAGGCCTCCCGCCTCTAGGCCTGACTCAATGCACTGAGCCACCCAGCGGCCCCACAAGAAGTTCTTAATGTGGGAGGAGGGCCCTATCGATAGATTTCAGGGGATCAAGAAATCTGGATGGGAAAAAAAATGACATCTTATTTCAACATAATTGATTTCCTCTGTCATTTTAAGCGTTTAAATACATCACTGTGAAGAATCTAGATGTTTAACCAGCCTGCTAAACTGGCCCGTGGTCCAGAAAGAGGTCAAGAACCCTCGGTCTCTACTCATTCCTTCCGCTTCCCCAAGCTCCTGCTTCTCATTCCCTTGAAATCCCCGCTTTGGCCGAGGTCTCCTGCGTAACCCATCCTCTTGGCTGCTCGAGCCAAGCCTGTTCTCCGTCTTCATCCCGCTCTCTCTCTGCAGTCGTTTCTGACCTGCCACGGACCCCGTCCTCTGCCTTGTCTCTATCCCGCTGCTTCTCGGACCCCTTTCCCCCGCCCCTCAGGATCCCGTTGGGTCGGCGCCGGCTCCCATCTGTGGCTTCTCCCCGGACGCTCGTGCCCTGCGCTCCACCACGTCTGCGTGCACCTCGCGCTCCCCTAAAGGCCTTCCCATCCTCCGAGTCTCGCCAGTCCCGCAGCCCCTCTCCCACGCCAGCCTCTGCTCCCAGCGGCTCCTCCTCCCCCGGCTGCCAAACACAAGGCCCTCCACAGGCCTCCCCTCATCTCGGTCCACCCCATAGTGTGGGGCGCTCTTTGTGGAACGCCTTTTCCCCAGGAGCGACTTCCCGGGCGCTGAGGCTATGTCCACGTCCTTCTCCCCCTTCTCCAGGGCTGCTTCCGCTTTGGGCTGACGGGAGCGGCCGGGAGTTGCACACGGAGGAGGCCCGCGTCCTTAAAGGCCGCGAGGGCAGAGGCCTCCCTTTCTCTAGAAAGATGGCGGCGGAGGCCCGCTCCCAACTGAACCACGTGCTAGCCTCAGTGCTCATTCTAGTGGTGGGGAACGGACCCCTTTCGGGGAGGGGGGCTTGGCCTCCTGACCACCCTGTCATTTGGGAGAAACTGCCCGACTGGAGGAAGGTCTAAATCCCTGCGTGAGAGCTCGGTAGTGCGCCCCTAAGGTTCGGTCATACTTACAGTCCGCTCTTTACCCATACTGACTGTGTGTAGAAGTAGACATCCTTGTTTAGAACCGAGTTAATCGCATCCCCTAAACAGAGCTCTCTTCCTTCGCAGTGTTCCAGAGCAAAGAGACTGATGAAGGGCTCTTCAAAAACCTAGGAACGACACAAGGGAGACAGGCTGTTAGGCCCAGCCGCCATCTCAATCTCTGGTGACGCCATTTGGGGGTTTCCCGGCCAAGGAGTCGTTTGCCATTTCTTTCTCTAGCTCATTTTACAGATGAGGAAACCGAAGTTAAGTGACTTGCCCAGCGTCACCACTTTGAGGTGTCTGTGAGGCCAGATTTTAGTTCAAGTTAGTTTTCCTGACTGCCAGTCCAGCACTTTACCATCGAGCTGCCCCTAGATCCAATTTATGTTCAAGTAAACAAACCTAATTTTTTTTAGGTTCTAAGCCTAGTTTGTGAGAGAATAGCCCTGAAAAACATGGGCTGCACATACTAGCTCTCACAAAACTGTATTTAGGGGTTTATTTGGGGGTTTTGGTTTTGTTTCAGAGTGCTTACAATAATGCCCACTATGGAAGTGATCACACATGTATGACCCAGATCAGATTGCTTTTTACCTGAGTGGGAGGAGAGAAGGGGGAGGGAAGATGACAGCTTGGATCTCATAATTTTGGAAAACATGTGGAGCATATGCTACATGTAATTGGGAACATAAAACGATGACTTAAGCTTATTGACTTGAATATTATTTACATATTAGCATAATAGAGATAGAATGGCAACATTTCTAGTATAGTGGGTGAGAAATAATTGGGCTCTAATTCAGTCTGTAGTGTAAGGATGATATTAGACAATAAGTATTGTTTTATTAGTTTAGAGATAAGAAGTGGATGACTACAAAAAAACCTGGTCTTTGGTTTGGACTCTGAGTCTGTTAAGACTTGATTCTTGTTGCGATTCAACCAGCAAGCCTTTGCTATTTTATAATTTGAAGGCCAAGTTAAGATTTAGAAGGATAATAGCATTAGTTTTATTTAGATAGTATAAATTTAGGTTAGTCAGAGTAAGGAGCAGTAGTGTAGCCTGTGAATTACAGGAGAAGTGGTTCCTTGCAGAACCTGGGAGTTTATTTGGGTGCATTTAGAATCCCTTAGAATTAGATATTCTTCTTTATCCTTATATATTTCAATAAATATTTTATTTTATAATAAGAGTCTCTTTAGCTTCCTTGCTTTCACTTCATTACTGAGGATACTTTTGATTATCTCTAGCAAAAGTATCCAAACAGTTTTAAAAAGTTTTGAACCTATATTGGAACTCTAAATATTTTATTTTTATAACTTGCCAATTTATTTTTACACTAGTTGTATGACCCTAGGTAAATCCCTTCACCTATTGGTGTATCTGGTTGGTTCTGCCTCTACACTTTGTCACAGGGAGATTAACCATCCTAGGTCAGTGAAAGCGAACCTTTTAGAGACAGAGTGCCAGGCCCCAACCCCATCCTCCCATGGAGTGTCTGGTCTACCCAGCCCCCACCCCTTACTCAACACAGGGGAGGGAGGAAGCACTTCCAGTGAGCTGCTGGCTAGAGGGGCAGGTGAAGTGAGGAATGGAGTGTAGAGAGGGAGAAGGGAGTGGCCTGAGCACTCTGCTCCTCTCCAACTCTGCTGCATGTGAGCTACCATATGTACCTGCTGTGTGCTTCCATTGGCCTGCTGGGTAGAGGGGAGGGAGATGTGAAAAAATGTCAGGTGCAGTAGAGAGGAAGAGGGGAGCAGCTCCACCTGAGTCTGCCTTTCTAGTGAAGAACTCTGGGTAGAGGTGCAGCCACATGCCCAGAGAGCGCTCTGTATGCCATCTGTGGCACTCATGACATAGGTTCACCATCACTGCCCTAGTTCATACTCCTAACATTGCTTCATTTCTCTTGAATCTCCAATCTGTCCTTCACATAGCTGTCAGATTGATATTTTGAAGACACCATGATACCCTCCTGCTCACAAAGCACTAAGATAATATACAAACTCTTTGGCATTTTAAAACCCTTCCAAATCTTAGTCTAGTACATTGCACATTATTCTCCTTCACACTTTCTACATTATAACCAAACTGGTCTTTCTGTTTCATCTTCTATCTCCATGCCTTTTCCTAAGCTGCCTACCTCATTTTCTCCTTTTGGAAGGCTTAGTTTCTTTCAAAGTTTAACTGAAATACAACCTCCAACATGGCATCTTTCTTGATTTCTTGATTTAGTCTTTCCCTCCATTACTTTACCTTCTTTAAAAAAAAAAAAAACTTTTAGGTGCACATGTTAATCCTTCCGATAAGATGCAGGCTCTTGGGACTGTTTTTGCTTGGCATCCTTAGAGCCTGGCACAGTCTCTGGCACATCAACATGCTTGCTGATTAAGTGTCAAGAAATCTGCTAGACATTAACAGTAAGCAATTCTGTGATTTAAGGGTACTTTATAAAGGTCATTTATGTTTTGTAGAGTCAATCATAAGTACCTTAAAAAAGACTGAAAATTTCTTTGTGCTAAGTTCAGAAACATCCATTTCTTTCACCTGGCTCTCAGGCTGTGACCTGATGCTAATCTGGCTAGAGAGCTTGGCATCTTTTGTGGTAAACATAAGGTTGGAGCAATTTGCCACTTCAGAACCTTAAGAGCTGATGGAAGTAGGCACTGGTTTCCTTACCAAGCAATAATCCAGTCCCCAAAAAGGTGCCCTGGTTCAGTTTCAGAGTCAGTGGGTTTTCTCTCTTAATCATGCTAGTTGAGGTCTTGTAGTTAACATTATGCTACCATATTTGTTTGCTACTCTGTGCTGTATACCCAATCGGCTTTTTCTATCTTTAACTCAGTTACCTTAGTTTGTTTGATGAATACAATTCTGTAGGATAGTTTGAGATGTACTGCTAGACCTCCTTCTTTCCTGTTTTTTAAAGAATTACATTTCATAAGATTTTAGTCCTTTTGTTCCTTCAGATTAAATTTTGCTATGATTTTTCTGCCTCCATAGTTTCATTGGCATGCCACAGAATAAACATTTAGTATTGTTATTTTTAACCTATTGGCTTTACTCCTGATAATACATTCACTACATCCTTCTAAGACACCTGTTTTAGGAAGGGCGGAGAAATGGGGAAGTGTCTGTGTGTGTGTGGGGGGGGGGGGAATGAGGGGAGGGGAGGAGAGAGAGAGAGGGAGAGAGAAAGACAGAGAGACAGAGAGAGGAAAGAGAGAGAGACAGAGAGAGGGGGTGGGGGAGGTAGAGAGGAGAGAGACAGACAGAGGAGAGAGGGAGGGAGAGAGAGACAGAAAGGGGGTGGGGGAGGTAGAGAGGAGAGAGACAGACAGAGGAGAGAGGGAGGGAGAGAGAGACAGAGAAAGGGGGTGGGGGGAGAGAAAGAGGAGAGAGAGACAGGGAGAGAGAGAGAGGGAGAGGGAAAGGGGGGGTGGGGGAGGGAGAGACAGAGAAAGGGGATGGGGGGAGAGAGAGAGGGAGAGGGAGAGAGAGACAGAGGGGGTAAGGGGAGGGAGAGAGAGACAGACAGAGACAGAGAGAGGGAGTGAGGGGGAGAGGGAGAGAGACAGAGAAAGGGGTTGGGGGAGAGAGAGAGAGGAGAGACAGAGAGACAGAGGGGGGGAGGAAGAGGGAGGTGCTTCACATCTCTGTGGTTTTCCCCTTTATAGCATCCCAACTGTAATGGAGTTATTAGCCTCTTGGACCTCCACATTAGCTTCTTACTTTCCATTCCAATATATCTTGTCTGTTCCATACTGTCTATACTAAATGTTTGTAATTATCTTTTAGAAATAGATCATAAAATTATATAACTAAAAGAGACCTCAGAGACCATTCCAATCCAACTGCCTCATTATACAGATGAGGAAACTGAGGTCCAGGGAGATTCAGAGATTTTCATAAACGCTTTGGTTCACAAAATTACTTATCCTGTCTTTCTCCTTTATATCACCCAGCATATGTACTGAAATGAGCCTCTCTGACCTACATATGATATGAACTTCTTATCCATTCCAGTATTTGTGTAGGAATAATAAAACACAGAACCCAAAGATATTAGCATTATGGTAAGGCTTCACTAGTCCTAATTACCAATCCAATGAACCAACCAACAGTCCTCTTTTGGATCATTTGATGATCGTCATGTTGTTCCCAATTTTAATTGGTCTGTGGCAGTGGGGGGGGGGACTTCCCCATCTCCATCAAATTGTGATAAGAAAAGATTATGTTTGTCTCACATAAGCATTTAGAAGTAATTTTATAGGTTTGGGGAAGTTAAAATATGCATTTTTAAATTGCTTTCAGTGGTTACGGCAAAGATACTTCAATATTTATACTTAATAGAAGGAAGCTAACTAGAACTAAATGAAAAAGAACGTTGTTACTGCTGGACTGGGATTCAGGATGTTGCGTGTGACATCATTTATCACATTCCCTAAGACGAACTGCCTTTGGTAACAGCCTGATGATCCTCGTCCGTCTGAACCCCAAGAGTTCCGCGGCATTATGGACTTTTCTGACATACTGCTAGTAACAGCGAGGTCATGATGGAGTCCCTTAGCCCTGTAGCACCCCCAGCAACACTTTGATTATCAGTTCAGTTTGGTAGTGGGAGTTTCCTTGGGGAAGGTACCCTCTACTGGTCCAACACAAAAGGAATGCTACCTGACACCCCTAGAAAAACCCAGTTGTACCTATGTATACGTCCTGGGTGCGCCCCGGGCCCAGAGATTGGGGGGTCATCCTCTGCGCATGGTGCTTCAGGATTTCCTTAATGTCATGAACTAGAGTCTACGTAGTCCATTCCAGCAGGTTCTCGACTTTGCCCAAGGCTCTACCGGGTCTGGAAGCTACAAAGAACCTCTGAGCTAAGCTTTCTACTCATTCCACAAGCTACGGTGCCAGATCATATTTCTTACAGTCGCTGTGTCTTAGCCCCATGTGGGCTCTGAGCCCAAAATAGAAATCAACTGTATACTGGTTTTAGGAACACCTACATTGTAGTGAAATAGAAACCTGGTTATAATCCGAGATAACATGAGATAATATCAGGTAGTAATAAAGGAAGCAAATCTTGCTCTTCCTCAAAACACAAAATGAAATATTTTTATATGTTGGAAGATGGAGGAAAAACATCCTTTTTTCTGCCTTCAAGAATAAGACGAGTATTTTTTCTCCCTCAAGCAGGGCCCTTGAACAATAGGTCCAGGAGAGGGTATGATGACAGGTAATGATTATACCAAATAACAACAAACAACCCCCTCACGACTAGCACTGTTCTTCCTTTTTGCCCTCTTCCTCCTCCTCCTTACACTTGCAGGTCAAGGTACAGATCTAGGCTGGGTAACTACTATTTCTATCCTCAAAAGAAAAGCAAAACTGCTATAGTCAAATGCCTGAAGAGTGCCAAGAGTGGGAAAGCAGTCATCAAACTGGCTCACTGTAGGAGATGGTCTGGAGGAAATGTGGGCATTAGGAGGAGACGACAACTTCCTGCCACGTGCCGGGGGAGATTTTTGTTCCCAGAGTTCACCATCACTGCATTGATTTGTCTGCATTCTTTTGGCAATATTTATTGCCAATCTGCTAAGCCTTCATTCAGACTTTTTTTTTTTCACTTTAATGCTTTGTTACCCAAAATTCAATCTCCCAAATCTTTATAAAATTCTCAAGCTGCTTCTAAGGACTTCCCAAATAGGACTACTGCCTGCCTTTCCAGGCATATTTCATGACTTGCCTTCACATCCTCCCCATTCCAGTTCTCACTAGTCCCTGACATATCTGGAAAGCACCCGCCTCTCTTCATCTCTCCCTCCCAGAATCCCTTAGCTTCCTTAAAGGGTTGCTCTGGTACCACTCCCTGTGCCAGCCTTCCCTGACTCTACCTCGGGGAGGCACAATCACGAGTGCTCTTTCTTGAAAATTTCCCTGAAATTCTATTGCATTTGCTCCGTTATGTACATACTGTACCTCTCGGTAGAAATTGGGAGAGCAGGCACAACTTTGATTTTTCTCAGAGGAATACTCCCAGCACCCAACACGTTGCCTTGCAAATAGCAGACACTTAATCCATATCTGTTGAATGATGAAATAACACTTGGGCCGTTTGTGAAGGGATCCAGAGAGACCAGCTTTGATTTGCAGTGATGCTTCCTGACCAGCCACAGAGCCTTAAACAAACGGACTTGCATGGGAAACATTTCTAAACGGACTACCACACTGGCACATTTTTAGGAACCTGTAATGCGCCATACTAGTTATAAGCGTTTGCTAGTAACAGAGAACGTGAAAATTGTTCCAGTGGTCACATTTGCCAACATTGTAGAAAAGTAATTAGCTGATAACGAAATGCATGTTCTTATAACCGTCTCTATTATCTACCACAAGATATGTGTCAAGCGAAATTCTGGACAAAATACATCACTAGCATTAGGGTAAATATAGGAGAACCATGTCACAGTTGAATCTCGTTTTTATTTGATTCCTGTTCTTCCTCCAAAACAAATGAGTGCTTCTTCTCCGTCCCCTTTGCTGGAGCATCATGTTGAATGAAGAGGACACACAAGGCCCTGTTCTAGTACTTATGTGCAAATGGCGCTACACCCTGTCCCACTTAGGAATTCTGTTCCAGATACCGCCGGCCTTCTAGTCATGCAGATTTACAAGCTTAAGAGTCTTC
Source organism: Monodelphis domestica (assembly GCF_027887165.1). Lineage (NCBI taxonomy): Eukaryota > Metazoa > Chordata > Mammalia > Didelphimorphia > Didelphidae > Monodelphis > Monodelphis domestica. The sequence continues at coordinate 242,360,412 of NC_077234.1, forward strand.
TGTCTCCCTCACTGTCCACTACTCTGATCTGTCCTTTCCTCTCCACTCACCAGTTCAGACTCTCATCAGCACTTCCCTATCCTATCCTATTAATTCTATCAGTAACTCTTGTCTTGGCTTCCCCATTCTTCTCCCTGCTTCAGGTCTGTCTCTACTCCCATTTATCCTCCTCCACGCAGGCCTGATCACGTCCACTCTTTGCTTCAAAACAAAATGAATACTTAAGCAGCTCCCTACGGCCTTGAACTGAAGCCCTTTATGATCTGGTTTTAATCTAACATTCACGTTTTTAGTTCCATTATTCCATGACCCCCCTTTAGCGTCTCGACCTTCCAACCACTCTTGGCATTCATGTCCCCCTGGCCGTCCTCCACATTTGGAAGGCACCCAACCTTGTTTCTGCCTCCCCAAATCCTCCTGAACTTAATTAGCAAAACTTTTTAAACAAATACATTTTACACATTACTTTCAAAATGTGCTGCTTGTTAGTGCTTCCTCCCTTTCATCCTCTCTCCCATGACTTTGACCCTCCTTCATTGAAAACGCATCTACACAGCGGAGAGCCCCCAAAGGTCTATTTCTACAGCAGATGGAGAACCTGCTTCATCGTAGGTCCTCTGCAGGAGTGAGTGGCCATCGCGCTGATCCCGGGCACTCTTCTGGCCGACTGCTCACTTCCCGCCACCTAAGTTTATGACCCTCGGGATTCTCGGAAAGCTCTCCGAGTCGCCTCGGAGGACGCCACGAGCTTCCGTTCCATCCATAGGCCACGCATCTCCAGGATGCCACCTTGGTGGAGTCTAGCTCTTGATCATTTCCCCTTTTAGTGGAGTTTGCTTTGCTCGGGGCACTTTTTTCTCTGCTGTGAGTTCCCGTATTAACAAGCCCTCCTTGTCTCTGCCTGTTTCTACACTGGAGTTCCGTGTATCTCTGCACCACCCTGTTTCGGTGTGTGCACTGAAGGCTTCTTTGTCCATTTCAGGTAAGAAGGAGGCTCGCCTGACGTCCGCATATTCTTCCGTGTCAGCCTTCTCTTCCTCTCCTATAACCCAGTTCTGAGAAGGAGCAAGTTCCATCCCTTTCTAACACTAGTGTAATCCCTTTCACCCTCTCTTCTCTTTCCCTGCTTCAAATAGAACCAGTTCATCTCCAAGACCTCTACCCTTCTTACTCAACTCCTTCAATAGCCTTTCAAAACAGTAATATTCTTTTTTAAACGTTTACCTTCTGCTTCTGTCTTGGAATCAATACTATGTATTGGCTCCAAGGCAGAAGAGTGGTAAGGGCTAGGCAGTGGGGGTCAAGTGACTTGCCCAGGGTCACCCAGCTGGGAAGTGTCTGAGGTTAGATTTGAACCCAAGACCTCCTGTCTCTAGACCTGGCTCTCAGTCCATCAAGCTACCCAGCTACCCCTGCAAAACAGTACTATTCTGAAGGGACATTTGTTTCTTTTCACTATTAGAATAGTAACACTACATCATCTTCCAAATGCTCAATTTTATCTTTTTAGGTTGCTCTTGATCCTTGTGTATGTATTTCAAAGGTCCTACTCAGCTCTGGCCTTTCCATCAGAAGTGCTTGGACATCCCTTGTACCCTACATTAAAGGCTCATTTTGTGTCATACCACTCCCTTTAGGGTAATTTCTTATTGGCCGTAAGCCATTCTCTTCTCCTTTGGGGGTTCTGCGTTCTAAGGCTTCTTTTTAGAGTAGAATGTTCCAAGTCTCGTATGATATTGACTCGACTTCCTCGGTAACTGGACTGATTCTTTCTAGACGCTTGAAGTCATTTGTCTTTGGCACAGGATCTCTAGATTTTAGGCATGGCATCCTTGGGCACGTTTCCTTTTAGGAGATATCACTGGATTCTTTCTCTAATGTTATGTGACCTTTTACTCTAGAGCTAATAGATCTGAGTATTTGCCATTTATTATTTATTGAAATACAATGTCTGCACTTTTTATAAACCATGATTTGGGGAGTCTAATGATTCTTAAATGACCTCGCCTTCCCTTGCTGTTTGAGTCAGATGAGTGGGGTGTCAATCAATTTTTCAATTTTGTTCCGAGTGTTTGGTTTATCCTAGCTTTATGGAGTTCATTACTTGGGTAGTTTATCACTTTCCCTTCTAGATTATTTCATATCTTTCCAATTCCTTTCTTCAGAGATTTTATTTTATTTTTTAACTCATGCTTCATTTTCCCCCCCAAGTATTCATGTAGTCCTTGTGGGAAATCTTTTGAGACTTCACTTGATGGTGACCAGAGAGCAGTTTTCCCCACTGCTCAGGGCTTTCTTTCATTTACTCATCTCCTTATCCTTATTTTCTGATTTGCTGCTCTGTGCCAGGTTCATGCTCCGACTTCTGCTGCCCGCTCGGATGGCGAGGCAGCCCTTTTTAGTCTCCCCTCAGGTCCTCGACAGTTCAGAGGAAGATCTCCAAGAATGGCATCACAGAACAGAGTGCCACTAGGCACCTGGTAGCCCCTGGGCCTCCACGTGTCTCCCCTGAGGTGTTGTCGCCTTTGGCCTTTCTCCAAGAACCGCCTGCTCCTGCTCCCTTAGGTCAAACAGTCTTGCAGGCTCCCCGCGCCTTCTCTGCGCTGACTTTGCTGAAGGGGCCCCTATTCTGGTCCTGAGGTGGAACGACAGTCATTGCATTCCTCACCAGATTTCCTGATTTATTAGGGGGCAAACCTCAAGACTTTTAGTAGGTATGTGGGAGCGAAGCGTCCGCCTCCTGGTGCAGGGGACCATGTTGCCTAGACGCCAGTCCTTATCTTCCTTCAAAGCAGGGGCCAGTTTTAACATCAAGCCTTTGGGTGGAAAGTTCCCTTTAGAGCACGTTTCCTGAGGGCAGGAACGATCTCGTATTTGCTTTCCTGGCACCAAATAGAGTATGTTACACCCACGAGGTATTGAATCAAGGTGAAGTGAATTTAATGGGAATATTTCCCCCAGCATCATCAAGGACATCCACACCAAAGACCCCAAAGCAAAGAATGCACTGACAGAGCTCCTCCCTTACATTTATGTCTGACCCCCTGGGCGGTAAAGCATCCCATAAAAGCAAGATCTCAGCAAGTTCTTACATATTTAATGGGCTTCAGAGATTTGACTTGAGCTGGAGAGCAGCCACAGGAAGTGAGGTCAGCATAGAGGCCTTCTTCTAACACACACTGGTTGCTGGAGAAATCCCCTTGGCAATGCATGAGCCAGCTGAAAGACCAAAGCAGAGAACATGTAGTCAGTTCACAGTTTTTCTGTTGACTCTGGGCTCCCTTCCACGTGGAGGCTAGAAAAACCAGACCAGGAAATAAGCCCGAGGACAGACAAGGCTCCTAGAGCTGAGAGGACCACAGAGCGAGGCAACACGGATCCTGTATTAATTCCGAGAGGTGCCAGGCAGGGAAAGGCTCAGGAGAAGGGCCCCGAGGGAGGCCTGGATTAGTAGTAAAGGTTAGTGAGGAAAGGAACATAGAAACCAAGGCATGACAGTGATCGGGCTATGGGGAGGTGGGGCAGGAGGAGAAATGGATGGACCATTACCTTTGCATGCCATGGTTTGTTCAGTCTTTCCCCAGTTACGGAAGAGGCAATCTAAAACACTGCTGTTGCTTCCTAGCTCTTTACTCTTTTTTATCATACGCTGAACCATCTCCCTGCCTCCACCGGCAGCTGTATTTCACTTTTTAGGCTCATTTGTTATGGGTTGCAAGCCATTCTCTTCTTCTTTTGGGACGCTGCATTCCAAGATCTCTTCTTTGTTGTGGAAGCTGCTGGGTATTGCATGATACCAACTCTGGATTTTGGCTATGACAATCCTAGGCCACTTTTTTGTTCCCTTTTGGGATTCCTTTCTATGTAATGGAATCATTTAAGGTGTGGCCTAGTCTTGTTTACAGGGAGTTCATTACTTGGACTTTCTAAGCCCATTACATATACTTTCCCTTCTAAGTCTATTATATACACTTCCCCTACCAAGCTATTTATTCGTTTCCAATTCTTTATTCCATAGTTTTTATGTAATTAAAGATGAAACTCTTGCTTCATTTCTTCTTGGCATTCATTTAGTCTTCATGGAAAATTCTTTTTTTTCTTCTTTTGAGCCTTTGCTTGCAATTGTTATTGAGTTTTTACTCCACTTTGGTGATCATCAAATAGTCCATTTTTTAACTGGTTGCTATTTTTTTACTTTTACTTGTCTCTAGTTTTAGTTCTTGAACTAGAAATTCATGTTACCCCACAGCTCCTCCTGATATCACTTCACTTTGGCACAGGGTGAGTAATCCTGGTTGCTCTTGTCCAGGATCTCCTGTGTTCCTCTGCTGACCTTTTTGACTTTCAGCTTATCCTTTGCTTCTGTTTCTTAGACACAGACCCTCATACATTGAAAGTATCTTTGGCAACTACCTTGTCTATTGTTCATAGGCCTCCAGATCACTTTTTGCACAGTTCTGACATGAGAAGTCATTTTAATATAGTTTTTCATTGAATTTCTTGAAAATTTTCCAACTAGGTAAATTTCTGAAATCTATTGAGTCGGAATATGGCAAATGGGCATTCTGCTTCCGATTCAGGCAACCACCTTGCCAGATAGTCTGTATTTAATCTTTAAAGGAATGATCTGCCTTAAATGAGTATGCAAATCAGTATTTCCCACACACTATTAAAAAACTCAACTCTACTAAGACAAAGGGGAAAAATTGTCTATGTACACAAGGAAAACTACATTAAATTTTTGAGCATTAAGTACACATTTCATTTTTAAATAAGTAGGAAATTTACATTAAAAAATACTCACCTTCCCCGAAGAACTTTAAATGAATGTGGTGTGAAGGCTGTCAAATCAGAAATATGACCTGTGAAATCTACACAATTTCCTTGGAAATTTGGTTGATCATATGCTTTGAGCTATAAGAAAATAAAAACACAACTAAAAACTAGAAAAAAGTATCTGTCATCTATAAAAGCCAAAACAAAGTCCATCTTTATGCACTTAAAATCACAGAAAAAAGTGACTATTTCAATGCATCTGTCAATAAAAACAGACATAGGAGAATCAATCAGCTGTTCTATAATTCATAGTCACTCTGAACAAAAATTATCATTTCACTGGATCTGGAACTAGAGGAAGACCCGAGTTCAAATAGAGCCTCTAACACTTACCAATTGTGTGACCCTGGCCAAGTCATTGGATTTCTGCCTGCCTTGATTTCCTCATCTATAAAATGAGGATAAATAATAGTACCTACCTCTCAGAGTTGTTATGAGAATCAAATGAGATAATAATTATAAAGTGTTTTGTAAAACTTATAGCACTATATGAAAGCTAGCTATTATATTATTATTATCCTCTATACTTTTGAGAATACAACTATTCTTAATCTCTTTCTTCACCTTCCCACATTAAGTTCTAACCACAGAGAGAACTAAGCCTGGAAAACATCCTCTGAAATAGTTTTTTTTTTCCTAACATGAAAATGCCACTGATCAATTCTACTAGTTCAGCTTCATTTCCTATAGTGGTACCACATCTATTTCAAGGAAAAGAAAATTCTTTGTTAACCCCACATTTTGGAGAGGAAGGAATAAATCGGTACTGCCTTTCTCTCCACTGAACTCCCTAAGCCACAACTAATAAGAGAAAATACAGGGATATGATAGAAAAGAATCAGTCCATCAATCAACATGTGTCTATTAGATGCCAGGCTCCAAAGATACAAAGACAAAAAAATTAAACAAAAATACCCCGCCCCCCCCACCTTTCTGTTACACTGAATTTCATTTTATCAGGTAGAGTCAACATGTATATATAAAAGTATATGTAAAATAAAGGCAAGACAGTTTTGGAAAGGAAGACAGTAGCAACAAGGTAATAGGCAAAGATGAGCTACGTTTTGAAAGGATGTAGAATTTCTAAGAGGCAGAGCTAAGGTACAGGAGGCAGCCAGTAAGTTCAAAGACGTTAAGATATGAGATGGAATGTCATTTTAGGTAGATCAAGGCAGTACATGTATAATAAGGTTTGGAAGACCATGTTTACGTTACGTTGTGAAAGGGTTTAGATGCCAAAGAGAGGAGTTTGTATTTGATCCTAGAGATAAAAGGAAAACACTGAAATTCATTAAGTAGAGGAGTGAAATGATAAGCCCCAAGCTTCAAGAAAATCATATTGACTGTCACATAGATGATGGGGAGGAAAAATCATGAGGCAGGAAGACTAATTACAAGATTATTCTAAGTGTCCAATGAAGAGATCATGAGAGCTTGAAATAAGGAGTGGAGAGGAGAGAAAATTATTAAGTCACTTCTATGGTTTTAGGGTTAGGGTTAGGGTGTGATGGGGGTAGAATTACCCAGATTTGGAAACATTTGAGATATATAGCAAGAGAGAACAAGGCATTGAAGATAATGTTGAGGATTTGAACCAGAGTGACTACAAGTATGAAAGTGACGTAGGGAAGTCAATTCGATTTGGGTGTGAAGATACTGAAATCTCTTGTGAACATACTGAATTACAGAGGACAAAGCCATCAAGTTTCAAATGTCTAATAGTTAGTGATAAGAGATTAAATTTATAATGAGACACTAGAGATGGATATATATATATATATATATATGTATATACACACAGATAGATTTGGAAGTCATCTGCAGGAGTATGACAATTAAGCCAATGGGAAATGAGATGATCAAATAAAATTTGAGAGAGACAGAGAAAGAGACAGAGAGACAGAGACAGAGAGAAATGTTTAAAAGTGTCAAATGCTACAGAGGTGGATAAAGTTTTATTCAGAACCAGAGAGCAATATTAGAAAGAAGAAAACACTGTTGTGAGAAGGAGGAAGATAAAAATGAACATGGCTTAACAAAAGTCCAACCAATTTTTGGGGGGTAGAGACTCATTTTTTCTTGTTTTTTTCACAGTGCCTTGTGCATAGAAGGTACATAATAACTGCTTTTTTAACCGATTTGGTTTTTCTCCTTTCTATTTTCTCCCAGGAAATCTTGACAGCTAGATCATTTTAAATTCTGTTCAGTTATCTATTCATATTGCTTCAATAATTATAAGAAGAATATCTAAAAACTATATCTAAACAAACTAAAAACAACATAATTATGTTTAAGAGGGAAATGCTTCCACTACGCCTGACTGATTCTTTTTTTTTTAAGAAGTAAGAACAAAAAAGCTTTTGGAATAGAAATATGAAACTGAATAAAATTGAGAAATATAAATAATCCTGTGAATGTTAAGAAAAACACATTTTTATGTAAAACTAAATCCAGAAGACAAATGATAGTCAATTATTTGAAAATAATTGAGTAACTTAAAGAGTTCTGTTGACCTTTTGATGCAATTATCCCTCTACTTGATCATGTACCCTCTAAAGACAAAATATCCCAAGGTATTTATTGTGGGTGCCTAAAAATTATAGAGGCTGAAAATTGTGGTCAACAATCAAAATAGAATATTGTTATACTGAAATAAAATGGAATCCAAAGAAACAACGGAAGACATAAGATTGATGCAAAACCAGGATAACTGTATACAACAATGATATACATTTTAAAGATATTAATATTAAAAGCTCCAAGTCAGATTAATTATAGTGATGCTGAATATTTCATGTACTGCAATATATGATAGATGTTGGTGCCTTTGTAAAACTTTTACTAAAAGCTCAATTGTTGGAAATTATAAGTTTGAGGTAGATTTTCCCTGATTTTTATTTTGTTCTTAAGTGGGAAAGGAAGAAAATGTATCCCTATTGAACTATTGGCGATTATTATTGACGTTGTTGAGGAGGATGCTATGGTAAAACACTGTGTTCACCAAAGTATCTTTCAGCTCTCCCCTCAGAAGGAAAGCCAGGAGTGACTTCCCTTCACCAGGCCAGTACGTACCTTACTTAGAGATTATATATTTGTAAAAAAAAATCTGTTTATTTATATTTAACAGATATAAGTATATAGATTAGTAACAAGGAAGCCTTAACACTAAAAGGAAAACCATCTCCACCCACTTTCAATGTTTGCCTCACAGCAAACTCTTCCGTGTCTTGAAGCTACTCTGAAACTGCCTAGCACGCGAGCACTTACTAAAAATCCCCCAAACGCTATCAGACTACAATCGTAACTATTATCCTTATTAAAATCAACTTAATACTATTAAAGAGGTCTCCAAGTACACGCCGAGGCAGTCAGCCCGATATGGCACAGGCTGAGATGGCCCAAAGTCCAGACAAACAGGCCTTCGAGCTTTCTTCTCTCAGAACTGTTCACCCCCAAAGCAGATTTGCCAGCTTCTTTCTCCTCACAGTAAAGAGGGTAGGAAAACCTCTTCTGAGGGTTTAGGGTTCTCTGCCTCCATATACAGCAAAGAGCAAGGTCTGAGACGTCTGTCGTCACCAGAAGCCGGAGAGCCCCCAACTGAAGCGAGTGAGTGTCAGGAAGTCTCGGCTCAGTCACCCACTGTCAGAATTCTACCTGCTTCTTACCTTCCAGGCTCTGATCTCTGCCTTGCCTGCACTCTCAAAGTTCTTATCTTATCAATACCTAATCAATCTATTTCCTAATCCACTTCTACACTATGGCTCTTCTCCCTCCCCCCTGCACTATTTAGCCATACATGTCTGTCGTATACTCTCTTTGCTGCTCAGTCATGAAGGTTTATAATTACAATTAATCTGAACACATGTTGGTTTTCCACAGTGAAATGGAAAGCACACAAACAGAACATCTCCTTGATCAATTCCATAAAGTTGTTTTACTTTTAAAATACTTTTAACAGATTTTATCTATATTCTCCAATAACATACAGAATATATACATGCTATATATTATGTTTTATATATTCTTTAATAATAGTTGACTACTATTTACATAACAATAAAACTTGGGATAAAGAAAAGAAGGAAGAAAAAATGAAGACTAAGAATGAGTTAAACATTAAAAACCACACGGAAGGCTAAAAACTAAAATTTGAGTTATAAAAATAAAATCGTTTTTATATGACCATACCTAGTTATTAAAAAAATCAATGCTATTCCGTTTTTAAAATGTATTCTAAAGACAATATATAGTGAGAAATTATATTATAAATCACATTATAATATCATTCTTCATCGAGAGGAATTTGTTATAAGATGGAGTAATGTTGGACAAAATCCAACTGTGGTTATTCAAATACCAAATGAACCTTGGCATGAACTCTCAGGATAGAAGGACAATGAGGTCTAATTTTTATATAGTGCTTTAAATGTCATTTGATATAGAAATAAGGGCACTCTGATATTTTTGACACTGAGATTAGGAAACAAGGGAGGTGGAAATTACAACACAAATGCTTTAACAAGAAATGTGGTTACAGAAATATATTTCTACATTTAACACACTAAGCAGCACAGAGATTTCCATAGCGGGGGGTTTTATGGGTTTTTTTTTAAACGTTCATCTTCTGTCTTAGAATCGATACTAGTTATCAATTCCAAGGCAGAAGAGAGGCGAGGAAGGGTCAGGCCATTGGAGTTAAGTGACTTGTCTTGTCCAGGATCATACAACTAGGAAATGTTTGCGGCCAAATCTCATAGAAAGTTTGTTCACCAAAAAAATAAATGAATAAATAAAAGAATAGGAACGTGATCTAAAGGATAGAATGGGAATGAGGGGAAAAAATGTGGTAGAGAACCAAAAATTATCCTGAACTTGTATAAGCTCCTAATATTATTAGGGAAAAAACAAAGGGAAATGGGACCATTGACAAATAAATGTTTACATTCTGTGGCACCAAGTATATATAACCATCTTGCCACTAGGTAGGAATCATCAGAGCAAGGGGACCTTGTAGGAAAGGAACAAATATTTACAACAAATCACTTTAAAAAATAGTTATGAAATAGAAATGGTGCTTTTTTTAAACATACCAAATATGGAGGCTCATTTATCCCAAGAGGTTCCTGCAAAATATATAATACATATTTTAAAATATATTTCAAATATTGTGCATTCTTTAAAAACAACAAAATTTTCAGACTAATTTTGTGGTTCAGTTTATGGAACACTGGGATCAAAATACAAAAAACTAAGAAGGGAAGAGGGAGATGTATGAGTTGAGATGGAGAAAAGTTCAGAAAGTCACCCACAGACATCTATCTATGCCTTAGTGCAGACAATTGAGGAAGTTTTATTTTAGTTACCTTCTAGGACTAACACTGCTAGGAGTAACTTTCTGAGGTACACTGCAGGCCCACTTTACAGCCGGGATTCTTAACCAGTGATTCATGAACTTAAAATATATACATATTTTGCAAACTATGTTTCAATAATTATTTCTCTGTATTTTTTCATTTTATGATTGTAAAACATTCTGAAGAGGAGTCCATGCCCTTTACCATTCTACCAAAGGAGTCAATGATACACAAAAAAGTCCAGAATCCCTGCCTTTTCCCTGAAGGGCCCAATGATTTCTGCAGCAAGTAACACTACCAACCGTAATCTCAGGGAGATTATAGGGCTTTCAGAGGCTGGATCTTCATCGAAAGCAGGGTTCCTGACCTTTGTTGTGTCAGAGCCCCTTTTGCAGATTGGTGAACCCTACAGACTCCTCAGAATGATGTTTTATTTGTTTGTTTTTTAAATCCTTACCTTCTGTGTCTTAGGAGCAATACTGTGTTCTGGTTCTAAGGCAGAAGAGCGGTAAGGGCTAGGCAATGGGGGTCACACAGCTAGGAAGTGTCTAAGATTAAATTCGAGCCTAGGACCTCCCCCATCTCTAAGCCTGGCCACTGAGCCACCTAACTGTCCCCTCAGAATGATGTCTTAAACACATAAAGTAAAATACAATGGATTACAAGACAAACCAATGGAGGTGAAATACAATTATGACAAATACCCTTTTAAGAATCCTAAAGGATCCCCTTCTCTCCCCAACAACGGTCATTTCTCCAAAGCCTGACCAGAGATAGAGAGCATGTAAAGGGACGTTTACTGAGCTTTCTGTGTCATCTCTTAGAGAGGTTTATGGTTATGTTCTATTACTTCACTGTGGCCAACTCAAAAGACATGAGGGAAAAAACTCATCAGAGACCTACATACGTTTTTACTGCAATAGTTACAATTTACTTGATGGCTTCCTGTACTGCACTTAGTCAGTTGGAATATTCAAAAGTTAACTCACCAGCCTGACGGGCCTAATTGACAAGATTTGGTTGTTGACTCCTCCCCAGTCAAAAAAGCTCTTGTATTTCCCTTTCTCAAGTATATACTGTTCTCCGCAATAGAACCTCTGCTGGTAGCCAACCCAACTAACAGAGAGACAGAAATCAAAGTTAGGAAATTCAGCAAAACCATAGGTAAGTAATTAAGCCATCAAATTTTGACAATAAAAATACTTTGTATATCTCTGCAAAAAACTTACACTCCACTTTTAACGTGAATACATCTTGTTTCACTACCAAACCCAACTTCTTCCAAATCAGGAACTTCTCGATTAATAATATTAACAAATTTTGAGTTTTCTATAGTATCCTCAAATAGTGTGACTGAAGATTCTATAAAATTCTAAAAGGAGGAAAAAGAAAAGTTAGTAAGTTGAAAATTGTTTATGTGATTTTAAATGAATAATCCCATTGTTTGGAGAATCAAAAGGTAGGTCTCTTAAAGGAAACAAGGAAACAGGTTTGATATCTAGTTGTTTACCACTAAGAATAATAACATTGCCATTAACAAGACCACTACAGTAACATTTCTCCATATTATCAATTTTTGTTTGCAACAATACGACCAGTTGTTTTAACTCGGGATCTCTTAAACAGAACAGAAACAGTTGCCTTGATCTTAGTTGCAACAGCCACAAAAACCCATTTAAATTTGTACAAACGAACATTAACACGGCCACCAGTGTGTGGGGACACACTCTTTGCCCTGTCAATTTCATTTCTGGGTTAAGCATATCATAACCCCAAATCAGGTAACACCATTCAGGAATAACATTCAAAAAATGTATTAACATCAAATTAACAAACAACACTTCCATTATCCACATTAGCATTACAACTGTTAAACAGGAATAATCAGGGAATAAGATCTTAGGCAAAAATATCTCTGTGAAGGTTCCAGCCACTCTGAAACTACAAAAGTATTTTAGTTTAATTTTTTATGTTAGAGAATGGATGTACAAAGGGTCTCAGGTACAGCCCGCATGACTCCAGCTTCAGAACCGTGTTATTTCTGTTCATTTTTATTACTAGGTGGGATCTTTGAATAATACAAATCATCTCCCATTTGACATATTTGAGAAAATAATTATAACCAATTAATGATACTTTTTTATTATAATCATGGTATTTTAGCAAGGAAAAAAACTTCTAATAAATAAGAGCCCACCTAAAATTGAATGGGCTCCTTTGAGGTCTTTCACTGGAGTTAATCCGGACAAGGTTGGATGATCACTTGTCCAGTATGTTGTAGAAGGGATTCTAGTAGATCAGCTTTGAACTAGATTGTGAATGAGTGTATGCATGCTCTAGATGAGGAGTAGGGGGAACGGTGGGACGAGTTTTTCTATTTTAGTAGAAATAAGAGTTTTCTATTTTAATTATAGCATTTTACCATGAAACATTCCAGCAATTTTTTAGACAAATGTTTAAACACAGGATTTAATTTAACCCATGAACGGAGAGGCTCAAGAATTATTTCTTATTTGCCAGAAGAGTTGGAATGAAAATATAAAATCAAATGCTTCATCTCTGCCTCATTAACTATGAACACATTTCAGTTCTCAGGTCTCCAGAAAATCTACTATGGTTCTACAAGTGTCTATCTAGATCAGCTATTTTTCCTTTACTTTTTTTCATACACTCTAGATATTGGGGTAGGAATGTGAGGATTCCAAAGAAGAATTTTTTCCCTTTTAAAGCAATTATATAAAGGAAATCTCTGAAAATTTCATAATATATTAGTTTAGGAAGCAAATAAGGGAAACAGTTTTATTTAAAAACAAACCATCTTCCATCTCCTCAAGTATTCATCTAGAATTCTCTGTCTCTCAATAAAAGGCAGAAAAGGTAACTTAGGAGGAGAAATTTATGTGTCCCCATTTTTTCTAAATGAAAAGGTAAACTGTATTTAGTAAACTAAAGGCCTTTGAACTGAACTTTGATTTACAGGAAAATCTAGAACTTATTATTAGATAATAAACATTAAAGAAGAAAGAATGATCGCCAAGAACCAGTATTAGCAGTTTCACGTGAAGAATAGATTATGCTAGACTAATATTATTTCCTTTCTGCCAGGTTGATTAAACTGATACATCAAAGAAATGAGGCTGCTAGTGTGCGATAGCTACCCTGCCGAGCCTAGAGTCAGGAAGATCCCAAATCAACTTCACACTCAGTATCTGTGTGACCCTGCAAAAGTCACTTAACCGTATTTACCTCAGTTTCTTCATGTTTAAAATGACCTAGAGAAGGAGATGGCAAAAAAAAAAGTATCTTTGCCAAGAAAACTGCAAATGGAGTCACAAAGAGTTGGGATACATCTGAAACAACTGAACAACATCAAGAAAATAAATAGTTCTGTACACATACAAACACAGAACAGAAGACAAGCCAGGAAATAATACAGACAAGCAGGACAGTTTTTGAAATTGCATATTCAACTTCTTATATAAGGAAAAGTGAGCTGTATATAAAAGAAGCCCAAAGTCATTCAGCCAAGATTCAAATACAAGACTTTCTGACTCTGAGTACAATGCTCTAGTCACACTACTATTTTGTGAGGTATCAGAATTATTTTTGAAATGTATCATATTTGTTAAGGAGATGATATCCTCTATTGACCTTAAATAGTTTTCCTTTTAGGTCCCTCCTACTCAGCTCTATTTTTAAAATAATATAAGAAAAAATAATTCATTAACAACTAGGAGTAGGAAGTTCTGAATAATAAGCTCAAAGTTTCCTTAGCCCACATTAAGCATAATAGATTAATGAATTCCTAATAAATGTTTCATCTTGCTGCTATGTTATGCTTTGCTTTATTTTAAAATATACTTTAACATTTATTTTTTTTTTAACCCTTACCTTCTGTCTTGGAGTCAATACTGGGTATTGGCTCCAAGGCAGAAGAGTGGTAAGGGCTAGGCCATGGGGGTTGTGACTGGCCCAGGGTCACCCAGCTGGGAAGTGTCTGAGGCCAGATTTGAACCTAGGACCTCCCGTCTCTAGGGCTGGCTCTCAATCCACTGAGCTACCCAGCTGCCCCCAACATTCATTTTTAAAATGTTGAGTCCCAAATTTTCTCTCGCCTTCCAGTCCCTCCCCCAAACCAGGAAGGCAAGCAATATAATACCCATTACACATATGAAGCCACACAAAAATATATCCCCATATTAGCTATATTGAGAAAAATAAAGCAGTAAGAATAAAGTAAATAACCTGTTAGTGTGCATTCAGAGTTCATCAGTTTTGTCTGTGGAGGAGAAGCCTATTTTTCATCACAGGTAATTTGGAATTGTGTTGGAAAACTGTTTTGATCAGGGTCCCGAACACGCATGACTGATCCTTGTACAACACTGCTTTTACTGGGTACACAATGCTTTCCTGGTTCTGCTCACTTCACTTTCATCACTTCATGTTACGTCTTCCCAGGTTTTTCTAAAGGATTCTGCTCATAGCGCAAGAGCATTCCACTCTAGTCAGGCCACAACTTGTTCAAGGCTGCCCCAATAAATAGGCATGCCCTTATTTCTAATTATTTGCCACCACAAAAAGAACTGCTATCCATACTTTTGTAGAAATAGGTCCTTTTCCCTTTTCTTAGACCTAGTGGTGGTACTGCTGGGTCAAAGAGTATGTGCAATTATATCCTTTTAGGCATAGTTCCAAGCTGTTCTACAGAATGGCTAGACCAGTTCACAACTCCACCACCAGTGATATGTCCTCATTTTTCCGCCTTTCCTCCACTATTTGTCATTTTTCTTTTTTTGCCATGTTAGCCAATCTGATAACTGTAAGGGATATATCAGAATTGTTTTAATGTGCATTTTTCTGATAGTACTGATTTATAACACTTTTTCATATGACTACTAATAGATTCATTTTATTTTTCTGAAAATTGTTTATTCATATTTATTAGCTGGAAAGTGGCTCTTTTTAAAAAATAAATTTGTCATTTCCCTATATATTTAAGAAATCTGCTGTAATTTTTCCCCAAATTTCTGCTTCTAATTTTAGCTGAATTGGTTTTGTTTGTACAAAACCTTTTAATTTCACATCATCAAAACTATTCATTTTACCTTCAGCGATCCTGTCTCTTGTTTGGTCATATACTGTTCCCTTATCCATAGATCTGACAAGTTAAGTGTTCCATAATCCCCTAATTTGTCTAGGATCCCAGCCTTTTCATCTAAATCATGTACCCATTTTGACCTTATTTTGTGAAAAAGTTATGAGAGGTTGGTCTGTGCCTCGTTTCTGCCAACTGCTTTCAACTTTTCCCAGCAACTCTTTATAAACACAGTGACTTCTTATACCCAAAGCTTAGAAGTGTGGGTTTATCAAACATCAGATTTACAGTGGTCATTTTCTATTGTATATTGTCTACCCAATCTATTCCACTGACCCAACACTTTATTTCTTAGTCACTACCACATTGTTCTGGTGATGAGCACTTTATAATATAGTTTGAAATAAGGAACTGCTGGGGTATTTTCCTTCAGATTTTTTTTATTGACCTTCTTGATATTCTTGACCTTTTGTTCTTCCAGATGAATTTTTTGATTATTTTTTTCTGGCTTTATAAGATAATTTTTTGTTAGTATGATTGGAATAGCACTGAAAACTGAATTAGTTTAGATAGAATTGTCATTTTTATTATATCGGCTCCACCTCTGTATGAGCAAATAATGTTTTCTCTGATTGCTTAGATCTATATTTATGTGGAGAATTTTGTTACTATGTTCATATATTCCCTAGGTTTGTGCTGGGAAGAAGACTCAAATATTTTATATTGTTTGCAGTTATTTTAAATGGAGATTCTCTTTCTCTTGCTGTTAGGTCTTGTTGGTAATGTAGAAAAATGATGAAGATTTATGAGATGATATTTTTATATCCTACAGCTCTGCTAACGTTAAATATTTCTACTAGCTTTTTTTTGATTCTCCAAGGTTCTCCAAGTATACCATTATATTGCCTGCAAAAAGTGAGCTTTGTTTCCTTGTAGCCTATTTGTATTCCTTCAATTACTTTTTTGGGTCTGATTGCTATAGCTAGTATTTCTAGGAATAGTGATGATAACAGATAATCTTGTTTCACTCCTAATCTTACTGGAAAGGTTTCTAGTTTCATTACAGATAAATCTTGCTCTTGGTTTTAGATAGGTATCACTTATTTTAAGAAAGGTCCCACTTACTTCTCTGCTTTCTAGTGTTTTTAATGGGAATGGATGTTGTTTTTGACAAACGCTTTTTTTTGCATCTGTTGAGATATGATTTTTGTTTACTTATGTAATCAATTATGGTTACATTTTTCCTAATTATTAAGTCAGTCCTACAATCCTGGTATGAATCCCATCTGGTCAGAATATATAATTTTTGTGATAAACTGCTACAATCTCCTAGTTAGTAATTTGTTTAAAATTTTTCTATCAATATTCATTAGGAAAACTGCTCTAAAAGTCTTCTTTCTCTGTTTTTGTTCTCCCTGGTTTAGATACCAAATCTATATGTGTGTCATAGAAGGAATTTGTTATTTTTTCAAATAGTTTATGTAGTACTGGAATTGTACTATAAATATTTGAGAGAATTCACTTGTAAATTCCAGGGAACTCTGCTTGAATTTTTCTCTTTAAACCTTTACCTTCCATCTTAGCATCAACATTGCATGTTGGTTCTAAGGCAGAAGAGTGGTAAGGGCTAGGCCATGGGGGATAAGTGACTTGCCCAGGGTCACTTAGCTAGGAAATGCGTGGGGCCGTATTTGAACCCAGGATCTGCCATCTCTAGTCCTGGTCCTCCGTCCACTGAGTCATCCAGCTACCCCCTTGCTTGATTTTAAATGGAAAAATAGAATAGCATCAGTGGAGCAGTGAAATGTTTCAGTTATTCTGAAAAACAATTAGAAATCGTTCTTCCAAGGTGACCAGTAGTTCTATACTTTTTCTCCTAGATATCCCACTATGATGATTTCTCAAGGAAGTCAGAGAAAAAGACTGAATATTATTGATGAAACATTCACAACAGTACTTTTTGTAACAGCAAAAAACTGGAAATAAAGTAGACATCAATCAGGTTGGAAACAGCTAAATAAGTGGTGGCATGTGAATGGAATGAAAACTACTGCTCTGCTATAAGGAATGAAAAATAACAAATTCAAAGACACGTGAGGTTTCTATGAACTGATACAAAATGACGGTAACACAACGAATGGAAAATAAAAAACAAAACTGAAAGCCATTTCATTATATGGCAAGGCTCAGCCCAGAAGAAGCACGGAGAAAGCCCATCTCCTTCATGCTTATCCTTTCCGGTACGGATTGAACTCAATTTCTTTCTTAATCTTCATTAAACAGGAAGTCTATCTTCCTATAGAAGAGTATGTATTGGAAATGGGAAGTGACATAAATGCCAAAGGAATCCGTTTAAAAAGAGTAACAGAAAAATAGGCGTGGGCAACAACGAAAACCTCTAGAACGTGTATCGGCCATTCCAACCTATTCTCAGAGATGGAAAACTTCTAACAAAAGCAAATGCATTTTCTAAGGCATATTTATCATATACTTCTTTCATAGCTTACTTCATACTGACGTGGGCAAACAAGCAGAGCTTCCCTGATTCGTCTGTACTACTACGTAGGGAGCCAAAATTCCGAGGGGGCGCCGGTCGCTGCAGCTTCCCTTAAAGGTCCTCAGACAGGCGCTTAGGAATTTGCACGGTGAAAGGGAAGACATTTACAGACGCACCAACTGAGTGACAATTCGTCTCTGAGCACAGAGAAGCACACGTGGTTAAGAAGTCATGGGGATCCCGTCGTGCATCATGACAGTGTGGCAGAGGTGGTGGGCCGGGTACTTCACAGGTGTCCGGAATGCTTTATAACTGCCTGATCCGTACAGGATTATGACCGATTTCCGGTGATATAGATTAGGTCAGGTGTGTGTGAACACAAGACAACAAAAGAATAAAAACTTACAGCTTGTAAATACCGGAAGGACAATAAAGTGCTGCTCAGCGTCTGCCAGGTACTGATGTCTTCATATTCTCCCTCTTCCAGCAGATACTGTTGACCTTTAAAACGTTCTTTTTCATAGGCAACCCACCTAGATATGTACATGACACAAATCCAGCAGTTAAAAAAAGGTGTCGGTGTAATCAGCAAGTATGAAGGAGAAACAATGAAAAAAATATGTGAGTATTACAAATCTAATTCTACAAACCACTACAAATTCTGCAAAGCTTTCTTTTGGCTTAAAAACAATAATTCTAAGTCATGAGGCTTTCTCCAAATAAGAGATTAACTGTAGGCAGGCAACAGAACCATCTCTTTTTGGGTGTTTGCAAGGTGATCTGATATCCCATGTTTCAAAACAAATGCAGGCCTATCAGAAAAAAATACGAATAAAAAAGAAAAGATAGCAACTCCACAGCTGAATCCTATATGGTCTATTCATGGGCTCAAGCTCATAGTTTTCTATGGTACATCATTTATCCAAGGAATAAATCAAAAGATAATGCCACTAAATGTCAGAAAATTGTTATTTGAAGTGGAGGGACAGTAAAAGGAACTGGGAAAGCTACAGTTGCTTTACAGGAAGAGATATTGGTTGCAGTCTTAAAGCCCAACATTTATGTAAAGACATATAGAGAGATGTTTCTCTGCAAAAAGTATTGGTATCACCTTTGGAGATGATAAAAAAAAAAACTGGGAGCCAAGAGATGATTATTCCCTGCAAAGCTAGTAAAATGAGTTTCATATGGTTGCTAACTCATAAATTAAAACTGTCAAGAGAAAATTCACCCTTTAATTTGAAAACAATGATACTTATCTTTAAGTGTTAAAAATAAAACTTTATAGCAATTTCTTATTTTTTAAAACATAGTTATGACAAAAATACCCAATTAAAAAAATCTTGCTTGATCATTGATTACTTTTTCCATGTTCATATCTTATAAAAAGGTCTGAATAAAAATAACTCCAGTTGAATTCCTCAAGCTGGGGCATAGGAAAAGAATTAGTACCTGCTTCCAAAGTAAACTGGATAGCCAATAAAAATAGTAAGCAATCCATAAACTAGACAAAATCATCTCTTCATCATAATGTAAATAGGGTTTCCATGAGTTTAATACTACTAAGTATTTACCAAATGCTATATGAATAACAAATCTTTCTGGGATAATATTCTCATGGAAATTTAAAAAAATGTTTCTCTAGCTTTTTTTTAATCAGCTACAGAAAATCTAGTGTAAACTAATGTTGCAAGGAAAATTTAATTTGACAGGAAATTTCCATTTAATATAAATTACATTCAATCCACCAACCAATAGGCACTTAATGTGGGCCTACTATGTGCTAAGCATTAGGAATACAAAATAAAACACAAAACCATCCCTTATCCTCAATGAGTTTACATTCTATAGGGGAAGGTAACAAGTGCAACATACATATATGAGAATATATTCAAAATAAACATTTGCAAAATAAACAAGGCAATTTATTGGGCAGATCAAACATATTTAGAGATCATTAAACAACTAATAATGAAAATATACCACTCACACTCCACCAATGACACGAATTGATGCAATTCCAAAGAAAATCTCTTCTTTTCTGAAAAGCTCTGGGACAGAGTCTACATGTTCATTAAACTCCTTGGCATGTCCAAGGAAATGTGTTTTATCATATATAATCACCTAAAAGATGAATAAAAGATATAGTGACGTATAGAACGGCATACATTTACCAAAAGTAAAGAGACCAAGATTGAGGCAGAGAAAACACAATACAATAGACCCCAGGCACATCCACATCCAGTAGCTAACATTTGTAGAGCTCTAACAATACTGGGAGTCACTTCCCTAGAAAGACTTTATAAATAATTTCAGCAGATAAATCTCTGGGGAGGGAGCTTAGGAACGACGTGCCTTGGCCTGAATTCTAGGGAAAGCATGTGGTTACAGGGAGCTTTCGATAGCACTCTATGAACAATAAGCTGATCTAAATACGAATATCATGTACAAAGATGCTCTCTGCAACACGCGACCCTTCCACATCCTTTACTAAATATCAGGCATGAAAGGCAGGCCAATATTTGAGAAGAAATGGAGTTACCAAAAATCGTAAGAGCTTATATTCTTGTAGTGCTTTAAAGTTGGCTAAATGCCTTACAGAAATGACTTCATTTGATCCGTATGACAACCCTACAAAGTAGGTACTATGGGGAGTATTATCATCCCCATCTTAGAGAGGAGGCAACTAAGGCTCACTGACCACAATGTTTGTTTCTTTTTTATATAGTGTCTTCCTGATAGTACCAACCACATACTTAATAAATGCTTAATAAATGCTTGTTGAAGTGATGAATAGAAATGAGGCTCAAGAAGTCAGGTGACTCGCTATTTGTTGTTATGCAGTCACCACGTGTCCGTGGCAGGATTTGAATTCAGGGGGCTTCCAATTACAAATCCAGTGCTCTTCCTACGACACCACATGGCTTTAGAGGATGATAACTATGTATAATTCTCCTATTCGTATCATGTAAAAAAATACAAAAATTAAAAAGGAAAAAAGGACAAATTGTTAAGAACCCATTTCTAACATATAATCTATATATTGAATGCTTTCTTCTCCCTTGAAATCGAGGCCCAATTAATTGACTGTGTGCTAACTATCTTTACTTGAATACCGACCATCTCTGCAATTAACCTCACATAAAACTGAACGCCTTCTCTGCCATTTCTCCGTAGAACCTTCCTGTAGCTGTGGAGGGCACCATCATCTTCCCAGTTACCCAGGACCTTGGACTCTCCCTTCTTCCAACCTTCCAGATTCTAACAGAGCATCTGCCACCACCTCGTCCTCCCATGATGCTACTCGCTGTCCGGACAGCTGGAACAGCGTCTCAGTGGCTCTCCAGGCCCTCGTTCCTCAGAGCAGCCACAAGTCTTCTGAAGGCGGCCCCATCACGGCATGTCCCTTGCTCAGAAAGCTTCCCGCAGCACCTGGGCCCTTCCACCACAGTCTCTCAGCCCCAGCACTCCTGTCACTTTCTGTACTCCACCCCAAGGAGCTCCGAGTGTGCCCCAAGCCACCAGAGACACCTCGGGCTCTCCGTATTTGCCTTTCCGGTTCCTCTCATCCTCCAAGAGTCGTCCCAAGTGCCGGCATCTCTTGGAGGCGTTCCCCGAGCTGTGTCCCTCGTTCCGGCTTCCTGGAGCACTGGGCCACGTTGCTCCTCGGGCCCCTCCACTCCTCGTCAGCTCTTGATCAGCGTCGGCTGAACTGGCGGGATCTTCCCCCGCAGGACGTAGCCTCCCTCCCTCCTGGCAACCTGGGACATTTTGATCCCGGGCCTTGCTCACGCGGCCTGCACTGAAGGAATGTTTGTTGGAGGAACGGGCTCTGGCCGGTCCCGCGAGAGTGCGAGCATCTCACGGAGTCCTCGTCCCTGTCAAGCGATACGGCCACGACAACATGGCAAATGGCATCGCGCTTCCCCAGATTCATAGTGGCGTGAACACCTCTTGGTGCAGACCACTTTCTACCCTCAAAGCAGAACTGGGTGGATTTGCCCTCAACTCCCGGGACATTTGGGGAAAGCTCGCGTCCGCAGTCAGAGAGGGGGCCGACGAAAGGGTCTGTAGAAACAGGATGAAAAGAGCTTCCTGGAGATTGCTAGCCGCTTTTTCAGGAATTATAAATCCGTACTAGGGAAGCATGGGCAAGTTATTGTTTGAAAGAGTAGTTTTAGGAAAATAGGATGGGCCCTATTTGGGAAGGGCTGGAGCCAAGATGGAGGCTTATAGCAGCAAAAGCCCCAACCCCCAGACTCTCCATTTCCAAACCAATCTTTAAGAAGTGCCTCAAAAACAACAATGAGAGGGAGTGAGAGGGTTCTTCTGCTGAACACAACTCGAAAGGTAGGCAGAGAGAGTCTATTCTCATGGGATAAAGGGGAACCGGAAGCAAAACTGCACCCAGAGGTGGGCTAGTAAATCGTTCTCCCCACCCCCTTCCTGCCACACACACCTATCGCACCAGGTTCTGAGCCAATTTTGTGATCCCAAGAGCCGGACTGCACCACCACCAATGGAACCCCCCCAAATCCAGACCCACCCCCTTGACGTCCCAGGGGCTGGCACCAGTCCACAGTGAGGCCCAGAAGTCCCCAGCACTGGGCCCTTTCAAGCCTGCTCTGTGGTGAAGCCCTTAGCCCCAGAGCAAAATAACTCAGAGTGCTGATGCAAGCCAGCAGCAGAGGAGCCAGAATCATCACCTTTCAAAACTTCCAGCACACAGGCAAAAAAAGGCTGGGAAAATGAGCAAATAGCAAAAGAAGCACCTAGCCCTAGAACATTTTGATGGAGCTAGAGAGCAAAACAGAATCAATAGCAGACACTGAGATCCAAGAAATCATAAGCAAAACTTCAAAAAAAATAGAAATTGGTCTTAGGCTCTGGAAGAACTCAAAAAAGAATTCAAAAATCAAATAAGACAGGCCAAAGAAAAATGGGGAAAAGAAATGAAAGAAAAGAAGGGCTTAAAAAGCAAAATTGATCACTGGAAAGTGAGGCACAAAAATCCAATTAATAAAAGAGTTTCTTAAAAAACAGAATTGACCTAATATAAAAAGGAGGGAAAAAATCCAATGAAGAAAATAATGCCATGAAAAGTAGAATGGACCAAATGGAAAAGGAGAACCAAAAGGTCATGAAAGAAATTCATTCTTGAAAAATTAGAATTGGGCAAAGAGAAGCCAATGACTTCATGAGACATCAAGAAACAGTAAGTCAAAAAGATGAAAAAATAGAAGAAAATATGGAATATCTTACTGAAAAAAATGACCAGCTAAAATAGATCCAGGAGAGACAATTTGAGAATTATTGGACTATATGAAAATCATGATAAAAAAAAAACAAAACAAAACCCTAGACATCATATTACAAGAAATTATCCAAGAAAACTGCCCCAATATTCTTGAACAAGAGGATAGAACAGAAATTGAAAGAATCCTCCTGCAATAAATCCCTAACTGGCAATCCCCAAGAATGTTACTGCAAATTCAAGAGCTCCAAGGCCAAGGAGAAAATATTACAAAGAAGTAAAAAAATAACAATTTAAATATCATGGAGTCTGAGTCAGGATTAGGCAGGATCTGGCAGTTTCCACACTGAAGAACTTGAAGGCTTGGAATATGATAGAAAAAGGCAAGGGAACTGGGTTTACAACTGAGAATTGCCTACTCATCAAAACTGACTATATTCTTTTTTGGGGGAAAGTAAGGTCATTTAATAAAACAGAAGACTTCCAAGAATTCCTGAAGAAAAGACGAGACTTAAATAGAAAATCTGATGTCCAAATAAGAAATTCACAAGTATAAAAAGGTAAATAAAAAAACAGAAAAATATAAGGCCTTCAATAAAGTCAAATTGTTTATATTCCCATGTGGAAAGATATTTGTAACTTCTAAAATGTTTTTTTTTTTTACCATTATCATAGTAGTTAGATGAAATATACATAGTGAGAGGGTGTGTTAGAGTAAGCTATTTAGGATGATATGACAAAAGTATCTAGGCATGAAAAAGAGGATTGCACTAAGAGAAATGAGAAGAAAGAAGTAAAATGGGGTCATTTACACCACAAGTCATTATGGTGGAAGGGAGGATGAGGGTGATGACGGGTAATACTTAAACCTTACTCTTATTGACATTGGCTCAGAGAGAGAAGAACAGCCAGATTTATTGGGGTATAGAATCCTATCTTACCCTATATAAAGAAGAAGGGAAATAAGAAAGGGGGTGGTTGGGTGGGGAATAATATAATGAAGGGAGCAGTTGGGGGAGTGATTAAAAGACCCTATATAAAAAAGTAGGAGGGAAATAAGAAGGGTGGTGATGGGAAGGGGAGTAATATAAGGGAGGGGGAATGGGGAGAGTAATGAAAAGGAAAATATTAATAAGTTAACAGTGCAAGAGTAAAGAAGTACACATATAAATGTAATGTAAGTGAGGTCTAAACCAAAGCAATCAGAATTCAAGGAAAGAAAAAAGCACTCCTGTCAAGGAGAAATGAAGGCAAACAGGAAAAGCTCTGTGAAGGATGCAGCATTTGAACTAGGTCTTGAAACAGGCAAAATATTCGTAGAACCTTGGGGTGGGAAGGATCAGGACAAATGGACAGGGATGACGACGTGTTTAAGCAATGGTGAGTAGTCCAATGAGGCTAAAGTTGAAGGTAGGTATAGAAAAGGAGTGAGGCCTGAGACTAGGAACTAGGTCAAATGATAGAGGGCTGTAGAGGTAATGCCAAGTAACTTGGACTTGACTTTACGGACAATAGGGTGGTGGTCATTTAAGGTTTTTGCCTGGGATGACCTGGAATAACGATGTGACCATTCTCTTATCCCAATCAAGCTAGCAAGACTAGTAAAGCCCAGATTAGACAGGAAATGGGGAATCATCTAGACGTGGAGAATCAGTCCGGGCATAAAGATGGTAAGAGCCAATACTACGGTAATAGGACAGAGAGGAAGGAAATGGATGTGATAAGTATTTTGAGGCAGAATAGGTAGGATTTGGTAATTGAATACATAGAGGGAAAGGAAGGTGGTGCAAGGAGGGACAATAAGAGAAAAACAGTTCTAAGGTTAAAGCTAAGTGGCTAAATATGGTGTTTTTAACCTTTTGTTTTTTGGAAGCATGGACCTACATGGCAGTCTGGTGATCCCCAAGGATCCCTTTCCAGTGAATGACAAAAGAAACCAATTATAAAAAATATGTTATCACGTATGTAAAGGGAAGCCCTTCCTCCTAGGGTCGTGAACTTTCTACTCATCTGAGCAAGCCCTAGGGGCATGACCCAGAACATAGGGTCTGGATCAGTGAAACTCTGATTGGTTCCTGAGATGTGTTAGAGAAGCCCACAGTAAAAGGAAGCAACATGGAGAAAAGAGGCTTTTTGGACTGGAGTTCTGGGCTTGAATCTCTCTCTGGAGGTTGGTGGGTGAAGCAGAAGACACTCTCACGGGCTGGTGGAGAGGAAATTTTTAAAAAATTTCTTTCCCTCTTTATTTCTTTAAGACTATATTTAAAATTTAATTGTTAAAAACTACTATCATCATCATGACTTAAGGGTTAATTATTTTATAAATGGCGACCACACCAATTTATTTATGAATGTCATATTTAAAAACCAATGTCTAATTATTACATTTATCATATCATATTTGGTATAATATTAATTTTTCAATATTATACAAGATATTAGAATTTAAATCTTCTTCCCCCTTATTTACCTTGAAATTATGAACAAGACACAAAAGGTGTCTAAAAAAACTGTACCCCCAATGTTCAATATTACTTTTTTCTTAGAACAATAATTATTTCTCTCCCAAGAAGAGGCTTAGTTTACATTTTATGCCTTTATATTTAGGTCTCTGTTCTCATCCCAGTTTTTAATTACTCTCCTATTCCACAGTTTCTCATGACATCGTAGCAATGCTTTGTCTTCCGTCCTCTGATCTTCATTTTCCATGCTATCTTCCTTGGAGATCTAATATTCTTGTCAGAGACACAACTGTCATTTCTGTCAGGCTGACTTACGGCAGAAGCACATCTCTAATCCCATCAATCTCAGAACGTCAATATGAGTGAAAGGTTGATGCAAGGCGAACACTCACAGGGCCTTACAAATACTGCTCTGTCCTCATTCGAGAGCCCCGACTGGGAGAGGCTTTTGTCTTCATTTGATGGCTGACGTGCCCAGGGCCTGAATTAGTACACCGGCCGTCCTCTCTCCACCGTGCCACCTGGCTATCTAGAGTAGCCACTCATACTCACGGGAGCTTGGGCTCCATCAAGGGCGGCCCAGTATCTTACAACAAGGCACGAGAGGCTCTCTGCTCTAGCCAACATAACATCTGTTCAGTTCCGGGCTCTGCATGTCAACACACACAGTGATTGAGTTTACCAGGAACTGTGCAGATAGAAAGAAAAAGGGGGGGCAACCCCTCCCCTCAAGGAACTTATGTTCTAATGAGGGAGGCAAAATGTGCCTCACCTATACATACAAGATGCATGCAGAATGGATGAAAGGTAGCAGAACACAGGAGAAGTTAGGACAGGGGGTGGACTAGACATTAACACTTACCTTTAAGTTCATGGGCATTTCCACCTTCAATCCACCCTAAGGAGAAAAAGAAATTTTAAAATTAAATATATTCCTAGATGTACATAAATATATTTATCTGAAGAAACTATGTGCTACTCATAATTATATGAAAATCTGAAATAGACCACTTAAATTAATTGTAAACCGAGCCAAAGATGGGTAACATCTCGGAAGCATTTATATTGAATAATACTTGCAGTCAACATTTTCCTAAGTCTTAGCAACTCTCATCATCAAGGAGAAAGGGCTTAGAATCAAGTGTTTCCAAAGGGGAAAAAAGATCAAAGTTTTACAACCAAGAATAACCTATCTGGCAAAACCGAGCGGAATTCTAAAAGGAGAAAAATAGACATCGTAATGAAATAGAATTATTCTTGATGGAAAGACCAGAGCCGAGGAGAAACTGAAATTCAAAGGAAGGAGTCAAGAGAAACATAAAAAAAGATAAATTGCTTTTATCAACTGAAGGGGGCTTTACAATGATAAGGATGGCGAGGTGGTGCCCAGCTCATCTTCCTGGGTTCGACTGTGGCCTCGGGCAAATCTGTGAACTCTGTCTCCGTTTTCTCATCTATCAATCGAGCTGGAGGAGGACATGGCCCATCACTCCAGTATCTTTGCCAAGAAGACCCCCAATGATATCACACAGAGTTAGGCACAACTGAAATGACTGAACAACAAATACAGGAGAAGAACCCAGTGTCCTTTCAGGGCCCCAATGGGCCTAGACCAGGTGGCCTGTACCGTTTGGATTATCTTACAGTGGGTGAGTGGGAAATATGTAGAGTCAGGGGAGAAAAGAGAAGGAAGGGGAGGTAACTTGTGTCATCTATGGAGGTGGAGGAGATTCACAAAGGGAAACATCACTTTCATGCTCTTCAGTCTTCTGTCATGTCCAACTCTTTATGACACCATTTGGGTTGGCTTGTCCAGGGCCACACAGCTCCTAAGTGTCTGAGGCTAGATTTGAACTCAGCTCTTACTGACTCCAGATTGGGTACTCTAATGCACTAGCTAGTTGCCCCATCTTTCATCCTAAAGGAAGGTTAAAACACACTACACACACATTTTGGTAGAGAGATACCTTTATTATGTTTTTCAGTGAGTTCATTACTTAGGTAAATTTTTTTGCCTTATGTTCTAAGTTAATTAAGTTCCTTTCAAATTTTTGTTACTGACCTCCCATATCATTTGTAATTTCTTTTGAATTTTTTTCACTTCTTCCAGGATTTCCTCTCTTCCTCGTGGTCGCCATATTGTTTTGTTTTGTTCTTGGTCTGAGGCTGTGCACGCAGCCGTTGTGGGTTTTCTCCCTTCCGAGTTTACCTCAGACTTCTCTGAATCTCTAGTAGTTCTTCACCTACTTAGCGTTTTCTCCTTTTCACTCGTGTTTTAGCCATAAGATTTGGGCCACGGGTCTGTCCACTGGACCTTGCTGGTCCTGTCTGTCGGCCTGGATGTCACTGGTATTGCCCACTGGCCTGGGATGCGCAGGGTGTGAAGCCTGCATTTCTTTTCTCCTTCCCGGTGGCCCAATTCGAGATCTAGCTTGGACTGCACTCATCTCTTCTTGTAGAATCCCCAGGCGGCACTTCGGCCCTCCCGGGACTCTGGGGCTCGCCCCGGTCCCGGGTTTCCCTCTAGGATGCTGTCAGGGCTGGCTGCCCGCTCTGTCCTCTGAAGAGCCAGGCCAGGGTCCAGCTTCAGGGCTGCGTCTGCTTGAACCTTCACTGACCTGGGATCCCAGGGTGGGCCCCTCTCTTTAGAGCGCTGTCCCATTTAACGAGGTCGGCCTTCCCCGGGCAAGCCCTTCTCCTGCACGGGCTCTTCGTCAAACAGTGGCAGCTTGTCTTAACAGCTGGAATCCTTTGCGTTTACCAAGCATTAGATTGCTGTGCTCGTTGGCTTCTGTGAACGTGTACCTCATCTGCTCCTCTGATCGGCCACTGGCTCATCGAGTGCCGAATTGATATTCTTGGCCTTGTCTTCCTCCAGGTGAATTGTTCTTGTTTTAGCCCAGTTAAGTGGTTCTCTGGCGGTGTGACTGGCAGAGCACTGGGTACACTCACTTAGGAGTGTGCTGGGCCCACTTTGAACTGCCTCCAGAACCGACTGGTCAGTTTTCATTGGGAATATTTAGAAATTGGCAAACATTGCGCAGGGGGTCTTCAAGTGAAGCCAGGACGTTTCTGGAATATATTGTAGTGGGGTTTTGTTTGGTTTTTCCAGGTCAGTTTGGACTAGATGGCCAATGAAGGCCCTCTTAACTGTGACATTCTGATTCTCTGAAATACAAAGACTATAAGACTCTTAAGAAAAAGATTTAAATGCCTTTGACTCAGAAAAGATCTTACAGACGAACTAGTCGAATACACACAAAAAAGAAATCTCTACGACTAAAATGTAACCAGTAATTAAATAGCAACAGTTCTTTTGTCCGGGATTCTATGGCCCAATGTTGGCTATGGGCACGGCCCTACTGTACAGCTATGGTGGGCACGTAAGTGCTCAAATCGATACTACTAATATTTTAGCCATCCGTATCGTATGCCTATTTGGTTCTGAACCCAGACAAGAATAAAGGAAGCCTATAAGCTACTGGCTCTGACGTCTTTGGGAACATGTAAGCTTATTCCGTCTGCTCACCATTTGAAGTGAATACAGTGATTTAATTTCAGATGCTGAAATCTCAAAGAGTCCATGGCCTTCCTCCAGAACTGTCATTTGTCCCTTAAAATTCACGTCTGTGTAGGCAAGCCAACTAAAAGAGAAGGCAAAATGGTTAGTCACCAGAGGGAAAGGCGCGCTTGAAGCCTAACTTACGCAATCAAAGAGCATTTGTGGAGAACTCGCGCAGGCCTCACGAGCAGGCCTCATCCAGCACAGCCATCCCAAAGCCCCGTTTTCTAAGCTCTGAGACACAGTGCCGGCCCCACCGATACCCCAGGGCCCCACAGCCCTGCCACAGTCTCACCGGACAGATACGTCCGGGTAAGACACGCCGGCTACTCCTGGCAACCTCTGGCCCGGGCAGAAGGTCACGGCTCCTTTCTGTCTGACGGACGCGTATACAAGACAGACAATACCTACATGAAAGGGTTGCCGTAACTTAATCATGCATTTTATGCTGTGAATCAGATACATCGTCTGAAATGGGAGGACCAACAAAACTGTTTCTAATCTGAGTAAATGATATTAGTCGATGTTTCTTTATCATATTAGCACATTCATATGTCATGGCTTCTGTAAGATGATTTCTCCATGGAGCCAGTTTAGGATGTATAATCCTTAAGCTTTTCTTTAGGAAAAGAGGGGCAGAAACTGCAAGTAGCTGGATCCTGAAAAGCAGGGATTTAGACAGAAGAGCAAAGGTTAAGATAAGTACATTACTCTTGGACAGGAAATAGATTTCCTTGATTTTTCATACTGATAATAAAACATTTCATTTCCTTTTAATTTAAAAAACTTCGAATTCCCTTTAATTCAAAGATGCTATAAATATCAAAAACCACTCTCTATTTCTATCTAAAATCACATGAACACATGCCCTTCATGGAGAGCAGTGGCAGAGATTGAAGGCATTCACCATTCAAACTCTGAAAATTCTACAATCTGAACTACACTCTAAACCAGTTCTAAAAATGGTTTGGGGAACAATCTGATTTTTAATTAAATTTTGTTTTATTTTCAAAAATTAGCCTTTTCTTCTTTCCTTCCCCTTTCTGCCCCCCACTAACAAAGCAAGAAAAACAAAACTCCGGGATTTTGGTTATGATGTTCCTGGAAGTTTTAGGAGTGGAGTGTATTCTTTCAATTTCTACTTTGCCCCTCTGGTTATGACATATATGTGGACAGCTTTAGGATTCCTTAAAATGAGATGTCTAAGCTCTTATTTGGTCATGGTGTTCAGACATTTTTTTTTCCCTCTTCACTCTCTTTTTGAGGCCAGTTATATTTGCTCCAATAACTACATTTTCTTCTATATTTTCAGCCTTTCCAATAACTATATTTTCTTCTATATTTTCAGCCTTTTGACTTTGTCTTAATATTTTTTGTTGCCTTATGAAGTTACTGGTTTATATTTGGTCCATTCTAATTTTGGGAGAGTTGTTACTAGGACACGATTTGATACCTCTTGTGCCAAGTTATTAATCCCTCTTCTGATCCTTTTTTTCATGACTAACTTCTTCTCTTGCTTCTGAGCAGCCAGGAATTCTGAGCTCATCTCCATCCTGTGCTGTGCTGTGCTGGCAGATGCTTCGTGTGTGTCTCGAGTAGCCCTGCCACCATTCTAACTCTTGATGGCAAGTGTCTTTGCTTGGTACCTTGCTTTTCCAGGCTACTTCCTGACTTCAGATCTGAGAGTGGGGATAGGTTCTGCCCGCCACATTTCTTAAGTGAAAGGGGATGGCTGTGTTTCTGCTTTCTTGGGCTATTCTCAGGATCTCAGATTTGAGACCCTAAATACGTCCTCAATATTCCAAAGTCTGATCCAGGGGAAAACCTCATCACTGTCCCTCTGAGCTGAGTTATGGTACTGACCAGGGTCCCTCTTACTCAGCTGCAAAGTTCTACAGGTTCAAAGTGACAGAACTGTAGGCTCCCTTGAGGCCTGGGATTCCACCTTGGTCATTCCTCTGCAACACTGGCCCAGCCCGTGCTCCGAGTTCTACTTCTTCCTCAGGACGCTGTCCTACCAGGAATGCCCCTCAATCGGGACCTCCGGCCTGGGCCTGCTCTCTCACCTGTCCTCGTCAGAGTGCCCCGGTACGGGTCTGGGGACCCCAGTGGGAATCATCTCTCCCTGGGACTCAGCCTCTTCCTCAGCTCTCTACCTAACGAAGCATCTTCTGGCTTGCCGTCTCCTGTTCCTACACTGAACGCGGCTAGACAAAGCTCACTATGATCTTTTCTGGATTTTGCCATCAGGGTTTCAGTGGAGGGGATAATGATATCACCACCAAAAGCAGTAATCAACCAAGTATTTTTTAAGCACAAACTATGCCCAGAGTACCCCTCGGCACTGAGGGGAACCCTAAAGGAACTGCAAGTCTAGTAGGGAAGAGGATATATCACAGAAAACACAATTCTGGACATATCAAAACCACAGATTCCTGGAGTACTAAAGGACCATTTTAGTTATTCATGAAAAATGATTTCCTCTCTAAGATACTCTGCATGGAATCCTGTAGCCTTTGCTTTAAGATCTCTTTCCTTTACATCCACATCGTGCACTCTGGGACCAAGTAGAGCAAGTCTTATCTTGCTCTTTCTGAAGAGAGCTCACCAAATATTTGAAAACTGCCATTTCTCCCCTCTCTCTCTCCACTCCTTTTTGGGGGTTTCCATATCTCACTCCCAACTCCCTATCCTAATGTACATTAAAACCTTAAGATCTTGTCAAATGGGCTAGTCTTCTCCATCGACACCTTTCTCACTTTGTACTTCTGAAAGTGAACGTTTTGTTTTTTTAAACACAGGCATAAGGGGTAGCAAGGTGGCTCAGTAAACAGAGAGTGAGGCCCAGAGACAGGGGAGCCTAGGTTCAAATCTGGCCTTGGACATTTCCTAGCTATGTGTCTGTGGGTGAGTCACTGCCTAGTCCTTACAGGTCTTCTGCCTTGGAATCAATATTTAGTATTAATTCTAAGAAAGAAGATAAAGTTTAAAAAAAAAAAGCAGTCTTAACTTTATATTTATCCTTATTAAATTTCATCTAATTAGATTCAGCCTAATTTTCTGAACTGTATTGTGATGGCCAAACCTTCTTGCTTTGTGTCTTGTGTGACATATAAATTTGATAAATGCCTTTATCTGGATCACTAATTAACAACAGTTATTCAGCCACTTCCCAGCTGTGTGACCCTGGGCAAGTCATTTAAACCCCACTGGCTAGCCCTTACCACTCTTCTGCCTTGGAACCAATACACAGAATTGATTCTTTTTTTTTTAATTAAGTTTATTTATTTAATTAATTTAGAATATTTTTCCATGGTTACATGATTCATGTTCTTTCCCTTCCCTCCTCCAGCCTCCCTCCAGTAGCCAACGAGCAATTCCAATGAGTTTTACATGTGTCTCATAGAATTGATTCTAAGACAGAAGGTAAAGATTTTTTTTAAAAAAGTAAATAAAGGAAAAATCCCTAAAGGCATTCCCTTAGACACTTCCTTCCAAGATGACAAGCTATTGCTAAATGTCAGTGAAGCCATTTTGGGGTCAAGTTTAATTAGCTTCTCATACACTTCTATTTAATATCCAGGAAAATCCAACACAATTTCTTGATTTCTCTGGACTTGTTAATTTGCCAACATTTCAATTTCAAATGGTAGTAGAGACAGGGTGTATTTGTTGCTTTACTCTTATACTTACGGGGAAAAGTTCTAGTCTCTCAGCACTGCAAACACGACCACCGTTAGTTTTAGAACAGATCATAGTCAAATAGTTCTTCCATGCTTTGGCATTATGGAATGCATGAAATAGATTTCTGTGGTGATTTTTCAAAGGTTTTTTCTGCATATTACTGTGTGATTTGGGGTGCCTTTGTATTTGGTGTTATTAATTATGCTAGCTGTTCAAGTCACGATGAGGCATCCCTACACCCCTGATATAAAGCCAACTGGTTAAAGCGAACAACTTTTTGGCATCTATTTCTATACTGATACCATCTTCTTAATCAGCTCTTTATTTCTCAAATCTTCTGCTCTCTATGTTACCTGCTATAGGCGGTAGTGAGCAAAATGCTACTTTTGACCCAAAATTCTTCAGCAAATTGTGTTCAGATAAATAAGGTGATGGACTGGAACTCAAAAGATCTGGATTGGCTACTTAATAGTTTTGTAACCCTATGCAAACATTTCCTCTATCTCTTCAAGCTTCATTTTCTTATTAGGAAAATGGAGATTTTTTTTTAAATAGTGTTGTTCTGAAGAAAATACTTTAAAATACCCTATATAGGTGAGTGGTTACTTTTATCATTGCTATTATCCTTCTTATTATTAAGATGACTGTCCTAGAAATTATATTCCTAAAATTATGAGTGGAAAATACCAAGATAGTGAATGAAGTCACAGAAAAGCTAAATTTGCTGGCAGAAATACTCACTGAACTAGTCAAGCAAATGGGTAGAAATAATTGGCTCTGTTTCAGAGTGTAACTTCTTAGTTGATAATGTTGGCTTTTTATCACTTTCTGATACCCAAAATAACTATTATGAGGGCACATGAAGCTCACTTAATTTCTCCTTTAATAATCTGGCGGCTCCACCGTTTGTTGTATATATGTTACATATTGATATTACTTCATCCATATGACCATTAAGCGAGAAGTCATTTTCTTCCTTATCTCTTTAATTAGATCTGTACTTACACTCCTGACTTCACAGCAAATGACACTGATCTTGGTAAATTCAGTTCTTCTAAATTGGCAACTGATTTTTGTACATAGATGGGGCAACATGCTGCATCAGACTGTGGGCAAAGTTCTATTTCTGGAACACTGCAATCCTGAAGAAAAAAAGAGAATTGATTTGGAAAGTTATCTCGAGTTGTTTGGTCAAATTCAGTAATATACAGTCATTAAATTATTTTAATGCCAACTGGTTTTAGACAAATGGCTTTTTAAAGCAACAGTTGTACAAGACAAGAAGGGACTAAAATGAAAATTAATTTAATGGGGGTAAGTTCCGGTTAGCATAGTTCTATTCAGAATGCTCCAAAAAGTACAAATTACAGGTGAGTGAAAAATAAACTTGCTTAAACATATATTACATTATTCGGGAGGGGCAGTTCCCCGATTTACTTGAATGTTTGTTTTCCGTCTCATTCTACAAATGGCAGACTTTTTAATAAGTTATTCTGTTCACAATTCAAAGTTCACATGGTTTTATTCCCCAAAGTAATTTTATTCTCCTTCATTTGTTACAGGCTTCACCACTTTTTGTTTCTTCCTCCAAAACAGTTCTGTCTATCCGTGCCCCTCTTCTGTCCCTACTAACACCCTTCTCGGTATCTCATACCTAGCTTCCTAGACAAGCCTCCTAACTCTGGCTTTTCCCCACGCTAATACACCTTTCCTACCTCTACAAATTTAATCCTCATAAAGTACAGTTCCTTGTCAAGCAGTCCTCGGTGCAAAAACGCCTGCTAACAACTTCCCACCATCTCTCCCTTTGTTCAAACGCCAAGGCCCTCCGTGCGCTCTGACTTCCACGTGCCGATTCAGATTTCCTTTCCCGTTTCCTGCCATTCTGCTGGACTCAATCTAGTCAACCCTGAGATTTCCAAAGTATGGTCTGAGAGCCTTTCAAGAGGCCCACGAGGTTCAAAGGGCTCTCACAATGGTAGCTCGTGCAGAGGGCATCCATGATGTTTCCGGAGGAGCGAGGGCCCGAGACCAACAATACAAGACCCTCTGCCTCCAACTTCCCGCACCCAAGGACCGCGACCCAGAGAGGAGGTTCCACAGCTCCACGGCCAATCCGTTAGAGGAACTGACTTCCGCTTGTTCTTCGGAGGAGGAAACGGAATTACAGGGACTGCAAGTCTCTTGTCCAAGGTCTGGGATCATTCACAGAGCTTTTTGTCAGTCCCTTTCCATGTAGCACTTATATCATTGTGTACGTTTTCCTTTGTGTTCCTCTGGTCTATTCAATTAGGATACCATCTGCTTGCCATGCACTGGGGTGGCCCCAGAGCCCGCTCCCCCCCCCCCCCCCCCAGCCTCCTCACGCCTCTCACAGGGCTCCTCCAGGGCTTCTCACGCCCCTCCCAGCTCAAAGTCCCCGCCCCGCCCCGATGCTGCGGTCATGCAGAGAAGCCCGCCGGCTCCTGCAGATGCTGGTCAGGCTCGAGCACGCTAAGAGCGCCTGGCGACAAGGCGGCCCGAGGCGTCCTTCCCCGGGGAGGCCCGTCCAGTTCGGTTTAGACGACACCCCGACACCCAACGCCTTTACACGCGGCCCCGTAAGTTTCCTTCGTCGGACATTCACAGCACAACAGAGCGTCGAGCGACAAGCACGGCTGCCCGAGGGTCTCCCCAGAGGTCCGCGGAGCGTTCACGCGCCACCACAGTGAAGGGCGCTCCCGGTAGCGTCCTCTGCACCGTCCTATGCCAGCAGCGCTTTGGGCTTTGGGCCATCTGAACTGCGGGAACACCGGAGCTTCAAGCTAAAAGAATGAGGGGTTTCCAGGACAAAAGAGGTCACAACCCATAAGAAACAGCTAATCTCCCATCACGCGTGTCCCTAACCACTTCGACTAAAAGCTTAATTTACTGTTCTCCTTTTTATGTCATTTTCCTGCTAAATGAAACAAAAGCTACTCTGCTTTATGATCATTCTGTGGGTCTATTTACAGAAAGTGTGTGAGTGTGTGTGAGTGTGAGAGTGTGTGAGTGTGAGTGTATGTGTATGTGAGTGTGCGTGAGTGTGCGTGAGTGTGAGTGTAAGTGTGAGTGTGTGTGGGTGAATGTGGGTGTGTGTGAGTGTATGTGTGAGTGTGTGAGTGTATGTGTGAGTGTGAGTGTATGTGTGAGTGTAAGTGTGTGAGTGTATGTGTGCGTGAGTGTATGTGTGTGAGTGTGTGTGAGTGTATGTGTGTGTGAGTGTATGTGTGAGTGTGTGTGTGTGTAAGATTTCTATTCGGTGCTACCAGGCCCTGCCAAGGATCTGCACACCCATTAGCCCGTCTGAGAAGCCTTGTTTCCCAAGCAGTGGAGGTGAGTTTGTGCCGGGGCCCCCTGGGCACCCCTTCCCCAATCCCCTGGGAACGGCGGCCCCCTGTACAGAGTGTTACTCCAACACAAACCTACAGGCAGCCCAAACAAAGCCTGAATGCGGTGGTCCTGACCACACTTCAGAGCCAGGCCGGCCAACCCGGAACAAAAGGTACGTCCTCCACAGCGTCGCCCGGCTGGCAGCTTCCCAGGGCTGGTCCTCGGGCCGGCCAAGCAGGACAAGGCGATGCGCCCTCCGGCACGACAAGGAAATGGCTTCCCCCAGCATGCCCAGCGCTTTCAATGATCCTGAAGTGGCGCCATCTCCCGCTCTGCAACTGCCTTTCACTTCAGAGAAGTCTGCTACGGCACAAGTCCCTGACGCGGTTAGGAAAAGAGCGTCCAGAATGTAACACCCTTTTCCAGATGAGTTTGATCGACACCCATTCGCGTCCTGCCTTCATCTGGGGTGCAGTGGGGTAGACAGGGTTGGGCCAGGAAGACTTGGATTCAAATCCTGCCTCAGATGTCGACTAGCCCTGTGACCCTGGACAAGTCAATTACATTCCTTTTGATTCCGTTTCCTCATTTGTAAAAGGGATCGGAGGGAGTCAATGCTTCTAAGGTCTCTTTTGGCTAAATCTTTGCTCCTCTGCCACTCTACCACTATCTAAAAGACTTGGATAAATCAGCTTTTTTGGTCGCCGTGTCAACCATGATAACTGATTTTGAAATGACAAGTCACTAGAATCTGCAGGTCTTATACTCTAGCCACATCCTCTTATCCTATACTTTTAGACATTTTAAATACTACATTTATACAAATGTAGAATTTTACAAAGCAGTCAGGTACAGGACTAGAATCTGGGTCTGGCATCAGGAAGACTCATCTTCCTGAGCTTAGATTGATTTCAGATATTGTGTGACCTTGGACAAGTCACTAAATCCTGTTTGCCTCAGTTTCCTCATCTGTAAAATGAGCTGAAGGACATGGCAAACCACTCCAGCATTTTTGACCAAGAAAATCCCAATAAGGTCACAAAGAGAGAGACACAACTAAAAATGACTAAACAAAGAATTTTAAATTAATCTCTAATACAGTTAATTTTATTTAGATCTGGTTCATTATTTTAGCTAATGAAATGTCTTTGCATCCTGATTCAAATGACCCCTTAGCTATTACTACTAGCTCCATATCATATTCAATTCTGACAAGCACATCTTCATTGATAAAATTATATGCTAGAGCTATCTTGAAATATCTTAAAAGAGGCAGCTGGGTGGCTCAGTAGGTGAGATCCTGGGTTCAAATCTGCCCTCAGACATGTGCCCAGCTCGGGCAAGTCACTTGACCCCCACTGCCTAGCTCTTACCACTCTTCTGCCTTGGAGCCCATTCCCAGAAAGGGTTTAAAAAAACAAAAACAAAAAAACACATCACCAACTCCTCAGAGTGGCCCAAATCAGATAAAGTATTTGTAACTGGGGAATGTTTAACAAAATTTAACAAACAAATGAAAACACAACAAACATAGATAATATCACATTTAAAATAACATGCAATAGGCAGAAATCCTTATGTGCACATGAGTGGTCCTCTGGCATTCCCAGACCTTCATAGGCTGCCTCGTTCCCTCCGGCAGGGACTCTGCTTCCTCAATGCTCCTCGCTCGCCCCAGTGACATGCTATCTCAGTGGCTGTCTCCCAGGCCTGGAATTCTCTTGCTCCTCCTCCCTGGCTCCTGGTTTCTTTCAAGTCCCACCTAAAACCTCACCTTCCAGAAGATGCCTCTCAACTCTACTGCCTTCCCTTGGCTGAGGATCCCCACTTCATCCCATGTAGAGCTTGTTTGTACACAACTCCACTATGAAACTGTGGACTTCTTAACTAGAGGAATGGGCTTTGCCTTTCTTTGAAGCCTCCTTTGAAGGCTCAGCAAAGAATATGCCCACAGTGTGTGCTTAATAAATGTTTACTGACTGACTCTTTAGCAAGAAACAAAATCGAAACTGAAAGCAAAACTCCAATTTTGAAGATTCTGGAGTATGACAAAGAAAAGAACGTAAGTGGAAGAAGAAAAAGCAACATATGACAACTAAAATGCAGAGAGAATCAAAAGGGAAAAATAAAAATTGAGAAATGAAAAATTAGAGTAAGAATATAATGATGGAAAATGCTGGTTAAACATTACTGAATTATTACTCATTGTAGCTGCTTCAAAGTATATATTTTTCTACTTCAAAACCATTATGACATAGCTGAGCAGTTTGGAAAATTCCCACATCTTCCCCCTAAATTTATCTAGTCAACTGATAACAGCGCTTGGACTCTACTATAATAATGAGGTAGGGGGAGCAATGTGTGATAAATTTGAAGGGGTATATAAAGGAGCCTAATCTGAAGAATTAAAAACTTTCAGCAGAAAGAAGGCCGCTACTCTCGTCCCTTTTGTAGGCGCAACCCTCACAAGGCGATGTGCAGAAACTTGAGATATATGCAGAAACTGAATATTCAGAGCTGGATGGGGTCTGCAAAGAATTTACAGATTTTAGAAATGAACTGTGGGCCCACATAAACTTGACTGTTTAATGACAGTTTTTTAATCCGGCTAAGAGGTTGTCATTTCCCCTAGAAAGTGTAATATTGTACGCACCTCTAGTAAGAGATCTTTAGAGACAAGCTTTCTGTGAAATGATTCATGGGCGAAACTAGGCGTGTAAATCTGGGAGATTTCAACATGCTTATTTCCCAAAGAATCACAGGGGGGTTGTGGGAAGGGAGCCCCTTCCTCCTAGGATTGTGAACTTTCTGCCACTGGCTTGGCTGGAACTCTCCAAACAGAGAAACTTTGACTGGCTCCTGAGATGTGCTAGACCAATGCACAGGAAAAAGCCGCGACATGGAGAAGGAAACTACAAAAATGAGACCAGAGAGTAGGCTAGGTCTTGTGTCTGGAGATTTTTGTCTGAGAGCTTGTCTGCGATCGGACATTGGTCACTGGGGTGGAAGACGTGAGCTGTGAAGATTAGGGTGTCAGGCTAAGAAATATTTTTTCTATTTCCTTCCTTCCTTATTTCTTTCTAATATATTAAAATTAAATTGTTAGAAGCTACTATCATCCTTGTGACTTAAGGGTTAATTACTTTATAAATGCAACCACACCAATTTTAAACTAATATTATATTTCCAAACAAATTTCTAAATATTACATTTTGCATATTGCACTATAAATTTATAAAACAGGCAGTAAAGAAAATATTATAGGACTCATCCAATCATAGTGAAGATATGATTATAGTTTTCCAGTTACAAGGAAAATCTGAAGACCAAATCATTACAGACCAAAAATACCCGATTCTAGTACTTAGCCCAAAGACAAAACAAAAATTCCACAAACTGATTTGTGACTTTAAGCTTAGAAATCCTTGATAAGAAGGATTAAAGAAAGGTCCAGATTTGTCTCAATGTCCCTGATTGTAATTTTCTTTTTATATAAAAACCAAAAAAAAATCAAACCATGAAAAAAAAACACAAATACCTCTATTTATAGACATGATGATATTCATCCACTGAAGCATACTACTGGTAAAATCCTTATTTTTCCTTTTCTCTGAATAATTTACATTTCATTTAAAAATGCAACATCAAAAGTCACATCTTCAAGCACAAATGCTTAAAGGAAAACAATTCAGCTAGCAATCAAATGAACACCATTAGTATCAAGAATATTAAAATATTTTAAATAAAATATTACTATAAGTAGACCCCTTCCACATAAAAAAATAGTGGGAGACAAAAAACAAAAACATTTGAGATACCTTCAATACTCGCTTGATAGAGCCAATCACAAAGTTTCTCGTTTGGTGCTTTTTACTCCGAAAAATCCAGTCACGGTTGAGCACTTTTTCTCCTTCTTCTAAAACACATTTATGGCCTTGGAAATGCGGCTTCTCATATAAAATCCAGCTAAAGTAACAACAATAACAACAGAATCATCAAGGTATAGACAGCTTGTTTTAAGAGACCTTCCAAAACTAGTTATTAGAAATCACACCACTTCTGATTTCCCTAGATTTATACGAATTACCTTTTTCCCAAGAAAAGTACAAAATCCTACTTTTAAGTACTGTTTATATTTTAAAATCTTTATCCAATGAGATTGTTTTGTTTTTTTAAAGGAACAGAACACGGGGAACTTGGAAAGGAAAACTTGTTCTGCAGAAGTATGGAGTATAAACAGATATATGTGAGCATAGTGATATTTACTTATATACACTCATGTTGAGGGCACACAAAATCACAGCCCAACTTGTAACAGATGTTTTACACAAGAAAAAGCCAATAATAAACTGTACTGCTTATTTCAATGATAAGGCAGGCTACATAAAATGCAACATTAATTAATACTAGTAGGAAAGACTGAAAATTTCCTAAAACATTCTAGGCTTATACTAATTTTAATAAATCAACATGATAATATTCATTCCATAATAACTAAGCAAAAAAGAAAATAAGAGGTTTTCTATCACCTTTCTAGTCCATAAAACATATTGGTCAAAGGACATTTGAGCTACCCAAAATATTTTAAGCAAATTGTTCACATTTGCCTTCACATGCCTGAACATCCCACTGCTTCTGTGGACACTTCAGGTGCGTGCTGAAATGGCCGAAGTGCTACCATAGGAATTTGCTTGGTTAATGAAATAACACCAAGAAAATAAAACTACAAGTATTCGTTATAATATTCTACTGAATGACATATGGATTAGCATATCCATGTGGCTTCGTCCTGGATCCAAAAACCAAATAGCAGAGTGAACGTGAACAGGTCACCTCATTTCGTTAAGAGCAAGTTCCCCAATCTATCAAATGACAGCACCACCTCACAAGTTATTCTGAGGATCAAATGAGAAAAGGCAAGCCTTAAAGAAGTAAATATATGCACATTCCTATCTACAGATGAAAGTATGGCTTTAGCCAAGAAACTGAACTGGCTTACCTATTCTGCCAAAAATAAAGGAAGAGAATATTCACTGGATCATGAAAGCCTAATTTAAAAGTTTTCTTCTGTCAAGGAAACCAACAGAAATGGAATATAACTTACAGCTATGAATGAGATGTAAGGAAAAACATATACTTCAGAAAACAGACTTAAAAAAACTCCTATGAGGATTTCTTACCATCCTCTTACAACTCTGATGAATGCTCCATTTGGAAAGGTCCAGGAGGCAGCATCAAGAATGTCATTGTAAATCTCCTGTTTATATTTACTTCCATGAAGGTCATAGATGACCATCTGAAAACATACAATGACTAATTTAAAGAATGCATTTGAATTTCAGAAAAATGAAATATATGCTCAAAATGATTTCTACATATACAAAATTAATTAGTATAAATCCAAACCTACAGCAAAATAAAAATTTTCCATTCTAAGTCGCTTGAAAATAAGATTTAAAATTTCCTTTCCCCTCTTCCAAAACAATACCTCTTTTTCCTTCCCCCCCCCCCCCCTTCTCTTCCTCTGTCTGTCTGTCTCTTTCCGTGGATCTAGAGAAAATGATTAACCTTACCTTTCCAGGCCTGGGGTTACATTTCAGGCTTTGCTTATCAAAAGAATTCTGAAATTATAAAAACAAGTCATCAATATCCAAGGAAAAGTTAATTGGATAGCACAAGTTTC
This sequence comes from Monodelphis domestica, assembly GCF_027887165.1. NCBI lineage: Eukaryota > Metazoa > Chordata > Mammalia > Didelphimorphia > Didelphidae > Monodelphis > Monodelphis domestica. The sequence continues at coordinate 242,402,190 of NC_077234.1, forward strand.
AAGTTTTGAACTTGAAAAACTGTTTCACATTATGATTATTGGCTGATCTGTAAAGCATTATTACTCACAACTTGACCAAGGCAGGAGAAGAGATAAAAATGTTGGCAATCCTAATAAAAGTTGTATCATCTCAAACATTACTAGCACACATGTACAGACACAGGCACACACTCCTAAGTAGTGTGTAAACTTAAATGAAGAAGAAGAATTTGCCTTCATAAAATGTTTTTCCAACAGACAAGTAGAAGTTCCAAATCTACTTTCAGCTGTTTTTCTCTGAACTATCCCAAGCTATTCTGCTCTACTTGGCATAACATAAAATAAAATCCCCACATGAACAAATGGATGTAAAAAGGTAGACAGTTATTCATAAAGCTAAAAATATGATTTTTCCTCAGGTAGAATATCTGGAAAGTTGCAACTTCCTGTTACATACAGGTGTACTTGTTCATATTTATGTCCTGAAAACATACATTCCCATAAAATGTTAAAGTGTTAGCTGATGAGGCCCTCAAACTCCAAACATCGGATGGTCACAAAAGGATCCACATTTTTGTTATACCCTATTGTATTTTCTCTCTCCTATAACTCTACATACATATATTCAAATAAAGAATAACACAGGAATCCATTTCCTTCATCAGCAGTTTCCTTTTGGCCTACCATCATCTTTTCTGGAGTGGTGACCCATCAGAGGAACAAGTATGGATGCATGCAACAGAAAATTGTAGAAGATTCTCATTTCAACTAGAATGAAACGTAAACGCTGCCAAAGAACTGTATGAATACACTGCTTTCAGTATTTCCATGTCAATGTTAACTGGAGAATTCTCTTTGTTTAATGTAATGTAACAATAATCCAACCAAAATTCCACTAACAAATAAATGTGCACTTGAATTACGGGATCGCTACCTCTAGGGCTACTTTTTTAAAAATGTGTCCCTCTGTTACTGTTGGCAAATCCAAGTGAGGAAAGTCTCCCTTCCAACGCAGAAGACCAAACTCTGCTCTTAGAGAGGTTCTAGGGCGTAGGGAAATGAGGTGGCAGGGATGAGTCACCCGGAAAATCAGCACGGTCTTCCTAGCACCCACGGCCTCTCTCTTGACTCTACTAGGCTGCATGCACTAATGCTACTTAAAGTAACGGAAGCCCCACGGAGCCCCCCTCGCCAGAACGCTCACCTGACTGTGCCCCTATGCTGTATCCCAATAAAAACTGGATCCCTTTACCATCTCTACTTCTAAAAACGAAGTGTTGGCAGTAAAACGGCTTACCTCGGGATAAGTGTTTAATGGGGGGCCCGGCTCCTGAAGAGCGCTGCCAGCCTTGGCTCCTTTCTCAGGTGACAAGGTTTTGGCAGTTTGCAGATACTGATGATAGGCACTCTTGAAAGACGAGTGCAGTTTAGAACTGAGGTCAGACTTCTGCAGAAAAGGGCCCGACGCGTGGTGAAGTGCGGCCTTGTCTGGCCACGGGGCAGTTGGCTGATTAGAGGTCGTGGCTTCATTGGAAAGAAAAAGCGGCATTTTGGAAGGCCTCGTTCCTTCTTGGTCCTCCCCTTCATAAGCGAGAGGGGCGCAATCTGCAAGCTGAAAAGCAGCCTGCTCTCTCTTTCCAGTTTTCAGAATATTCTCTTTATGTTGCAGGCCCTCCTCCTCCTCATCCACTATTTCTTCCTCTTCTGCCTCAAGCTTTTCTCCGTCATCAAAATTCATCCTTAAACGCTCTGACACTGATTGCAGAAGTGACAGCACAGAGGAAGGTTGACCAGAGCCGTCTCTTGACTTTGCACTAGATCCTCGGTGACCTGGTGAGACTTCACTAGACAGGATGTCATCCTGAGGGCTGTCGTCTTCATAGATGGGAGACAAGGCTAACGGGTAGACTTTGTACCTTTTTGCCTCCACTGATAAGAACATTTCAGAATTGTCACTGTCGAACATCTCGCTGGATTTGCTCTCCTTTTCAAAATGATGGACAAGGTCAGTTCTGCTTTCAGACCTCTCACATACCAAAACAGGCTGCAGACAGTTGGTGGGCTCATCGGGAAAGCCCAGCGAGTGTGCTCCCTCTTCTTCAGCGGGTAAATACTGAGCCTCCTCTTGAAGGGGCTCTTCGTACAAAATGGTGAAAGAAGGGTTACTTTGCTCATCTTGTGGTATAAAAGCTAAATGTGGCTGTTCGTTGGCAAAGTCATAACTTAGATTTCTTTCTTTCCCACACACTGCAGTCATGTATAGATTCTTCTCTGTCCTTCCTTTGGGATCTTCAGATAGAAAATCTGGTGTCATAAAACCAATATTTACTTTACAATCCTTACTTAATGTAGGTAACTCATAGTCCTCAAACTGTGACTTCGTCTTCTCGTCACCTGGTGCCACACTTTTCGTTATTTCGACAGGTCTCATTTCAATTTTCCCCAAATTCCCTTCAGTATTCATTTGGTATATTTTCCCCACTTCAAAAATAGCAGGTACCACTTTACTTTCCCCAATATTCCCTTCAACAACGTTTTGGCTTTTTTCCCCCATTCCTAAGATATTGGTTATTGCCAAGCCGGCTTGTGTAATATTCATATCGTCTTTACACGTTTTTTCTATTTTTAACTTGGGCGATGTCACGGAAGCTTTTTCACCATTCCCTTCGTTATCTTTTTGAAATGCCTTTTCTATTTCTAGCCTGACAGGTGCCATTTCATCACTGTTCCTTTCACATGGTTCTCCCATTTTGATACTGTCGGGCGTTCCTTCTACTTTTATAAGATTTACTCCACTTCTTTTGTATGATTTTCCCATTTCTAAGATTGAAGGCATCAACTCGTTTTTTCCTGCATTTAATTCAGCATGTATTGTGTATGCTTTTCCCATTTCTAACAATGAGGGCATCAGCTCGCTTTTCCCTATATTTAATTCAGTGCTTTTCTTGAATACTTTCCGCATTTCTACCATGGAAGGCTCCATTTCAATTTTGCCTAAGCTTAATTCAGCATCTTTTCTGTAAACTTTCCCCATATCTAACATGGCTGTGGGCAGTGGTTTAATACTGTGTCCTGGCAGGCATTTTTCATTAATACATACAACGCTATCAGAAAAACTGCCTTTGGACGTGCTAGGTTGGTGGGTGTACGCTTCCTCCTTAATGAAAGGGGTCCACTTGAGATTTAAGACAAACGCTCCCGTGTCCTCTGTCTGCGTTTTGTGGTTGCCCATACACTCGAGCTGCGCTGGCAGCCTTTCTCCTTTACTTTCTTCTTTGGCACAGGCTGATGGCAGACCTTTGTCATCGAAGCCTTTGTCAGACGTGTTCTCTGGGAGTGAAACATCTGGTTCTGGCAACTCTGCACCATCAAACTGTCCCAATCCATTTCCAGCACACGAGCTTTGAGGGTAAGGCACTAGTTCTGTTTCTTTGGCTGAATCTGTGTTGTTCTCTAAATTAATTTTAGCCAAAGGGCTTTCTGAGTCTTTGTTTTCACTGCCTTTAGTTATGCTTTGGTGTTCTGACTCCTCCAAGGCCAAGAATTCTTTAGCCAAATACAGTGGTTTAATAATATCACTGCTCAGAATCTTGGTGGCACGGGCCTTTTCAGGATGTCTGGTATGGCTCCTAAACTTCGTCTTTCTGGAATGATCACTTATCACAATTTGTTGGGCACGATGAATCACCTCCCTGACCAATTCCTTTGCTTTGATTGTTAAAAAATCAGACCCATCCATTTTATCAATATCAATAAGGAGATTCCTCTCACCAAGAGTAGTTAAAACTTGGGCTTTTTCTTCTCTTTTGTCTTCTGCCACATTTTCAACACTGCACTCATCCAAATGGCCTGGTAGCTGAATCAGTGCCTTCACTTCTTCTTCAGATGTTTTTCCTCCAGGGGCCTCTTCTTTCAGGGTAACTGCATCACACTCCACGTAGTTAAGCCCTACTTCCAGAGGCTTCAGTTCTTTCCTGTCAGAGCTCAAACTTACATCAACCAACGTATCAGCCTTTTTAAATAAACCACTGTTGGAGTCCAGAGATTTGTCATGTGCTCTTTTCCTGGTTTCTGTGGCCTCAGCTGAGGCTTCAGAACACTGTTGGCTTGAGCTGTTAACTGACACTGTGGCACTAGCAACGGTCTGAGCATCAGCTTCTATGGCATTTTTCAGCACAGCAGCAGTTAGATAATTGAGCCCTAGCTTTCCAGCATGAATCTTAGGGACATCCCTGCCGTATCTATGGCACGGCATTTTGGTCACTGCCTGGTTGGCTTTTTCAAATTCCCAGGGGCTGTTGGCAGATATCATCATAACTAAGGAAGTATCGTCACCTGTGAGATCTGCAGCAGTTTTCAAAATTTCAAAATTATCACTGGGTTTAGATGAATTCACATCCATGTTAGCGTCTTCAGGTTTACCGATGAAAGAGGAAATGCTCTTAGAACTGTCACCTAATAAATTATTTTTTTCATAATGCCTTTCAAATGAAGCTGTTTCTTCTGACCTCAGCATAGAGGAAACTTCAAGAGAACTTTTGGCTTTTAATTTAGAAGAGGCTTTTGCCATAACCTGTAAGGTGCTGTCGTCTTGTTGGGATTTAGGCAACATATTAGAGGAGCTGAGCCCTATTCCAGATTTATAAGAAAGTATTTTAGTGTCATCAATGTCTCCAGGTTCATGACAGTCAAGAAAAAGGGTATCCTCATTAGCATATGTCACTGACCTCACGACTTGATTGTCATGGCCACAAAGCAAATCCTCTATCACACCACTCTCAAAAACAAGTGGGGTTTCATTTGGGGATCTCTGATAACTTTGTGGTATTGCCATAAGGCGCATATCTTTACATTTTGAGTCAGATGGAGAAATCTCAACGGGGTAAATCTCTTCAGAGTCAACATCATGGAGGACTAGATTAATTTCCTTGGCTGTAGTAGAAGGAACAATTTTATTCTGTTCGTGTTCTGTACAAGGCCTCATATTCTTTAAAATTGGAGCTTCCCACTTTCCGAAGATGCCACTTTCAGAATCAATGGTAGGAGTGGAATCATAAGAATCAGTCTTTTCACATTCAAGGACGGGAGGTGTTTTTTCATTGTTAACATCTGAAGAGCTAATAAAAACTTCGGCCAACTCAAGATTCTCAGATTCAAAGGAAGACACTGAAATATGGTTCCTATTAAATACTTCAACTTTCAGTTCAGGTGTTATGCTGTTTTGTATACAACCTGCCTTTTCTGACTCCTTAACAGATTGTAGAGAGGGAGGATCATCTTGAATTATTATAATACCTTGAGACACTTTATCTGATGACCCAGAATCAAAGCTCTGATTTTCTGTTATAACAATATAATCAGCGTCTTTTGGTAAAGATCCAACCATTTCATTTTTTGCACATAATGTGTTATCTGGGGATGAGAGTTCATTAGTGGAGATTTCTTTCTCCTTTGTATTTTCTTTAACTTGCATATTTTTCTGTAAGCCTTGAATAATTGGTTTGTTTTCTTCATTTATGTGCTGAAAATACTCTCCTCTTTGCTCTGATGTTCTACCATTCTTCAAAAAGTTGTTTTCTAAAGTGGTTTTTTGATTCACACACCTCTGAAAAGCAGGATTTCTAGGGTCTTTGGTATCATTTTCTATTAACACTGATCCTATTATATTGTCTATTTTATAAACAGGTACATAATTTAAAGGATGCTTATAACAGGACTCAACTATAGAACTTGAGCTATTTTCAGTAGATGATGAGGACCCGCTTCTCTTACATTCTTTATAATTACTGTTATTTAAAATCACGTGCTTTAAAGGGCTTTTGAGCAGATCTGTCTTGTAGTTGATAGGTGAATTTGGAGAGAGTACAGTCTCAGACTCACTTTCATTTCCAGTTTGAGTACTTGTACTAGAATCAGAAGTTTCATCTGCTTTTTGTGCGGAAGTTAAAGTCTCTAATTTGGTGTGTTTTCTCATAATTTTCAAAATTTGTCTGGGACCCCGGTAAGTTGAATATGTAGTTGAAGGTATCTCAGGTTCACATGCTACGTTTCTATAATGAGAAGTTTCAGACCATCAGGAAATGTAATTAATACATTACATTAATATCATAAGTTGTGATGAAAGTCTCACCTTCAGTCACCACTCAAAACACAACAATGTGGACATCTTTGTAGCAATACAATTCAATAGACATTTGTTAAATACCCATTATTATTCTAAGCTCTGAAGGTACAAGATAAAAAGTTTAAAGTCCCTTTCCTTGAGATGCTTATGTATGTTCTCATTTAATTTTCACAAGGTATTTTTAAAATAGGTAAATTAAATAATAATAGCTAACATTTATACAGCACCTACTTTGTGCTAAGTGCTTTGCAAATATCTCATTTTTTCTTCACAACATCAAGAGTTAGTTGCTATTATCTCCATTTTTACAGATGAGAAAACTGAGGCAAATCGAGGTTAACTGAACTGCTCAGTCACACAGCTAGTATGTATCTGATGTTGGATTTAAACTCAGGTACCCCTGGTTCTAGACCCATGATGACAAACCTATGGCACGCATGCCATCTCTATGGACACCAACAGATCCCTGGCTTGGCTGGTTGGGAGGCTGGCCCCACCCCCAAAAGCAGGGAGTAGGGAATTCTAGCCTTTCTCCACTATTACCAGGACTAGGGAAGCTTCTCTCTCTACCCCCTCCCCCCCAGGCTCCCTACAGGTCCTAGGAGCAGAGCAGCTATGCTAGCCATTCCCCTCAGATTGGTAATAGATTCTCTGCACCCATCACCTTGTAAGAGGTACAAAGTCCCTTGCGGACCCTTACTGGGTGAATAGAACAGGTAGCAGTCCTGCTTTTGTAAGCAAAGAATTAATTGGGTCCAGGTGCTCCTGACTGCACTGAACCCAATTAAAATAACTCCCTGAGTAAATCTAGGGCTGAGCCCCTGAGGGAATGTGCTAATCAAATCTTCCCTAATCCTTCAAAGGAAGATGGAGATGAAATCACACACCCAGCCCAAATGGGGGGATCAAACCAGCTAACACCTGGATGGGGAGGGGGGATCCCCATCCAGCCATCCCCTCTACCCCCACTGCTATAAAACTAGAAGGGCAGAATACATGGACTCATGTCTCTCCCATTAAACCATTTATCCCCCCAGAAACTGGTGGGGGTCTTCTCCTGGGTTTTTAACTATGTGTACCCAGCTACCTGGGCAGATAATTCCCTAATTCAATTAGCAGTAGCTAAGGCAGGGCCCTCAAAAGATAAGAAAATCCTAGGCCCTATTAGTGGTCTCCCTGCCTCAAAGGCCTACCAAATGCGAGGCCAGTTCTAGAGGCAGATTTTCACTTTGAATATCCCCAGGCCCAGCACAGGGGGATGATGCTCATTCAGGATGGATGGTCACTGACCTTTTTCCTTTTAATACGACTCATGCACAGTGTAGAAATTGCACTGGGAACCCTGTCATCTCCAGGAAGGGAATGAAGATGTGTTCTTCTAATTGTACATAACTGTACATACTGGTATCCTAATATAACATCAGAGGCCACACCCCTGCATGCAGTCAGAGGGGCAGGACCCGCAGTGTGGGGGTGGATGGCAAAGGGGGGGGGGGGAGTTGCAGGCACTGACACAGTCTGAAGGTGAGGCATGGCACAGGGTCCCTAAAAAGTTCAAAAAGGTTCCCCCCATCATTGCTCTAGGTCAAGTACTCTCTACCGGTTGCCACCTAACTGCCTACTATTCCTCCTGCTTTAGAGAGGGTATATAAAAGAATTAGAGAGGTTTCAATGATTTATATGACATCACATACCAGTGACAGGTAAAGTAGGAATCTGAATTTGGGTCTTCTGACTATAAATACAGTGTTCTTTTCATTGCAACATAGCTATTTCCCATTCCATGCCATTTTGAAAACTGCTAATTGTTTTTAAAAGCTAAATTTAAGCAATAACACTGAAGTTAAACCTGAATGGAGCTAACATTTAAAAGTGATAGTTTTTGATAATAACATTAAAACTTCAGAAAGATCATTTAACCTTTATGGGGCACTTAAAAATATCTTTTATATAAAATATTTATATTACACATTAAAAGTACACTGAACTAAAATTTTAAAAAACAAGCCCATTATATAGCTGAAAAAGACTTGGACTTCAGGCCAAAAAGAACACAGATTCTAATATCCCTTTAGACACTTACTAACATCATTTTTTGAGCCTCAGTTGTTATGAAATTTAAAAATAGGAATAATACTGATATTGTCTACCTAACAGGGTAGCTAGCTATTAGGCACAAATGAGATCTAGGATGTAAAATGTAAAAAATCTTTAAAGCACTTGTCATTGTGTTATTGTCATTAGGAGGTCTAGTTTGACCATTATCTGTGAAATCTTGGTTGAAAAAGTTGATTTGTTCCTTATTTGAAAAATAAAAAGGGTTGTACAAGTGGATCTCTTTCTACAACAACACTCTCCCCCCAATTGCAAATTGCAAAACTTAGTAGCCTAGTATTTTTAAGGGCCAATTTTTAAGTTATATAACCCACAGATATCAAAACAATTAACTTATTAATTATACTTAAAGTTCTTCATATTCACCTGGAGATTTTCCAGATCTGCAAGGATGGTATTTCTGGAAGTGCTCTGAGGAGATAATCCACCTCTATATTGCTGCAAATCACCATTTCTATCTTAGGACTATTTGGTTTTGTGTGTTTGTATGCACATAACCACATGTATTTTAAATAGAAATAATTATTATTAAAGGTTGCTAAGGTATCAAAGTTGACTTTCTCCACCCACCCACCCTCAAATGAAATGAAACACTCAGAACAACCAACAGCACTTACATGAAGGATCACAAAGATATAAGCCTGTCATTCTCAACATTAATAAAAATATAGATGCCACTGCACTTTGAGCTCCTCATACCACATTTGGAATCACATGGGCAGTTCAAGACACTTTATTTTTAGAGTAAAATTGGCAAAGTGAAAGAATTCAAAAGGGAGGTAGCTAGGATGTTGAAAGTACATCCTACAACAAAGGGTTTAATGGGAATGGAGGTGAAAGGGCAAGGGCATGTGTTCAACTTGAAATAAAAAGTAGAGAAGGGAAGAGAGAAAAACTGGCTTGAAATACTTGAAGTTCTCTCATATGAGACACAGTCTTACTTTGTATTGCTCCATAGTCCAGAAATATAAATAGTGGAAGTTAGAGAAAAAGATTTCATATCAACACAAAGGAAAAACTTTTTTAAAGAATTATAAATTTCCATGGCAAATGTAGGAGCCCTCGATTTGGAATCAAAGGACCTTTGTTCAAAATCTTAGCTCCTCTTTTGAAGTACCTATGGAATCTTAATCACTTAGCTACTAGGCTTCAGTTCTCTTATCCATAAACTGAAGAAGTTGGAGTAAATGGTTCCTTCTGGCTCTAAATTTGATGGTCTTTACAAGAAACCCATTTGAAGAAGGTAGAAACATAGAGTAAAGGTAAGGGGCTAGAGTAGAATCTATTATGCTTTAGCTGAAATTTTTAAAAAGCAGGGGTAGTAGTAACAATGATCTCAGACAAAGCAAAAGCAAAAATAGTCTAATTAAAAGAGTCAAGGAATGAAATTACATCTTAATAGAAGCTACCACAGAAAATGAAGAAATATTCACACTAAACATAAACATAGCAAATGGAATAGTCTCCACATTCTTAAAGGAAAAGTTAAAGGAGTTACAGGAAAAAAACATGGTAAAACAGTATCGTTTCCAGTTTATAGTGGGTAGCCTCAATTTTCCCCTCTCAGAACTAGTTAAATCTAATGAAAAAATAAAAAATTAAGAAGTTATGGAGGTAAAGAAAATCTTAGAAAAGTTAGATATGAAAGACCTCTGGAGACAAATGAATGGGATATATACAAAAATTAACTGTGGCATAAAAACCTCACAACCAAATGTAGAAAAGCAGAAATATTAAATGCATACTTTTCAGTCCATAATATAATAAAAATTGCATTTAATAAAGAACTGAGGAATTATAGACAAAAATTTAATTGGAAAATAATCAAATCCTAAAGAACGAGTGGTTCAAAGAACAAATCATAGAAATAATCAATAATTTCATTAAAGAGAATGACAACAACTTGACAACATACCAAAATTTATGGGATATAGCCAAAGCAGTACTGAAAGGAAAATTTCTCTCTCTAAATGTTTACATCATTAAAATAAAGAGTAGATAAAAAACCTAGAAAAAGAACACATTTTAAAACCTCAATTAAATATCAAATTGGATATCCTGAAAATCAAAGAATAAATAAAATTGAAAGCAAGAAAACCACTGAATAAATAGTAAGACCTGATTTTATAAAAAATCAAATAAACTATTGTTTATTTGATTTTTTAAAAAAGAAAGTCAAATTATTAGCATCAAAATTGAAAAGGGTAAACTCATCACCAATGAAGAGGAAATTAAATTATTGAGCAATTATTGAGAGCTCTTTTGCTTAATTACACGCCAACAGTTTGACAATCTAAGCAAATAGTTGAATATTTACAAAAATAAAAACTACCCAGATTAACAAAAGAGGAAATAGAATACTTAAATAACTATCTCAGAAAAAGAAATTGAACAAGCCATCAATTAATTCCTTAAGAAAAAAAATCCCCTATTGTCAAATGGATTCATGAGTGAATTCTAGCAAACATTTAAAGAATAATTAATTCTAAATACTTTATAAACTATTTAGAAAATAGTTGAAAGAAAACTACTAAATTTCTTTTATGACACAAATATAGTGCTGATACCTAAACCAGGAAGAGCAAAAACAGATAGACTAATTTTTCTAAAGAATACTGATAGAAAGATTTTAAATAAAATGATAGCAAGGAGATCATAAAAGTACAATTTCTTCATTCTGATACAAATAATTTTCATATATTTATAATTATCTTTTTTTTTCATTACATTGATTTTTCTTAGAAACAACCTCCACCACCAAAAAAAAAAAAAAATCTTACAGTCTAGTTTGCTTCTCCACACTTCTATTTCTCCCTTCACCTGACTCCTGCTATGGAAACACACTCCAGCTCTTCTACTTACTATATGTGGATGCCTCTCCGACCTTCTTCCTCCAGATCACACCCTCTAACCATAAGTATCCCTTAGAGTTCTATCTTGGGCCTTCTTCTCCCTCTCTAACACTTTACTTGATAATCTCAGCAACTCCTAGTTCTAGGTCTATAACGATTCCCTAATCTCCCTATCCTACCTCAATCTTTCTGCTGACTCCAGATTTTACATCTCTCTAACTGCCTTTCAGGCAGATGATGTCAAAGTGGATGGCCAGTAGAAATCTTAAACTCACATGTCCAACAGAACTTATTATCTTCCTCCTTAAATACTATCCCTCTCCAATCTTTCCAATTACTGTAGAGGATACTACCATTTTCCCAAGCCTCAGGTTCATCCTGGCTTCCTCATTATTTCTCACCTCCCCATACCCAAGCTGCTGTCCAGACCCAACAATTTCACCTTCTCAGTGTCTCTCAAATATGCCCCCCCTCTCTTCTCTGGCACTTCCACCATCTCTATGTCTTCATCATCTCATTCTTGCTGGTGGGTTTGTCTGCCTCATACCCACTCTCCAAACCATCTTCCAATTTTCAATGTGATTTTCCTAAGGCACAAGTCACTCCTCTACTCCATACACTCCAGTGGCTTCCTATTATCTCCAGGATCAAATACAAAATGCTCTCTTTGGCATTCAAAGACCTTCATAACCCAACCTTCTGCATTTCTAGTTTTCTTATACCCTATATCCCAACAAATATTTTTAGATCCAATGACATCAGCCTCCTGGCTCTTCTGCCATGAAGATATGCTATCTCTCGGCTACAGGTATTTTTTTCTGGCTTTCCTCCACTCCTAAAGCATCCCCCCTACTCTACTACAACTAATAATCAATCTGACTTCCTTTAAATCCCAACTAAAATTCAATCTTCTCCAGGAAGCCTTCCCCAATTCCTCTTAATTCTAGTACGTTCTCTCTCTTAATTATTTCCTACTTAGCTGTATATAGCTTGCTTTGTATAGATTTGTTGTTAGATTAGTAAATTCCCATTAGATTGTAAGCTCCTTGATGGCAAGGGCCATCTTTTGCTTCTTTTTGTATCCCCAGTGCTTAGCACAATGACTACATATACTAGGTGCTTAATTAATGGTTAATGATTGAATAAGGTTGAATGAACAACTTTTGAGGCCCCTTTTAGATCTCAATCAAAGATATAATAGTAAAAGGAAAGAGACAAAAGAGAAGCAAAACAAAATGAAACACTTGTTTCCTTTGAGGCACCTATCAAAAGCTTGCACATTTAGCTGGAGAGCACTACAGGAAGTGTGAATCATCTCAGTCTCCAACAATTAAAAAAAGTTGAAATCATCACTAGCAAACTGCTTACATATGCCTTAAGATAGGGCATAATTACTCGGTTAAAGGGAAAGTCTCAGTCTCCCAGAGCCAAACTGAAAACAACTATTAAGAGTGGGCACTTTAAGTACTATTTCTTGTAAAATCAACAGAATTGAAAAGTGGAGAACTTGGGAAAAGTTTCTTTACTGAGCTATCTGTATGAAGAGCTAATTCTCTGTATAAGAACTCTTGAAATTTTTTTTTTTTTTAGTTTTTATAATTATTATTTTAAAGAGATCTTTGAATGAGGGACATTGTGCCACATCTAAAACATAGTTGAAAAGTGTCGTAGTAGGGGAAGATCAGCCTCCAAGTCTAGAAAAAATTCTATATCTAAAGACCTGGGAAAAATTCATGAACAAGTTGATTCATTTGACCTAATTCCAAATAGGAAGATTCCAAATAATACAATATTCTGATTTGTTCTCTTTCCATATATAAAGCAATTATTATGTCTCTTCCTTCCTTTTCACTGTCATTTAATACCATTTGGGGCCATTATATCACCTTTTACCCAAACTACTGTTATAATCTCTTATCCAGCTTAAGTCCCTACTCCTAATTTATCCTACACATCTCTTATACACAGCCAAAATAAAATTCACACTACATCTTCTCTCTCCCTTAACCCTAACTCAAAAAAAATTTTTTTCTAAATGTCAGGCACATATGGCTAACCACAATGAGTCTCAGTCTACTTTTACAGCCTTACCTATCCTTTTCCCCTTTTGCTTCACTTAATCTACACCTTGTCTCCAGAACAAATGAGGCATTCTTTTATTTGCTCTTCTTCCTGAAGTACCTTGTCTCCCATTTCAGTTTTACCCTTACTAGACTGGCCAGCTCAAATTCTATTTCCTGTATGAATTATCAAGTCTTCAATACCAATGTCAAGCACTTAGTGTTCATATTCCTCATTTGATGCAATATACTATCATTTCCTAAAACCCACGTAACCTCCAATAAATTGCTTCACCTCAATTTGCTTTCCCAGGTCTTCAACCTTCTCCTGACCATATTTTTCCCCTTTGCTTTCTTGATTGTATAGTGAATCAATTCAACTTTACAATGTTCTCTATCATTAAATTGCTTGCCCTTTGCCCTTTTCACCATTCAAACTTTCCTAAATTCTAACCAATTCTATTATCCAATATCTCTGTTTCTACATTCATGGTACTGAATGGAGGTAGTGAGTGGAGGTAGGGGGAGGAGTCAGATGACTTTGCTGATTACAGTCATTTAGAATTTATGATAAACAGTCAATTCTCAAGAGAATTCAAAATTTCAACAGTAATATAAAAATTGCTCCAAATAACTATTAATAGGATAAATGATAATTAAAAACAACTCTTATAGCTCACACCTATCAAATGAGCAAAAATGACCCCAAAAAAGCAGCAAGGAAAATGGAAAGAACAGATGCATGAATAGTGGAATTGTGCATTAATATAGCCATTCTAGAAAGCAATTTGGAATTATTTGCACCCCCTCATCAGTAAAATGCACATACTCTTTCACTCAGCAACATTGTATTGGATTTGCACCACTATAAGTGATCAAAGAAAAGGAATCGTGTGTATAAAAATATCCATTCCAACAACTTTTGTTGTGACTAAGAACTGTAAACTCTATCAACTAGAAAATGGAGGAGCAAATGATGGCACATGAATATGCATCATAAAAAATGGCAAAGGGGCCAATTTAGAAAGAAATTTTGCCACTCCAAATTCCAAACCTAAGAAGAGACCTCAGCTCAGATAGCGATCTTATTTCTCACCCAGTTACATTATCCTCTCACTGCCTTCAACACCATGTTCTGGGAAATCCATGACTGGGATAGCGTCATCATTCTGTAAACTCATTAGCCGTTGTACTACTGCTGAGGACAAGGTGGGCTACACACTCCAACCTTCCATTTAAACAGAAACTTCCGTGAAGACATTTCATTTCTGATGATCCTGTTGCAAATACCTCTGAGCTCAATGGAACATCTCTTATAGCATTCTCACCTTGTATTCTTCTCTGGCTTTTCAACATCCTTTTGTGTTTTGCCTTCCCCCATTATATTGTAAGCTACTTGAGGGAGGCAGGGGCTATCTTTCTTTTTTCATATTTATTTCCTTAGTGCCTAGCATAATGGCTGGCACGATAATAGGTGCCTAATAAATGTTTACTGATTACTGACACTCCTACTAACTCCCCAATTTCTGAGGGCTTCAAAATTCTTCCAATTAGCCATGACGACAACATAAAACTCTTCACTCTCATTCTCTCACCCATGCCAAACACCTCATCAATTCTACCTCCACAAAATCCAGCCTTTTATTTCCATTCATAATCTACTACCATAATTCGGAGTCTTGTCACTTCTCACCTGGCCTACTACAAACAGTCTCCTCTCTCCAATCCATTCTCCACTCTATTGCCACACTGATGTTTTGGGTGCACAGTTCTTGTCATTTCACTTCCCTATTCAAGGAGTTAGTAATACCTCTAGATCTGAAGGGGGGCTTCCCTGTCTGACTCTACTACATTTTCCTGGATTGATTTTACATTTTTACCCCTTAGACACTGTCTTCCAGACTTGGTCTACTTGGTGTTTCTTATAGAACACATCCTAACTTTTGCTTTTGTGCTTCCATGTAAGCTGCCACATCGATCGTGCTAACCTCCAAGTATCTGAACCCCTGGCTCTACTCACTCCTGCCCCTCAAGCATCACCTCCTACAAGAGACTTTTCTTCACTTCCCCAGTTGTTAGCTGTCTTCCTGAAATAACTTTGTCTTCATTTTGTATATATTTTGTTTATCAATGCATGTGCTGTAATCCAGCACTATCACTCCCACCCTCCAACCCCATGAAGAATAGACATTTCTGAGAGAAGCAGCAGTTTTGACTCTGATAAACTCTTCATCAATACGCATTTATTAAGTGCCTGTTATGTGCCAAGCACTATGCGAAGTCTTTAAGGAGTTTACAATCAAATCAAAAAAATGGCCCGGATATGGGAAGGTGAAAGATAGTGAAGAATCCAGGATGACTCACAGGTTGTAAGCATGAGCGACTAGGAGGAAGTGATTGCCCTTTACAGTAAAAGGAAACTGGGAAGAGGGGAAGATTTCTAAAGAAAGATAGAGTTCGGTTTTGGACATGTTGGTTTAAGATTTCTACTAGACATTCATTTTGAGATGGAGAAAAGGCAATTGGAGATTCGAGATTAGAGGTCAGCAGAGAAATGGGAAAGGAAAAGTAGATTGAAGAATCATCACCACAGAAGTGGTCATTTAATTCATGAAAGATGATGAGATCACCAGGTGAAAAAATAGAGAGGGAGAAGGGAAGGGGGTCCAGAGCAGAATACAAGGCACATCTCCTCTAGGAAAACCAGAAGGGAGTGCTATCCTCAACAAGTGTTTTGGTTTTTTTAAAACCTAGACCTTCTGTCTCAGAATAGATGCTACATATAAATTCCAAGGCAGAAAAATAATAAGGGTTAGACAACTTGCCTAGGGTCACACAGCGAGGAAGTGTCTGAGATCATATTTGAACCCAGGACTTCCCATCTCCAGGCTCAATCTACTGAGCTACTTAGCTGCCCTTCAACAGAGTCATTCTTAATATCTGTTAAACTGAATTTTATTTGGACAAATCTCAGTCCTTCTGGACCTCAGCTTCTTATAAAATGAAGATGTTGTACCAGAAAGTCTCTTTTTATTTTAAGCTACATATTATTTTTCTTTTATGAATATATACCTGATCCCCTCAGCTATAAGCTTCTTGAATATGACAATTTGTTTACATTTATTTTCAACACTATTCCATACATTAAGAATGAAGAAAATAATTCTGATAATAATATAAAATTGAACCTCATAAAGTGTTTTGTGGTTTTTTTTAAATATGTAGTCCCCAAATATGTAGCACCAGATTGATCTTTCTCAAGTAATACTGCAAGAATAGAAGATAAAGTTTGGTTCCTCTTTAGTTTTGCTGCTCAATATCTGGAAAGAAAGCTTTCTCAAATGATAGTTCTTAATTGGCAAGAGTTTTTATACACATTTTTAAATGTCCAATTCTACAATTTAAGTGTCCAAATCTACAATTCTTTCTTTGTTCCTTTCTGACTAGCTAGTGAAAGACTTGAAGCAGCATTTTTTATATTTAACCTTCATAGCAGTGTTAAAGAGCAAGAGAACAAATGGTAGACAGCAGTACCAGATCTTGGATCCAAAGCAGTGTCTCGTCACTGTGCTTCTTAATGGTAGAAAGAAGTTGTTTAGGAACACATAGCAGTTTTTTTCCTCAAATATTAGGACATTAACTTGCGGAAGGCTTTCTATAAAGTACAGTATGTTTGCTCAATTGAACATAATCCATACTTCTCTTTGGCATGAGATGGGGATTGGAACAGTTATACTACAAAATGAAGACATGCCAAGAAGAAGGGGTTACTTAAAACTTCTGTCATGCTAACTAACTTAGAATTTAAAGAGACCACTCATCTTAAAACTTTAAAGGTAAATTTGTAGAATAAAATTAGCTTTTCTTTTTCTTTTTCCCCTAGAAAAAGTTCTGGCACAAATTCCCAACAGTGTTTCTAAATTTGTCTCACTGTCTACTTCTAGAAATTCTATTCATTTCCATTAATAAGCCGCTTTGCCATTGACACAAACAATAGGCAAGAGTTAATTTTGACAGTGTTAGGATAAGAGTGTTTTGGTCTGAGTCTAAATAAGTGAGGCCAGTCTTCTGATCGTTTAGGCTACATAGAACAAAATGAGACACCTGTAGATAATTCAACAGGTCACAAAAGATTTACTACTTCACTATCACAGAAGGATATTTAACAAGAAACACCGAGAAGACTTCTAATTAATTCAGCTAAGAAAAGCTCTTTGCTCAAGTATTGTTTTCCACATTTTTCCACATTGTTTTCCACTAACCAACTATCAGAGTACCTAAAGAAGTTTGAGGCTGTTTTTTAGCTATCAAGAGTGTGAGTCTTAAGACCCTCCTACACCAACTGAGTCTTAAGATAATCTTAATACCTTTCAAGGAATAATTGGCCTAACTTGCACTGGAGCAGGCAATAGGATACTGCTCCTATCACAAGGGATTGGAGAAGGTTAAGGAGAAAGAGTTTTGATTCTTCAGTGACTTAATCCAACAAAAACTTTGCTGCTGATTATTTGGTTAAAAAAGCTTCAGTAAAATTTTAATGATTAGTTAATTCTCAATAAACAAATGAGCTAAAGAATTTGAGATAAAAGTTTCCTATTTGGAAAGACCTTCAGGAATTGAGTAGAACAAAAGGAGCAGAACTAGGAGAACACTGTACACAGAGACTGATAAAAGTGGCACAATCGAATGTAATGCACTTTTCTTCTAGCAACAATGCAATGATCCAGGACAATTCTGAGGGATTAATGAGAAAGAACTATTCACATTCAGGGGAAGAACTGTGGGAGCAGAAATGCAGAAGAAAAACATGATTGATCACATGGCTCGATGGGGATACGACTGGGAATTTTTACTTTAAATGATCATTCTATTGCAAATATGGAAATAGGTTTTGAACAATGAAAAATATATAACTCAGAAGAATTACCTGTTGGTTCTGAGAGGGGGGGAGGGAAGAGGGGTTGGAAAGAACATGAATCATGTAATCATGGGGAAATATTCTAAATAAATTAATTTTTTTTAAAGTTTCTCATTCAAACTTGTAAGCTACTCTACAAATGACAATCTAAATTTTAATTTTTGCAGATGCAGAAACAGGTAGTAGACCTATTTTTAAAAATATTTTTAAAGTTGTTTTCAATTAATTCTAGCCAAATATTTCATATATTTTCAAAATTTATGTCTAGAGCTAAAATTAAGTGCTAGGTATTTACTAAAGAGGTGATATATAAATGATAAGTGAAACCTTTGTTTTGAAATTTGCCTCCAATGATACATCAATAAGCATGCTATGTGAAATTAATGAATAACTATGAGCTTTATATTTCTTTGGTGTTTCAAAATTTCATTGCCAAATTATGATGCATTTTCCATACCACCTGGATTTAAGCCTGAACAATTACTTTTAATAATCTACATTTAACTACTAACTTCTAAAATCTTAAAAAATTGTTATTTTCAAGTATTTTACTGCAACTATATACTAATTGTTACTCTCATTATAAAATTAAGCCAAAGGAAATATATTATGGAAAGAAAATGATCTTCTCTTGTGACGTCTGTTGTAGATACCTTATGAGGTTCATATAAATTTTACTCCATGAACTAACAGGGAATTAACTATGAAAATACAAATGTAATCTATCAAAAAGATAAAAATTTTTATGTTAATGTTATTAATAAAATTCAGGAAAGTCAGTATTGTCTGCAGTAGGAATAACTTTAAAGGACAAATTATATGGAGATCTGTTGATGTAGGGTGCAGATTTTCTTTACTGAATCACTAATCTCCAATGCCATATCTATGGAAAGCACCACAATTTAAGGAGGCTGTGATTTTCTTTTTCAAATGATAAGAAAATCTGTACAAGAAATCATAGAAATATTTCAACATCATCTAATTTTACACATAAATATGGTTAGTACAAATACAAAAATAAGGGTTAGTCTAGTAAATCTGTCCTTCTCTCTAACCTACCCCAAAGGCATTTCTCAAAGTAGTTATGAAACAAAGCTGTTTTTGAAATGAAGTAATACTTGAGAAAAAGGAGTAAAGCCTAAAAGGGGTCTGTGACAACTTTGAGAGTCCTTTTGTTACTGTATAATCTTTGGGGAAGTTAGTGGTTATTTTTTCTTGCAGCAATATGTAGAGTGTTCTAGGTGCTTTCAACAAAAAGTGTTATTCATTTTAATGAAATGGAAACAGTAATTTTCAGCATATAAAATAAATAAAAATTTAGAAATATTAGGTAGATCTCTACAAATTTATACTAAAATACTTTCTGGCACCATTATTAGAAATATGATATACATGTAATTTTTAAGTCAAATTTCATTATATTTTGTGTTCAGCAAGTATATTTTTCCTTTCTAAAGCACTAATTATAACTTTAAAACTTCAATGTGTTCAGGAACATAAACCTTTTGATGTGAAGAAATCTGGCTGTGTTTTCTAAAATTTCATGCCAAAATTTTTCCTGCACCTTATTCTAGCATTTAACTGCATTTTGCAATGATGTAATCAGTCACTATGCATGACAATACTACATCCAATTCGGTTATATCCTTAGTAGCATTAAGCTGCCTTTTTCTACCTTCAGAATTTGGTCCTTCCCTAATTAAAATAAAATATTTGATGATTTCCAGTATCAAGACACAAAACTGAAATATATGTACCTTCATGTTGCTGCTCCTCTGAATATAGCATTCTCCATGTAAATTACTCTCACCTTTAGCATGTCCTCACTTTCTCTTCCCTTTTTGTTCTACTCTGACATGTTTCTACAACCAAGAAAAGGGATGAGAAAGTGTAGTCACTAGAGTTATTGCCTGCTATATCTACTATAACTATATATACTATATATATATATAATATACATATACTATATATACTATATACTATATCTGCTATATCTACTAATACTCTTTTCTTCTGATAAGTTTAAACCAAATAAATCTCACAAAGTTTACCTTCCCTCACCCTAAGCCCACAAATAATCTATTCCTTTTTAAAAAATGCCTGAACTATGTGGCATGAATTAGGGAGGTTTCAACCATTTGCTTTCCTAAATTTTGAACACATTAAAATGAATAACATTTTAAAAATTAATTTTGGAAAAACATGGAATGATGAAGACCGAAACAAGCAGAACTAAGAAAACATTACATACAGCAACAGAAATACTGTTTGAAGAATAACATATGAAAATAAACTTTCTCCAGAGAAGACATATTGTGTGTGTGTGTCTTTTTGTCAAATGATGTTGTCTCTAACGGGGGTAGGGGAGAGAGGGAATGAGTTAACGGAGCACATTAAGGGCCTTTCTGGTAAATAGAATGCACCCCGCAAATCCACTTTATTTTTTCATAGGCTCAGCTTTCATGACACTGTTCTTACCTACTAAAATAAGACAGAATTTCATTTTCCCCCAAATCTGGAACTCGCCTTATTTATATCTCCAATAAATTTTTTAACTCATCCAAAGCAAAAGAAAATCAAGAACAAAATTCCAGATTAGGCCATTTAAAAGGCTCACAATGAGGAACTGACCATTGAAAATGTACATGCGACTCATGGATGCCAAAAGCCAGACCCCCAAACCGATCTGGCTATCATGGAGTCACAGCTCATGTATAACCAGCTAGGTGCCTCCAGTGATGGCAAACACCAGCACCTCGTATTCACGTGCCATTTTAAGGTTTACAAAGTACTTTCCTGACAACAATATTCAGAGGCTGCAGAGTTAAGAGCTCTGGCTTTGAAGTAGCAGGACCTGCGTTCAAACTTTCTAGCTCTTCCTCTTTACTCTCTGAGTAAGCCTAGGCGCACTAACCTAAATATGAGAGTCTATGACCCTCGCTGCTGCCTCTCTTGTTACTGAGAGGAGAACTAAGCCTCAGGGAGTTTAGGGGCTTGCTCCTAAGGAAGTGTTCTACATCATTTTTTTACTGCTCCCAAGTTAATCTTATAAAAATATGGCTTTCACAGTTCCATCTAATTTCTCTGCTTTCCATCCCCTTTCCCTCCATCTACCTTGTTCATTAGTATTAGAAGTCACTGCCGGCAGGAATGCACTGATAAATGAAATCTAAACCGCTTTAAAGCGCTAATGTGTATTTGGAATCATGCATCCAAATCAATATGAACTTTAGCAACATATTATTACAAACATCAGTGGGCACAGTTCTGGGCCCGAAGGCAGCAAGGCCTAAGGTTCAAGTCAGGCCTCAGAAACTTTTTAGCTACACGAAGCCTTGGTAAGTCACAACTTCAGACAACTTCTAAAACTTATCCTACGGTCGATTACTATTTGATTTCATCCTCCACACAGAGATTCCTTCACTAAGGAAAGCTCAGCTCCTTTTTTAATTGTTCTTGGAGGAGTGGGACAGACGGGCTGTGGCAGGATTGGTATTCAAGAATTTACTGTTTAAAATTAGATACAACTTCAGAGCACTTTAAATACCATTCCCTTCTAAGAAAGGAACGGTGATTGGCAAAGCAATCTGAAAACCCAGTCGTTCTAAGTGGCATCCAGGAAAAGGTCAAGTCAGAAGGGAAACTTGACAGGACTTGTGTAAGCAGAATGAATGGTATTGTTGCTTCTGATCACCCTGCAAAATTATCTAATTTATACTAAATGGATAAAACCACCTATTCAAGTGTTTTAAGGATAAGACTGGTAGGAAAATATTTTGAAGCAATTCAGTGAACACCCCAAGAGTAGTAAAAAAAAAAGTAAAAGACTGTGAAGAGTGCTTATTCTTCTGGAAAGTAAGCATCATTTTGAGGCTGCCAATGAAATTACAAATCCAAGATTACAAAATTGAATCCAGGGAAAATACTCAATTTTAATAGAAAGTCTATAAGAGAAAGAAGGAAGAACTAAAGAAAAACAAGTGAAGAATAAAGTAATAATGAAAAAGAAAACTGAATAGTAAGACTAAAATCAAGTAAATGATGCATAGAAAACTAAGGAAAAGAAATTTCAATCAAACAGTTAACCACTGACATTTCTGGAATAACGTTCTTAAAAGAACCATATTCTGTATCAAGATGGCAACTATTGGGTTTCTTTTACATTAAAAATTGAATTAAAAAGCTTCTCACTGTCTTATTTTTCCCTTTCCTCTTCAGGAAAAATAGACACCTCTCTTTGTAAGCTTGAGAAAGCTGATCCAACTGCTATTGAAATGGTCAAAAAATTCAAATTACCTTCTTCAAAGAAAATTTTTAACTCCACAATCCATTTAAATTAGCCCTTCAGCAAAAGGAGCAACTTTGCTTCCTGAACGTTTAGTCCAGATTTTTCCATGAACATTTCTTTTATTTTTTACCTTCATAGCATAAACAATATTATTCTCACCATGATGGAGAAATTTCACTAAAAGATTTAGACCTGATAAGTAAAAGAAAGAATAAGTGAAACAAAATTAATGAGAAATTTGACAGAAGCCACTATTCATTTTGTCCACTCACTCTGTACTGCTGTCAGTTACTTTGTATCTCTACATGTACAAAAGAAGAAAAATTCTTGCCTTGCCTTACTGAGTGAGCTAACTGGAATATCAGAGGTAAGGTAGATAAACAAGCTATTGCTGCTCTTCTTTTATCACCAAACTACTCATTTTGTAGAAACATACCACAGAAGAGAGAAGAGACGGGTCAAGAGTTTGTCTTACAACTTCATTCTAATGAGGACAAGCTGGAGTAGATCAGGAAGTTCTGAAAAGTCTCTAAAATGACCCAATTTGACCAATTGGGTCAAAGCAAGGAATGTGAGAACTGTGGAACAACCAAAATGACTTATAAGTGGGAAGGGAACTAACTGAGTTGTTTTGAAGTGAAAGAGATCATGTCAAGAAATCGTGATTTCCCATTCATTAGGCATTTTGGAACATGTTCCCAAAGGAGTTTTTAAATGACAGAATTCCAGCGTTGAAGGAGTCCTGGCTCATCGGGTCCAATATGTACCTAAACAGGAATGCTCCCTACAAAATAAAGAAGATAGGTAGCTCATTATACTTTTAGTATTTTTTCCGATTATTTGAGAATTTGATTATTGAGATCGTTGAGACATTTTTCTTAAATTATGTTAAAACCTTCCTCTCCACAATTTATGCCGGAATGTCTTGTTATGTAGGGCCTTTGAGGCCCAACAGTACAAGTTTGCTCCTTCATCACAGCCCTTAAATAACTTATAAATGAATTTAACTTTAAATAAGCTCCTACAACTTCAGCAACTTCTCTCGCCGTTTCCTAGTACATAAACTAGCTGCTCTCCTGGTTTCAACATTTCTGGGAGGCAGTCAAAATGGAGGCCTAGAAGCGGCTGAAGTTCAGAACTGTGCATGCTCCCAGGGGCCTGAAAATCAAACCTAACCACAAGCCAGAGCCAAGGAACCCTCCTGCGGGACTCAATGCAAAAGGTACGTCCCCCAAAAGCCGGAATCCAAGAACACTCGGGCTTAAGGGGGAGGCAGAAGGAAGGTCCCAGGACCCCTCCCCCCTCCCACTGAGAGCGCTGAGCCTCCAGAGGCAGCAGGAACCACTGCGCAGGCAAAGGTGCTGGTCTGAAAGGCATACCTTGCAGGCAGGGCTGTGAGAAGCTCAGTGTCAAACATAGTCGCAGGGAAGGAGCTGGAGAGGGAGCATGGAGCTGGCAGCCTGGCCAGAGCTGTGGAGATTCTCCATATTGCTCCAGCATTCCAGGAGGTTTTGGCCTCAGAGCAGACCCAGCCCAACCGAGGTGAACTTAATACCCTCAAAAGTCTTCAGAAATCAGGGAAGGAGGGGGCAGCTGGGTGGCTCAGTGGATTGAGAGTCAGACCTAGAGACGGGAGGTCCTAGGTTCAAACCTGGCCTCAGACACTTCCCAGCTGTGTGACCCTGGGCAAGTCACTTGACCACCATTGCCTAGCCCTTACCACTCTTCTGCCTTGGAGCCAATACACAGTATTGACTCCAAGACGGAAGGTAAGGGTTTAAAAAAAAAAAAAGAAATCAGGGAAGGCCAGGCTCCAACACCCCTCCCCCACAGACTGCTGGACTTTAATCCAATCAAAAGCCTCCAGAGGACAGGGAATCTCAAAGCCCCAACAACCCTTCCCCAGAGACTGCACCGAGTGATCTTTGGTCAAAGCTCCAAGAGGGGAGACTGACAGAAGCCCCCAAAACCAAAAAATGAGAGGAGCAAGAGCACAGACAAATACGGGAAGTAAAGAATGGGTAAATATGAACAAACAACAGAAAAAGAAGAAAGAAATTACAATAGACAGCTTCTATTCATCAAACAGAACAGAGGGAGAGGGATTAGCAACCAATAAATCAGAAATCCCAGTGAATTGGATACAGGCTTTGCAAGGACTCAAAATACAATTCAAAACACAATTAAGAGAGACTGAAGACAATTTGGAAAATAACTTAAAAACTAAGAGAAGTCATCTGGAAACAGAGGCACTTGAACTAAAATGAGAAAATAGTGTCTTGAAAGCCAAAATCAACCAGCTGGAAAACGAGGCAAAGGAGATGAAAGACGAGATAAAGAAGATGAAAGATGACCTCCAAAGAAAATCAGACCAAAAGGAAAAGAATGACCAAAAAGCCAGGGATAAAATCCAGTCTTTAAGTACCAGAATACAACTAAAATTAAGTGACCTCACAAGGCAGCAGGACACTATAAAACAAAACCAAAAGAATGAAAAAATTGAGGAAAATATGAAGCATCTCATTCACAAAACAGAGGATTTAGAAAATCATTCAAGGAGAGACAATTTAAGACTCATTGGTCTACCAGAAGACCATGACAAAAGAAAAAGGCTGGACATCATAATACAGGAAATTATTCGAGAAAACTGCTCCGATATTCTAGAACAAGAGGAAAAGTGGAGACTGAACGAATCCACAGATCACCTCCTGTATTTAATCTCCAACTGACAACACCCAGGAATATTATAGCCAGATTCAAGAACTATCAGACCAAAGAAAAGATATTACAAGCTGCCAAGAAGCAATCATTCAGATACCACAGATCCACAGTGAGGATAACGCAGGATCTGGCTGCATCCACACGGAAGGATCGAAAGTCATGGAATATGATATTCTGGAAAGCAAGGGAACAAGCTCTACAGCCAAGAATCAACGACCCAGCAAAACTGACTATAAGAATTCCAACAATTTATAAAGAAAAGACCAGACCTGAACAGAAAATTTGATGCCCAAACACAGAAGTCAAGAAAATCATCAAAGGGTAATTTTAAAAAGAGGGAAAAAAGAAAAATGAAACAAAACAAACAAAAAAAGAACAAACCCCTTTTTTTTAAGAGACTCAATAAGTTAAAATGTTATATATCCCTATAAGAAAAGAGGTCATTGGTAACTCTTAAAAACTATTGTTATCACCTGGGCAGCTAGAATAATTACATATAGAGGGAGTGACAAACTGTATAGGATGAAAGGACAAGAGATAAATAGGTATATAGATATATGCATGCATAAATACATATATATGTGTATATATATATATACACAAAAATAAAGCTAAAAAAGAGGTTAATACTAAAAGAAATGGGAAAAGAAGAAATGGGGGTAAATTTATATGTATGTCACAAAGAAGCTCATGGCGGGAGGGGGGAGAACATCAATACACTAGAAGGATAAAGAGGTTGGAGATAGGAAATACTCAACTCTCACATGCATTGAAATTGACCCCAAGAGGGAAGAACAATTGAATCCATTGGGGTAGAGAATAGATTTGCGCCCTATAGGGGAATAAAAGGGTAACAACTAGACTGGTGCGGAGGGAAGTGGTACAAGGGAGGGAAAGGGTGGGGAGGTAGTTTTAAAAAGACTTCAGGGAAAATAAGGGGGGGAATAAGAAAGGAGGGGGTAAAAAGGGAAGTAAAATAAGGGTGGGAACTAGGGGGACTGATTAAAAACAAACATTGATGTAGAAGGAAATAGTGAAAGAAGAAAAGGCAGTTCCAGGAGTAGAAATCAAAATGCTGGGAAATACACAGCTGGTAATCATCACTCTGAATGTGAATGGAATGAACTCACCCATAAAATGCAAGCAAATAGCAGAGTGGCTTAGAATCCAAAACCCTACTATATGCTATCTACAAGAAACACACTTATAAGTAAGGTAGATACGCATAGGGTGAAAGTAAGAGGATGGAGCCAAATCTATTGGGCATCAACTGATAAAAAGAAGGCAGGGGTCCCAATCATGATATCTGACAAAGCCAAAACAAAAATAGATCTAGTTAAAAGAGATAGGTAAGGTAATTACATACAGATAAAAGGCAGTATAGACAATGAGGAAATATCCGTACTCAACATGTAGGCATCAAATGGCATAGCATTCAGATTTCTAAAGGAGAAACTAGTGGAGCTCAAGGATGAAATGGAGAGAAAAACCATACTAGTGGGAGACCTGAACCTTCCTCTATCCCAACTAGATAAATCAAAGCAAAAAATAAATAAGAAAGAGGTAAGAGAAGTGAATGAAATCTTAGAAAAATTAGAATTAATAGATATGTGGAGAAAAATAAGTAGGGACAAAAAGGAATACACCTTCTTTTCAGCAACACATGATACAATCACAAAAACTGACTATGTATTAGGGCATAGAAATATTGCAAATAAGTGCAAAAGAGCAGAAATAATAAATGCAACCTTCTCAGATCATAATGAAATGAAAATAATAATTAGTAAGGGGATATGGAGAGGTAAATAAAAAATTAATTGGAAATTAAACAATACGATTTTCCAAAACCTGTTAGTTAAAGATCAAATCATAGAAACAATAACTTCATTGAAGAAAATGACAATGATGAGCCATCCTTTCAAAAAGTATGGGATGCAGCCAAAGCAGTACTCAGGGGGAAATTTATATCCTTGAGTTCATATATTAACAAATTAAGAAGGGTATAGGTCAATGAATTGGGCATGCAAATAAAAAAACTAAAAAGTGAACAAATTAAAAATCCTCAGATGAAGACTAAATTAGAGATCCTAAAAATCAAAGGAGAAATTAATAAAATTGAAAGTCAAAGAACTATTAATTTAATAAATAAAACTAGAAGCTGGTACTTTGAAAAAACAAATAGAATTGATAAAGTACTGGTCAGTCTAATTAAAAAAAGTTAAGAAGAAAACCAAATTGACAGAATCCAAGATGAAAAGGGAGACCTCACCTCTAATGAAGAGGAAATTAAGGCAATCATTAAAAATTATTATGCCCAATTATATGGCAACAAATATGGCAATCTAGGTTATATGGATGAATATTTACAAAAATATAAATTGCCTAGACCAACAGAGGAAGAAATAAATTACCTAAACAACCCCATATCAGAAAAAGAAATTGAACAAGACATCAAAGAACTCCCTAAGAAAAAATCCCCAGGTCCTGATGGATTCACAAATGAATTCTATCAAACATTCAAAGAACAACTAATCCCAATATTATACAAAATATTTGACAATAAGCGAAGAAGTTCTACCAAATTCATTTTACGACACAAACATGGTACTGATCCCAAAGCTAGGCAGGTAAAAAACAGAGAAAGAAAACTATAGAACAATCTCCCTAATGAATATAGATGAAAAAATCTTAAATAGGATACTAGCAAAAAGACTCCAGCAAGTCATCACAAGGGTTATTCACTATGACCAGGTAGGGTTCATACCAGAAATGCAAGGATGGTTCAATATTAGGAAAACCATCTGCATAATTCACCATATTCTGGATGCAGAAAAAGCCTTTGATAAAATATAACACTCATTCCTATTGAAAACACTAGAAAGCATAGGAATAGAAGGGCCTTTCCTAAAAATAATAAACAGTATATATCTAAAACCATCAGCAAACATCATTTGCAATGGGGAAAAATTAGAAGCATTCCCAATAAGATCAAGAGTGAAACACGGATGCCCATTATCACCTCTATTATTTAACATTGTACTAGAAATGCTAGCAATGGCAATTAGAGAAAAGAAAGAAATTGAAGGTATTAAAATTGGCAATGAGGAGAGACCAAGCTATCACTCTTTGCAGATGATATGATGGTCTATTTAAAGAATCCTAGAGAATCAGCCAAAAATCTATTTGAAATAATTAACAACTTTAGCAAAGTCGCAGGATACAAAATAAACCCACATAAGTCATCAGCATTTCTATATACCTCCAACACATCTCAGCAGCAAGAATTAGAAATAGAAATTCCATTTAAAATCACCCTAGACAATATAAAATACTTAGGAATCTATCTGCCAAGACAAACACAGGAACTATATGAACACAACTACAAAACACCCTCCACACAATTAAAACTAGATCTAAACAACTGGAAAAACATGGATTGCTCATGGGTGGGACAAGCTAACATAATAAAAATGACAATCCTACCCAAATTAATTTACTCGGTTAGTGCCATACACATTGAACTACAAAAAACTTTTTTACTGAATTAGAAAAAATATAACAAAGTTCATTTGGAAGGACAAAGGATCAAGGATATCCAGGAAAATAATGGGAAAAAAATGCACAGGAAAGAGCACCTACAGTCCCAGATCTCAAACTATACTATAAAGCAGTGGTTATCAAAACAATTTGGTAGTGGCTAAGAGACAGAAAGGAAGATAAGTGGAATAGACTTGGGGTAAATGACCTCAGCAAGACAGTCTATGATAAGCCCAAAGATCCCAGTTTTGGGGACCAAAACCCACTATTTGATAAAAACTGCTGGAAAATTGGGAGAAAGTATTGGAGAGATTAGGTTTGGATCAACACCTCATACCCTACATCAGGAAAAACTCAGAATGGGTGAATGACCTCAATATAAAGAAGGAAACTATAAGTAAATTAGGTGAACACAGAATAGTATACTTGTTAGAGCTTTGGGAAAGACTTTAAAACCAAGCAAGAGCTAGAAAAAAATCACAAAATGTAAAATCAATAATTTTGATTACATCAAATTAAAAAAAGTTTTGTACAAACAAAACTAGTGCATCCAAAATTAGAAGGGAAGTGGCAAATTGGGAAACAATCTTCAGAACAAAAACATCTGACAAAGGTCTAATTACTCAAATTTATAAAGGGCAAAATCAAGTATACAAAAGTAGTCATTCTCCAATTGATAAATGGGCAAGGGACATGGATAGGCAATTTTCAGTAAAAGAAATCAAAACTATTAATAAGCACATGAAAAAGTGCCCTAAAGCTCTTATAATCAGATAAATGCAAATCAAAACAACTCTGAGGTATCACCTCACACCTAGCAGATTGGCTAACATGACAGCAAGGAAAGTAATGAATGCTGGAGGGTGGTGTGGTAAAGTCGGGACACTAATTCATTTGCTGGTGTAGTTGTGAATTGATCCAAGCATTCTGGAGGGCAATTTGGAACTATGCCCAAAGGGCAATAAAAGACTGTCTGCCCTTTGACCCAGCCATAGCACTGCTGGGTTTGTACCCCAAAGAGATAATAAGGAAAAAGACTTGTACAGGAATATTCATAGCTGCGCTCTTTGTGGTGGCAAAAACTTGGAAAATGAGGGGATGCCCTTCAATTGGGGAATCGCTGAACAAATTGTGGTATATGTTGGTGATGGAATACTATTGTGCTAAAAGGAATAATAAAGTGAAGGAATTCCATGGAGACTGGAACAACCTCCAGGAAGTGATGCAGAGTGAGAGGAGCAGAACCAGGAAAATATCATACACAGAGAGTGATACACTGTGGTAAACTGAATGTAATGGACTTCTCCATTAGTGGCAATGCAGTGATCCTGAAGAACTTGGAGGGATCTAAAAGAAAGAACACTATCCACATTCAGAGGAAAAACTGTGAGAGTAGAAACACAGAAGAAAAACAACTGCTTAAATACATGGGTTGAGGGGAAATGGCTGAGGAGAGACTCTAAATGAACATCCTAGTGCAAACACCAACATGGAAATGGGTTCTGAGGAAGGACACAAGTAATAAGCAATGAAATTGCCCGTCAGCTACAGGAAGGGTAGGTGGAGGGGAGGGAGGGAAATAATGTGATTATTGTAACCAAGAAAGAATGTTCTAAATTTACTAAATAAATTAATTCAAATGGGAAAAAAATTTAAAAAAATTTCTGTTGCTGGCTACTATCATTTACCCATTGTTTCGGTCTGAAATGTTGGTAGTAACTGTTAAGTCTCCTTTTCCTTCACTTATATCTAATCAGTTACCAAATCCTCTCAATTCTAGGCAACTTTCTCAGACATAAGTTGCATGGAAGGGGTCAAGTTATACTAGTAAGAGGGAGTTTTCTAACCTGGATTTCCCTATGTCAATGAAGCCATAAATATAATCTTATTCTCTTCTTTATTCCAATAGCCATTAACGAAATATCCACTACCAGGTCTTTTTTCCAAACTTCCATCCCTTCATTCAGTTTATGGTGACATAAATTATAGGACTCGGAATTACATTTCTCAAAAATCACTTACCTACTTCTTCACTTAGCATGTAAATTCCTTTACAATATGGCACAACTGTACCTTTTCGGACTTCTCTAAGTATTTGCTCCTGGTACAGTTCCCTCTAACTAACTCATTTATCCTTGCCCACTGAATATATCCTGCCCTTTCCCATTTCCATGTCTCTATGCTGCTCATCTTGTTTTCTGGTGAATTCCTACACGTCTCTTAAAACTCAACACAAAAACACCCCCTTCCTTCTACCACAATTGCTCTTTTCAAAGTTACCAATCTTGAGGCTGTTAAGATACCGCTGGCTCCTATTCTCCTCCTGCCTAGGTGACCACTCCTTCTCAGTCGGTTTCCTTTGCTAGATCCTTCTCTAGATCATGCCCTCTAACATACATGCGTGTGTCTATGGGTTCTAGTGTGGGCCCTCTCTTCTCCCTCTCTCCTTCACTTGGTGATCTCATCTCCCACAGATTTACCTGCCATCTTTCTGTTGACAACTGTCACATCTTCCTGTCCTATCTCAACCTCTCTGCTGACCTCCAGTCTTGCATTTACAGATGCCTTTCAGATATCTCAAAATGGATGTCCAGTAGGCATCTTTTTTAGATTTTCCTTTTTTTAAACCCTTTTACCCCTTCTGCCTTAGAATCAATACTATGTATTGATTTCAACCAGTGGTAAAGGCTAATCAATGGGAGTGACTAGTCCAGAGTCAGTTAGGAAGTATCTGAGGGCACATTTGAACCTAGGACCTCTCGTCTCTAGGCCTGGCTCTCAATTCCCTGAGCCATCTAGTAGCCCTGCCCAGTAGACAGATTAAAACTTAGTATGTCCAAAAGGAAACATCTCTTTCCTCCTAAACACTTCCCCCCACTCCTTCTTCTCCCCAGTCCCTCAGCCTCGCCTCCTAAGGGTCATCTCAGACCTCTCACTCTTTTACCGGCCAGAGCCACACAGCCCATCTGTTGCCAACACCTGTTTGACATCTACTGAATACCGTCCCTTCTCTCCTCTGACACTGCCATCATTTTGCTGCAAGCTCTCAATCCCCGTCATGCCTAGACCTTTGCAAAAGCCAGCTATAGGTTCTGCCTGCCTCAAGTGTGTCTCTACTCCAATCCATCCTCCATTCAACCACTAACATGATTTTCCTTAAGCTCAAGTCCAATCGTGTCTACCACCCCCTATGAAACAAACACTATTATGCCACCTGACCCAGCTCAGGCGATTCTGAGAGAGCCATGCGAATGTAGATGGCAAAACCTGAAAACCCCCCCATGAAGCAAAGCTCTGGGAAACACAAGCTCTCAGAAAAACTGAGAAAAACTCTTCTCCACCACTCCCTCCGGAACCGAATGTTCCTACAAAATCACTGATGTATGTATTTCCTTGGGAATCTAAGCTAGGTTGTTACAGGTTGATTTATGATCTACAGAAATCACTTTGTAGATTCAATGAGGTAAATTAGATTACACTGTACCACTTTATCAATTATTTACCTTCATTGTGTAAGTAGAAATTTATGCAAAATCCCCAGCTTGCTTTCTCCCCATATAAAAGTAGATGTAACTTTCAATAAAGTGCTTTTGGTTGCTATCAGTGCTTCTAGCCCACCTAAACCCCAATTGTGTCTGTGTCATTTTCCTTGTCACCTTTTGGGGACCCTAACTGATTCTGTCAAGCCGGCACTTGCTAGACTTGACAGGTTGATGCTTCAACTCTTAATCAACTATCACCAGTTAAAGATGTCTTGGGACATTCAAGGGAAGGGATGAAGAATGAGCTCCTAAAAATCTATTATGTCACCTGACCCAGCTCAAGTGATTCTGAGAGAGCCATGGAGATCTAGATCACTTTATCAGTTATGATACATACCTGATATAATCAAATAAACTCATATTCTTACCCCAAAATCAATCTCTCAGATAATTTTATTTAATCATTAATTCCTCTATCCCTGATTCAGGTGAAAGTCATCTTTTTATCTTCCAATTTCTCAAAACACAGTTTCCTGGTTTTCCTTTGACTTATCATATTCTACCATTTATTACATTTATGTACATTTTTCATCTTCCGCCCCCTTCCCCTTTACTACCATAAATAAAGTTCTTTGAGGGTAGTTGATTATAATTTTTCATCATTTTATCTCATAAATTGAATAAACATTTTAATCAATAGTCAATGTTTCAGTCACAAAGTAAATTCTATTCAGCTTACATGAGCTATTAGTATTAGTAGTAGCAACAATAATAATAGTTATAATGAGTTACTTTAGAACTTTCTTTTTCATTGGGTAAGAGTCTAGTTGATAAAAGCTGAGAAATCAAGGCTGGTGTCTAGAGATTTTAGCCTGCTAACAATCTGCTAACAATAAATGCAATCTCCTGCAATCCACTATTCCCTTCTACATGAATCTAATAAGTGAATAAGCAAAATTTTAGAACTATTTTCTTAAAAGACATCTATTTATCTACAAGAGAAATAGACAAAGTAGCAAATATTTTCAAAATCAAGAAATCTAGAATATACCTTTTCTTACTGAAATTGTAATACCAAATACAAATGAAGACTGTCCAAAGGAATATATATATATATATATATATATATATATATATATAAATGTAAAAGGATCTCTTGTGTCTGCCTGTACAGTACACAAAGCCATGGAGTGTTCTTAAGACATCAAGTCTGTCCTCCCTCCTTTTCCAAATAAAAAAGCTAAATCCTGAAAAGCTAAATGCCTTTTTGGCCTTTATTAAAATAACTAAATCATAGGCAAGGCAAGAAGTAGAATTCTAGCTCCTAATTACTTGTCAGTTTTTCTTTCGTTCTCCCTTTCTAAATAGATTTATATTTATCTTCAATTATAAACATTCATGAAACAATGCAGTATGCTTACTTATTAGTCCATTCACACTTGAACATTCTTGGTTAAATGATGTCTGGAACTTACTTTAGCAATTCATTGCTTTCTTGTTCACTATCTTCTTTTATATCTTCTGAAATAACATCTGACATATCAGTTGAAGTGGGCAGGCCTTTTTTTTCAATTGTTGGATTTAGCTCTTCCAGAGGAGGACTGTAGCGTATATCATTTTCCTTTTTAAACTTTTCTTTATGAAGTACAATGAGATTTTGTGAATCCTTTTCAGTTTTGTCATGTTCACTTTTGAGGGGTAGTTGCTGGAGGGATTTTGCTGAGATATTAAATAAGTTACCAAGGAATTGGAGAAAGCCTTCTTTGGGCTGTTTATCAATGTCTAGAGTCTTAGAATCTGAGGGTAAACTGGTAAAGTCATCTAGTTTTTTTGTGTCTTCTTCTGGTGAAAGATTAGCTGGTTTCTCAGAATGGCTCCTACTGTCCTCACTTTGGGAAATCTTTAAAAACAAAATAAATAAGAGATGGTAAATAAAAATCAATTTAAATATCTACATGGAAATATATACTTATATATACAGAGATTAATCATATTAATCACAGTTACCAGGTTTCACAAATTAAGTGTTGGCATATAACTATAATAAATCTCAAAGAAACATATGAAATATTCAAAAGCCAGTTACAATAAAAATAAATAACAATTTAATTACAATCCCATTTGATACATGTGTCTGGGGATAGCCTTTACTCTATGAGTGTTATAGTAATGTCTCATGTTACAAGGGAATCACTTTAAAAGACTGATATATATTAATTTAAGGTCGCCAAGGAATCAGCTATGTAATTCCTAAATGAAAAACTCAAGTCAGCCGTCAGCCCTTTTGGAGTTTAATTACAATAGGAGCAAGAAAGGAATTAGAGATATATAGAGAGAGAGAAAGGGGAGAGAAGGGAATAGGGCTTAAATACCCCCTCTGTTTAGGCTGGGCCAAAAGGCCCAAGCCCTTAGATAGCTGGGGCAAAGAAAAGAGATCAGTCCCTTTCACTCACGTGTCCAAAATGGAGAAACAGTCTCAGAGGCCCCCACTTTCAGCTTCCTTCAGAGCAAGCTTCCTCAGAGCCCAGGAACCACCGACCAAAAACTCCACCCCCCTTCAGTCTCCAGACCCTCCTATCTTTCAGGACACCATCCAAGTTGCCTCCCCTCAGTCCTCACATCTACCAATCACTCTTCATCAATTTCCCTGTCAATGGAGGCTCTCGCTTAACCCAGGACCGCCCAGAGGTTTCTGGCTTTTTGCACATGTCTGTTGAAGGTCATATTTTCCAATGATTAAATCTATACTCCTTTGCTACAGCCCTTTCTAAATCCTGTTAACTTGAGTATGGTAGAGATTGGAATAATTAAATTTTGATCTAGGCTGCAGCCCTTACTCAATCCTATTAGGACTGAATAGGGTGGAGTATCTCCATTGTATCAATTCTAAAATCAATCAAGACTCAAAGAAATTCCTGTTCTATGCTTAAGCATAGGTCAAAGTCCTTTCCATTGTTCAGCAAAAGGTTTTCTGTCCTAAAGTAATCTTAAGAAGGGAAGAGAAGGAACCTCCCATGCCAATGGAGTTCCCATTCCAATAGACTATCAGTAAGAAATTTTCCAAGTATGAAATATCCCAATGGTGAAATTTCCAACATTTATAAGTCTAAGGAAATTTGAGGTTTACAATCCCCCCTGATGATCATTGGGAGACTAGTCTCCCCATTGATCATTTAACATAATCATTTTGTAGTTCTAAATTCACTTCTAACTAAAGAAATATTCAATTTTCTAGGAGAAATTAGAATAGTGAGAGAGGAAATAGAAAAGAAAAGAAAGCAAAACCAATGTTTGCTAGGCGCATTGACAGAAAGCCAAATTAGGGGCAGTCCCTTTTGGCATAAATGTTACAATAAATGTTCAATCAAAAGTTCAGTCCAATCAATCACATCCAAAGTTCATTCTTGATCTTCTTGATGAAGTGTAGGTTTTTGGCATCTTTCTGCAACAGTTCATTCTCTGGATATAAAAGTTTCAAGCTTCTTTCTTGAAGATCTTTTCTTGAACAAAATCAAAATCTTTGAATTTTTTATAAAAGTAAAATCTTAAACAAAAGTCTTGGATTTTTATAAAAATAAAATCTCAAACAAAAAAAAATTCAAAAATTCTTAGATTTTAAATTAAAATACAATCCCCCCTGAAGTGAGTATTAAAAAAAAAATATCAAGTTTAGCTCAGAATGCAGTGTTCAGTTATGGGGTTGTATGTGTCAATTATCAAAAGAATAGAAAAAATAATCAAAAACATAAGAAAAACTCAAAATAGACCTTGTATAGGTCCAGTTTAAAGTAATTTCTATCCCACAAGTATGTAGGACAGAATGCAGTAATATTTCACTTAGCCATTTGTAGCCAAGACTACAGGAAGTTGCCATAATATAAGAAGAAAAGAATTAGAATTCTATTTTGATGGGGAAATGTCATTCCCTTGTCTGATTTTTTTTCCTTCAGAGATATAGGGAGCCAGCATGATAGTCAAGCTTTGTACTTGTTTGAGTACTTCGAAAGGAGTGTAGATACAAGGAAGTCCTACGACTTAAACATAAGTTAAGCGTCGCAACCTTGAGTCTCACTTTAATATTTCATGTGTGCTCTATTGGCACTATTCAGGTTTAGTCTGTGCTCCTTGTTTTTATCCCTTTTCCTGGAATCAGACACAAACATTAATCACAGTCCTATAATATTTTATCAATAAATGGCAGGTTCCCATAGTTTAAAGCTTTTAGGCATATATTGATATTATAGCAAGAGTATATATATTAACTTGTATTACTGCAGGGAAAAAAATAATATTAATATTAATTATGTGTACCTTCAGTACAAAAAATGAGAAAAAAATCAAATATTCTGATCAAAAAATAAAAAGAAATAAGAAAAAATAAGGGAAAAAAATCAGTAATTCAATATATTCTTGAAAAAAAAACATCCATTTGTCTATGGATTATTATCTCCAATTCATATGATAAGATAGAGTCACAATTCATATGATAGGATAGAGTCAATCAGTCTCAGCAGAAGATGCTTTCTTCACATGTGAGCAGTGAATCCAAGAGTCTCTTTCTCCAATCTTTATAGATGTTGGAGTAGTTAATAATATTTGGAATGGTCCTTCCCATGAAGGTTCAGTTGCTCCAGTTTGCTTGAAATTCTTGATATAAACTTTATCTCCTGGGTTCAGGTCATGCAGAGAAAAGTCTAATGGTCCAGCTTGTACTGCAGCTCCGGATTCATGAAGTTCACGTAGTTTGTGCTGTAACTCCTGTATATAGGAAGCAATAGTAATATCTCCCCCTAATAGCGATGTATAAGCCGGGGAGAAAGGCTTAGCCTGTATAGGCGGATGTCCAAAAAGCATCTCAAATGGTGAAATATGTAAGTCTCCTCTAGGCCTGCTTCTAAGATAAAATAGGGCCAGAGGAAGAATTTCAGGCCATTTTAAATGGGTCTCAGTGCATAATTTGCCAATCATAGTCTTAAGTTCTTTATTCATCCTCTCCACTTGGCCTGAGCTCTGGGGGTGATATGGAACATGGAATTTTGGAGTTATCCCCAAGCAAGAATATATTTGATTTAAGACAGAATCGGTAAAATGACTCCCTCTATCGGAGTCAATACGTGCTGGTAGGCCAAAACGAGGAATAATTTCTTTTAAAAGTATCTTTGCAACAAAATCTGCTGTGGCTCGGGTCGTAGGAAATGCTTCCGGCCATCTGGTTAGTTGATCTACAATTACTAGACAAAATTTATAACGTCCAGCCTTTGGCATTGTTATGAAATCTATCTGTAGGTGTTCAAAAGGTGTGTAAGCCAGAGGACGTCCCCCAAAGGCTTTTCCACGATATGCATGTTGGTTATATGCCTGGCAAATAGGGCAGGCTGAACATACTTTAGAGGCTACAGTAGTTATACCAGGGGCTATCCATACTCTCTTGACAGAGTCCACGATGCCCTGGGTGCCAAAATGACCATTTTTATGAATAGATTGGCAAATTTGGTTATAGAAACTTCTAGGGAGCAGGGGTTTTCCTTCAGGTGACACCCATACTCCATTAATTTGTTTTGCTTTAAATTTTTGTTTCCATTTTTCCACTTCCTTTTCATTATAGGAGAGTGATAAATTTAAATTATCAGTGGTTGTTAATGTTAAAATTAATCCAGGTCCTTCTATGGCTGCTAGTTTTGCAGCGGCATCTGCTCGGTCATTTCCTCTAGAGACAGGGTCAGAGCCACCTGTATGGGCAGAGCAATGAACTACAGCTAGGGCTTTAGGCAGTTTGAGAGCAGAAAGAACTTCATTAATAATTTCTGCATTAGCTATGGATTTTCCAGCTGAGGTTAAAAATCCTCTTTGGAGCCATAGCATCCCGACTGAGTGACAAATGCCGAAAGCATATCTAGAATCTGTATAAATTGTTGCCTTTTTATCCTTGGCAATTATACAAGCTTGTTTTAGAGCTATGAGTTCTGCTCCTTGAGCGCTAATGTTAGAAGGTAGTGAAGCTGACCATTCAGTGGCAAATTCTGAGACTACGGCAGCTCCAGTGTAACGTATGCCATCCCTCATAAAAGAGGAACCATCGGTAAATAAAATCAGATCTGCATTTTCTAAGGGAGTGTCCAAGAGATTATCTCGAGGCTTTTCTGCCATGGACACTAATGTTTCACAGTTATGTAGTGGTTCTCCTGAAGTGGGTAAATCTGGAAGCAAGGTGGCAGGGTTAAGAGTTGAACAGCGTTTCAAGGTAATATTTTCACTATTTAATAAGGTTATTTCATACCTTGTAATTCTCTGATCCGAGAATGCCTGTGTTCTATGTTTTACCAATAATGCTTCAATCTCATGTGGGCACATTATTGTTAATGGACATCCCAATACTAAATCAACGGTTTTTGTTACTAGTAAGGCTGTAGCAGCTACTCCTCTAAGGCATGGTGGTGCTCCTGCTGCTACTGGGTCTAGTTGGGCAGAATAATAAGCAATTGGGCGCTGAGAAGGTCCCAAAGTCTGAGATAACACACCAGAGGCTACTCCTCTTCGCTCATGCACATATAAAGTAAATGGCTTGTTGTAATCTGGGATGCCTAGAGCAGGGGCAGACATGATAGCCTTTTTCAGATCTGTTAGAGCTGACAAGTGTTCAGGCTCTAATTTGAGGGGTTCAGGAACTGAATCCTTTGTTAATGCTATAAGGGGTTTAGTGATTTCCCCATAGCAAGGAATCCATTGTCTACAAAACCCTGTTGCTCCTAAAATTGCTCTCAGCTGTTTCTTAGTGGTAGGAGCACTCAATTTTTGAATGTTCTCAATTCGTTTTGGAGAAATATAACGAGCACCCGCAGTCAAGATGAATCCCAAATATTCTACTTTTTGGAGACACCATTGAACTTTATCCTTAGAGATTTTATGTCCTCTTTTGTGCAATTCCAAAAGAAGGTGTTTGCTATCTTCTTGACATGTTTCTGCATCTGTTGAAGCCAAGAGTAGATCATCTACATATTTGATTAATTTGCTATTTTTAAATGTTATATTGTCTGTGTCTTGGCTCAAAATTTGCTCAAATAAGCTCGGACTTTCGACATAACCCTGTGGCAGCCGACACCAGGTATATTGTGAGCCCTTCCAGGTGAAAGCAAAAATATGCCTGGAGTTTTCATGTATTGGTATGGAAAAGAAAGCTGAACACAAGTCTACTACTGTAAAGTATGTAGCTGTGCTAGGAATAGATGAAATAATAGTATGTATGTTAGAAACTATGGAGTGTCTCTTTATAACGTGATTATTCACTGCCCTTAGATCCTGTACGAATCTATAGATGTGCTTGCCATCGGGTCCTTTTTTTGGTTTTTTAATTGGCAGGATGGGCGTGTTGTATTCAGATTTGCAAGGGATTATTATTCCCTGTTCTATTAATGAGTTAATAACTGGTGTAATACCCTCAATTGCCTCCTTTGAGAGGGGATACTGAGGGATAGAAGGAGGTGGGCTAGATTTAGTTTTTATCTGCACAGGAACAGCAGATTTGAGTAAGCCTACGTCAGAAGAAGATGTGGCCCAAAGAGACTCCGGTATATCTTTAGGTATTTCAAAAATGGAAGGTTCTTTTGCCTCCTGGTTTTCCGAGAGAAGTACAGGGAGTAAATTTAAAGATTCCTCTGGTACTTCTAATGATAATGAGCCATCTGGGGAGCAGGTTATTGTGGCTCTGAGTTTGCATAGAAGGTCCCTCCCCAGCAAATTTAAAGGGGAGTCAGGCATCAAAAGGAAGGAGTGTTGTACCTCCAGGGGTCCTACAGACACCATTCTAGGAGGAAGTCTTTTAACTCTTTGGGTTATTCCTGATACTCCCATTACATTCTCTGAGCCAATAGAATAACATTGTAAATCAGGTGTTCTCTTTAATACAGACCAGGAAGCTCCGGTGTCTAATAGACAATCATAATAGGTGTTACCCACTTTTAAGGTAACATGGGGTTCATTAGTATGGGGAGGGCAGTGGATAGGGACAACGGGTAGTAGGACATCAGGGTCTGGGAAATCAAAGGTTGTATCCTCTGATTCCTGTGCCCCAGCCCCCCCCGGGCACCATCATTGTGTTTGGGATATTCCTTGGGCACCCCCCTGAAGGGCACCTCTCTGAGGGTCATTAGTACCTCGAGTAATTTTTGGACGAGCGCCATTTCTCATATATTGTTGAGTATAATCATTAAAATTTTCTTCAATTTGAGCATTGTCATTAAATTCCCAATTCCTATTTCTATAATTCTGGTTTCTAAAGTTCTTATTTCTATATTCATTATAGTTATTTCCATAGTCATTATTATAATTTCTAGAATTCTGATTTCTATAACCATTATCATAATTTCTATAGTTATTATTTCTAAAACCATTATTAAACTGTGTATTCCTTCCACACATCTTAAGAAAGGTTCTACATTCCATCATTTTGTGGCCCTTCTTCTCACAGAAGTGGCAAGTAATGGATTGATAATTGGATTTCTGGAGAGGGGCAATTGTCGTTGGTTCATTATCATGCCCACTTTCTAATTTAGTTATCCTATCTATTACACATCTCATTTTTTTCTTCATTTCCTCCATGTCATCATTATTCTCTTTCTCCTTTTCTTCGTTTCCCTTAAAAACATATATAGCTGTTTTTCGCAATTCTTCAAGGTCCATATCTGACCATCTTGGGCATTGTGTTTTAAAATAATTTTTAATTACTTTGCAAGAATTATTTACAAAGATTCTTCTAACTTGTCTTAAACTATTCTCTTTATTTAAGTCCCAATCTAAGTATCTGTCCCCAAACTCGATAATTCTGTCCATAAATCTGGAGGGTGTTTCGTTTTCCTTTTGCTTAATTTTTTCCAGTTCCATCCACTTATCTGTACTGTCCGCACATTCCTTCATGGCTGTGAGGATGGCCTCTCTACAACGGTATAGTTGTAGATAGTCCTCAGGATTATTATAGTCCCATTCGGGATCCTGAGATGGCCAATGTGCTGCATTACGCCCCCGGGTTTTGTTGACATGAGCAATTATTTTATTTTTTTCACGTTCACTTAAAAAAGCCTGTAGTAAGCTCTCAACGTCCTTGTAAGACGGATTATATTGAAAAAATATGTCTCCCATCTTTTTTGTTACTAGAAAAGGATCTTGTTCATATGTGGGGATATTTCGTGTAAATTCATTTATTTCTTGGGGAGTAAACGGTATCCTATGTCTTAAAGTCACCACATCCCCATTTCGTCCTATTTCAGGTACTTCTCTTAGAGGAAACAGGCCTCTAGTTGAATTTTGCACCTGTGGGTCAGTTTGACAAGGACAGGTTTCTCTAGGAGGACAAGATCTCCCTTGCATTGGAATTTGGTTTTCTGTAGGAGAAGGAACATGAGAAGCTGGGATTGCAGGGGAAGGGTTTTGGGGATTAAATTCAGACAAGATTTGCACTGCACGAGAGAAGCAGTCTGTTAACTGGGCTATAGGGAAGGTGTTTTCCATCTCTATTTCAGGGAAGGAAATTTCCTCATTCAAAGGTTCAGAAACA
This sequence comes from Monodelphis domestica, assembly GCF_027887165.1. Taxonomy (NCBI): domain Eukaryota; kingdom Metazoa; phylum Chordata; class Mammalia; order Didelphimorphia; family Didelphidae; genus Monodelphis; species Monodelphis domestica. The sequence continues at coordinate 242,443,813 of NC_077234.1, forward strand.
GGTCTGTTTCTGGTAGAGTGGGTGTTTGCCCATTGATCCTGTAAGAAACATTTTAGATCTTCTAATTGGGCTTGCATTTTTTCCTCAATTTTTCCTATTTTATCTTCCATATCTCCCATTTTATCCTCAATATTTCCTATTTTATTCTCAATATTTCCTATTTTATCCTCAAGTTTTTCTATTTTATTCTCAATATTTCCTATTTTATCCTCAATTTTTTTCTATTGTATCCTCAATTTTTTCTATTGTATCCTCAATTTTTTCTATTTTATCCTCAATATTTTCTATTTTATCCTCAATATTTTCTATTTTATCCTCAACATTTTCTATTTTATCCTCATTTTTTTCTATTTTATCCTCAACATTTTCTATTTTATCCTCAATATTTTCTATTTTATCCTCATTTTGTTTTATTTTATCCTCATTTTGTTTTATTTTATCCTCATTTTGTTTTATTTTATCCTCAATATTTTTTATTTTTTCATCTCTAAATATAGTATTGAGGAGTACAAAAATGACAGTACCTATTAATATAAAAATTTGGAGGTATCCTTCATTCCTCAATGCCCCTACTTCTTCAGCTGCCATATAATTGTCAAAGAATGTAGTACTCATTTTTATATGTATATTTTGTAATTTCACAAAACACGTGGGGAGCAGGGCAAAGCAACAAACTTTCCACAGGGTTTTTTTTTTTTTTAATCCAGGAAGTTGTTCCTTAAGGGAAAGGATATTTAGAAACAGTTCTTCCAGCCAGGACTTTAGAGTCCTGTTGCTGAGATTTAAAAACAGCTGTTTTCTGTCTATCAGAGTCACACAGCTGGGAAGTATCTGAGGTCCGATTTGAACCCAGGACCTTCTGCCTCTAGGGCTGGCTCTCAATCCGCTGAGCTACCCAGCTGTCCCTTAAGATTAAAGGGAAGAAAAAGAAAAAACTGCTGATTCCAATTTAACTTAAGGAGAAAAGAGAAAAAGTTTTTTATACTCACGTGTTCTAGCAGCTGTGTCTTTAAGCCAAGTTTTTTTTTTTTTAAAAAAAAGACTAAGTGGTGAAACAGTATAGTAAAAAGGCAAGGAAAAAGTTTTATTGAGAGGATTCTTTAGACTCCCGTGTGGTCAGCCACAATGTTACAAGGGAATCACTTTAAAAGACTGATATATATTAATTTAAGGTCGCCAAGGAATCAGCTATGTAATTCCTAAATGAAAAACTCAAGTCAGCCGTCAGCCCTTTTGGAGTTTAATTACAATAGGAGCAAGAAAGGAATTAGAGATATATAGAGAGAGAGAAAGGGGAGAGAAGGGAATAGGGCTTAAATACCCCCTCTGTTTAGGCTGGGCCAAAAGGCCCAAGCCCTTAGATAGCTGGGGCAAAGAAAAGAGATCAGTCCCTTTCACTCACGTGTCCAAAATGGAGAAACAGTCTCAGAGGCCCCCACTTTCAGCTTCCTTCAGAGCAAGCTTCCTCAGAGCCCAGGAACCACCGACCAAAAACTCCACCCCCCTTCAGTCTCCAGACCCTCCTATCTTTCAGGACACCATCCAAGTTGCCTCCCCTCAGTCCTCACATCTACCAATCACTCTTCATCAATTTCCCTGTCAATGGAGGCTCTCGCTTAACCCAGGACCGCCCAGAGGTTTCTGGCTTTTTGCACATGTCTGTTGAAGGTCATATTTTCCAATGATTAAATCTATACTCCTTTGCTACAGCCCTTTCTAAATCCTGTTAACTTGAGTATGGTAGAGATTGGAATAATTAAATTTTGATCTAGGCTGCAGCCCTTACTCAATCCTATTAGGACTGAATAGGGTGGAGTATCTCCATTGTATCAATTCTAAAATCAATCAAGACTCAAAGAAATTCCTGTTCTATGCTTAAGCATAGGTCAAAGTCCTTTCCATTGTTCAGCAAAAGGTTTTCTGTCCTAAAGTAATCTTAAGAAGGGAAGAGAAGGAACCTCCCATGCCAATGGAGTTCCCATTCCAATAGACTATCAGTAAGAAATTTTCCAAGTATGAAATATCCCAATGGTGAAATTTCCAACATTTATAAGTCTAAGGAAATTTGAGGTTTACACTCATAAACTATTTATGTTCCCACTACACCTTGCCTCCCCAAATCCTAACTAGCAATTGTAATTCTTTGTAAAAAAATTGTATTCCGTGACTAGAAAAAACATTTTTTAATCATCAGCAAAATATTATCATTACAAAGATAATCTTGCATTTCAGGGAGCTAAACAATTTCCCAGAGCAGTTCAGATTGCTTTGCAGCTCTGGTTCCATTCTGGCCTCAAGTTACAATAAAACAAATCATTATTCATATAAATTCTATGGCCGCATAGTAAAGAAAGTGAAGTTAGATACATCAAAGAGCACATTCTTCATTTTGTTTCACAATGATCAATACATTCGGACAATTATGGTAATTTCCATTAAATTTCTTAACATTCAGTTTATATATGTATTTGTATACATTCTCAACAAATTGTCACATGTAATATACATTATTCTTAAAATAAGAGATTAAATTAATCAGAAAGAGGGCCCCAAAATATTATAATGGTAGAAGAGTTAAATTATCTGAATGCACTGCTAGAACCATACAAACCAAATTTCCTTTGCAAATATTTTTCAAAAAAAATTGCTGGTTTTCATCTGAAATAAAAACATTTCACAGGATGAACTACAATCCAGTAAACATTTATTCAACTATTATGTAATAAGCACTGTGCTAAGCACTAGAGATACAAGAAACAAAAGATAATCCCTGCACTCAAGGGGCTCACAATGTAATGGGGAGACAACAAACAAACAGAAGTACATAAACTTTATAGAGAATAGATAGTAAATAATTAATATTGGGAATGTACTAGAATTAAGAGGGTTGGGACTTAAAGGAAGGGGGCATCGAAAGTTAAGAGGAAGAAAGTTTGGTTCACAGAACAGCCAGGAGGTCAGTGACATTGGTCCAGAAAGCATATGTCTGAGAGTCAGGTAAAAGGAGAGAGGAAAAGCAGGTCTTTGAATGTCAAACAAAGAATTTTATATCTGATCCTGAAGAGGAGAGGGATTCTAAATCCACCCAAATAAACTCTCAGGTTCCACAAGGAAATGCTTCTCCTGTGTTTCACAGGCTACACTAATCCTCCCTGATCTGACTAATCCAAATTTATACTATCTAAATAAAAACTACCGCTTTATCCTCAGAAATCTTAACTTCACCTTCAAATTCTAAAATAGCAAAGGCTAGCTGGTTGAGTCTCAACAAGAATCAAGTTAGGACTCTGAATCTATTAAACCACAGACCAGATTTTTCTTTGGTCTTTTCAGTTAAACAATCTATAAAACCACAATAGATAGTCAATAGTGTTTCCCAAGTTGGGAAAGGAAAACCCTGAGCTCCTTCAGATCTTTCCCTCAGACAGAGAGAGGCAAAGATGTTCCCTCCTCCAGCCCTGAGAGAGTCCCTGAGAGTGTCTCTGCCAACTGCCAGAGAGTAATTGACATAGAAAAATGGTTATAACTGTCAGCAGTTGAAATTAACACACTCATCTCTGCTTCAATCTCCAGTTCTTTTCTCAAGCAGCCAATTTAATTATTATCTCTAAACTAACAAAACAACACTTATTTTCTAATATCATCCTTACAGAGGCCATCCCTAATCCACTTTTTTTAAACCCTTACCTTCTGCCTTAGAATCAATATTACATAATTGTAATGTTAAGTGGGGTTAAGTGATTTACCCAGGGTCACACTGCTAAGAAGTATCTGAAGTATTTGAACCCAAGACCTCCCATCTCTGGGCCTGGCTCTCAATCTACCCCCTAACTCACTTCTTAAAGGAGGTGAAAAAAAGGTCTACAGATATTACATGTTGCATGTGTATTCAGATTATTTCAAAGTATTGATCAATTTTGCCCTTTTTTTCCTTTTTTTTACTCTTTAAAAAATACTTTTTTATGGGATGGCTCTTTGGGAGGGGAAAATGACAGGATACCTATTTTAAGAAACAGAAGTTATCAATAAAAACTTATTTAAAAAAGTAAATGTGCTAAGGTCCCTCCTCATTACCATAAAGCATCTTGAAAACATTTCAGCTAGTTGGGTTTTTAAGATTTTTTCTTCTTTTAGGTTAAAATCTAAATGTAAGCTCTAAGTCTCACCATCAGGAGTACAGGTTTGGGATCAAATAACTGAGTCCTAGTTCTTCCACTTACATGCCAGAAGGTGATTCATTTATCCTCCCTGAGTTTTAACTTCATTATGTAAAAAATGAGAGTAATACTTGTCTTTCTAATACCTAATTTCTAATACCTAATACCACTTTCTTAGGGGTATTGTGAAAGTGTACAGCCAACTGTGAAGCTCTATATAAATGCAAGCCATTCTTAATATTACTAGTTTTTATCTTGTTTATCAGGGGCTGTCTGGGTCAAGAGTCTTTTCCTCATAAATAAAAAAACTATTTGAAAAGCACAATTTCTTTTCAATGAGGACATAGGTAACTACTCTGTAATTCAATACCCATTTTTAAACATAAATGGATATGGGGCATGTAGGTGGCTCAGTGGATAGAGAGAACCAAGCCTAGAAATTGTACTGGGCTCAAATTTGGCCTCAGACACTGCCTACTTGTATTACCCTGGGCAAATCACTTAATCCTGATTGTCTTAGCCTTTAATGCTTGCCTTGCAAGCAAGACTCAGTATTGAATCTAAGACAGAAGAAGGTAAAAGCTGGATAGACACAATCTAAAATACATACCTTTTTAAGACACTTCAATAACTATTAAAATCTCAGCTTTTAATGTTTTTCTTTTTTTAAATATGTCAAATTTTACCCATCCTCCCTGAAACATATAACAAGAAGCATGAGAACAAGTAGTTACTTGTAAAAATAGATAAAGTTGTAAGGGCACACATATAAAATATCTATAAATCTCCTTAGAATTCTTTACATAGTCACAAGATGATCTTGTGAAATGATAGAAAATAACCTGAAAAAAATTAGGATAAAGAGAAATAAAGGTATAATATACCCTCTGGCAAGATCAATCAACTCTCAAGATGGAACCTGTGAAGACAGGATTAACTTTCCTATTGTTTTTTTTTTAGCTAATCAAATAAAGAACTTAAAGTACCCCTATTTAACACTAAGAGTTCATGAGTCACTTATTGGAGAAAGCTCACACCTCCAAAGGCCACTAACCTCCTCTGGGCAGTGCTAGGCAAATTGGGAGGTTGTGATTGGCTCCCATAAAGTGGGGGAACAACAGGAAGTGATATCAAGAAAGCTGTTTTTAAAAGGCCAGCCCAAGGACTGATTCTCTCTGCATCAGCCAGCTGGGCTGGAGGAGGACTCTTTGATTCCTTGACTTTTGTAAAAATAATAAGCAATGAATTGATTATGGATTATAAACTTATTAGATACTCTGCTTGCTGTGCTTACAAAGTATCTTCAGTTTATATCAGTGAAGTGAAGCTCATAAGTGAACTTCTCTTCAGGGCCAGGTGCAAGGATGCTAAGGAGATTCTTGTTATATAAAAATAAACTATTTATTGAGAATATAAGGATAAAAAAGGATTTCTGACTTGAAGGGATTCTAACTCCACCCAAATAAAACTCCCTGGTTCCACAAGGAATCGCTTCTCCTGTTTCCACAGGCTATACTGATTCTTTTTCACTATCCTACAATAAACTAACACTATTATCCATATAAGAAGTATATAATTCTCAACTTTGTCTCCAAGTTATAAAAAGATTAGCTGGCTGAGCCTCAGAAACAACCCAGCTGGGACTCTAAGTCTTAACAGACTCAGAGTCCAAACCAAAGGCCAGGTCTTTCTTTGGTCTTCTCAGATATAAAAACAATTTATGTAACACAGCAAGAGACAGTCACTAGTGTTTCCCAAGTTGAAAAAAGAAATCACTTAGCTCCTTCAGGTTTTTCCCTCTTTTCCTTCTACCTCAGAGAGTGAGGAGAGAGAGAAAAGATGTCACCTGTTCCCACCACTCGGAGAGTGTAACTGCCACACCCTCAGAGTAACAGCCATACACAGAGAAAGTAACTGCCACTCTGAGACCAACTGCCACAGGAAAAAAAAAAAGTTAGACTGTCAGCATTTGAAACGGACACTGTCTCAGATGTGCTTCAAACTCCAATCCTTTCTCAAGACACCTTCTCTACTTCTTATCTCTAAACTAATATAACAAGACTTAATTTCTAATATCCTTATACTTCAGAGGAGACTTTTTCCCTGGATCCTGTGTTGGCTTGCTAGGTGTCTGGAGATTCCTGCCTTGACTTTAGAGGAGGCTGTGCTGATGGACTTCTGGCTGAAGACTTCATGAGGAAATGGAGACTTGAGGAAGCCTCCTGCCCGGGGTGCTGAACAGGACTTCACTTACCTGGAGAAGCTCTTAGGACTGGTAGGTTTGTTAAGAATCTGTGTCTCTATCTACATTTTCTTCTTTCACTCTGTCTTTCCACCTCTTTGAAAATAAAAGCTGCTAAAAGTAATTTTGACTTGAGCTATGATATTTTAAAATCAGCAACCACAATATTATTTTATAACTCTCTTATTGAGTCAAAAATCGCAATTTTAATCTTTATAAACCAAAGTTTTTATAATAAAATATCTCCAAAATGCATTGCTAATTAAAAATACATTCCTCTGGGGGAAATAAGGTAGCCAAGTCTATGTAAGCTACCATTTTAAATGTAACACTAGACAAAACTAACTCAGATTCAAGGTATTCTAAAGATCTCTATTAGCTCAAAACCATAACTCAAGATCCCCAACTAATGTGTTTCTAGACATCCAAATGATAGAAGTAATTCAAAGCTAAGGAATTTATGAAATAGTACAGAAAGAAGAGAAATAACAAACCATCTCCCACCCCTCCCCATAACTTGCAGTACAGTAGCCAACCAAATATACACGTCATTACTAGAAAGAGAGAATGCATAACAAAGAACATGTGGCAAGAAACAGAGGAAAAACTATGGCTAGGGTGCTCATAAGAAGGGGCAGCGCATGCCTTCATCTTGACAGGGCTGCTGACATCTTCTTGTTCCTATGCTGGGCCCACTCATCTTGTGTGGGGAACAGTCCCTGCAAGGTGTACAGCACTTCCTGGGCAGCCTGGGGAAATATTCTCTGCTTCCCACTCCTGGCTTCAGCCAGTCCTTAGCTGAGGTAGCCTACAAAAAAGAAATCTCTATCTCTTTTTTAAAGTCAAAGCAAGATTATTTTTTATAAGGATAATACATTTACAATCCAGTCATTGGGATGCTAGGGGGAAAAAAAGCTCATACCAGTTTTCCTCCCCCATAATACAAGTCTGTTCCTTCAGAGCCCTGGCTGTCAGAGGTATTCTTCTTCAAAAGGATAGGATTTACGCCAGAAGCCAAGTCCTTTGGAATACAGAAAAATCAATATTACTATTAGTGTCCATAAGTAGCAAATACAATTTTCTAACTTTCCCTTTCTGTTGCCAAGGGCACTGTATCTGTCTTCTGCCACTATTAGACTTAAGGTCCAAGTGATCACCTGCTTAAGAGGAATAGCAAACCTTACCTGTTCAGCATTATTTTAGAGGGAGCCCTTCAAGTCCTCAAGAATTCTCTAGGTCTGAGCTCTACCAGTTTTGCCAACTCTCACTGTCTTTTTGTTCATCCATGCAAATGAATGGAAAGGACAAAAAGAAAACAACAAATGCCTTCTGGAATACTGTTTTAGGCATTGTCCTACACCTCCTCCATCTGAAACCTTTGTTCCAAATTCCTGCCTTTATTATGTTATGTACTATATATGTGTTTTTATGTAGCCTTCATCAAACTTATTCAGACAATGAACCACTACATTCTGAGCCAAACCGATGATTTACATTACAATTTAAAATAGTACTATAAAATGCCAGGACTCCCAGTTAGGAATAGGAACCTATGATTTTTTTTTCAAAGAAGTCAAGTAATTTGTGACATTTCAATATGGAACTGACTAAATATAAATTTTGACCTCGTAACTTAAGACATTATATTCCAGAAAAACAACAACAACAACAACTTTTTCTTTCTCTTTCTCTCCCTCCCCATAAAAAATTATTAGCTCTTTTCCCATTCCCTAATCCATATACTACTTCTGACTTTGATAATATTTTTCATATTCACTTGGCAAGTAAGACACTAACAGTATATAAATACAATGGTTCTCTAGTTGTAGTTTATTATAATAATGATAGGAAGCCAGAAGGGCAAAAGAGAACATTCACCAGAGGGATTTTTTATAAACATAAAGCTGAATTTTGTTTTATTGCTTTGGCATAGAGAACTACTATTTTAAATTTCTACATGCACATATGCTAGCATAAACTATGCATCCATGCTTAGAATAATGGAGATCAAATAAATACCAGGGCAAAATAGCACAAAGATTATTAATAGGATATTTTATTTTTAGATTATGCAACTCAGCACCTGTAAGACTTAAACCATCAATGTTCAATAAGGCTGTTAACATTTTTAATTATCATTTTTAAATAAATCTATATTTTGCCCCATATGATTTTTTCTTTACTTTTTCAAAATAGACTGAAGTCCATAATGTAGCAATTAAATCTAAGATAGTCTGAGGCACAAAGTTCCAAGCATGAACAATTTATTATTAAAGTGTGAATTTATCAATAAAAAGGATCTGTTTCCCAAATAAGACCTTATGAAGGAACTAACTCTCTTTTATACTTTGGGATAACACAGACCAAAGAACAGGATTTTTGTGGGAGGAACACCTTAAAATTGGTTTAAAGAATTAGACATGAAGAGTGAAATCAATGGGATAGGTTACAGAGCTAAGGCATGAAAGACAATATGATTGGTTGGAAACCCCCCCTTCCCTACTGTGATTAAGAAATATTGTTTGAGTCCACCTGCAAGGTAACAGATAGTGGGTCATAATTCTTTGGATAACAAGCCTGACATCCTCCAAAGGTTAACAGATTTCCCTGACAAAAGAACAGAACAATGAAGAGAACTGGTTTTCTAAACTTAACTTATTAGAGGAAAGTGGCATTTCTGAACTAAAACTCAAAAATAATGAATCATGACCTGGGAAATTATAGGACAAAATCAATTAACTATAAATAGAATCAAAAATCAATCAGATTATTTTAAGCAACAGCGAGGTGGTACAATGAAAAAACCACTGGGCCTGGCATCAGACATTTACTAGCCATGTGAACTAGAGCAAGTCATTTAGCCTCTGTCTGGGTCAGTTTTATCACCTATAAAATAAGGGTAATAATAGCACTTACATCCTGGAGCTTTGTAAGGTTTGAATAAAATAATATTTGTAAAGCACTTGGCATAGTATCTAGCACAAAGGAAGTGCTATATAAATGCTATTATTATTAATATAAAATCCATTTTTTCACTGCCCTAAAAATATTCCATGTTTATTATCATTTTTATATCTTTGCTCTTTTTTATTTCCTCGAACCTCTAATGCTCTGCCCTCTTCTAAAAAAATCTGAAGTCTGTCATGGCAAATTGGAAAGGGCTCTGAATTTGGAATCAAGAGACTCAGTTTTGCCATCTGTGTTACCTGGATGACTCATTTAAATTCACTAGTCTGTTTCCTCATCTATAAAATGAGAATAATAGATTCAAATGACCTCAAAGCCCCTCTCTCTCTTCTATAGCTATGATCCCACTTAACTATTGAAGGTTCAGTTCAAGGGCCATATTTCTTTCTCATTTGATTGATTTTTTTTGTTTTTTTCATTACCATCTTTCCTGTATAAAGTCATTTATGAACTTTTTGTTATTCAGTAGCATCTGACTCTCCATAACCCCACAGAACATGGAATCCCAGGTCCTTCTGTTCTTCAATATCTGCTTAAGTGTCTATTGTAATGATGGGGAGTAGGACAAAAGAACCTTTGGGGGAAATAGAATGTTGAGAGCTCTATAGGGGCATGAGGCAGGAACAACAGTTGGAATCTGGACAAGGACTTCTGGGAAATTCTTCTGAGGCGGGGGTCTTGAGTGCTGAGATACAGAAGGGAGTGGAAGGAGAAGCTGTTTCTCTGGGCCATTTTGAATTACTGACTGGTCCATTGCTTCTGCTCCTCCTGCTGCTGCTGCTGCTGCTGCTGCTGCTGCTGCTGCTGCTGCTGCTGCTGCTGCTGCTGACTGGAGCCATTCTCCAGAGGCTTGGAAAGTATAAATTATTCTTTCCCTTACATTGCCAACAGCTGAGTGCTTGTTCAATGTTTGCCTTGGAAGTCTGGGTGTGTTTCCCTTAGGCAAGAGAGCTTTTAACCTTCTTAACTCCCTGTCCACCTGGCAGGGGAAGCAAGCTGCTCCCTGGTGTTTTACCCCTAGGGGGAATGGGAAGGAAGGTTACTCTTCCAAACAGGAAGTAGAATTGCAAGCATGGCTCACTCTATGAAAGAGCAGTGCATTTAAAAAGCTCCCAGTTGTAGGGTATCTTTTCTTCCTACTGTCCCTGGGTGCACTGGTCCTTGCAATTAGCTTGAATAATCCTGAGATTCAGGGAAGAAATTCATCTCCCTACACCCCCTTGCCATTTTGGCCTGCCCAATTTCTACAATACATTCAATAAGGGATTTCTCCACACTATGTTCAACGCAGAATTCTCCCTCACTATGGGAGATCCCAGAGGTGTGACCAAAAGGAACCTAGATGGATAATGATACTGGGGAGGGGAAGGAACTTTAAAGAGTCTGGAGGAGGTTTTTAAGCCTTTTCAGATTCCATTGTTTTTTGAAAAATCTCTGTATCAGAATTGGGGAAAAAAAGACTCTTGAATTTAGTGCCTGTATCCTGTCACATATATTGTATTTGCTGATTGCTTGTTTTAAGATTTTATTTTGTTTGTTAAATTCTGTTACACTGTCACTTTAACTTACTGTGTTTTGACAATTAGCTATATGTGCTGTTATATTGTCTTCATTTGTACCTCCCCATATGACTGGACTGGAGAAGATATCATTATAAAAGTACTTTTGAATTGTTTGTAACAAGAGGTGAGGGTCCATTTTGTAGCTAAAGTGAAGTGTTATAGCACTAATCCCCACCTCCATATTTGTAAAAATGTAATGGATGAGACATATAAAGACATGCCTTTTAAGGTTGTTCCAGTCTCATACCAGAGGAGCTGGGAAGGTTTTCCTAGTGCATGGTACCCCTGGATGATTCCCAAGAGGGAGCATTTCCCATGAAGCCTAAAGTAACTTCTGGATGATTTTTAACTATTCAGCTTAATCTACCTCCCACCAGAATGATCAAGATTCTTGGTGATGTTTTAGACCCAAAAGGTTTTCTTGAATTAGCTGTTATCCTATTGTTTTTTATAAAGCTCTTTTCTTAGTGAAAATTAAGGTATCCTGAGTTGATACATGTGTGTGTCAACACCCTCTCCTCAGAAGGGGTTTTATAATTGTCATAAAATTCTAGTTTTATAAAAGATAAGAAATTTGCTACCTCCCAGAGTCCCAGAAGTGAACTGCTTGGAGAAGGCACCATGGAGATGCCTGCAGAAACCTCACACTGCATAAAGACCCAGAATGAACTTTGGGTTGTAGTGAAATTGAACTGTGGGAGATTGTAACACATTTATTTTGTATGTATACTCTTATGCTGAAGGGGACTGCCCCCCAATTAGCTTTTTGTCAAAGTGCCTAGTAATCACTGATTTTGTTCTCTTTCCCTTTTATCCACAAATTATTGTAATTTATAAATTGGTTATGTTTACAAGATCCATTGGGGAGACTAATCTCCCAAAGGATCTCAGGGGGTGATTGTGTAATTAGAATCTGTTACACTAAAAACTATGATCCCCAGCAAAACTACAATTCCCTGCAACCTACTTTATTCCTGTTGTTACATGCTGACACAGATAGGAGATAAATTCAGTGGAGCTCCATCTCTCGATCTTTTTCCTTCCTGTGGTGGCTTTGGTGGAGTGGGCTTTTTTGAGCAGGTAGAAAACTTACTCACATGGTTCTCTTTTGTCAGATAATAAAATTTATAAAAATAATACTTGAAGTATTGATATTAATTTAAATCCTACAATATACTACAATTTGTTCAGTCAATTGCCTAAGTGATGGGTACCATGTTTGTTTCTAGTTTCTTGCTGAATTGCTATGACTATTTGAGGAAATATAGGTTCTTCTTTTTGTTTTTGATTTCTACCATACATGTGTAACAATGGGATATTTAGGTCATCCAGTATGGACAATGTAGTTAATTTTTCCATGTATTTTCCAAAGTATTTTCCAGAATGATTAAATCATCTAAAATCACAGCTTTGTGTGAGAAAATTTACCCTACCCCTTTGATGTCTCAAATATTACACTATTCTCTGGTGACAGCCGGCACATCTGGTATCCCCTGCACGTCCAGTCCAGTTTGAACAATGGCATGCAATGTGGCTACAGAGGGAGGAGCTAGTTGAACTTAAAAGGCTACATGCAGAAGTAGGTGCTGTTGGCTTCTGGGACAGAAACAGATGAGATGCAGGAGGCGCTTGCCTTTAAGGAGTTTAAGTCAGCAAAATGGATGCTCATCCATCTTTTCCTTTCCGATTAATAAAATCCCTGGCCGGTCTCTCAATTTTAACCATGATAACTTATCTTCTGTGGATTAGTGTACTGTTTTCTCACATGCCTTCTCATTGATAGAGAAATTTTTTTCCATCCTTAATAATTTGGTGAGTATGAAGTGAAACCTTATGAGATGTTTTAACGTTCATTTTTCTTATTATTAGTGAAGTGGATGATGTTCTTGTATGGCTATTATTGTACAATTCTTCTGAAAAGTCTTCAAATTCTTTGACTACATGAAGAAATATGCAATATGAAATAGTAGAGAACTTGACGTGGTGTCAAGTTGACTATATACAAAAAAACTTATCTCATATTTATAAACTCAGCCTCAGTTCATAAAATGGGCATAATATTATACCTGTATTGCCTACAACACAGAGGAGTTGTGAGAGTTAAGTATATAAAACCCTTTGTAAACTTTAAAGGACTAAGTAAATTCAATCATATTATGAAGCCTTTCTTCAGTTCTTGAGTCAACATTGGTCTCTACCTTCTCTTAATTCCTCTATCCTTTATAGCCCATTTTGTTTAATAGGGGATTGAGACTAAACTAGTAGTGTGCCAGAGCTAAATCTACTCAGCTTAAGAGAACCTAGTTAAATTTTCAGTGTGAGCTTTTATATCTCAGAAATTGGCAATTGCTATAAATCAGGGTTGACTTATTGTTTTACTCATCAAGATTTTTAAAAGGGTTAAACATGGAAATTAAATTTAAAAGTATTTCCCAAGAGCTCCCTTTAAAAAAATTTACCACGAGAGCCCTGTATTGCTCTAAAAACACTGTTTGACCTCAGCAAGAGTACAATTGAAAACTCAGGGAATGAAGTCATCACAATAATAATTGGCATTTAAGTAAAGCTTTAAGTTTTACAAAATGTCTTATCAATTAGAGACTCAATACTCCTGGACTTGACCTCTGATTTCACTGGTACAGGGAGCCTCAAGTGAGAACCTCCTCTAACAAGGCAGGTTCTTGAATTGCCTGGGGCAATAAGAAGTCACATTACTTGAATAGGGTCATATGGCCAGTTTCTAAGAAGAGACTGGAATGTAGCTATTACTGGCTCCGAGGTCAGTTCTCTATATACTACTCCATGCCATCTCTCCTAAAACACAAGGCAGCGCTTAATTTAATTTTTTCTTATAGTGTTTGAGAAGTAGTATACTATGTTAGAGAAATTTGCAATTATGATAGAAATCTAGTAACAAAGTTTTTTGAGCAGTAGCTATAAAATACCAAGACAAGAAAAGCCTTTGTATTTTTAATAAAATAACTCGGTATCATGGAATTCAATATCAATATTAGTAATACTGAAATCAATACCTCTGTGACCCTGGGCAATTCATTTAAAGCCTTTTTGCCTATCTTAAGAGTTGTTACTAGGTCAGAAAGAAAGGTTTTAAAAAATTTGAAAGAGACAATAAATACATTACTTCAAATAACAAAGAAACAGAAAAAAACTGACATAATCACATTTATAACAAAATCAACAATACCTAATTCCTTAAAATACCTTCTTATCTTCCTGGATACTCTTTCTTCTCTAGGTTTTCATGACATTTATCTCTTGTTTTTTCTCAAATATCTTACCACTTATTCTGTCTCCCATTATCCATGGGATAATGAACACTTTGACAAGTATGGCTCTGTTCTAGGATTCCTCCTCTTTTCTCACCTTCAGTTTACTTATGAACCTAGGATCTCTATGCAGATTATTCTCAGATCTACTGCATATATCTAGCTCTAATATTCTTCCCCTGATATTCAATTCTCGATCACCAAATACCTATTGGGAAATTCAAACTGGATGTCCCAAAATAGCATGTCCAAAAGAAAACTTGTTATCTTTTCCTTGAAGCCTGCTCTCCGTTCCAAACTTCACTATTCCTGCCAGGGGCACCACCATCCTTCCAGTCACCCAAGTTTACAAGTTCTGTGTCATGGGTTAGCTAGGTGACTCAGTGGGTACAGCACCAGGCCTGAAGACAGGATGTCCTGGATTCAAATTTGGCCTCAGACATTGACCAGCTATGTAAAACTGGGGCAAATTACTTAACCACCACTAACTAGTCCTTATCACTCTCTGCCTTGGATCCAATCCTTGGTATTGATTCTAAGACATAAGGGTTAAAAAACAAACAACAAAAACAACAACAACAACAACAAAGAACAACCTCTGTGACATTTCTGCGTCATCATTCTCACTCCACAAATCTAATTATTTGCCAAAGTTTGTCATTTCTATTTCCACATCTCTCCTATGTGTCCATTTCATATAGTCATCACCTCTCATGTAGCCTACTGCAATAGCCTCCTAATTGGTCTTCCTGTCTGTAGTCATTCCACTCCATCTTCTACACAGATGCTAAAATGTTTCTCCTCAAGGGCAGGTTTAACCATGTTATTTCTCATCCTCCTTCCCATCCTACCCACATGCATTCAACAAAATCCAGGAGCCTTGTATTACTTCTAGGTTCAAAGCTCTTTAAACCTGGGCCCTTCCCATCTTTTCAGAAGTTACACATCACTCATGTCCATGCACTTTTACAGACAAGCCATTCTAGCCTTTGATTGTCTCAAGGGCCTGGAATTCTCTCCTTTCCCTACTTCCACCTCTTAGAATCCCTGGCTTTTTCTCCCAAGACAACTTAAACGCCTCTTCCAGTTCCCCTAAATGCTAGTTAGTACCTTCCCTCTAAGGTTACCTGGTATGTACATTCTGAAAGTCTCTTGAATGATATAGTAAGTTGTCTCCTCCATTTGAATATAGGCTCTTTGAGGGTAGGGATCATTTCCATTTCTTCTTTATAGCTCTAGTACTTCACTCAGTGCTAATTAAGCACAACGCAAGAGCTTAATAATCATTTAATTGATGTTAAATTAGTTTCTTTCCAAGAGCTGCCAAAAATAAAATCAACTTACTTTGGAGAGGAAATTGACTCTCAGGTAGAAAAATGGGTGAAAAATGAACTCTAACCCTTACCCTTTTTCTGGTTAAACTTTGATTTTTAAAAAAGGGAGAGTTTTGATACCAAGTTTGAAATACCCTGCTCTCTGACTGAATTAAGTTGCAATTCACCACACCTTTTGATTGAATTAAGAACAAAGTCTGTTGCTTATCTGTCAACAAACTACTTAAGATAGCCTGAATGTGAACACTTCCCTGTCATCTTAAAGGCCAAACTAGAGGACTTCTGGCTTCCACAAAAGACACTTTTCTCTGTCCCTCATAACTCCCTGGCATTCAGAAGACCCACCTCTTGGCCAGAGTGAGGTCAGAGTCCTCCAATTGGAAGGGCTTTGAGAAGAAACATTACAAGGAGGATAAATTGGAACTGGAAAAAGAGGAAGAGGTGTCTTTCTGGCTGGGAACTGAAAACAAGAAGGGTGCATGAGCATGGCTCCACAACTCAGAGGAGGTTTTTGGTAAGGGAACCACACGTGGCTAGAGGACTTTTCTTTCTCTGACCTGCTTTTAAAATTATTTAATAAATATTTATAAATTAAGATCTAGAGAATTTTCATCTTAATTCAAAGATAACTAAAAAGGAGAAAAGAGGGAGATATGTATATTATACATACATCTCTCCAAATAAAAATGTATTAAAATTTAGATTAGCTCTATTTATATCTAATAATCTATGTTATTAGAATAAAAATTAATATAATCTATCAATTAATAGCTCTGATCCCACCCTAAGTAAAACATTCTTAAAATATAATTTTAATATAATTTTCTCTTTTTTCTTTTTTAAACTCTTACTTTTGGTCTTAGAATTGATATTAAGTATCAATCCCAAAAGTGTGGTAAGGGCTGTCTAGCAGGAGCCTGAGTGAGAGGTGATGACTATAGGAAAGGGATACAGGAAAGATGTGGAAATAAAAATGACAAGATTTGGCAAATGCTTAGATTTGTGACGTAAGGAGGAATATTCAGAGATGCCACAGAGATTTTTTTTAAATGCTTACCTTCTGTCTTAGAATACTGGGTATTGTATCCCAGACAGAAGAGCAATAAGGACTGGCTCTTTATCCACTTAGCCACCTACTTACCCCTAGGATATAATTTCCCATTGTCCAAAAACATTTTTTTGAATTTATTTCATGGTGCAAAAAAAAAAAAAGTCTATCATTTCCCCCAAAGTATATCATTTACATGCAGTAACTAGTTTAATCTCTTTAGGAATGAGACATTAATTCTGATGAATCAAAAGTAACTGATATGTTATGATGAGCTAACAGTCCTTGAATCCCAATTTCCTTAGAAGAGAAACAGGAATGTTATGATCTATCCATTAGCTCCCTTGTGGTGCTTCACTCCTTATCTGCCCAATAAGAAGAGCCTCCATTCCACATTCACTTAAGATTTCATAAAGGATAGACTAGTGATGTATTTGCATAGTGGCACCTTGATACACGAGGACCTTTGAGATATGAGCAGTGGTGGTCAGATATTTGAATCATGAGCTTCTGCCACCCTCCACTAGATAGGCTGCTGGAACATTTGGGCTCCCCAGTTACAGGAGGCTGCCTCCTTTAGTTCAGGGTTTATCTGGCCGCATGAGAATCTGTGCGGAATTGCTTTTGCTTGACACTGAAGACTTCCTCAAGAAGCACGGTGAGTGAGGATTTGGGGAAAATTAAACAGTTTATTGAGAAGACACATCCAGAAAAAATTGCAACAGGTCTTGGGTTGGAGCTGTGCAATGACAGTTGCACACATTACTGAAACTTTCTGAAAGGGAGGAAGAAACAAACTTCCAAGGAAAGGATTTTTGGGGGCCAAGATGGATTAATTGCATTTCCATTAATTTAAATGGGGAAATTCAACTTGACACACAAGCAAACTGAGTTACAATCTTGACCATGGAACTAATTAAACTTGTATGTCAAGGTATAAAGAATTCCCAGGTGAGAAAACTATAACAATGCATCACCACCTTCTTTGCTACAAGTCATAGAAAGTAAAGTCAAGTGACTTGTCCCAGGTCATGTAGCCACCACGTGTCAGAGGTGGGACCAGAATCTGTCTTCCTGGCTGGCTCTCCATCCATTATGTCATGACAGAGGATAAAAAACTGGGTCAGTCAGAGGTAGGATTTGACATGAAACTAATTCCTAATAAAAGTAAATACTTTTATCATCTAGGAGTGCATTTCAGGCTATGAGGGGTTATACGTGTGGTTCATTCTGCATTGTTCATTCATCTCATAGCCCTTTGTATTTTAAAAGGTTCTGATGACAGATCTAAACAGGATTTTTTAGAGAATGTTACTTATAATCACTGCATGTTTACTATGGCTTAGTTGGTATTTAAAGTTCGGACTTGGGATATCCCTGGTGTAGGGAACTCCAAGGTCAAAAAAGAAAACAATCAAACACCAGAGATAGCTCCCTCTGTCAATGTGGATTTGTAAAAATGGAGATTTTGAACCCCAGACTTCAATCCCCAGAAGTTCTTGGTGTTTCCCAGAATTCCCTATAATCTCACCCGAGTCCCCAGGTTGGTGAGATCACAATTGGTATTTAACTGGCAGTAACGCCTCCCTCTCTCTCTTCCATTCCATTGCAATGATATAGTAAGCTAAGCCCGGGGATTCTGAATTGGCTAATCAGTCATGGGCACGTGGTTATTACTGCGAATTTTCTTTATTTCTTGATTTCTAATAATCCTAATAAACCTGATTAAATAAAGTATTTTTATTAATATACTAATTTAATTTTTACAGATCCACAACTCTTCTGCAACGAATAGCCTTAGGGAGTCAGCTGGAGCCATTCATCAATCCATCAATCAAACAGCCAGGATCTATTAAGTGAATACTATAGCACTGTACTAGATATTGGAGACGCCAGAGACAAAACTGAAGCAGTCCATGACCTCAAGGATGTTTTTTTCCCTAAGAAGAAATATATGAGATGTGAAACACTTGCTCAGAGTCACAGAGTGAGTCTGTGCAGAGGCAGGACGGGGCCTCAGATCTTCCAGGCTCTCAGGCCACTTCTTGGTCCACTACATCACTGCCTCTCATACTATTAGAATTGGAATTTTTTGTTGTTCTTGTTCAGTTGTGTCAGACTCTTCATGACTTTGTGGGCCATGACACACCCATCCTGCCCAAGGTTTTTTTTGGCCCGATTCTATCCACTGAGCACCCAGGTGGCCCTTTTTTTCATTCTTTAATGTATTTTAATAATCTTTCTTTATATTGTGACCTTAAACACAAATATTTCATTGTACAAAGGACAAGAAAGAGGATGGTCTAAAACAGTGGTATAAAACTCAAACAGAAACAGATGCCTACTGGGACACTGCCTTAAAAAAAAACCTATAAATCAGAATTATGTATGTTGAATTTTGTTTTTTGCTTATTTTGATAAACATTTCTCAATTATATTTTAATCTGATTCCACCCAACTAGGAAGTTTTTCTCCCATGTGTTTGATACTTCTGGTCTAAGACACTTTGAACTGTTACAAAACAGAACTTCTGAATTTTCTTGGCAACCTAATTTTCTCAGAATCTAGGATGAATCAGTTTTCACAAGTTACCCTTGACTACTTCTCCTTTGTCTTCTATTGAAATTTTTATATTAAAGCACATCACTCTCACTCCCAAGATTGTTTTTTCTCACAAGGAAATTCCTACAAGACAAGTACCATCAGTGAAGTAACAACAACAAGGGTCCCAAAAGAGGCTTTAATGCAAGCACTAATAACTGAATAGGAAGGATATTTCCCTGAGAGAGATTTTTTTCTATTGGAAATCTAAATACTGCTTTGGAAGACATATAATCTTCCCCACCAATCCCCTAGAAAAATTAACCTGTACCCATTTTACCTAGGTGGCACCTGATCCTCTCATCAACAGAAATAATTCTCTCACCCCAAAGAATTCTGAATTTTTTTCCCCAGAGTTTTGGTGTACCCCATTAAGAACCTCTCACTCTGGATAAGAATAAGGTCTACCAAAGTACATCTTATTCCCAGAGCCATCTAGCTCTGGAAAGATGTTCCCAGAGAGAAAAGATCCTAAGTGTCTTATCTTTATGGGAAGCCCTCAGTCAATAGAAATATTTCATATTTTCTAGATCAACTTGAAAGTCTGCCCCTCCCACTTTGTCTTCTGTTTCCATCCCTCTGTCCCTATTTCCAACTGTTCTTTCTGCTTCTCAGAGTGAAAAAGCCGAGAATAAGAGATACCCAAATGGTTTTGCCTCAAGTAAACAATTCCTAGTAATAACTATACATTCTTGCATTGAATTGAATTAATCTTCATATGAACTACCTTAAAAATTCTTCAGAATTCTTCACAGAAAAATATTTTAATACATTATTTTTTATTTCTGAGAAAAATTCCAATTGAAAAATTACTTTTAATTGAATCTCCTTGGTGTTTTTTCTAGCATTATCTTTCATATAACCATAGAACACATAACTTGGACTAAACTCCAAAATAAAATATCTTAAAATCTGAGAAACTTAAAAGGCAGAAAATATAAAGAGCATAATATATCCTACTCTCTCCGTCTCCCTACTACCACACACACATTTGTAACTATACCTTTACCGGCTCTGTTGAAGATGCACTTTCCTTTTTCTGACTTATAATGACAGGCTCTTTTGCAGGACTGAAAAATAAAAACCATAAAAAATATTTTTACTTGAAATCAATACAACATATAAAATCACATTTATTATAATTTAATTGAAAACAAATATTTTGTACACATACCACTGATTCATTTACCAAATGTCCTATCAAGGAAATACTAATTTGAATTCAAATCAATCTCATAAATTTGAAAGTATTAGCTTTAATCATTTTTTTCCAGTCTATACATTGATTTACTGATCACGAGTATCATAGCAATGATACAACTGGAGAAAGTAGCAGTTGTTAAAGATCTGGTAGGTAGTTTTAATTAAAATATGCATTTATCTACAAACAGATTCATTTTATATTTTAATTCTGGGACTCAAAATGTATAGCACGCGGATTAAATAAGACTGTCAATAAATAACCATAAAAATCCTTGTTCTATTATTTAAAATGTTCTTTCTGCACAAAAAGTAGTTATTAAGTCACCACTATGAACACCATTTCCTTTTCTAATTATAATTTTTCATTTATTTTCAAATTTAAAATACTATTCATTCTTAACTTAAAAAATAAAACAGATTTCTATATGCATAGAAAAACAGGAAGATTATGAATAAAATTGCTATCACAATTCTGCATTTTCTTCATGTAAATATAAAATAAATTTAACATGTATCTTTCCATACAATCCTTCATGTTAATGGTTCTTTCAGACCTTCTATTCTGTTCAGTATATTAAGAAAATGCTTCAGAGAGGCGGAGTCAAGATGGCGGCATAGAGATACTTGGTCTAACAAGAATCAGGAATGTACTGGGAACTTTAACATTACTTCACCCATACTTAGTGCCTTAGGGGGAGATAAAGTTGTAAACTCCTTACTGAACAATGAAAAGTACCTAGCCCATACTTAAAGTAAAGCTAAAACCCTAAAGCTGGGTCTATTTTAAGATCTAATACAAAAAGGTGCTAAGTACCTATGAAGGTCAAATTAATCACTAAAAGGTCAGGCAACTTACAAACTTGCAAGGGATAAGCTTAACAAAAGAGGTGTGAAGTTTTAGTCTACTCAGGTGTGAATTAAGAATGGTCTGTCCTTTGGAAAACGTCTACTGTGATTGGTAGATGTGAGAGCTTAGGGGAGGTGACATAGGAGAAAATTCTCTTTAAAAGGAACTCTCTGAGAGAACTGAGGTGGCTGGCTGAAAATTCAGTTGCCAAAGCTGAATTGGAGCTCGGACTAGTTGGAGTAGCTAGATCTCTCTGAACACTAGAATCTTGCTTGGGACAAATCTTGTGGTGAGTGGATTAAAGACTGACTGGTCTCTCTCTTAAGGCTCAGGCCTAGGCCCTTCGTACTATATTTTTCTTATTCTCTCTCCTCTTTCCTTAATTCCTTATTTGTACTAATTAAAATCTCCATAAAAACCCAGCTGACTTGGGTATTTCATATTTGGGAATTTCCCCATGGCAACCACTTTATTTTTTATTTAACTCAAGACACTATCTTAAAACCATATTTTCGTGGTCACAGTTTAAGGCAACATTCTTTTGTCTGTAACAGTTTATGGCTGACCAAGAAGATCTTGACGAAAAACCCTCAAAAATTTCTGTGAAATCTCTTTCCTTTCTCTCTTTATTACTTGCTTTATCAGTCAATCTTTTTTTTTTTAAACCCTTACCTTCCATCTTGGAGTCAATACTATGTGTTGGCTCCAAGGCAGAAGAGTGGTAAGGGCTAGGCAATGGGGGTCAAGTGACTTGCCCAGGGTCACACAGCTGGGAAGTGTCTGAGGTCAGATTTGAATCTAGGTCCTCCCATCTCTAGGCCTGGCTCTCAATCCACTGAGCTACCCAGCTGCCCCCCTACAGTCAGTCTTTTTAAACATTGCTAACTCAATTTCAAAACACAGCTACAAGAGCGGGTGAGTAAAAAACTGTTTGATTCTCCTTAAATTAAATAGAATATAGCTGTTTTAAATCTTAGCAACAGGGCCCTAAGGTCCTGGCTAGGAGAGCAGTTTCTAAATAGCCTTTCCTTTAGGGAACAACTGCCTAAATTAGGATTAGGGAAACCTGGGAAAAGCTTTAGGCCTTGTCCTGCTCCCCACGTGTTTACTTTAGAAATATGTGAATACAGCCAGTTCACAACGTACTTAACAACTGGCTATTCAGCTCCATGACCAACCTTGTAAGATTTACATTCGTTGCCTCTCTAAGATTTCTCATACCATGGGGCTTATGGCAAAGTATAATCGACATGGTACTCCCCCTTGGGATTTTTATTGTTATAGCTGTAATATTGTTTTTCCTTACAAAACCCACTTCTCAGTCAAACCAACCGAGTGTTCCTTCTACTACTCAACAAAATGCAGAACTAAATACTCGGCTTAAGCTTATAGAGGAAAGTCAGGGAGAGATTGTAGCTTTTATGAGAAACATTTTTAAAAGAGAGTTAAGAACATTATCATAATCCCTGTCCCACCCTGCTCTGGACACTAACCCTCCTAGCCAACCCACTGCTCCCCCTGCCAACTCTGAATTAGAACCCCCTGCTCTTAACCAACCCACCCCTCCCCCTGCCCCATCGGCCTCAGAAAACCCTACTACTAACCAACCCACTCCTCCCCCTGCCCATGCTTCTGATCCCACACCCTCCACTCTGAATTCACAACCTGCCCATGCTTCCAATCCCACACCCTCCACTCTAAGTTCTCACCCCACCCATGCTTCAGACCCTACCACCTCCATCCTGAGTTCACACCCCACCCATACTGACCATCCTAATGTCTCACACCGTACTCATTCCTCCAACCCTAACACCTCTATATCCTTTCATACTTCTTCCTTTGCCCCTCCTTCCCACTCTGCCCAATTCAATTCCCACCTCTGATCTTTCTGGCACTATGGGACAATAACAAACCCTCTCCCTCAGTGTGCCCAACTCTTCTCTTTCTCATACCTACCCCATTGAAAATGGAGCAAGAAGCCTAGAAACAGAAACAGAAATCCTAGAAAAATTAGTGTTAGTAGATATGTGGAGAAAAATAAGGACAAAAAGGAATACAACCTTCTGTTCAGTGGCACATGGTACATTTGCAAAGATTGACCGTGTATTAGGGCAGAAAAACATTGCAAACAAGTTCAAAAGATCAGAAATAATAAAATCCAATCCCTCTCAGATCACAATGCAATTAAAATAATAATTAGTAAGGGTATATGGAGAGGTAATTAAAAAATTAATTGGAAATTAAACAATATGATTTTCCAAAATCAGTTAAAGAACAAATCATGTAAACAATTAATAACTTCATTGAAGAAAATGACAATGATGAGACATCCTTTCAAAATCTATGGGATGCAGCCAAAGCAGTAGTCGGAGGGGAATTCATATCCTTGAGTTCATATATTAACAAATTAGAGAGGGCAGAGGTCAATGAACTGGGCATGAAAATTAAAAAACTAGAAAGTGGCGGGGACCCAAGTGTCATGGCGAGCTCCATCTGAAGTCTTCGCGGCCACCGAATTCTAGACCTCGGTTTTCTTTCTCCTTCATCCCCACATCCCCAGCTTCATTCATGTTTGATCAAGAGGAAGTGAGACAAATTCCAGAATTTCAAGGGAAGATGCCTGCTGCATCTTGTGATTCACCTCTTGCAGACATAGAAGATATTGTGTCAAGAGAAGATTCAAAGCCTCAGGATAGATATTTTTCAAGAAAAAATATTGTTCCAAAGGTGCGAATACGTAATACTCAAAAATGTTTGCAAGAGGAAGATGATCCACCAAGTGATAGCACTATTCCTGGTATTCAGAAAATTTGGATACGGACATGGGGTTGTTCTCACAATAATTCAGATGGAGAGTATATGGCTGGTCAACTAGCTGCTTATGGATATAAAATTACAGATGAATGAGATGGGAATCGTACACTTGGAATACTGGAATGGCTAGCCTGAGCAAGGAAAACTCCCTTTGTGGTTTCTTAGAGGAATTGAGTAAAGAAGATCTGCTCTACAGACCATCTTTCGCTGTTGTTGAGGAAAGTAGATTGGGAATGGTGGAAAGTAAAGTAAAATGCAGGTTGCTTAAAAGTTATAGAGGATGAGCCACAATTATACTTATTAAATGTGCTTTTAAAATGTAGACTGCATTAAAATAAACTTTTAGTTTCTTCAATGCAAATAAAAAGTTACAAATAAGTTCATCATGAGAATGTAATTAGTCATTTGTTGTCTAAATACACACATGGCTCTGTAGCAAGGAATATGTTGGAAAAATAGATGTTATAATTGACTGCAATAGAGATCTAAAAATACATTTTCACATTCTGAAAGTTGTGTTGTCAGAGGTTCTGTGCACATAGCTTGCCAAAAAACCATCATCTGATATTGATTGTCTAAAAGACTTGACAGTGGATGAGACTTACTTAGATAAACCTATTCTATAATTAAGTTTTTTCTTAAAACCTCTTGAGAATGACTTATTTAAGAAGAGGTCTGAATTCAAGTAAGCATCCATAAAGCATTTACTAAGTTCAGAACACTGGGTTAGCAGCTGGAGAAGATAGAAGGACATAATTCCTAACAATGGTTCTTCTGCAAAATTTAAACTCACATTTACAAATATGTTCTGCATACTGAATTTTTTGTGTGTTGCCTTTAAGTATTTGTGAACTTAATTCTGATGTTATACTTTTAAAGACTATTTTAGATGTTTCATCAATTTAATAAAAATATGATGGATCTTGATCTCCTTAACTAAATTCAGATTATGTATCTAATGTTAGGCTGCATTTTCCTTGATTTTTAAATTTTTTTCCATTTTATAAACCCTAGAATCTTTTCTTGTTTTGATCATTCTATGAAGCATGAAACTACATGTTTTTTAAAGCAACAAATTGCTATGGATTATTGTTATTTATTTTGCACTGAACTGTATGTTGCATATCTAATTGTAAAATGTACAAATAAACAGTAAAATTAAAAAAGCAAAAAAAAAAACTAGAAAGTGAACAAATTAAAATTCCTCAGATAAAGATTAAATTAGAGATCCTAAAAAAACAAAGGAGAAATTAATAAAATTGAAAGTCAAAGAACTATTGATTTAATAAATAAGACTAGAAGCTAGTACTTTGAAAAAACAAATAAAATAGACAATTGGCAGTATCCAAGAGCCCCCGGTATAACTACCATAGCCTCTAAGGTGTGTTCAGCCTGCTCTACCTGCCAGGCATATAACCAACACACATTTCATGGCAAAGCTTTTGGTGGGCATCCCCTGGCTTACACACCTTTTGAGCACCTACAGATAGATTTCATAACAATGCCAAAGGCTGGACATTATAAATTTTGTCTAGTCATAGTAGATCAGATGGCCAGAAGCATTTCCTACAACCCGAGCCACAGCTCGTTGCTAAGGTGCTTTTAAAAGAAATTATTCCTATCTTTGGCCTGCCAGCATGTATTGATTCAGATAGAGGAAGTCATTTTACTGATTCTGTCCTAAATCAGATATATTCTTGCTTGGGGATAACTCCCAAATTTCATGTTCCATATCATCCCCAGAGCTCAGACCAAGTTGAAAGGATGAATAAAGAACTTAAAAACTATGACTGGCAATTTATGCACTGAGACACATTTAAAATGGCCTGAAATTCTCTCTCTGGCCCTATTTTATCTTAGAAGCAGGCCTAAAGGAGACCTACACATCTCACCATTTGATATGCTTTTTAGACAACCACCTATACAGGCTAAGCCTTTCTCCCCAGCATACACATCACTATTAGGGGGAGATATTACTATTGCTTCCTATATACAAGGAATTACAGCACAAACTGCGTGAACTCCATGAATCCAGAGCTGCAGTTCAAGCCTGACCACTAGACATTTCACTTCACAACCTGAACTCAGGAGACAAGGTGTATATTAAGAATTTCCAGCATACTGGAGCAACTCAACCTTCTTGGGAAGAACCATTCCAAATACTGTTAATTACTCCAACATGTATAAAGGTTGGAGAGAAAGAGTCTTGGATTCATTGCTCACATGTAAAGAGAGAATCTTCTGTTGAGACTGATTGACTCTATCCTATCACATGAATTGGAGATAATAATTCATTGACAAGCGGATACTGTTTTTCAAGAACACATCAAATTCCTGATTTTCCCCCTTTTTTTATTATTGCTTTTCTTTTATTTTGATTAGAATATTTGATTTTTTTCCCCTTTTACTCATCTCTGGTACTAAAGGTACATACAATTAATTTTTTTTCTCTCTGTAGTAATATAAGTTTAACATAACTTGCTATAATATCAATGCATACCCCAAAGCTTTAAACTATGGGAACCTGCCATTTATTGATAAAATGTTATGGGACTGTGATTAATGTTTGTGTCTGATTCCAGGAAATAGATTAAAACAAGGAGCACAGATTTAACCTGCATAGTGCCAAAAAGAGCACACAGGAAATACTAATGTGGACTCAGGGTAGCGACACTTGACATATATGTTGTCGTAGGACTTCCTTGTATCTACACCCTTTGTGAAGAACTCATACAAGTACCAAAATTTGACTAGCATCTGGCTCCTTATATCCCTGAGAATGATAAAAAATCAGACCAGGGAATGACGCTTCCCTATCAAAACAGAATTCTAGTTCCTTTTCTCCTTATAGTATGGCAACTTCCTGTAGTCTTGTCTTACAAGCGAAATATTACTGCATTCTGTCTTACAGACTTGTGGGATAAAAATTATTTTAATTGGACCTATATAAGGGCCTATTATGAATTCATTCTTGCTTACTCAACATTTTATTTGGTATTTTGATTCTGATTTTGAATTTTTTTTCTTTTTTCTCTTTCTCTTACTCCCCAAAGTTTAACTTTCTTCCATATTTTTTCCCTTTATATATTTTTGGTTGTTGTTTTGTTTTTATTATTTTTGAATTCTTTTAATAATTGACTCATATACTCCCATAACTCAACAATGCATCCTGAGCTGAACTGGATTTTTTTAACACCCACTTCAGGGGGGGATTATATTTTAATAAAAATCCAAGATTTCGAAACTTTTTCGTTCGAGAAAGATCTTCAAGGAAGAATCTTACTAACTCCTAAATCCAGAGAATGAACTGTTGCAGAAAGATGCCAGAAAACCTACATTACATCAAGATCAAGAATGAACCTTGGGGTATGGTTGATTGAACTAAAGGTTGATTGAACATTTATTTTGAATGTAAACTCTTATGCCAAAGGGGACTGCCCCCTAATTGGCTTTTGTCAATGCGCCCAGCAAAACATTGGTTTTGTTTGCGCGCGCTCTCTCTCTCTCTCTCTCTCTCTCTCTCTCTCTTTCTCTCTCTCTCTCTCTCTCTCTCTCTCTCTCTTTCTCTCTCTCTCTCTCTCTCTCTCTCCTATTTCCCCCTTATCTCTAACTATTGTAATTTCATAGCTGGTATGTTTACAAGACCCATTGGAGACACTAGTCTTCCACGGGCCTCAGTGGGGTATGGGAACTTTAAAACTATTCCATCTTAATCAGACCATTCTTTAGAAGATCTGATTTAGCTATTTCCTGATCAATAGCAATGGAGATACTTGGAATAACAGAATTAGGTCTTGAAAACTTTACATTCTCCACTCTTCTTAGTTTAACAAGATTAGGAAGGTCTGCATCAAACTCAATATTTAATTATATGAAGAAATTGCCTTCAACAGACATGTGCAAAAAAAAAGAACAGACCTCTGGGCTGTTCTAAGTCAAGCTAAGTCATCATTGATACAGATGACACACTGTAAAGTGATGTAAAACTGTCTATATAAGGCACGTCACTTCCTGTTTCTTCCTCTTTCCCTGGAGAGACAACTCTGGCTGGCAGCGTGCTAGGCGTTCCAACATCTTGGCATGGTGGTGGCTATTGTCTGAGTTTGGTGGTGAGTTCTGCCCTGGAACTGATTTCAGTTCAGGCATCTTAGCTGAGCCCCTTTGGAGGTCAGGCTGATTCTTTCTTCCTTCATACTCCAAAACCTTATTTCCTAATGTCCCTGCTCAGTACCAGTCAGGAGTGGGGGAGAAAACCTACTCCTTTCCTTCTTCCTTCTTAATCTCCTCCACTATCAATTAAAACAACATAAAATTTCCAGCTGACTTGGTTTTTTTTCATTAGGATTTTATAAATTAAATCTTTGGCAACAAAAATAATTATTACATTCATTCTCAGCCATAATTTTACCCTTTACAGACCTCACCTCTAATGAAGAGGAAATTAAGGCAATCATTAAAAATTATTATGACCAATTAAATGGCAATAAATATGGCAATCTAGGTCATATGGATGAATATTTACAAAAATATAACTTGCCTAGAAGAACAGAGGAAGAGATAGACTACCTAAACGACCCCATATCAAAAAAAGAAATTGAACAAGCCATCAAAGAACTCCCTAAGAAAAAATGCCCAGGTCCAGATGAATTCACAAATGAATTCTATTAAACATTCAAAGAACAACTAATCCCTGTATTATACAAATTATTTGACAGAATAAGCAAAGAAGGCTTTCTACCAAATTCCGTTTATGAAACAAATATGGTACTGATTCCAAAGCCAGGCAGGTCAAAAACAGAAAAAGAAAAATATAGACTAATCTCCTTATTGAATATAGATGCAAAAATATTAAATAGGATACTAGCAAAAAGACTCCACATAATTGACCATATTAACAAGCAAACAGACAAAAATCACATAATTATCTCAATAGAAGCAGAAAAAGCCTTTGACAAAATACAACATTCATTCCTATTGAAAACACTAGAAAGCATAGGAATAAAAGGGCCATTACTAAAAATAATGAACAGTATATATTTAAACCATCAGCAAATATCATCTGCAATGGGGACTAGGCATCCTTGTTTCACTCCTGATCTTATAAGATTATCACCTCTATTATTTAACATTGTACTAGAAACACTAGTTGTAGCAATTAGAGAAGAAAAAGAAACTGAAGGTATTAAAATAAGCAATGAGGAGACCAAGCTATCACTCTTTGCAGATGATATGATGTTCTACTTAAAGAACCCCAGAGAATCAGCCAAAAATCTATTTGAAATAATTAACAACTTTAGCAAAGTCACAGGATACAACATAAACCCACATAAGTCATCAGCATTTCTATTATCTCCAACACATCTCAGCAGCAAGAATTAGAAAGAGAAATTCCATTTAGAATCACCTTGGGAATCTATCTGCCAAGACAAACACAGGAACCATATGAACACAACTACAAAATACTCTCCACACAATTAAAACTGGATCTAAACAATTGGAAAAACATTGATGCTCATGGGTGGGATGAGCATAATAAAAATAACATAATAAACATAATAAAAATGACAATCCTACCCAAATTAATTTACTTATTTCGTGCCATACCCATTGAACTACCAAAAATCTTCTTTACTTAATTACAATAAAACCATAACAAATTTCATTTGGAAGAACAAAAGATCAAGGATATCCAGGAAAATCTTGAAAAAAAATGCAAAATAAGGTGGTCTTGCAATCCCAGATCTCAAAATATACTACAAAGCAGTGATCATCAAAACAAATTGGTAATGGCTAAGAGACAGAAAGGAGGATCAGTGAAACAGACTTGGGGTAAGTGATCTCAGCAAGACAGTCTATGATAAGCCCAAAGATCCCAGCTTTTAGGACCAAAACCCACTATTTGATCAAAACTGCTAGAAAAATTGGAAGACACTATGGGAGAGATCATATTTAGATCAACATCTCACACTCTACACCAAGATAAACTCAGAACGGGTGAATGACCTGAATATAAAGAAGGAAACTAAGCAAATTAGGCAAACACTGAAGAGTATACATGTCAGATCTTTGGGAAAGGAAAGACTTTAAAACCAAGCAAGAGCTAGAAAAAAATCACAAAATGTAAAATCAATAATTTTGATTACATCAAATTAAAAAGGTTTTGTACAAACAAAACCAATGCATCCAAAATTAGAAGGGAAACAACAAATTGGGAAACAATCTTCATTACAAAAACCTCTGACAACGGTCTAATTACTCAAATTTATAAAGAGCTAAACCATTTGCACAAAAAGTCAAGTCATTCTCCAGTTGATAAATGGGCAAGGGACATGAATAGGCAATTTTCAGTTAAAGAAATCATAAGTATTAATAAGCACATGAAAAAGTGTTCTAAATCTCTTATAATCAGAGAGATGCAAATGAAAACAACTCTCAGGGATCATCTCCCAACTAGCAGATTGGCTAACATGACAGCAATGAAAAGTAATGAATGCTGGAGGGAATGTGGCAAAGTTGGGACATTAATGCATTGCTGGTGTAGTTGTTAATTGATCCAACCATTCTGGATGGCAATTTGGAACTATGCCCAAAGGGTGATAAAAGACTGTCTGCCCTTTGATCCAGCCATAGCACTGCTGGGTTTGTACCCCCAAAGAGATAATAAGGAAAAAGACTTGTATAAGAATATTGCACTCTGTGAATCTTAAAAACTACTCAGACTGTACCTTAGAAGATTTGGCTTAGCTATTCCCTTATTGTAACAATGGAGATACTTGGTCTAACAAGAATCAGGAATGTATTGGGAACTTTTAAAATTACTCCACCCTACTCAGTTGGTACCTTAGGGGAAGATAAAGTTGTAAACTCCTGATTGAATAATGAAAGTCCCTAACATACCTTATAATAAAGCTAGAACTTAAGCTAGGTCTATTTTTGGATCTAATACAAAAAGGTGTTAAGTACCTGTAAAGGGCAAATTAATCACAAAAAGGTCAAGTAACTTACAAAAGGCAAGCTTAACAAAGAGGTGTGAAGTACTCAGAAAATATAATCTAACCAGAGAAGGTAAGAACCAAAGAAGATGAGAACTAAGAATGGGCAGTCCTGGAAAAAAGCATCTACTGTGTGATTGGTAGACGTGAAAATTTAGGGGAGATGACATAAGAGAAAATTCTCTTTAAAAGGAGGCTTAGGAACTGTTCAGGAGGCAGTTCGGAGTTAGGAGTTGAATTCTGAACTCAATTCAGGAGATTCAGTGGAGGACTGGAGCTTGCTTGGAGACGGTCTTGTGGTGAGTGATAAGACTGACTCCCTCTCCCTTAACTACTCCTTGGCTCAGCCTGAGCCAGTTAAATTAATTCTCTCTCTCTCTCTCTCTCTCTCTCTCTCTCCTTTCCTTAATTCCTTCTCTCTTATTTAATTAAAATCTCCATAATTTCCAGACTGACTTGGAAATTTTATTTGGCGACCATTTAAATCTAAATTTCAAGTCACAACACTAAAATTATCTTTACAGCTCTTTGTGGTGGCAAAAAAATGGAAAATGAGGGGATGCCATTCAATTGGGGAATGGCTGAACACATTGTGGTATATGTTGGTGATGGAATACTATTGTGCTCAAAGGAATAATAAAGTGGAGAAATTCCATGGAGACTGGAACAACCTCCAGGAAGTGATGCAGAGTGAAAGGAGCAGAACCAGGAGAACATTATACACAGAGACTGATATACTGTGGTACAATTGAATGTAATGGACTTCACCATTAGTGGCAATGCAGTGATCCGAACAACTTGGAGGAATCTTTAAGAAAAACCACCGTCCACATCCAGAGGAAACACAGTGGGAGTAAAAACACGGAAGAAAAACAACTGCTTGATTACATGAGTCTAGGGGGATATGGCTGGGGATGTAGACTCTAAGTGAACATCCCCGTGAAAACAACAACATGGAAATAGGTTCTGATCAAGGACACATGTAATATCCAGTGAAATTGAGCATCAGCTGAGGGAATGTTGGGGGGAGAGGAGGGAGGGAAATGTGATTCTTGTAACCAAGAATAATGTTCTAAATTCACTAAAAAAATTAATTCGAAATCCAAATACATATATAAAACAGTAAAAAAATGAAAATGCTTCAGTGACTATATTTGGGCTTTTTTCTTAATATTCCTATCTTCCCTCTTCCTTCCCAATGGGGGGGGGGGGAACACCTGTAACAATCATGCATAGTTAAAACCAGTTCTTCCATTGATCATATGTGAAAATACATATCTTATTCTGAATCTCGAGCCCATCCTCTCATTGTCAGGGAGGAGTGTATTATGCTTCACCACTGCTCCTCTAGAAACATGAATGGCCATTGCATTGATCAGAATTCTCAAGCCTTTCCAGACTGTTTTCATTACAGTGTTGTTGGTATTGTATAAACTGTTCTGAATCTTTTCACATCACTCTTCATCAGTTCATACAATTCTTCCCAGCTTTCTCTGAAATCAGCCTTTTCATCATTTCTTATGGTGTAATAATATTCCATTATATATCATCTGCAATAAAGTGATAATTGTGGTTCTTCTCTGCCTATGCTTATTACCTCAACTTCTTTTCCTTGTATAGCTATGGCTATCATTTCTAGACCTATTATCAAATAATACTGATAATGCACATCTATGTTTTTACCCCTAATCATATTGTAAAGTCTTCTAGTCCTTGTCCATTATATAAGATTCATCAATTTTTGGGGGTGGTGGTGGGACTTGATTTAAAATAGATAATGCTTCCCATGAAAGCTGCATTTAGTCATGTGCAATTTGGTGGGGCAAGGGGTAACAGAAATAAGATCTGGACTTTGACAAAAAGCTTTTTCACTCTCTGCTATTAGTTCTTTTTAAAATTCTTATTGTTAATACAATCAACCACATTAATCACATTTCACTCATGGGATGAAATTTACATTCATGGCATAAATCTAACAGTCATGAAGTTTAATTTTTTAATGTATTGGTATAGCCTCTCTGCTAATTTTTGAAAATATCTTAGAATTGATGTTTATAGAGCATATGATCAATACTTTTTTCTTCCTTTGCCTCTTTGATCAAAGTATCAAAACCATATTTGTATCACAGAATGAAAAAATTCTTTTTCCAGTATTCTGTTAGCTATTTATAGTACTATGGCTCATCTATTTATATATTATTAATCCATTTATAGTTTTCTTAATCTTAGCATTTTATATTCTTATATTTATTATCTTCATCTAACTCATCACTTTTGTTGGCATATAGTTGGGCAAAATAATTTCTGATAGTTTCCTTTATTTTATCTTTAATTCCTATAACTTTTTTTTATTTTTAACACAATTTTGTTTTCTTCTGTTTTAAAAATATGACTAGCTACAAATTCATCTATTTTATTAATTTAAAATTTTATTCATCAATTAAACAGATTTCTTGCTTTTGATTTTGCTAATCTTTGATTTTCAGAATTTCTACTTTGATTTTTAATTTGGAGAGTTTTTTATTTATTGCCTTTTTAGTTTATTTTGGTTGCATGTTGTGAATCTTAAAATTTCTCAGACTTGTGAATGTTAAAAATTCTCAGACTCTACCTTCAGAACACTTGGTTAAGACCATTCCCCATTTTAAACAATGAAGGGACTTAGTCAGGAATGTGAGAACTCTACTCCACCCATACTTAAGCATTCTTTAGGGAAGTTAAAGTTGTAAACTCTTTACTGAACAATGAAAAGTACTTAACCCATACTTATAGTGAGGCCAAGCACTTAAGCTAAATCTATTTTTAGGAAGGTGCTAAGTACCCATGAAGGTCAGGCAAGTTGCAAACTTGCAAGTTGCAAAGAGGTGTGAACTAACTCAGAAGTTTTAGTCTTCTCAGGAAAGTTTAGTCTACTCAGCTGTGAATTAAGAATGGTCTGTCATTTGGAAAAGTCTACTGTGATTGGTAGATGTGAGAACTTAGGGGAGGTGACATAGGAGAAAATTCTCTTTAAAAGGAGCTAAAAAGAGGTCTCTGGGAGATTCAGCTTGCCAAAGCTGGATTGGAGAGAGGCAGTTTGCCAGAGCTGCCTTGAAGGGCTTGGTGGCTGAACTTAGTGGGTCTCTCTGAACACTAGAATCTTGCTTGGGACAAATCTTGTGATGAGTGGATTAAAGACTGACTGATCTCTCTCTTAAGGCTTAAAAGCCTAGGCTGGCCTATCTCTTTTCTCATTGTTTCCTCTTACTCTCTTTCATTAATTCCTGATTTGTATTAATTAAAATCTCCATAAAAATCCAGCTGACTTGGGTATATTTCATATTTGGGAATTTTCACCTGGTGACCACTATATTTTTGATTTGAAACCATATTTACGCGGTCACAATTTAAGGCAACCACTCTTTTATCTGTAACAGTTTATGCCAACCACAACTTTAATTGTTACAATGTTCCATTGATTGATCTTTTATCCCTTATCCATATTTCTTCTTTCATTCATTGATTCTTTAGAATTATTTACCAATCAGTTTTAATGCATTCCTCAAAGACCTTTATTATCATTTTATTTCACTGAGGTAAGTAATGGATTTGTGTTTAATATTTCTGCTTTTATAGAATTGTTGAAGTTTTACATATGAGTTTTGTAAAAGTGCTCTAACACAGCTTAGAAAAATGTAAAATCCTTTCATTTCCTTTTCAGTAATTATCAGAGATCTATCATATCATGGGTTCTTCTTGTTTTATGATTGTTAAGATCTGTCTAGTCTGAAAGGAAATCATTGGACGCCTCCATATTGTAGTATTTTTTCCTCTGTAATTTGATTAACTTTTCCTTTATAGTATTTAGATGCTGTGCCATTCACTGCCTATATGTTAAATATTAACATTACTTTGCTATCTATTATTTAAGCATGATGCTGTTTACCTGCATCTCTTACTTTGGTTTCTAATTTTACTGTTGCTTTGTTTGAAATCATAGGTGCTACCCTTGCTTCCATGTGAGTCTGTTCTTCAAAAACAAGGACAACCAACAAGCTATTGATGGATTCTGCTTTCCCTTATTAGAGGTGATTTTATCCAACTTACATTCACTATTTTGATTATCAATTCTCTATTTCCCTTGATCCTTGTTCTCTTGCATTTTTCTTTTATTCATTCTCAACCATCCCTCTTTATTGTTTATTATTATTGTTGTTATTATTTTTTTAACCCCTTACCTTCCATCTTGGAGTCAATACTGTGTGTTGGTTCCAAGGCAGAAGAGTGGTCAGGCCTAGGCAATGGGGGTCAAGTGACTTGCCCAGGGTCACACAGCTGCGAAGTGTCAGACGCCAGATTTGAAGCCAGGACCTCTCATCTTTAGGCCTGGCTCTCAATCCTGAGCCACCCAGTTGCCCCCCAACCATCCCTCTTTAAAAGAAGGTGCCAGCGGGAGGTCCAACACACGGTATTGATTGCAAGACAGAAGGTAAGGGGTTAAAAAAAAAAGTGCCAGAAGAGGATTTTGCTTAACACAATTTACTTATAATTGAAGTCCTATTTTCCTCTCTGCTCCCAACTTGAGGTTTTTATTCTTCCTTCGTCTCTTCTTTCTTTCCAACATTCTCCTTTTACTCTCTATATCCCAATCCACTCTCATACGCTGGATTCTGTTTTGTTTGTAACTATTTCCTCACTCATCTGGTTCTTCCTTTTAAACTCTCCCCCTCAGACTCTGTGTTTGTGGATGGGCCTGCCATTTGTCTGAGCCAAGCTTTCTTTTGCTTCATTTCTCCCAGATATTTTGGGAGTCCACGTGGCCGAGACATTTTTTCCCTCCGATGATCTCGCAGGATTCTCTTCTTCTGAAATTATCTCTTGACCTCTCCATCCATGATATTTCTTCATTGTGTTCAGCCCGTATTGAAGTTCAATCTTCCGTTCTTAGTCCTCAATATGACAATTAAGAATAGGCGCCGACTTGTGCAAGAATGCCTGGCTTTGGGCCAAATCTGGTGGCTTGTGTTGGATTGTGGCTTTGTCATCCTCTTCTTGTTTGATCTCGGCAGAGTCCCCAATCCAAAGGTCCCTCCATCTCCTACTGTGAGCCTGCTAGGAAGCAACCAGACATTAGTGATGCTGGTTGCAGGTATTCCGCAAAGCCTCAAAGCCCCGCTGCTGTCCGGGCATGTTCCCAAGTCCTGGCATAGGCTCTTGGTTCTTCTTCCGGCTCCGGCTCTGGCTCCAGGAGCGGCCGATTTCTCTTGACCTGGGCCTGCCCTAGAAAAGTGGCCCAGTTCATGAGCTGCTAGCTGAACGCTGCCTTCCGTTGACGCGGGCTTTGGGCACATCAGGGCACTACTGGCCTGGACAGAAGAGCTCAGAGCTGCTCTGCCCTTTGACCGCTCCTTCAGTTGCCTTTCTCAAGCTTCACTGTACCTCTCCAGGCCCTAGCAGGACCATTTCCCATAATCCTCTCACGATCCCGAGACTTGGACCTCCTGAAATCTTATCTTATCCACTTCCTTCACTTTCTCTTTGTATCTTGTAGAGGTCAAACACTTAACAGATGCTCGGCCACCATCAATGATTCAGGAGGGCTAATGAACGATTATGGAAAAGAAGTGGTGATCAGGAAGAGCAGGCAAGCTTCATCAAGAACAGGTCACACTAGATTCATGCCTTTTTCCTAATGCCATAACTAGTAAAATAACAGAGTTGACCTAAATTTCAGCAAATTCTTCTTTTGAAAACTACAGAAGGATTGTGATATAATTAGATGCACTCAGAACTTGCAGAATTCCTAAAAGACACTACAATTCATTTCTAACATTCATAATGAGTAAATAAAGAAAAGCTGAGCATGTTCTAAACCACACTCTAAGTGTCGTAACAGGGGACTGAAGAGCTCAGAGAAAAGAAATATCCTAAAATCAAAATTCTGATAAGTACTTATTTACTCATGACACAAACCATTCTAATGGAGGATGCAAACATGTACTAAAAAAATAAAACAAAGAACAGTATGATTTCCCAAGTAATTAATTAACTAACTTAGATCTTAAAAAGACATGCCATGGCAACAAAAGTTGTTTTAAATGACAGTACACCAAAACAAATGTCTTTCAAGTTCAAGATTGTATTCCAGAATTATAAAAGATGCTTTCAAAGGGGCAGTTAGGTGACACAGTGATTAAAGCAATAGAACTGAAATCAGGAAGACTCATCTTCATGAGTTCAAATCCAGCCCCACATATGTTCAAGCTGTTTGACTCTGGTTAAGGTACTTCATCCTATTTGACCCCATTTACTCATCTGTAAAATGAGCTGGAGGTAGAAATGGCAGCAAGGATACTCTAGTATCCAAATGGGGTCTTGAAGAGTGGACACAAGTGAAAACAATGAAAATAAAAGCCAAATTTTATCTTCAACACACATTTATATCCTAACATTTTTCACTTCATTTGTCAGCTAAGTTTTTTCTAATACTTGTTGAATCAAAACAGTATATCTGGAACTAGTTAGGTACTAAATAGAATAAAAATCAAGTTATATGTAATTGATGAAGTTAGCCTAGGTTTTAAAATAAAATTGCATTAAAAATCAAAGTAAAGGAAATCATTTTTATAGCTAAGAGAGAAATAAAAAGCATAAATTAGTAAGAATACCTCTAGCCACAACTTTAGAATGGCACATTAATGCAATGCAAATATTGTAAGATATTTTCTTTGTAGCATAATATACACATCATTGTTAAGCAAGATTCTTATCTGCCTATTTAAAACAATGAAAAACAACAAGCATTACTACAACTTCACTTTTCTTTTGACTAATGTAGCACGTAATAGTTCTTTTTTCCAGCTAGGGCGTTTTCCTAGTTCCAAGTTCCATTTATGGGTTAGACAATAAAGGTCAGGGAGTTAAATTTTTTACCTGACCTCTCCAAAATTAGCCAATTTAAAATTCAAAACATGTTTCACTTGTTATTAAAAAACAACAACCACTAATTAGATTATAATAAACTATATTATGCTGATAGAAAATATATTTCATGACATTTTTGTTGAAATCTGTAATTTTCACTTGTGTAAGGAACTCCCTATAAAATAATTCTTATCACCTGTGTAATTGAACAACTATTCTGAAATCTCTCTCAGACTTGCCTGAGCCATTGAGAATTTAAAGGTCCATCAGTCTAGAAGTATTTGTTTTGTTTTTAAACCTTTCCTTTACCTTCTTCTGTCTTAGAATCATTAAATATAGGTTCCAAAAGAGAAAAAAGTTTTAAGGGGAAGGCAATTGATATTTAAATGCCTTGCCCAAGATACAAGGTGCCTAAGGTGAAATTTGAAACCAGGACCTCATCTCCCAGCAGTACTCTATCCACTGAGTTACTTAGTTCCCCAAAAAAGTATTTATTAAGCACTTATTAATGCCAGGATATGCAAAATACAGGGGATACACTAAGCAGTTCAAAATCAAATAGGGAAGATAATTTACAAACATGCTACATATATAATGAATTGGAAGTAATCAACAAAGAGAAGGCACTAGAATTAAAAGAATATGAATCTTCAGAAAGTTGAGACTTTAGCTGTTACTTGAAGAAAGTTAGGTAGTCTAAGAGGCAGAGATGAGGAATAGAAGCATTCCAGGTATGGTGAACAGCCAGTGAAAATGCCCAGATTCTGTTTCCTGGCAAGGCACTGATACACCGTGCAGTTTTCATAGGCATAAAGCATTGCGGTGAACACAAAACCTCTCTAGACCTTTGGTTTGGTAGGCAGTCTAATACCTTTTTCTCTCCCACACTTTCTTTTGGAGCCTCCCAAATACTGAGGTAGCTCTGGTAATTCATGCATCAACTTTATCATATATGACAGATATTGCTTAGGAGAAGTAAGATATACAAACTGAAAAATTATAAGACAAAGATAAAGGTTAATACTTTAAATATTTTAGAGTATATATTCATTTTAATGTATTTATCATGGTAAACTATACACAAATTGGCAAAATCTAAGTATAGTCATTTTTTAAATTCTAGAAACCTAATATCAAAATTGAAATTAATTCTATTATATTGAAATGTTAATATATTCTCTATATTATTTATACAATTAGTTTTAAATCATTAAAATTTAAAACTGAACTAAGACTTCTAAGACATTATGTACTTTTTTCCTATTTTAGTTCTTGGAAGTTCATTCATGAATTCCACTAAAAATAATCCCTTAAATATTCATAGATAACTTGTAGTTTTTAATCAATCATTGATCAGTTGTATGATGAAATTTGATATACTGTTGAATCAAAAGATTTACAAAATTGGTCAATTTAAAGAGAGAAATCAGAAAGTACTGGTGGCCTTCCGGGTAAACATGGCAGCAATCTAGACGTGAATTGCTTCCTCTCCTCCATACTGAAAGAAATAGACTACCTCAAAAGAGCATAAAGTCATCTTTGGAAGATCAGAGGGACTCTCCAGGGGCCCACATGAATGAAGGTATGTGGGGTTTGAACACTTCCACACTATAAGAGGGACAGAAAGCTCGCTGCGAAGCATGAGCTGAACTGAGCTGCCCTCCTCCACCCCACCTACGGAACCGGAGTAGGGACCAGCGCACTCACCAGAAACAGAGAAGAGTGAGGAACATCTCTACAGTGAGTGGGGAGCACACTCCAGGATCCTTGGGATCTAAAGAGGACTCCCAGGAAATTACCCCTCAGAGCGGTTTCACTGGAGAGCGCACAGACTGTGGGGAATTTTGCAAACTGCAAACGCCATGGAGGCTCTAGAAACAGCTCGAGGCAAAATCTCCTCCACTCCTCGCTGTGGGGGGGTGGGGTGGGCATGCCAGGGTCCCTGGGAACTGACAAGGACTACCAGGGAATCAACCTGCGGAGCGGTTTTACAGGGGAAGCCTGTGCACACGGGAGAAAAGAGACCACAGACTGCATGGGTAGGCGCGCTAACAAACTTCGGAGGCTGGGAAGAACCAGCCTGAGGCAAAAACATCAAAATCCGCCCATTTCACTCAGATTTCTGACTAAAAAGAAAAGGGAAAACCACCAAAAAGATGGCTCAGAGTGCCCAAGAACAACCCTCCAAAAAGAAAGGGAAAAAAGTGACTATTGAAAACTTTTATGGAGGGAAAATGCAGGCTAGACAAAAAAAGAGGATGAAATGCAAACAAAATCAAAACACCCCCAAAATGGAAATTATCCACAAGCTCTGGGAGAACTTAAAATGGAACTTATCCAAAAGATGGAAAACTTCTGACTAGAAAAATGGGAACTAATTCAGAAAGAGGTCTTCAGCCTGAAAGACAAAAATTCACAATTGGAAAAACAGCTGGAAGCCTCTAACAGAAGGGCAGACCAAACTGAAAAGAAAAACCCGTCCTTAAAGAACAGAAGTAAGCAACTGGAAGACAGTGATCTTGCAAAACAGCAAGAATTAATGAAGTAAAGTAAAAAAATTAATGAATTAGAAGAAAACATAAAATATCTCACTGACAAGGTGACAGACCAGGAAAACAGAGGAAGGAGAGACAATTTGAGAATCACTGGTCTACCTGAAAAACCAGAGATTAACAAAAACCTCGATGCCATACTACAAGAAATCATCGAAGAGAATTGCCCTGATGTTCACAAAAAAGTGGGCAAAATAGAAATCAAAAGAGTTCATAGAACACCCTTTATACTAAATCCCCAAAAGACAACACCTAGGAATGTAATCACCAAATTCAAGAGCTTACAAGCTAAAGAAAAAATATTACAAGAAGCTAGGAAGAGAAACTTCAGATACAGAGGTATGTCAATAAGGATCACACAAGACCTAACAGTGAACATGCTAAGAAACCGTAAAGCCTGGAACACAACATTCAGACAGGCAAGAGAATTGGGTCTTTGACCAAGAATCAACTACCCATAAAAACTGACTGTATACTTCCTGGGGAAAGTATGAGCATTCGACAAAATAGAAGATTTCAACAAAATAGAAGATTTCCAAATATTCATAAAGAAAAGAACAGAACACAGTGGAAAGTTTGACATCCAAACACAAAGAGCAAGAGAAACATGAAAAGGTAAATATGAAAGAAAGGAAAAAGGAGAAAACTGCTTTTTTTTTCTTTTATTCAAACTCTCTTCTATAAGGGCCACAATTCGATCAAATTATACATACTAACATATGGGGGAAATGTTATGTGCAACTTTCAAAAACTGTATGCATTAATAGAGTAATCAGAAGACTCACTCATAGGGAAAGATTGGGGCATTAACATGATTTAGGGGGGAGAATAAAAAAGAAAGAAAAAGGAAGGGGGGAATCAATGATGGTACTAAGATATGCTTGAAGAAATAGAAATAAATTAAATAGAACAATCTTTGTCACACAAAGATACACACAGGAACCAGAGGGGAAGAATTCTCTTATAAGATGGAAAGGAAAAGAGTGCTAATTGGTGTTACTTAAACCTTACTCTCAGTGAAACCAACTCTGAGAGGGAAGAGCATCTAGATCCTTTGGGATCTTGAATTCTATCTTATCCACCAGGGTAAGAGAGAAGGGAAAACCAAGGGGGTTAGGGGGATGGGGAACACAAAAAGGGAGGGAAGGAGAGGAGGGAGGGGAAGGGGAAAAAAGGGAGGAGATAGGAAGGGAAGCATAACAAGGGGGGGGGGGACTAGGGGGACTGATTTAAAATAAACCACGTGTTTAAATGATAATAGCAAAAGAAGAAAGGTCAGATTAAGGGGAAGATATCAAAATGCTGGGGAATTCACAAATGACAATCATAACATTGAACATGAATGGGATGAACTCACCCATAAAACATAGACAAATAGCAGAATGGATTAGAATCTAAAATCCTACCATAGGTTGTATTCAAGAAACACATGAGGCAGGTAGAAACTCACAAGGTCAGAATTAAAAGTTGGAGTAAGACCTATTGAGCCTCAGCTGACAGAAAGAAGGCAGGAGTAGCAATCATGATATCTGACAAAGCCAAAGCAAAAATAGACCTGATTAAAAGGGATAGGGAAGGTAAATACATCCTGATAAAAGGGAGTATAGACAATGAGGAAATATCACTAATAAACATGTATGCACTAAATGGTATAGCACCCAAATTTCTAATGGAGAAACTAGGTGAATTGAAGGAAAAAATAGATAAAGAACTATACTAGTGGAAGATCTGAACCAACCACTATCAAATTTAGATAAATCAAATCAAAATATAAATAAAAAGGTGGTAAAAGAGGTGAATGAAATCTTAGAAAAATTAGAGTTGATAGATATATGGAGAAAAATAAATAGGGCCAAAAAGGAATACACCTTCTTTTCAGCAGCACATAGCACATTCACAAAGGTTGACCACACACTAGGTCATAAAAACATGGCATACAAATGTAGAAAATCAGAAATAATTAACGCAACCTTTTCAGATCATAAGGCAATAAAAATAATGATCAGTAAGGGTACGTGGAGAGCAAAATCAAAAATCAATTGGAAATTAAATAATATGATGCTCCAATATCGGTTAGTTAGAGAAGAAATCATAGAAACAATTAATAATTTCATTGAAGAAAATGACAATGGTGAGACATCCTTTCAAACTTTATGGGATGCAGCCCAAGCAGTACTCAGAGGAAAATTCATATCCCTGAGTGCATATATTAACAAATTAGGGAGGGCAGAGATCAATGAATTGGACATGCAAATCAAAAAACTTGAAAGCAAACAAATTAAAACCCCGCAGAAGAAAACGAAATTAGAAATCCTAAAAATTAAGGGAGAAAGTAATAAAATTGAAAGTGATAGAATGAATAAATAAGACAAGAAGCTGGTACTTTGAAAAAACAAACAAAACAGACAAGGTACTGGTCAAACTAATTTAAAAAAGGAGAGAAGAAAAGCAATTTAACAGTATCATAGATGAAAAGGGGGACCTTACCTTCATTGAAGAGGAAATTAAGGCAATAATTAAAAACTTCTTTGCCCAATTATATGGAAATAAATATGCCAATCTAGGCAATATGGATGGATATTTACAAAAATATAAATTGCCTAGACTAACAGAAGAAGAAATAGAATTCTTAAATAATCCCATATCAGAAAAAGAAATCCAACAGGCCATCAAAGAACTCCCTAATAAAAAATCCCCAGGGCCTGATGGATTCACCAGTGAATTCTATCAAACATTCAAAGAACAGCTAACCCCAATACTATACAAACTATATGACATAATAAGCAAAGAGGGAGAGCTACCAAACTCCTTTTATGATACAAATATGGTACTGATTCCAAAGCCAGGTAGATCAAAAACAGAAAAAGAAAACTACAGACCAATCTCCCTATTGAACATAGATGCAAAAATCTTAAACAGGATACTCGCAAAAGGATTCCAGCAAGTGATCAGGAGGGTCATTCTCTATGATCAAGTAGGATTTATACCAGGAATGCAGGGCTGGTTCAATATTAGGAAAACCATCCACATAATTGACCATATCAACAAGCAATCCAACAAAAACCACATGATTATCTCAATAAACGCAGAAAAAGCCTTTGATAAAATACAAAAACACCCATTCCTATTAAAAACACTAGAAAGCATAGGAATAGAAGGATCTTTCCTAAAAATAATAAACAGTATTTATCTAAAACCATTAGCTAACATCATCAGCAATGGGGATAAACTAGATGTATTCCCAATAAGATCAGGACTGAAACAAGGATGCCCATCATCACCTCTATTATGTAACATTGTACTAGAAACACTAGCAGTAGCAATTAGAGGAGAAAAAGAAATTGAAGGCATTAAAATAGGCAATGAGGAGACCAAGTTATCACTCTTTGTGGATGATATGATGATCTACTTAAAGAATCCTAGAGAATCAACCAAAAAGCTAGTGGAAATAATCAACAACTTTAGCAAAGTTGTAGGATACAAAATAAACCCATATAAGTCATCAGCATTCCTATATATTTCCAACACATTTCAGCAGCAAGAATTAGAAAGAGATATCCCATTCAACATCACCTTAGACAAAATAAAATACTTAGGAATCTATCTCCTAAGACAAACACAGGAATTATATGAACACAACTACAAAACACTCTCCACATAATTAAAACTAGACTTGAGCAATTGGAAAAACATTAACTTCTCATGGGTAGGATGAGCCAATATAATAAAAATGAATATCCTACCCAAACTTATCTATCTATTTAGTGCCATACCCATTGAGCTTCCAAAACAATTTTTTACTGAATTAGAAAATACCATAACAAAGTTCATTTGGAAGGACAAAGGATCAAGGATATCCAGGGAAATAATGAAAAAAAAATACAAAGGAAGGTGGCCTTGCAGTCCCAGATCTCGAACTATACTATAAAGCAGTGGTTATCAAAACAATTTGG
Source organism: Monodelphis domestica (assembly GCF_027887165.1). Lineage (NCBI taxonomy): Eukaryota > Metazoa > Chordata > Mammalia > Didelphimorphia > Didelphidae > Monodelphis > Monodelphis domestica. The sequence continues at coordinate 242,488,275 of NC_077234.1, forward strand.
TACTGGCTAAGAGACAGAAGGGAGGATCAATGGAATAGACTTGGGGTAAGTGACCTCAGCAAGACAATCTATGACAAACCCACAGACCCCAGCTTTTGGGACAAAAATCCACTATTTGACAAAAACTGCTGGGAAAACTGGAAGACAGTGTGGGAGAGATTAGGTTTGGATCAGCACCTCACAGCCTACACCAAGATAAACTCAGAATGGGTGAATGACTTGAACCTAAAAAAGGAAACTATCAGTAAAGTAGGTGAACACAGGTATACATGTCAGACCTTTGGGAAGGAAAAGACTTTAAAACCAAACAAGACATAAAGAGAGTCACAAAATGTAAAATAAACAATTTTGATTACATCAAATTAAAAAGTTTTTGTACAAACAAAACCAATGTAACTAAAATCAGAAGGGAATCAACAAATTGGGAAACAATCTTCATAACAAAAACCTCTGACAAAGGTCTTAATTACTCAAATTTATAAAGAGCTAAACCAATTGTACAAAAAAATCAAGCCATTCTCCAGTTGATAAAAGGGCAAGGGACATGAATAGGCAATTTTCAGTTAAATCATAATTATTAATAAGCACATGAAAAAGTGTTCCAAATCTCTTATAATTAGAGAGATGCAAATCAAAACAACTCTGAGGTATCACCTCACACCTAGCAGATTGGCTAACATGACAGCAAGGGAAAGTAATGAATGCTGGATGGGGTGTGGCAAAGTTGGGACATTAATTCATTGCTGGTGGAGTTGTGAACTGATCCAACCATTCTGGAGGGCAATTTGGAACTATGCCCAAAGAGCGATAAAAGACTATCTGCCCTTTGATCCAGCCATAGCACTGCTGGGTTTTTACCCCAAAGAGACAATAAGTAAAGACTTGTACAAGAATACTCAAAGCTGCTCTCTTTGTGGTGGCAAAAAATTGGAAAATGAGGGGATGCCTTTCATTGGGTAATGGCTGAACACATTGTGGTATATGTTGGTGATGGAATACTATTGTGCTCAAAGGAATAATAAAGTGGAGGAATTCCATGGAGACTGGAACAAAGTGAGAGGAGCAGAGCCAGGAAAACATTGTACACAGAGATTGATACACTGTGGGACAATCGAAAGTAATGGACTTCTCCATTAGTCTCAATGCAATGTCCCTGAACAATCCGCAGGGATCGAGGAGAAAAAAACACTACCCTCAAGCAGAGGACAAATGATGGGAGTAAAAACACCAAGGAAGGACAACAGTTTGACTACAGGGGTGGAGAGGACATGATCAAGGAGAAACTCTGAATGAACACCCTACTACGGAAACCAATAGCATGGAAATGGGCTCAGGTTGAGGACACATGTGCTACACAGAGGAATCATGCATCGCCAAAGGGGGGGGGGGGGGCGGGGGTGGAAGGAGGAGAAAAAAAAGGTGATCTTTGTTTCTAATGAATAACGTTTGAAAATGACCAAATAAAATGTTTAAAAACCAAAAAAGAAAGAAAGAAAGAAAGAAAGAAAGAAAGTACTGGTAGCAGATATGTCATATGAATCTATAATGAATTATTACTTTTTTTAAATCCTCTAAGATTATTTTTTCCTTCCAAAAGAAGATAAGGGTTTTGTTTTGTTTTTCCTTCTAAGACAAGATAACATTTATAAAACAGTGAAAGTAAACTATCAGTAAAATGGGTCATCCTGGTCATCTCAGCCAAAAAAGCCAGAGACCTGCGTATGAACAATTTAGTATAGCAATAACCAAAAATCAGATCAATAACCAAAAATCCCAAGTGAGGGCCAACGGGGTCTTTTACACCTAGGTGTGTCTTCCTTCTGATTGACCTAACAGTACATCATTTGGACCTCCCTTGGAAAAGGTAAAACAATACCAATGGGTAGGTACTTTAATAAGGAAGTGCGTTAAGAGTTACCTCAGCTCTCTTTCCCTATTATTATTATTATATTGGAGGGTAATCTTCAAGTGATAAGATTAGTCTGCAGCTAGGGAAAGTGAGTTGACCTACAGGTGTGACAGATCACACCCCTCTCTGGCAATTAAGGTATTTTAATTGTTTGATGGGTGTCAACTGCCCCTAGAAATCTTGGCTAGAAAATGAGAACCATCTCAATCAGGATTCGCCAGTTTGATTTCCTTTGGAGACCAGAAAACCCCTAACTTTAACAAGAAAAGAGAAGGACAGGTGAATCATCCCACAAGGAGAAGTCCAGCTCAAGCTAGTTCTTTGGTTTTCTTCTGTAAGTAAAAACAAGGGTCCCAGGTTAGTAATTAAATACCCTGGGAGGTTAGGAATGTTAATCCTGTAAAAGTATCAAGTTAAAATTATTTATAATGTTCTATAAAGATGCAATGTTCTTTAGAAAGGTGTGGAATTTAAGGATAGTTGTAGTAGTGCACACTTGTAGTCCCTCCAACTGGAGAGAGACTAAGATTGGTGGATCACTTGAGTTTGGGAGTTCCAAGTAGTGAGTAGGTCTAAAGCTGATCTGGTGTAAACACTAAAATAGTGAAGAACCCCATTGAGTGGAGAGAGCCATCAAACTAACAAAAGGTAAGTTATCAGCCTAAATACAAAAAAAAATGAAGGTTAAAGTTTCTTTATTGATCAGTACATGCATTGGGTCCATGAGTGGCCATTGCACTTACTGGTTATGGAGAGGAACTGAGAGATCAAATCTCCCTCCAAAAAAATTATAGCATGAGACCAAAAAGATGGCCTCCTCAAAAGTATATTTATTAAACTGACTGAGTGATATACATTCAGCATGAAGAAATCCTATCAGAAGACAAACAACTCCCAATGTCTTTTGCCTCAGAGACCCTCTCAGCTCACTACAAAAAAGTGTTAGAAAACATTTTGAAGATTAAAGTGAAATAAAATAAAATTTTATTTGATAAGATTTGAAATATTATTTGATAATTGCTGGTTACATAAGTAATTTTCAAGTTTTTTCTTACAAAATGCATACATACGATCAGGCTATTGCAAATATAGTCATAGATGAAAATAAAACAAGTTGGCTGACAGGCGATTAATTTAAAAATTCAAATATAGGGTAGTCTATAGATTTCAATGCAGAGAGGAGAAAAAGGTGCTGGTTTTCTGCTGAAAAAATGCATAGATACTTGTTTAGGAATTTTAAAATTACAGAAGAATCTAAAACTATGAACAAAAGTAAAAGGAAATTCAAATGTTGAAATATAAATGCATATATGGATTGTAAAACATCAAATCTAATCTCCAAAGAACCAGAACTGCAGGTGACCCAAAGGGCTATATGTTAAAAGACTTTGAGTAGGGTTTCTTTACCTTCTTGGCAGTATTATAAGGCCTATTGGCTCTTTTGAAGATCGTGTTTTTAAATACATAAAATATATAGGATTGCAAAGGAAGCCAATTACATTGAAATAGACCTATACAAGCTCATAGACCCCAAGTCAAGAATCGCTGGCCCAGGAAGATTTTGTGTGTTGGAAGCATATGATATTCCACAGTAAATTTATGGGAAGGACATGAAAAAGAAGCACACAGGATGAAAAGGCATGTATGGGCTGGAATGTGCACCAGAGAAGGGAATTTCCACATTAATCAGCTCACAGATTCATAAAGATTTTTTTAAATATTTATTTTATCTTCTTGTTACATTTTGAGTTTCAAGTTGTCTTCCTCCACTTCCTCCCTCCCAACTCTGTATTCGAGAGGGCCAACTTTGATAATACACATGTTGATATGTCAGTTCTTCTATGGAAGCGGATAGCATTTTCCTTCATAAATCTTTCACAGCTGATTATAAAGTTTTAAAATAAACACAAACGTGTCTCATTCAAATGAGGCAAATACACGTGCTATACATAACATGCACACATTCCATCTATATGCTGTAGATTTAACACAGACGGCATTAACAGTTACATAGTGTTCATGTATGTACACACGCAGGCACACCAGGAGTTGTACATGCAGGGAAATCAGATTAAGCAGGACTCTATGTGGTAACAGGGAAGGCATGCTTTCTTCCACAGATCCTTCGGTGCATTTCGTGACAAGGAAGTCCAAGAAGTGAAGCTATCCTCTTCCCTTCACCAGCCATTCTTCAAGGACCCTCCATTTTAACCCGTCGGATCAGGATAGCAAATAACAGCAGATGGACAGGGTGGGAGCGAGCACCTGCCAAGCCGCGCCACGTGGGGCTCATCCGACGTTGGTTTTCTGTTTAGGGGACAGAATCGTTCAGTGTGGCGTGTCCCCATCGTGTCTTGTGAAAAGGAAGCAACAACTACTGAGCAGCTTCTCTGCCTCGGGGTATGTGGCACCGCAGTGAGCGCCTAATTCTTTCAAAGGCAGCGGAAGCCTGAAAATACTCGCTCATAGACATGGTCTTAGTGAGAGTCTAAAGTAACTTCTCAAATGAAAGAATGGCCAGCCTGGGTCGGTGCTACTTTTTCCTTTTGAAGTAATGCTCTATCCACACACAGACACCCCCAATCACATTTTTTAAAGCTTCGGTTCCCAATATTTCCCTTCTTCTGCCCCTGTCCAGATGGTAATCAGTCTGATAGAGTTGAGCCTGCTTCACAATATCTGTTTTTTAATTGAGGGGCGCTGCGGAGTAAGGGTGAGAGACTTGGCCTTCGAGTCAGGCGGATCTGGGCTCCAGCCCCATCTCTGACGCCCACGTGGGTCATCATGAAGTCGTGCTGTATCCAGAAGGAATCAGGAAGTCGCTCTAAAAACGTGAGGGAGAGAGTTGGGAATGGGGAGGAAAGGGTCCGCTGAGCTGACCGGATGAAGGCAAGCGTTTAACAGAAATAAGAGAAATGACGGGGGCCAACACGGATCCATTCCCGTGACTGAGGCCCTTATCCAGAGGAATACAGTGGTAAATGTCCATTGGTTCAGGAAAGACAATGGGTACACACTTTAGAAAAAATAACCCTCCCCTTCCATCTTGGAATCAATACTGTGTATGGGCTCCAAGGCAGAAGAGTGGTATGGACTAGGCCATGGGGGTCAAGTGACTTGCCCAGGGTCACACAGCTGGGACGTGTCTGAGGCCAGATTTGACTCGGGTCTTCTGGACTCCATGCCTAGCACTCTATCCACTGAGCTACCTTGTTTCCTCCCCAACACAAAATATTTTTAAGTTTAATCTTCATTGCTAATTTTTTCCTTCACTTTCTTATCAATAAAAGAATAAATCAAACAGATTTATAGCATTTACTGATCTTAGCTCACCCCTATTCAAGCCTGAGCCAATCAGCTCCAGCACACAGCCCTCACTCCATCGTGCCTTAATTACTTAAACATTCGTCATTGTTTCTCCACGAGCAAAGGTAATAGAAAATAGGCAGGGTCAACCGAAAGTCTGTTCTGGCCCATGACACCAGACGTTCAGGGCAGAATACATGGCATCCACTCATCGCTCCAGAGCTGCCCATCTTCTATTAATCGTGCGTGTGCAGAAACAGAACGAAGGCTGTGATAAACCAGTCGTGCAGAGCACTATGAAGTGAACTTGATCAGCTCATGAATGACAGCATTAAACAAGGCAGCTGAGGAGCACTGCAAGAGAGTCACAAATGATGAATCCATTCCATACAGAAGAAAGAGGAATGCTGGCTGCCACGGGATTTCTGGCAGCACAACGCGCGTCCTTTCTAGGAATGGTACAACTGTAACAGCAGGGAAGTAAAAGGTGGCTTGAAACAAAACAATCCGTTAACCAGCACAAGGAAATGGTATCGCGTTCCTCGTTCCTCGTCTTACTTTGGTGCGGTAGGGTTTAACAACAGACTAGTCAAAGTCGTCGAAGGAGCAGGTCTATCGGGCAAATGATCCCGTTGGTTCACCTGTATATAGTTTTCTTTTAGAAGTAAAAGTGGTTCCCCATCACTTTGCCATGTAACAGACTATTGCCATGGGGTCACGTTTTGGGCTGCTGCATGGGACGTGCCTCTTCCGCTACTGAATAGAGTTCTGTTGTAGGTATCGCCCGTCAGACAGTGCGTGAGACTTGTTCTTTTTCTTTTCTAAGCAATGCTGCCTTGTTGCTTGCTGTTCAGTAATAATGCATGCAATTCCAATATGAATTCCATAAGGCGGGCACCTGTATATGCACTAGGACTATGTTAATATGCCAATGTGTGTTGATAGTGACATCTCATGCAATTTGCCAGGAATTTGTTCTCGCAAGGCAGAACGCAGAAAGACAGCAAGGTTTTTCACGAACAGAACACAGCACTAAAGTCAGTGGATTTTTGTGGTTGGGCTTTGTCACATATTGCTATCACACCCAATTCCGTCATTTATCAAGTATCCACTACGTGCAAAACACTGGGGACCCAAAGACAAAAATTGAGTTCTCTCTATTCAAACTTTTTACATTCTTGGGCGGGGGGATAAAATGCACGAGTAAATAAACACCAACACCATGAAAGTGACCAAAAAAGGGAAGTTTCATAAAGAACTAACAAGTGGGGAGATCAGGAAAGACTTGGTGTATCAACTCACATCTGAGCTGTACTTTGAAGGAAGCTGGGCAATAAAGGAAGTGGAGAAGTGCTTTCTAAGCATGCAAGGACCCACTACATAAAGGCATGGAGGAGAGATGAAAAAAGATGTAGCAGAAAATAACTAACAGGCTAAACGATCATTCCAGGGAAGGGGGGGTAATACAAAATAAGAAAACTAAACCTGGCCATCTGAATTTTATTCTAGAGGCAACTTAGAACCAAGGAAGCTTCTTGAGCTGGGGAGTGACATGATCAGATCTGGGCTTCAAAAGGAATATGTTTGGTAGCCAGGTGGAAGACAGCTTATTTGGAGGAAATTCTAGAAGCAAGAAGAACAAAGAGGCTATAGAAAAATTCCAAGCAAAAGGTGATGGGGGTCACAACAAAGGCTGTACAAGTAGAGAGAAGAGAACAGGTGTGAAAGATATGGTGGAGGGAGAATGTAAAAGCGTTAGCCAAGGATTGGACGCGGGGTTGAAAGAAAGCTAACACTAAATTAACTTGTGTTGCTAGCTTGGCATTGGCAAGGAAAACTGTCCATTTTGACATGTTGGGTTGTAGATGCCTGCAGATATTATTTAGGTAGAGATGAATTAGGATTGCTTATGTAGATTTGGGAGTGAATAACATTTGAACCCACTTCAGCTACTGAAATTTCTACTTTGACAAAATTCAGAAATCATAGCAGGATTTGGCAATCCTTTCAAAAGCATATATTTGAACTGAAATCGTTTTACATGGTAGAAGTTCAAACAAACAAAATATTTCTAAATTGGCCGAAATTTATATTAAAAGTTTCATTTAAAAGTCTTCAGTTAAAATAAGCAAACAATAGAATCAAAGGTTTTAATTAAAAGGATGTCAGAAGTCCTCTAAACTCACTTTCTTATTTTATTCAAAGAAACTAAGATCAGAAAAGTTAAATGACTTGCCCATGGTTCTCAAAAGCAGCAAAGAACAAAACCAAAATCTGAATACAGATCTTGTGATAATTATTTGACAAGTTTCATTCTAAACTACCTATAAAACAGTAACATTTAGGGAATCAAATTACAGAAAAGAATAAGCCATTAGAATTCAAAGAATTAGAGGTGAAATTTAAGAGTATAATCATTTAGGTTTTTCTAAACAAAATTAACACTGATACAAAGAGGCCCATATACTTGTTTTCTTTTGTTTTACCTTGAAGAGCTATTCAGAACCATTACGTATGTATGGTGTCTCAACACCAGGCTTTCAATCACAAAGAAAATGTCTAAAATTCAAAACAATTTTTAAAAAATCACAGCAACTATGAGCATCACAAATGACAGAAGCGTTTACTTCCTTAAACTAGTAAGTTTTTGCACCCCTGTTCACACTATGCTCTCACACTAAAGTGACACTGACTTATTTTGGGAAAAGGCAGAGAGGTCAGAAGAAAAAGGATTATCAAAATAAGGGCTACACTAAATTAGCTTGTACAACTTACATTTCTTTATTTTATGAAAAAAAATCTATCAACTTACTGATCTCACTTAATAAAACATGACAATACAAAAACCAATAGGATCAAAACCTAAGACCACAAAGATACAATGAATTATTTCCCCCAAAAACTTGTAAAGGAGAAATTAGATGATGCAGTAGATAGAAAGATGGGCATGGAGTCAGAAACACCTGAATTCAAATATGGCCTCAAATATTTACTAGCTATGTGACCCTAGGTAAGTCACTTAACCCTGTTTGACTCAGTTTCCTCATCTGCAAAATGAACTGGGAAAGGAAATGGCAAACTACTCTAATATCTCTGTCAAGAAAACCCCAAATGGAGGTCACAATGACTTGGATATGACTAAACAACAACATTAAAATGCCACGTTATATATAATAAGCCCAATTTACCTAAACCTTAAATGTTGTCAAAATCAAGAACTAATTATTACAACATATGAAGTGTTACTACATGCCACTTTTACATGTCTTTTTAACTTCAGGAAATTGAATTAAAACCCCACACTTCACAAAAGTGTTTTGCTATTTACTAGAAGCATGGCAAGTATGAAACTTCTTCCCTCAGAATCATTTCTAAAATTAACTCCCTTCTGAGGAGTCTTTTCCAGTTGGGCAGCTCTCTTCATGCACAACTCAAAAGTATGCTATTTAAGTTCATGATACTTCAGGAGCTTAGAGTTCAACTGGAGTCAACTGGGAGAGACAGTAGACAGAATGCCAGGTCTGAATAAATTCAAATCTGGCCTCAGGCACTTACTATCTGTGTGACCCTGGACAAGTCACTTAACTTTGTCTCATTTTCTTCATCTGTAAAGTGAGTTGGAAAAGGAAATGGCAAACCACTCTAGGATCTTGGCCAAGAAAACCCCAAAAGGATTAATAAGGAAGTGGACAAGACTGAAATAACTGAACAACAAAGATCAATTTCTTGATCCTCTTCATTAAATAAATGAGGAATCTGAGGCCCAAAGAATGTAAGTGATCTATACTAAATCACAGTTAGTAAAAAGTAGAAGCAAGTGTCTGATGTTGACTTGTAACATGAGTTCTCATAAGCAGAGAACATGTTTAAATTATTTTAAGGGGAGCTTGATAGTTCTTATCCAATTTTATTGTCATAGACCTCTTTACCAGTCTAGGAAGCCTTTGTCTCCTACTCAGAACAATGTTTTTAAATGCATAAAATAAAATTTGTAATGTTACAATGAAATTCAATTATACTAAAATATAGTTATAAAAATAGTTATTTTAAAAATAAGTTCATAGAAAACACATTGAAAACTCCTAGCCTAGAGTGGCCAACACATATGCCCAGGATCCAAATATTATTCATTGATTGCCCTGATATTTTAAGATTCTCAACCACACAGAGCTACAAACTAAATGAAAATGTTTCATTTCCTAACAACAACAAAAAGCAAAATTGGCTCTCTACTGCAATGAAAATACATTTCATGATAAGATACACTATCATGAGGATTTCAAAAATCTTTTGGAATGTGAAATCATAAAAGTAGGCACTTCCTCATATTAGCCTAGAAATCTTCAAATTTGTAGAATTAGGAACTAAAGACAAGGAGAACATACAGTTCTTGTTCTGATTTCCTTCAATCTAGGTGACTTAATAGAAGAAAAAATGTAGGTTATTGGCAGATCTGCTAACACCCTACTCCCATCTCTAAACTTCACTCCCTAAACCATCTAATTCATACTGAAAGAAAGGGTATCAAAAGTTATAATCAAGTTTTTAAAAGTCCCATACATTTTATTACTCAATTTAGGTTATCTTATGTAACATTTCACATGGCTATCCTTAATAGAAATGCAAGAAAAAAATAAGAGACATGTAAAAAAAAAATCTGCAAAGAAATCTGCTGTAGAAGACTGTATCAAATGTATTACAATGGTTCTCCTTTTGGAATATTGTCTTAATTCTTGTCCTTGCTTAAACTAAAGTCCTGGGCAAAAAATTCTAGAGAGGCCAATTTCTGAAACAGCCCATCTCTCTGGGGGCTACTAGGATCCTGTAGTGCTGTGTTGGCAAACCTATGACACATGTGCCAAAGGAGCCGTTCCCTTCCCCTCTACCACTCCCCCAGGCATGCCTGAGGACATTTCTCCCATCACCCAAGCACTTCTTCCTTCCCCTGTCTGGGGTAAGGGATGTGGCATGAGGGTACAGTTTGGGCACGCAGTCTCTAAAAGACTTGCCATCACTGGCTTAGCGCATGCCACATTTAAGGGTATAAAGTGAGTTTATCCTAACAAGAGAAGTGAATTTTCCTCAGATTAGCTAATCAATCCTACTTTACCAACTCAGTTCCAAATCAGTGCAAATATAATCATTGATAAGTACAAGATAAAACAGTTTCTATATCTTCGCTCCCCACTGACCAACCCAATACATATCATGGAGATGTTGTTTGGTAAACTGTTACTCAATCTGAAGGTTGATCAGAGTGGATATTTTGATAGTCTTGCTCTACTTTAGCACAAGGGAAGATCCAAATTTACCATTATGGTTGTCTCTATTATACAAGGCATTATCTACTAAACACAGCATTTTCATTATGAAAATATTCCCTAAATATTAAGTTTATGGAAAACCAAAGCTACTTAAATATAATACTGCAAAAATAAAACTCTTCACAAGGGTTTTTTCACTGAACAGATGCTCCTCCTTTCATCTTGAAATAATAGAAAATCTTGACAAAAATTGCTACCCCTGGGGCAGCTACTTGGCTCAGTGGATGTAGCAAGCCAGGTCTGGGAACCAGAAGCCATAGGTTCAAATCTGACCCCAGGTACTTCCTAGCTATGTGACCCAGTTACTTCTCTCTTCTGCCTTGGTGCTCTGGAACAACTGGTTCTAAGAGACAGGTATGGGTTAAAAAAATTGACACCCCTTTTACATCTTGTTAACATCAATAAATTGTATTATTACATCCAGTACTACTAAGGAACCCTGTTTGTTTCATTAAACTCTTAATAAAGACTTTGGCCCTTCAGTTCCCAGTACTGAAAAGGAAACTTGGAATTGCTGCATTACTTTAAATGTCTTTCCTATCTCCCCACCCCTTTTGAAAAGTGGAGTAGAGATATGTTATGGCCTTATTTAAAATGTAGGCAATATTAACAATCATAGAATATAGATCTAATTCCAATAAGTATTATCCAAAATAAAGGTTGACACTTTGGCCTGTAGATCAAGAGGATGAGAAAAGAGGTAGTGACAGAAAGATAGAGCACCAGTAGAATTAGCTTATGCAAGAAGAGAATTGATTTCAGAAGTCCCTCAAAAGCCGGCCTCAAATCTGCAGGGAAGACATTTCTTTGCAGTTCCGTCTCTCACACCTTTAAAGGAGGACTTTTCACTCCTACTTCTCACTAAAATTACCAAACCAGCAATATAGTGTTTTGGTTTTGGTTTTTTTTTTAACCCTTACCTTGTCTTTGAATCTATCTGTTCCTGAGCATTAGAGTGGTAAGGACTAGGCAACTGGGGTTAAGTGACTTGCCCAAGGTCACAGAGCTAGGAGCTAAGGCCACATTTGAACCCAGGACCTCCTGTCTTCAAGCCTCTCATGTTTTTCTTCATACAGTAACAGTTTTAACTGATGCACAGTTTAGTTATACAGTACTAAATAAAAAAAGAAAGAGGAATGCATGTTCATAAAAGCACACTCCTTAAGGTAAGAAGTTTAAGTTAGTCTTTTAAAAATGTGAACTAGTTGAATAAAGCTTACCCTCTCAACTCTCACCAATTAGTATTGACAAAAATATCTGAATCTATAGGAATAATTGATTGTAGATACTTTTCTTTCTGGAGCTCCATCTTTGATTCCCTGTTGGCCCTCCACATAGGTGGAGTATAATGCCCCCTATTTTACTATTGGGAAACGTGACTTAAAAAAGCTAAAAACCTAGGCCAGGAATCAATTCCAGTTGGGAAGCTCTCATTTCTCTTCCTGGCTACTTACTCTGTGGCCGATGAAGCCTCCTAAACAACCATTCTCCGTAGATTATGTATAGATTTGTCCAATAACCTTCTGGTTTATGGCTGCATCAAGGGAGGAGAGGGAGAGACACAGAAAGAGTGGCTTCTCTTTTCATCGAGGGAGTGGCTGGTTTGGGGGTGGCTGTTTTTCTAAGCTCCCTTCAGGATGGAGGGAGGAAGGAATTTAGAGAAGTGCACTCGAATCACGGAGAGCCACAAACTTTGCTCGGACTGTGTCATTTTGCAGCAGGTGGGAGGGGAGCTTCGGAGGGAACGACGAGCTCACTTCCACTTTCTGCAAAGTCTTGGGGAGCTCTAGGCAGTTGGCTGACCCAAGTGTGGAGAAGGAAATTGCTAACTGCTTCAGAATCTGGCCACTAGTGGGTTCTCTCGCTAGTGTTCGAGTTTGGGCGGTCTCGTACGTGTTTGGGTCTTGAGCATCTGGGCAGTAAAAATAATTCGATGCTCGCCGCCCCCCACCCACCCCCGACGGGGTTCGGTCCGAAAACATCCCCGGGCTGAGCCGAGGCGCCACCCCCACTCCCCACCCCCATTCCAGATTTCTAGACTTCAACTGACAACCGTTTCCCATTAAAGCCCGCAGTGCTGGCGGAGGAAGTGGCTTGGATTAGGGGACGTGGAAGGGTGTGTGGCTGTGTGAGTATGTGATTCTAGGGGGTTGGTTCTCCTCGGTCCAACTAGCCAGGGAAAGGATGTCCAAGCGCAGAAAGCTCCTGGGAGTTGGGAGGGGAGAGGGCTTAACGGTCGAGGGCTCGGGAAGGAACAGTCTCCAGCCTTCCGTGCTACGGGCGGGGGGAGGGGGGGTCTCCGGCACTGAGGAGTGGGAGTACAAGGGACAGCTAACTTTGCAGGCGAGCCGGCACCTCGGCTGGGCGGAGGATGCCCTGGCCAGGGCCGCCCGCCAGGTTCAAACCCACCCCCACCCCCACCCCCACCCCAACACCCGCCCCGGCCCAGCCGCCTCCGCCGCCCCCGTCTACCTGGGAGCTCCTCCTGTTGGGGGCTGGATCGCCGCGGGCTTCTCCTCCTCTTCCTCCTCCTTGTCCCGAGAAGGGCTGCGAGGAGTGAAGAACCGGGAGAAGCTGGGCCAGGAGGAGCCGCCCCTCCTCCGGCCGCCGCCGGACATCTCCGCGGGGGGAGAAGCGGCCGCCTGCCCCGAGCAGCGGGGGAGAGGTGTGGGAGAGGGGCCGGCGCGCGCAGCACCACTCGTGGACCACGGCGGCGCGGGACCCCAAGCCGGAGCAGGGCGGAACGGACCGGGGCTGCCCGGGCTCCCGCTCGGCTCCCGTCGCGACTTTTAATCCATTGCCGGGGCACAGCTGGCGGGAGAGCGACTAGTGCGGGGACTGGAACTCGAGTGCGCGAAGAAGTCTGCCAGAGGCGGCCACGCCCCGTCCCAGCCCGGCCCGGGAGGGGCCAAGGGCGCCGGCGCCGCCCCCAGTCCCGGGAAGCCGAGTAGCCCTGCGTCCTCTCTGCTCCTTCCCAAACTTTTGATTAATGGTCGGAGCTCTGCCCTCGCCTCTCCTTCTCCACCTCAGCCATAAAGCCGAGGAGTTGGGGGAGGGGGCGGGACCTCAACTTAATCTAAGGAGAAAGCTCCGGTCCCCTTCCCAGGGACGCGCTTCTTTAGGGCTTGGGGAAGTAGAACACCTGGGCTGACTGGCTGGCGAGGTTTTTCCAGAGTCCCGGGAAACTTTTACAAGTGTATCTCTAATACGGAGAATCCAGTCTGTATGGGTATGCAGCCGCCTATAGAGGTAGCCGCCTTCATGTCCCCAGCCATGGAAGTCCGGAGAGCGCCGGGGCCACTGGGCTCTACTGTTGCCAGAAAAGGGGGCCCCTCGCCCCTGCGCTGGCATATTCCGTCCAAACCCCCCAGTCCCCCCAATAAAAAGCTTGGTCCATTTTTGCTCTTTGACAGAATGCTCCGGGCATGGGTCAGTTCCGGTGTTCGCTGGGGTGCTCCTGGGCTCTGGCCCCATCCGGGATAGACTTTTGCTGGAGGAGATACGCCCTGGCGGCTTCTCAGACAACTAGCCTTTATTAAACGGCCACCAGGGAAGGCTTCTAGGATTGGGATTTCTAAGCAGGGCCTGCCCTGGCTAGAGCAGCCAGGCACTGGCTTAGGGGGACTCCGGCTCTGTCCCAGGCCTTCCTTCTTCCTTATTCTGATAGCTTGAAAATAGGGTCTGAGCGAGGGAACCTTAGAGCCCACAGGCGTCTCGCCAGTCAGCCTGGTGAGCTGGAAGGGGAAGCCGGTCCTACGGCCTTTCCGCCCTTCATTCCCTTCAACAAGGGTCTTGATCCGCCATTGGGACGGTAGACACACATATCCCACAAATTGCTTCGCCCTTACTTGTGGATGGCTGTTTGTTTTGTTTTAGAGCATTCCGGGTGAAGGGTCTTGCCCAGGGTCACGCGTCTTTACGCATCTGAGGCTAGACTTGAACTCAGAACATGAGGCTTCCTGACTCCAAAGCCCAGGGCGATGTCCATGTGCTGCTACTTGGCCTGCCTGTGTAAACTCTCCTGAGCCCCTGTAGAGAACTGAGGCAGCACAAGGAGCTTTCAGAGAGTTTCTTTTGTTTTTCTGTTTAATAAACTATGTGCTGCTGCACGCGGAGCAACTTTGTCCTTGGATAGAAAGCGGGGGTGGCAAGGCATCGGTCAGGCCTGAAGAGAGGCCGGTCTGGATCGAGAGTGGGTGAACATAACCCGCCATTTCGGTCCTTCCATAACCTGGAATCCGCCCAGCTCGGAGGCTTGAAGAGCAGGGAGCGATCTAGGCGTGTGGCGGGCTAAACCACAGCCAGGGGATGCTGGTGGCCAGGGACTCTACTGGAGCTTTTAGGAAGACGGTCTAACATCCATCCCAGAGGACCTGGAGCGGCTCCTGGGCCAGTTCGGGAACAGCGGCCCCTAGCGAACAGCTCGGACATTGCACTCCGCTGCTGGATCAAGTGACCCTGTCATGGGGTGAAGGGACCTTCCTGGACTGACCGCAGGCTGGCAGCTCTCCCACAGGGCTCCTACTTAGAGCCCACGAAGCGCCTTCTCTGGTGGATTTGAGGCTGATGTCCACAGCCAGGGGTCCCACTTCAAGATTCTCCAGAATTTCTAAAGGGAAGCAAATGCCGCCGAGAACAGTGACCTTCACGGTATTTCCACTCGGCGACGCCAGTGCCTTTTCTGAGAATAGAATAAAGCTCCTCTTTCGTGCTCAGACTCCAGCGACATTTCAGCTCCGCACCTGCCCGTCAGGATGTCTTTATCCCTAATACGCCCTTTCCTGGTAAGCAACGCTGGGATCCAAAGAAGCCCCAGAACGAGGAGCACTTCGAAGCGGCTCGAGCAGAACCTGGGTCTCTCCCAGGCCACCTTTCAGCATTCTGCCCATCCTGGCCCCTGTCCCACGGGAGAGGCCAGGAGCATCGCCGCCAACACAGATAACGTAAGCAAGAATCCGGCGTGACTCCCAAAGGTGCCTCTGGGGTCAGAAAAGTCTGCCCACAGGATCAAGTGTACTTGGATGCCGGAGGACGGCCTTTACACGTGGCGGACGGCCACACCATCAAGAAGAGCGCCAAGCCGAGAAGCGGAGCCCAAGGAAAGCGCTTTGCTCGCCGCTGTCTGTGGCCGGAAATGAGGCGATGCCCTTCTGCCCAGAGCAGCGAGAAGCTATTCCCGAACCCCGGCTCTCAGGGCAGCGTGAAGGCGGCCAAGCCCGCGTCTTACTCCGGTCCTTAGCCTGCTTTGCGCCAATGAGAAAGAACACAAACGTGAGCCGTTCCCGGTGTGTTCTACCCAGATGATCATGGCTGGAACATGGGGAGACACCCCCCCCCCCCATGGCCTTGGTGCTTCCCAGGGAGTAGATGGTGGCATTTTTAAGTGACTGGGCTCTGAAATCACGTGGTCCTTGTTTCTATGGAGAGCCTGAAAAGGCGATTACTCTTCAGAGGGCGCGCTTTTACTACTTAGCATGAAGGGTGCTCCTCTGAATCACATGACATGTGTGTGTGTGTGTGTATTTCCGCTCCACCTCCCGGGGAGGTTCTTTCCTTACCTTTACAGTCTCTCGCCGTCATTATCTTTAACCAAAAATGTAATTATTAGCTAATGCCAACACATCTATAGCCTGAAAACAGTTTTCAAACTGGAAGAACCATTTCTTTGGCCCAAGGAGGACAAACACATTCCAAAAGAATTGTTCATATGATTTCAATTCGATGTCGTCTATCACTTGAGTCACATCACCTGAAATACACTGCCATATGCGCTGTGTTAATTTTATTAATGCCTCGTTAATAACACATTCCATAGAAGGCAGCTCAGTACCGGGATCAAGTCATTGCCCTGTCAAAAACTCCATAGAACCCCTTTCTTCCCCTTCATCCAGTCTTTTGTAAAATCACTAAATTACAATATGGAGTACCCTATTTTGTGGTACCAGTAAACATTGTAAAATATTTTTTCTTCTGGAAAACAAATGCTTTTAAACTCTATAAAGTCTCAGTCTTATGAGTAAAGTTCATTTATGGAACTTCATGAAACAAAGCTTTAGACTAAAAGTCCATTCGCCAAACCAGTTTTCCTTCTTTCTTGTTTTGGGAGCTTAGCCTCTATAGCCTCCCCGCAGTCCACTGCTGTCCTCTCTCTCTGGATACTTTGTTCACAGTATGATTTGTGGCAAGAGGCTCTAAGAAGAGACACATGGGCAGCTGCTATTGTGAACAAATGCTTTGGTGCAAAGATAAGCAGCTGGAAACTGTGCATGTGCATATTATTAAGAATGAACGCTAATTTTCACTTGAAGCTATTGCAAAATTTTACTTTTATTTCTCTTACACAATTTCCCTTCAAAACAGTAGTGTAGGAATTCCTTTATCTGGTGAATAAGGCATCAGCTATACATAACACAGAGAAATCAAGCGTGCCAGCCTCCTAAAAATGGTGAAATAATAAAGTGATTGAAATTAATAGTCCAGGAAAAGTCCTTTTAAAATATTTCTCAAGAGAGTAGCTAAAACCAGGCTTCTTTGGGCTAATTAGAAAGAAATACTAACTGTTATGATTTATTTGTCTGTTTTTTCAGAAGCAAGATCAGCACATTTACTTGTGATCCCAAACTAATCTATATTAAATAATTTAGGTTTCCAAATTATTTCATTAATGTAAAGGAATGCCTTTCATACATACTTATCAAACTAAAACTTTAGTTGACCTGGCGAGTACCAAAATGTATTCATAGGATTACTGCTTTACAGCTGGACGTAACCTTTGAGATCATCTAATCCAGAGGTATCAAACATGTCCTTCCCCTTTTCCCCCCTTGCCCACCATCAGACCACATTTGAGCCTCATATGACACTTCCATATGACCTTAATTTGCTTAAAATGTAATTGGGAAATATTTAATAAAATGGATAAAATTTGTCCTCTTGTTTTTTTATTCTCTACACAAAACTGGACATAAAATTTTTTCTTATTCCAAGAGATCACTGAAGTAACTTAAAAAAAAAATGGGGAATAGCTAGGTACCTCAGTAGATAGAGAATGCGGTCTGAAGTTGGAGAACCCAGGTTCAAATTTTACTTCAAACATTTCCTAGCCATGTGATCTTAGTCAAGTCATTTGACTCTGTTTACCTAGCCCTTACTCTTTGGTCTTAGAGTTGTTATTAAGACAGAAAAGTAAAAGTTTAAAAATTAAAAAAAAAACTTGAAAGGAAAAGAAGTTCTTCACCACTATGTACCAAGCAAGTATTGTGTTCATAAAATCAACACAGGAAACCACAAATGTTCTACCCATCAGTTTTCTATTTCTAGCATAAATAGGTATTTGTTAGGGATTGTCAATTCTATGCTAAGGAAAGAAATAAAGTATGATTAAATATTGATCATTCTCTGGTCATCCATGCCAATTATTCACCCCATGTCAAATTCCCTGTCATTATGCACATTTTCCCAGGTTGCCTTTCTCCAGTTTATAAACCATGACTCAAGGAATGCAAGTTAATTCCTATCCAGTATTAGCTAAATTAAGAAATGGCAAATAATGTGGTCTCGTGCAGAGAATGTTCACTTGTGTGCTGACAGACCTGGATTGAAATTCTGATTTGCCACTTTCTATCTCTGTGACCTCGGGCAAGTCCACTTCATCTTATCTGTAAAATGAGGAGCTCTATAACTTCTAAGATTTATTCTAACTCTAAATCCTATGATCTCTTCTCATTCTCAGATCCATCAGGTAGGGATTACTTTGGGCTTGGACCACCCTCCATCTTTTCATTGCATTTCCTCACTAGTAAAAATAACAGAGTTGCTATGTGGAGACAGAGGAAGAATGGAGAATTGAATTCTAGCCAATTGTGTCCCTTAATATGGCTCTCCAAACAACTGTACCTCATTTCACCGTCCATAAAATGAGTAAATTAAAAAAAAAATGAAATCTTTACATATTCATTTCTTGTAGTTAGCAACCAAGATAAAAGGAATACTATAAATGTCAACAAATCCCATGTCCTTAACGGTCTTTTTAGAGTTATTTCTCATTTTATAAATTGCTAGAAATGATGCAAGTCCTTAGAACATAAAGGAAGAATTAATTAGTTTCGAAGCCCAGAGAAAATGGAGTTTGAGTTGGGACAATCGGCAGTACTATCTTTTTAATGACAAAAAGGTAGTCAAGTAATATAAATATGATCAAGGAAGATTAGTATCGACATACTTCATAAACCTCCACTGTCTGGTGTGTAGAATGTAAAATTTCAGAGAAAGAATAATGCTTCCCAAGATGGATTTAAGGTTAACAATCCATTCTTAATAGTCGGAAGTCATCATCATTATTACATTTTGGCTTCTGTTCTATACCCACAACACAGACTTCACAACTACTTCTGTAGCTCCTCTGTTTTTTAATTTCTCTTATGGCTAACCACACTCACATATTGTGTTTAGAGTAATGAGTCAAGTAGCCAATTAAACACAAATAATTTTCTAAGGACGTTGGTCAGTTTTCATTTTAATTCAATGAAATGCTAGTTCCATTTTTGTAAGGTTGCGCCGTAACACTGCGTTACGAAACCCAAAGCATACCATCCAAACGGTAGTGAGTGCTCATTCTACAGAGATAATAAGCTTCCTGCCTGTAAGGCATGCTGTGTGCTACCATCGCTGGATATGTATTTTTATCCATCTTCTTTCATCTCTCATCATTAATGAAGAAAAATCTAAAAGGTAGAATTGCATCTGATGAATAATGGAAATAATAACATTTACATAGTTCCTGTTACCTGCCAGGCTCTGTGCTAAGCCCTTTACAAATTGTATCTGGTCTTGACAAATGCACCCTGAAAGGTAGGTTCTATTATTATCCTCACTTTACAGTTGAGGAAATTGAGGCAAATACAAGTTTTCAAGGTGAAGCAGGATTTGAAATCGACACCCATATCTAGTTGACCTTGAAACCTCAATCTAGTTCTAAAAATAGCTTTCTTACTCAGACTAGCCGCTGATAAAACTATTTCAAGATGGTCATTAAAAACTCTGGATGCATCATGGATCAGAAGAGTGTAGTCTCTCCAACTGCCACGCCAAAAGAATGCTGTGCTTCTAATCATTATTAGATCACTTTTCTCTTAGGAAAACAACAGTCAAGTCCCCCTTTCCACTGACTGTGAGAAGATAGTCAGGATTCTAAGTCTCAAATACACGTGTTTTCAGTTATGGAGACTTTTCACGAGGAAACAGTTTAGTACAGAATTTAGTCCAGATGATAGCTAGATATTCGGATGAAGTTCCAAGTTCGATGGATCATTTATTGAATGAGGTTACATTCCATGGAGGCCTTTTTGCCGTCTGGAGCTCCTCAGAATAAAGTCTCTACAAAAGGAATAAGCCATTATCCTGACAGAACCCTTTTTCACACTTGGCATGGAGTCTCGGAGAAAACATCCCCAAACGGATCCGACAAGGGCCTGCCAACAGAAAAGCATGCTACAGTTTGTAGAATGATGGGAAAAAAAACAACTGAAAGAGGAGTTAGGAGATGGAGGCTTCTAGTGGAAACTCTCCTATCATGTTCTGAGACAGAAAGCAAGTTGTTGAATTCTTCTAGGCTTCAGTTCCTTCACTTGTTCAATGAGGGATTTATATGGATTAGAGAATCTTAAATTCTCTCTTTACTGCAAACATTTGTGACTATAACTAGTCAAAAAGGAGTCCGTCATCATCGTCAGTACTAAATGCATGAAAGTATTCCATAAATATTCGGTCACTGATTGATTGTGGATATCAGATATCAGAACTAGCCAATGTCCCTTGAAACATGAGTGTTTCCTTAAGTTAATGTGAAACAGTGTTTGGGAAACCATGTTCTACACTTCTGGCCTCCCAAGGATTGCCTGACTCAAAGGTAAACAGCAACGTTCAAGTATGAGAGGCATGAAGGTGGAGCGCTTGAGGCACTGATGGGACATGACCTACATAATCTCGCTCGATGGCTGCCAAGTCAGAGCAAGACAGGTTAGACCAGCAGATCAGGCTGGAGAAGCCCTAGCCCTGGCTGAGTCATTGATGGAGCGGCCACCGAAGGGTTAGCAGCTGGAAGTCTCCCTAAGCTGCCCTCCACGGCACACTCATCTGGAATGTCCTCTGAAACGGCGTCATGTCGTAAAAGAACCCCCAAAACACTTGGCTCACCTTGACGTTGAGAGGGTATTTCACAAATGCCTTTTGATGCTGCTAATTGTAAAATGGGCATTTTATGATGCATCTGTAAACAGTCATAAATACTGTAAGTCATACCTATATAGCTCTTTCTTACCTGCAAACTCCTGCTCTAATATAAATATGGTTCTAATCCCTAAACCATAGAAACCATAGAAACCATAGACAATTAAAGTAGAGAAAGAAAACTAATAACAAATATTCCTAATGAATATCAATATAAAAATATCAATTAAAATATTAACAGAAGGACTGAAACAACATATTAAAAAAGATGACAGACTTCAGGCTTGTTTATATCATTAATATAGGGTTGATTTAATATTAGGGAAACCATAAACACAATATGGTCTATAATAATAATAAAAACAATAAATCATGATTATATCAACAGATGCAGAACATTTTTGATAAGATATAACACTTATTTATGTTAGCAACATTAACATTTCCTTAAGTATAATAAATAATTTTTATCTAAAACCAAGAGCTAGAGTTATCAGTAATAGAATAACATTAAAGTTCTTTATGATACTATTGAATAAACTAAAAATTTATGTTGTCATCATTATTATTGTATTTAATGTAGTTTTAGAAATTCTAACTCAGTAATAAGACCAAAAAGGCAATTTAAGAATTAAGCATGCATGGACAAAAAGAGAAACATAACTATCTTTTCTCAGACAGCATGATCATCCTAGAGTCAACAAAAATTAATGAAAACAATAATTTGAAAAAGTAGCAGGATAAAATAAACTCACAGAATATTACTTTTCTTATATATTGTCAACAAAAAGAAAGAGGCAGAAAAAGGAATTTCATTTAAAAAATGTATAAAAATGCATACTGAAGTCTATCTACCAAGAAACACACAATAATTACATGGATGCAACTACCAACACTTTACAGAAATGAGAGAGGGCCTACATTATCATATATACTCATTATAGTTGGACTATTCTGTAGCATCCCAGGTATATTATCATCTTGAAAGTATTATTGATGCATTGATAGTGTAACCTACATATGTGCTCATGTACCAGACTCATGGTCATATTACTTCTTGATTATTGTACTTCCAAATCTTCAGTCCAAAGGACAAAAGAATTCCTGAGCAGGACACTAGTTGCCACAGGGTCCTAGCTCTCACCTTGTCAGACCACATTCCGTACCAAGTCACATGTTTGACTAAGCTCCTCCTCTCTGATCATGTGGTTGTTAGGTGAGCCAGTGTTAAATCCTATGCCATGTCACATGTTCCTAGCTACCTCCCATTCCACATTCCTGGATTCTTCAATAAAAGCTGGGGATTCGTGCAGCTCTCTCTCAACATCATCAGCAGAAGAGCACAATGGAAGCCATGTTGTTCAACTCTTTGTCTCTGAGTCTTTCTTCCTTTATTATGTTCTCTCTCTCTCTCTATCCCCTTCACCCATTTTCCCTCAGTTTCCAATTCTCCTTCTCAGGTGTCCATCCATGAATATATTGATCTGTGGTGCAGCCGCATAATAAAGGAAGAAAGGGATAAAAAAAGATTGTTAAAAAAAGATTGAGTAGTGGAGCAGATCAGATACAAAATTTCAGAAGCAACAAACCTAGTAGGATGGTGTTCAGAAACCCAAATATTATAACTACTACAATAAGATGTCACTATTTGACAAAAACTGCTAGTAAAGTTAGAAATTAGGTTTAAACCTAAACAATCTCAAACTATATATCATAATAAACTTTAAACTGATAGAAAGTCCTAGATGAGAGAAAGAGATAGAGCTGAAAGGGCCCTCAGAACCCAACTACTCCAATCTCTTCATTTTACAGATGATGAAACTGAGGTCCAAAAAGTTTAAGGGACATCTGCAAGGCCAAATAGGCAATATCAAAGTTTTCATAAACAAATTAGAGGAGCAGGAAAAGAGAGACCTTTCATAATTTCTTGATAAGGAAAGAGTTTTAACCAAGCAAAGATAGAATTACAGGAAATAAAACAGAAAATTGTGAAAAGCTCATACAAACAAAATGAGCACAATTGGAATTACAAGGGAATCATCTGAAAAACATCTTTGAAACAAATTTATCTGATAAGGGTCTGATATCGAAGATATCAGATAAAAATATATAAGAACAAGTAAAAGATATGAACAAGCAATTCTCAAAAGAAATAAGACAAGTTATCAACAACCACGTGAAAAAAATACTCTATGAAAATAAAATAAAATTGAATTGAAAAAATATTCCAATCTTTAATATTAGAAATAAGGATTAAAAAAAATCTGAGGTTCTACCTCATCCATTTGGCAAAGATGACAGAAAGGAAAAAATAATATTTGTTAGAGGTGTTGTGGAAGGAATAGCACCAATACACTCTTGGTGAAACTGTGACATAGGTCTAACCATCCTGGAGAGCAATTTGTAGTTTACTATATTACTGCCTACCTCTTAATACAGCTCTAATTCTACTAGATTTATACTCCAACGAGAGCAAATAAAAACAGAAAAGACCGATAAGTAAAAAACTGATTATAGCTGTATTTTTTTTTTCTGTAGAAACAAAATGGGTAGCCATTAAATGGGAAATGACTGCACAAAATATCATAAACAAAGGAAATAGAATATTATTGCATTGTGAGAAATAACACAAGAGAAAGGCTCATAGGGACTTGGAAGGATTTGTATAAACCGGGAGTGAGTGAAGTAGACAGTGTAAGGAAAAACAACTGTGAAAGTTTTAAGATCCGTGATCATCAACACAAGGACCAATGACAAACTCCAGAGGAGTGACAGTTAATCATACTTTTTACATTTCGGCACAGAAGTGATAAACAAGAGGTGCAGAAGGAGACAGTGCCTGGGTAAGTGAACCAGGGTCCCAGGCAGAATAGAGGTCCTTGCCTCTTCCTAGTCTCCCAAGCCTCCCTCACCTACTGCTACTCCACACGAATTTCCATTTTCAGGCCATCTAGACAATCCCGGGTACAGAAACCTGAATTGATGTAGAAAGAGAACAATCAAAATGGGCATAACATGAGAGTGATTCAGAGTTGAAAACTACCTAAATGGAAACTCCCATCCTTCTCATATCCTGTTCCTTTCTCCTCATCCACCTCACTTCTTTCTCTCTCCCCTACTCGTATCTCTCGCTCATTTGGCCCTTACTTTCCAAATATGCTTTCTTGAACCTCTTTCTATGTGTATTTGATTTGATTTGATATTTATTTTATTTCTATTTTTAATTATATGTCGTGGTTCGTGTCAATGGAGAGAAAAGGATGAACTCGGAAGATGTTGTGAGGGTAAAAATCACAAGATTTGGAAATGGATGAGATGTCTGGGATGAGGCCCCCTCCTCTAGACGCATCCCACCGACGACAATTCTCCGTTCCTATAGTCAAGTCAAACTGCTTGTCCCTTTGATCACCATCGGCCATGGCCATGCGGCAGCCCCGAAGGAGCAGTTGTAGAGGGGGGGCACTGAAATGGCCATGAGGAGCAAGTAAGGAAGCCTTGTGTCCAGTCCTCCTGGCCCCGTGTTTGGGGCATATGAAAGGAAGTCGGCACCCTTCTAGAAAAGGCTGCCAGAGATGCAGTGTTTTCTGGAGAGGCCCAGGGGTCCCCCAGAACACAAGGGAGAGAAAAAGTCTGTAAGTTGGTAATGAGATTTACAGAGAATCTGATGTCGGGGGAGAGCAAAATAGCATCTCTAGAGAAGGAGGTCTGCAATGAAGAGAGATGAAGGAGTGATCGTGGAAAAGAAGGTTAGTACTCAGAAGTTGAGATGTTATTTTTTTTATTCGTAGAATTTATTTGGAGGTATTTCAGTCCCTCTCTCCCCTCCCCACATTATAGAAGGCTCCATCCTACAGATAGATGTGCACATGGAGACTGTGTCTTTCAGGTTTCTGCTTCCAAGTTCATTCTCTGGAGGTGAGCATTCACAAGTTATTTTTCAAATATGAATTCTGCAGCTGTGTGTCATGTTCTCTTGGTTCTGCTTGTCTCCATCTTCACTCTCTCATGTAGTTCTTTCCAAGTTTAAATGGACTATCTCTATCTCTTCTTGCAGGACTTTGTTAGTAATTTTTTAAAATAATGATTTTTGTAGATTTATTCAGTGTCCTTCAAATTTTATTGGAGAACATGCTAATTTATCTATGGATGCTTTTGTGTTACAATAGCAGAGTGGAGTATTTGGAACAGAGACCATATGTGGCCCTCATCACCTCACACTGCTGCTTGGCATACTGTGAACTGCAATGACATGTTATAATTTGACAGCATTTTGTGCCAAACATGTCACCATACCACCACTTTTTAAAATGACCAGTGCGTACCCATCATATCGAGATAAGTGGACTTTGAATGTGGCACTTTGAAGGCACAACGGAGTCTGTATTTTGTTACCGAAGTGGATGGCAAACCATTGTTTATTACGCAATGACATAACAGCTATGCTAAAAGACACAGTATATGTCAACATCACCAGACTAAGCATTTGTCACAATATGCCCAACTTACAGAAAGAACAATTAGAAAATATAAAATGCAGTATCTTATCACAGTGAAATTTCTTGACAAAAATAAAAATGACAATGAGGCTGCATTAAATTTCTAAGCAGCTCACTTGTTAGCCAAGCGAGGAAAACTGTTTACCAATGGCAAGTTAATTAAGTAGTTTGAATGCAGCTGCCAAAGAAACATGTGTAGAGAAAATAAACGTGTTTAAGACAATTTGCCTTTTAGCCCAATTAAAATCATACACTCATGAATTGATGTCAGCTTTTGACAGCACCTATCTATGTGAAAAGGTATTTTCAACGATGAAATATATAAAATCTTATTACAGATCCACACCAATGGGTATTTGCAATCAATTTTGATGATAGGGAATGCCAATTTTGAACTTCAACTAAGTGAAATGTCATCTCCCTCAAGAAAGAATTCCCTTATTATTAGCAGACCTGTAGAATGAAAAATGATAAATTATTATTATAATTTCATCAATAAAAATTTATAGAAATGTTTTCTTGCTTATTATATATGTATCTATGTAATATCTTCAATTTTACCTAAAATATTTTCTATGCACAGAAAAGGTTTATTGACCCCTGGTTTGGAGGGCTGGTGAACTTTTGGACTTTAAATGGTTAATGGTTAGTCTAATTTTCTTCTCCATAATTTCAGATGACAATGTGAAGGATTAGACATATGTAGCCCATGAGGCTTTGGAAACACAGGAATAAATGACTACTTCTATGGTTCTGATTATTTCCAATATATATATCTAAGCATGGGTAAGTGAGGCAGTATAATATAAATGGGTAAAGGGCTCAAGCTGAAGTTGGTAAGATCTGAGTTTGAATCCTGCTTACATTTACTAGCTCTTTAATCATGGACGATTCATTCTGTTTGAGACTCCGGTTCCCAATCTGTAAAATGGGGATAATACCTATGCTGTTTGAACTGCATTTCAAAGACCAATGACATCAGGGGTGATGTCTTGACCTGCAAGAGAATTGGATTTAAATGAATAGAGTTGCACAGAGTCTTTAGGCTTGCTCTCTCTTCCAGTTATCAATGTCCAGTGGTAGGACAAAAAAGTCAGGACAACTGATGATAGCCTGGGATACAGTGCTTTTATTCTCATCTTCCCAATTCCGTGCTGGGGGAAAACATTCCCTTAACTCATGGATGCATTTGAAGTCTGTCAGTTACCCTCCACTTGCCTTAGCCCATCTGTTGAGATAGATGGTTTTTCTACAGTGTGGCTGCTGAGCATACTACAGCTTCTTGGAGCTACAGGTGAGAGCTGGGTGAAAGGTGGCCATCCAAGATGGATGAGCACTGAAGAGGCTCAAACAAGTCTGCACACCAGAGGTGCTAGTCCTCTGTTCACACCCTATGTTGTATGAAAGGAGAGGTTAGCATTCTATTCCTCCTGACAAAGATGGAAGAGGATCCATTGGCCTTTACATAAGGCACTGCCACCTACCCTGTGGCATCTCATGATTATAATAAGTACCTCAGAGAGTCGTTGTATCAAATTAGAAATGTGTATAAAAGCTGTTTGTACATTTTAAATCATTACATGTCAGTTAATCTTAGAAGATATTGCTTTGCCATATTTAAAGAACTCATTTGTTTTCTCTAGTGAAAAGACTTCAACAATTTAATAATAATTTTGAAATAGTTTATTTAAAGTCTCTAGACAAAGAAAGTTATTATTCCAGTGAATTATATGATATTTTATTATACACTTTCTTTTTTCCTTCCTAGTTTTCCATTTTCTTCAAACTGGGCATTTAATAGGGTTAAATATGGTCATCCATAATTCCTTTATAAATGTCCTCAGATCTGAGGCCATTTCCCTGCTCAAAAACTCAGTTTTCCTCCTTAAACTATATTTCCTCAGAGAACAGTTTGCTGTATAATTTCTTAGGTTAAAGCTGTCAGTTTTCACTGGCTGTAGTCAATGTGTTTATTGAAGAAAAAAATCAGTGACAAGATAAACATAATTTGTTTATTTGATTTATGTGTTTCACATGCAGTTTCACATCTAAAGTATACTAATTCTGTAGTATTTATATGTGCAGTACATATATTGCACTTTAGTAAAACAGATAGTTTTGTGACAAAAGCAGAGGCAGTGTGGTAGCTTGGTGATGAGAACAGAAGTCTAATGCACGGACTCACCCATATAAAAGTCATAGAAGGCTCAAAATCGTCTACAACCATTTTTCAACCTAGAGTAGAAATTAAATTATTTACTTAGCTGATGAAATTAAGCCCTGTATTTCACTAAAAGAAATCATATTTTCCTTTAAATACTAGTTTGGTTTCCAATGACAAAGTATGTAAAATGTTTTTGGAACCATCTTAAAAAGAACATTTTTCTTTAGCCTAAACAAACACACAGTAGTTGACACATTCATTTCATATTTTATTAATGATAACATGTTATGCTTAGTAACAAATTAAATACATACTAATAACCAAAGTCCCTTATGAACATCTGTAATCCTCTTGAAAAACAGAATTCATGAAGTTCCATCATGTACTAAGTTACAAAAAATGAGACACCTTTTAAAATAAAAGATATTTAAAAAAAAAGATTAAGCCAGGACAGAGATGGCATATATTTTACTTTTATGTATACTAAAAAAACAAAAAAATGATTAAAATTGAATGCAGGCATTTAATGGACTCATTATTTTAGTGTCCCTGCTAAGGAAGATTTGGCCTGAATATAATTCAGGGGCTCAGCATACCTGAGAAGTTATATTGCTAAAAAATAAAAAGCTGATTCTTCTCAAGTCCATGGAGGCAAAACAGAATAATATATGATATCCTTAAACACACACAGAGGCAAAGTGTAAAATTAAAAACAAAAACAAAATGTGCTTTAAGAAATCATGCCTTGAAATGAAACAACTGTTGAAGTTTATGAACATCATCGTGTCTTATAATCATTATCTTTTCATGTCTTCACTGCTTGGATCTGATCTGGGAAGAAGAAAAAAAAATGAAAAATCATAAATCCTCTGTTGGTAAAAATGCACTAAGTAATCCCAAAGTACATACAGCATACTCCAAATCTAAACACATTTTTATCAAGTTTGATGCTCTCAATTTGGAAACAGTGGCAGCATTTACAATGCTGAAGTATATATAAAATAAAGTAAAATGTATTCCAAATATACTATCTATATGGGTATGGGAGGCTCTTAAAGGAAGATCGTTTTAAAAGGGGGGTGGACAAATATTTGTGATTAGATAAAAGGAATGCACATTTTCTTTCGGTTTTATTAAACAATCTATTATTTATTTTGTTGGGTATCTAGGAATCTTGTCTGTTTTTGAATAAACAGGTGGTTATACAAAGGACACAAGAGAATAAAGATCTTAGAGGCTTATCCAGTCCCCTTCATTTTAGACATGACTAATGCCATCAGGAATTTTTCAAAATTAAGCTTATAATGTTAAATATGTACAATGTTTATCATAAGATGAACCAAAATTCTCCTCTTCCTTGTATGAAGACATGACAGGAAAATAACCAAAAGAATCCAGCTTCCTGACTTTGTATGTCCTCTTCTACAACTTAACTTGACACAGATGTCTTTGGTCAACACATCGGCAATTATGTGCACTGATGAATATTCTTAATTATCATTTATTTTCCAAACGTCTGCAGTATAGACATGGTACTGAATTATGGAAGAGGATTTTATGGCTGAGCTAAAATGCCACCTTTTTTATGTTCAGAGAGACTTCTAGCCCACTGAGCTTTCCCCCAACACTGTTAAACTTCCTCATTTTCTCATTCTCTATTGTGAATTACTGCTATGTGTCCATTTATTTGCTCTTTAAATGATCCAATCTTCAGAAGTCGTGATTACGTCTTATTTGTCTTGTGCCTCCGATGAACGACCTCATGAAAACAATGGAAATGCAAGCTTCCTGCCAGTACAGGGCAATGTAACAAAGTCCGAATTGTTCCCAATGAACGTGGAAGTTATATAAGTAAGTCTGAATACTTAGATAAACAAATATGATATTTATAACTTAAAAAAATACAAGGAAGTTAATGGTCAAGACAGATTCCCTGATTCTGGATCACTCCTGACACCTAGTGGCTAGTTTGAAGAAGAGCACCTTTTAGGAAACCCAGCACTGTTCTCTAACACATACAGTTCCCCCACTTCCCTGCCCTTATCTCCTCGATAATCACCAATGAACATCTATAAAGTGACTGGTCAATCAGTCAATCAACAAACATTTCCTCAGAGAGACAACACTGTCCCTGTGCTCAGGGAGTTTACCCAATGTAAATAAATGGTACACAGAAGAGACACAGAGTATACAGAAGGGAACCCGCGGGGGAGGATACAGGAGCCCGGGAGAGCCGGGCCCCAGGGAGAAGCCAGGGATGGCCGTCCCGGCTCCAGGGTCAGGGCTCAGTGGCGGGCGATGGAGCGGGACGCTTGGGGGAGGAAGAGCAGGGTGCGGGTGGTGATGGCTGTCCCCGAATGGAGGGGAGCAGCGCGTGGGGAAAATGAAGGGTAGAAAAGGCGCAGGAGCAAAGGGT
Source organism: Monodelphis domestica (assembly GCF_027887165.1). NCBI lineage: Eukaryota > Metazoa > Chordata > Mammalia > Didelphimorphia > Didelphidae > Monodelphis > Monodelphis domestica. The sequence continues at coordinate 242,518,117 of NC_077234.1, forward strand.
TTCAGCGTCAAAGGACCTGATGTTGAAGGGAAAGAGTTACTGAGAGCGTGTGTGCGTGCGGGAGGGAAGAATCTGGTCTGGAGGGCGATTCGGCCGGCTGCGTCCGAGGCACCGTGAGGGAGGGGAGGCCGTGCCAGACTGGCCAAAGGGCGCCGGCTTCACACTAGTCACGTGGCTCACGCCACGGATAACAAATGTTTAAAACCAATTGCCGAAACAAGGCTAAAAGCCGGACTGGAATACTCCGTAACTGTGTTCAGAGTTAATGCACAAGTTGCTGGAGAAACACGGGCTGTCATTTAACTTTTCTGTACAGAGCCTTAAAGAAAGAAGAAAATGGGGCAAGATTGCGAATACTTACTCTGCAGTATTTTCTGAGAGCACAATTGTGTGGAAGTAAGAAAAAGAGAGATGACACAATGAACAGAAAAGGAGACAACGGAACAAGAAGACCTGGAGCATGCTAGCTGTACCTTGTAGCCAGTCCACACCTTCTTGCAGCCCTTCTCCCTTAATGGCATCACTAGCACTGAAAGAAAAACAAAACAAGCCTCACGTCAGCCCAGTGGAAACTCGACGTGAAGTCTCCCATGCACAGACTAGTCTTTACGTTCATGAAACTGGAATGAGTACAAAGACTGGACGGAAGCAGAACATGAGGCCCGTGTGTAAACCCCACTGAACTGTGATCGTTTTGCCACCCTTGAAAAAGGCCGCTCTTGTTAGGCCCTATTGACCTGCCATCAAGAGAACATGCAATTTCAGCCGTTTTCCCAGAAAGCTTTGCCCTGAACCTCCTCCGTCCCTGCTTGGTCCCTCCTTTGCTTTTAAGGTCAGCGCTCTAGTCTGGCCACCGAGTGGAGTCCTTTCTCCGTCTAAAGAGAACGGGTGCGTGCAGGGATCAAGCCTAGGCCTCAGCACCACTCTCTAACCCGACTGTCTCCCTCCCCAGTCACGCCTTTAGCTGGCCATAAGCAGGCACAAGGGAGCCTTCCTTGGACATATGCTGGTGCTGTGATCAGAGAGACGCCGCTTCATGCTCAGGCCCGGAAATGAAGACTCGACAACCACAGGCAAACTGTGGTGCGCTCAACTCGCTGAGATCACACGTCTGGCTCACAGGAGAACAGGATTTGGACAATCTGACAGAGAACCCAATAGTCTACCTTTTAAATGGAAACGGGCCTGCCAGTGTGCCTAAGTCAGGGTGCACTGTATCTAGTGTAAGCATAATAGGCCCATGTTTCAGACCGTTAGGGTTCCAATTCACATGTAAAAACACCTGATATTCGTCTACAAAGTACTTTTTGGGGACATGGACGGCACAGTGGTTAGAATGCCAGGACTAGTTGGGAACACCGAGTTCAAATTTGGCTTTAAATGCTTAGCTCACGGTGTGACCCTGGGCAATTCACTTCACCCTGTTTACCTCAGATTGCTCATCTGTAAAATGAGCTGGAGAAGGAAATGGCAAATCACTGCAATACCTTTGCCAAGAAAACCTCAAATGGGGTCACAAAGAGTTGGACATGACTGAAAAGAACTAAGTGAAACAAAAAAAAAGCACTTTATAGAGATCAGTAATCTGAATAAACTAAGAATATTGCAGTCAAAATTTAAATCTGAGGACACTGAATCGTATGCTTTCAATAAAGAAATTAGGGTATTTAATTTCCCTTATGGTCACCTAAGGCAGGATTTGAATTCAGATCTTATCGAATCCAAATCCTTAACATTGTATCCTCTGCATCATCTAGCTTCCTACCCCCAAAGTATTCATTATTTAGTTTAGAACTTCAGAAATTATTTGATACTTAGTAAGTATCAGAATTTGGCTTATCAATGAGTAATAGAGGGTCTAGCCTCAGAAGACAATTTGACTTCAGTCTCTTCTGCTCCTTTCATTATTGAAACTTTCTCAATAGCATTATTCTTTCTCTCCTCCCTACTAGAAATGGTGATATTCACATTTCTCATACCAAAGCTAATGCCTTAATTGTGCCTTTAGTCCCCTGAGCTCCAACCTTTCCCAGGATCTTGCTCTCACAGCTACCTTTTTTTCACATATCCTTAATTCCCTCCACTTCTGTCTACAAATGTGTTTAATCTTATCAACACTTTGAAAAACAAAGAAAGGAACCAAGTTTTCCTTAATGCATTTATCCCATCTGTCTACCATCTTTACCCTCCTCACTTTCTTGAAAAGACTGTCTACACCGATAGCTTTTGCTTGCTCAATACCCATTTTTTCCCTCAATCTCTTATTATTAGGCTTTTAACCTCACTATTCTAATGAACGTCATCTAAGCTTCACACAATTTTTTAAGAATCTGTCCTTTATTTGGAACCCTTGACAGTTCTTTTTGTAGATATTTTTTCCTTATTCTTGCTTCAATGGTAACACACTCCCATGGATCTCTTTGGTCACCCCTTCTTTGTCTTCTTCATGAGCTTAGCTTCTTCTGGACTGTTTCGTATGGGCATCGTAAGTACTGACCAAGGATTTGTATGGTACATGCATGAGTGTTCATGCAACTTTATTGTTGTGGGGAACTTTGAGGAAACAGATTTTGCCAGTGTAGAAACCATGTTGCACCTTCACATCTTGGAAAGCTAGTTTACTTGGGGTCATAGAATAATTCCATTTCAAAGGAAGAACTTGAATACAGGGTTTTCTGCCTCTAACACCATTTTACTCTTCATCATTCACTGTCTCCTTTACTTGTGCTGCTTCTCTAGTCAACCTTTCCTCTCTCTGCTCTGTCTCAGCCTTCTCATTCCTTCCCACAGCTTTGCCTGCCACTTGGATAAGGATGACTCTCAAGTGTCTAAGCCCAAGCTTTGTGTCAAATCTTTTGGATTTCTTCATTGTTTCTGATGTTGGCCACTCTCTCTTACCATGTAATATTTCTTCTTCTTTGTTTTTAAATATACCAAAGGGAGGTTTGACTGTTACTACAGGAACTTTTATTTTTCTCTTCTTACTGACTCTTCTCTTTACTTCTCAAGGGCAACCATACAATATCTCTTAAATTACTACCCTTCTCTTTGCTCCCATTGCCACTATTCTAGTTCAGGCTACCTTCCAAAATTAAACCAATATCTTAGAATTTGCTTATCAGATTTTATCTCTAAGTTTCTGTAACATCCTTTGTAATATCCTATAATGAATGAGTGTTGGGGGAAGAAAACACTTAAAAGGGAAAAAAGAGAAAAGAAAAATGTGGTGAGGGGCATTAAAGGAAATTTTGGCTACCTCACTTTTTCTTTTAACCCAGGGCTATTTTTAAAAATTTTGTTAGGTAAGGGTCACTAACTTAACTAAGTAGCAAGAAACTATTTTCCAAACACATAATAAAGTTCATATCTAAAAGTAATTGCTGATAAAAGAGTTCAACATTATCAGTTTTTCCAACTTGCATTAGTGTCATAATCTTATGAATGTACAAATCTGACAAATAAATACCTTTGTTTTCAAAGTAGCATCATATTATTAACGTCTAGCTAAGTACAACTTTACTGCTGTGTTGTAGTCCAGAAAAGAATGATCAAGGCTGAACAGTATGTTTTTGTTTTAACGAGAAAGGGAAGACAAACAACTTTACCAAATATGCCATGGTTTATCTTTGATGTTCTCTAAAGACAGCAACTGAGACACTTTTACAGATGTGACTGCATCTCTAAGATCCATTTTGTTAGCAAAGAATAAAATTGGTATTCGGCGGTTCTTAATATCTGAGAAAGAAAAAATAAGACTGCAATCACTTTTTAAGTCTGTCACTATCTTAAAATTATCAGAAATGAAAACAAAATAGGAAAAATTCTTAGTGTTTGTAAGTCTCTATGCTTCATAAAACACATTTTAAAAATATCTATATCAGGAGATGAATTTTGTACTTTACTACAAGTAGCAATTCTGAACCAAACTCAAGGTGGAAAACACTGAAGGGTTAATGATTCAGAAATTCAATAGAATTCTGGAGAAGCAATCAGGTGCTTGCAAAAAAGAAAAAAAAATCTCATATCACCGGCTTAGGAGAAAAGGAGGTACAATCAATTTGAATAGTAAGGTTTTGTTCCAAAGATTTTTAACATATAGGGAAAATGTAAATGTAAAGAATTTATTTCTAAAATTTGAAACAGCAATTTCAAAAGTAGCTTTGAAAAAGCCCCTGAATTGGGGGCAGTTAGGCAGCTCAGTAGATTGAGAGCCAAGCCTAGAGGCGGGAGGTTGTGAGTTCAAATATGATCTCAGACACTTCCTGGTTATATAATCCTAGCCAAGTCACTTAACCCCCATTGCCTTGCCCTTTCACTCTTGTGCCGTGAAACCAATACACAGCAGTGATTCTAAGATGGAAGGTAAGGGGAGGGAGGGAGGACCCTAAATCATGATGTGTCTTTAATATAGCAAAGAAAAACTTTAAAACACTGAAAAAACAGTAAGCAAATGAAATTATTTATCTGTGTTACATAATGCATATTTATAAATTTTGGAAATTCCAATTCTATAAATTATAGTACAGGAATTATATGTGTTTTATATTAAACATATATTATATTATTAATTATTACTTGTTATATTACATACTGAAAGATAAAATCACTCACCTGGATGATTCAGGAGAATATCGAGTTCTTCTTTGGCTACAACCATTCTTAATCTGTCACTACTATCAATGACAAAGATAATGGCCTGGCCTTCTCTGTGTAATATATAAAAGTGAGGAGAACAATTACAAATGCTTATAGCAATGACCAAAAGCTGTACTGGTAACAAATGAGGATATAACCCCCCTTTGGTGCATAAATATGTTTTTCCAAATATGCTTTGTAGGAGACGGTGGTTTTAAATACATGCTCCAAGAATGGTCTCTAAGGACCATACACAGTTTTGGGAACGTAGCATTTAAATTTTGAGTACAGTTGGGCAAATTTCTTCAGATTGGAACTTCAGAACATTAAGAATAATGATCACAACTGACACTTATCCAATGCTTTAAGGTTTGTCCAGTGATATCACCCCCCTCCGCATACATTCACTCAAGTGAATCTTACAAACTAATCTCCCTGGGCCTTACAGCCTTCTCATTTATAAAATGAGGCCATCTGGGTCCCTTCCAGCTCTGAAGCTGTGGTTCTATGAACCTCTGAAGCTTTTCTGGTAGGGTTCTTGTTTTATATATGACAAAAAAGAGGCTCAGAAAGGCCCAATGTCTTCTCCAGGGTAACAGAGCTAGTTAGTAGTTAATGTCAGAGATGGAAAAGGCCTTCGATCAGCTTTGGAAAACTTTTCTCAAGTTCGAGTGCTCAGAGGGCAAATTCAAGCTGTCAGTGAGCCCACATTAAGGGAGGGAGCTGAGGGAGGAAGCGATGGCTTTGGGTGGCTGGATGATGGGGTGGAGCATGCAAAAAATGTCCTTGGGTGCTGGGAAGAGGGAAAAAGGATCAGCTCCTGAGTGCTGGGTCTACATGGGTGCCACGTCTTTGCCAATGCGGTGCCCAGACCTTTCTTAAACCATTACCTTCTGCCTTAGAGCTGACTCCGAGTATCTGTTCCGAGGCAGAGGAGCAGTAAGTACTAGGTAACTGGGGTTAAGTGACTTGTCCTGGGACACACAGCTAATGTCTAGGGCCCGATTTGAACCCAGGACTGCTGATCTCCAGGTCTGGCTCTCTATAAACTAAGCCACCAAGCTGCCCCCACTCAGGCCTAACTATGCCATCCAGCCTCTTTTACTTAAGCATGGCAGCGTCTTAGGCCCGGTAATATTATGGGTTGATTCAAATTAGAAGGTAGTTGGACAATTTAACTAGTGGTATTACATCGCTGCATTAGTTTGTATGTCTTCTCATGCCTCTTGTTTTCTTTTCTTAGAGCATACTAACATTTCTTTAGCTTCATGTACCACAATTTGTTCATTGTTGGGTTCCCCCCAACTATGATGGGTATCTACCATGTGTCCATTTTTGTGCCACTACAAGAAGTGCTGCTCTAAATACTTTGGCATATGGGGGACCTTTCTTCTATCACTGGTATTCTAGGCAAAGGCATATATCCAGAAGCGGGCCCTCTGAGACAAAGGACACATCATTTTATTGGCAAAATTTCAAGTTTCTTTCTAGAATTTTGGACTATTCCCATTTTGCATTATTGTACATTTTCCAGTTGAAACTTCAGAATTGTTTTGATCTGCATTTCTCTTATTATTAGTGATTGGAGGTGATCTTTTATATGCTAATAGTTTGCAATTCTTTTTTTGAGAATTCTTTTGATTCTTTATCCATAATGATCAAGCTTGGTCCTGAAGAAGAGATATAACCATGAGTATCTTTCCCTTTTGGCAAAGGTGGGAGACTGTAGCTATGAAATCTTACATATAATGATGAACCTAGTTGATGTGTGGGGTTAGTTTCGATAAACTTTTTTTCCTTGATAGTCTTTGGGGGAGAAGTGGTTACCATCTATCATAGGTCCACAGATACAGAACTGGAAGGGAGCTTAGAAGTCATCAAATACTACCCTTTTATATTTCATATTAGGACACTGAAACTTAAAAGTAGCATGGGGCAGAGCTGGGATTTGGACCCAGATTCTCCTACTGCAAATCCTAAAATTAAAAGGAAAAAAGTCTGCAGTTTTCCAGGAAATTATACTGTATTTTGGGATAATCAGAAAATATCAACTGACTATAGTTGTGCAGAAACCCAAGGATAACAGTTTTCTACTTGAGTTCTTGAATAAGACTGTCAAAATAGGCTATAATGAAATGTAATAAAAAACCTCTAAAAATTTCAAGTACACAATTTCAAGCAAAATTATCATAACCTTAACAATGTTGTGTCATACCTCTGTCTATACCACTTGTTGTTTACTAAAAGAAACATGCTTTATAACAATATATCACAAAATCAACTGTATGTAAATTAGACTAAGATATGATGTCATATGATGAACCTTTCAAAATATGGCTCAAAGTGGGCTAATCCTCCCAGCAAATGGGTTTTAAAATATAAAGCCATAAATTTCTATTATGTGCAATTTTTAAAAACAGTGTGTATTAAATATAACAATTGCTTTTTTGTCTCTTTCTGAATGTGTTTTCTTCTGTGTATTAAATTTGCTATTAATATACTTAAAAGATTTTGAAAAAATGAATTTGGCAAACTTTAAAGAAGTGGAAAAGTCTGAGAGAAGTTTCTCATGCTGTCCTAATTCAACCTGTTCTAAAAAAATATCATAAATGTATTAGTGCCTAAGAGGCAATTATCAAATTTTCAAAATAAACAATAAAATCAACCATATACAAGTCTATATACTAATTATACTCAAACAGAGCTAGCATGGTATAGTGGGGGGAAAAAGCACTGAACTTGGAGTTAGAAGCACCTGAAATTGAATCCTATTTTTGACACTGACTATCAGTATAACTAACCCTGCTCAAATCACTTCACCTCTGAAAGTCTCAGTCCCCTCATCTATAAAATGGGGATAATAAAATTTACATAATCTACCTCATAGGATATTGTAGGGGAAGATAAATATAAAATATAAATATAAGCTATCTCTGTTATTTGGTAATAGGACAGAACGCACCAGTCAACATCACAATCTAATTCCTCAGTAATTAGTTTTTAACCAGCACAAATATACATAGAATAAAAAGTAATGCCAAGCACAGAACCTTGTATGCAAGAGTTTCATAATAAATGGTTTTTAAAAATAGAATTGAATTAACTTGAATACTGAATCATTTTGCAGATTACAATTATACTTTCCCTTGAGAGACTAATTATTTAAATTAGGAGGGAATTTAAAACTATTCCCCACAAGCCCATTCAAGTCTATTAAAATCACCATTTAAATAATTTGCTGTGATTTGCTATTAAAACAGCAACATTCAATTCATCAAATCACCTTGATGCGGATTCAACTCAAATTCTACAAATACTTCTTATGCACTTACTATATCCAAACTCTGTATCTGGCATTGAGATCAATATGAAGAAAAATATATACTGTCTTTAACCTCAATGAAGGTGTTTAATAAATATGTTCAAAATACTTTAATATACTATAGGATGTAAAACATATAGAAGAGGTATAATATTTTATGGAAGCATTGAGAATTTACTTACTTGTAATAATGTTCCCATAAGTTTCTATATCTCCCTTGACCTGACATGTCAAATACTGTGAAAGACAAGCTGCAAAAAGAAATTCTGGGTCAAACTATGTCATTAACTGGAAATGTATCTGCACAATTAATAATTTTTTAAAATTAAAAAATTACTATTGGGATAAAAGTTTTAAACTGAAGAGGACTTAATTTTCCAGTTTTTTTTGACAGTGAAATGGGATAATTATCGTTAACAAACATGGCTTTATACTATATAGCAATAAAAAAGTTCGGATTTTTTATTGGTCAAATAACCAACTTTAAATGTTAAATTATAATGAAAATTCAATGAGCTCCAACTTTTGCGAGCTTTCAAATCATTAACTTTGGAACAAAAAGGTTAATTTATTAATCATTTATATTTGCAAGTAACAATCAGAAGTTTGTTATTGTAAACTAACCTGAGGCAAAAAAAAGAAAATAAAAACCCAGAGTACATTGGGAATCTGAATTCTCAAAACTAAAAGAGGAATAATCATTTGGATCTCGGATTATATTTCTCACCACATTTCAAAGTTATTCGCAGAGCCAAGGGAGCAGCCCAGCTGACCTCTCCCAATATTTCTCTCCAAACAACTTTAAAACAATGCCTCAAATCAAATTTTGGAGCAGCAAGATCAACAAAAGGTCAAGGTGAGAAGTTAGCAGAAAAGTTCTTGTGATACTGAGGAAGGTCAGCCTGGAGCCGCAACATCAGCTTTAGGCCTTGGAGGATGCTGTGATAGCAGCAGCAGCAGCAGCAGTTTCAGGAACTCTTAGTTGAGAGATGATAAGGTGATTGGATAAAAGGTCAAGAAGAGATTATAGGAGACCCTGAGTTGAAAGTGGGCAGAGAACCAGGTACTGTTTGGCAACTGTATTGTCCACATACAATTCTGGGTGGAAGTTCCAGGGCCTAAAGCATGGAACACTGCCTTCCTTGTTCTCTGTTGAGAGTAGTTATTATCTGTGTGTGTGTGTGTGTGTGTGTGTGTGTGTGTGTGTGTGTGTGTGTGTGTGTGTGTGAGAGAGAGAGAGAGAGAGAGAGTGAGAGAGAGAGAGAGAGAGAGAGAGAGTGAGAGAGAAAGAGAGAAAACTAAATAGAAGAAAATAGGAAGGAGGAAAATGAGTTATTTAATCATTTTTAATGTGACTTTATGAATTCTCCTATAAAATGGAGGCGTATAGCAGAACAGATTAGAAACCAGAATCCAACAATATATTGTTTAAAAGAATCTATTCTGAAACAGAAAGACATTTGAAATAAAGGGCTTTAGCAGAATATTATGCTTTAGTTAAGGTAAAAAATGTAGGAGAGGCAATCATGATCTTAGAAAAGCAGAAGAGATTTAATTAAATAATTAAAAGGCATACGCAGGGAAACTGCATTTTGTTAAAAGGTACCTTAGGCAATATGAAGTAATGTCAAAAAATTGTACAATAAGTTTTTCTGATGAGAGTCTCATTTATCAAATATATAGAGAACTGAGACAAATTTATAAAATAAAAACCATTCCTCAATTGATAAGTGGTCAAAGGGTATGAAGTTAGTTTTCAGAAGAATAAATCAAGGCTATCTAACTAAGGTCACATGAAAGAATGCTCTAAATTAATATCAATTAGAGAAATGCAAATTAAAACAACTCTGAGATACCACTTCACACCCATAAGATTGTCTAACATGAAAAAAAAGAAAAATGACAAATGCTGGAGGGGATGTAGAAAAATAGGCAGACTAATGCAATGTTGGTGGAATTGTGCATTGGTCTAAGCATTCTGGAGAACAACTATATCCAAAGAGCTTTAAAACTGAATATTCTTTTACCCTTCAATACCATTACTAGGTCTGTATCCTAAAGAGATCAAAGGAAAAGGATCTATAGATATAAAATATTCATAGCAGTTCTTTTTGTGGTGGCAAAGAATTGGAAATTGAAGAGATACTTATCAATTGAGGAATGATTGGACAAATTGTGTATAGGATTGTGATTGAATAGTATTGAGCAATAAGAAACAATGAGCAGATTAATTTCAGAAAAACCTGGAAAGATATATCTGAGGTATATTTTTTATTTTATTTCTGTTTTTCTTGGGGAGACAACATGGCTAATATGGAAATATGGTTTGCATGATTTCACATGTATAGAATTGACATCATATTGTTTGCCTTTCGATGGGTTGGGGGATAGGCTGGAGGGAGAGAATTTGGAACTCAAAATTAAAAAAAAAAAAAAGAAAAAATGTTCATAATCATTAATTGTAATAAAATTGAATTACCTCGATGTCTTGAATTTCTCTATACTGAAGCCTATTGTTGGAACTATGTCTTGAGTTTGAGCCTATGGAAGAAAATAGTAGTTAAAATGTCAATTGCCCCAAACAGCTGCTCTCTTAAGTTATATTGATCAAAATATTCCATTTCAATAACATCTACCTCAACAATCGACATCCAATTAAAAGATTACTTTTTGGATAGTTGTCTTTTGATTGTAGGTACTTTATGGTATCATGTCTAATATTCACAAATCTAAGTAACATTTTGAATCTGAATCAACATATTCATATCCCACTGCAGGAAAAACTATTATCTTATAAGTGTGGTATTTTTATGGTAACAATGCCTCCCAAATCAGGTTTTTTTAAATACAAATTTTTCTTACCACATAAAAACAAAACAAAATTAAACCCTTCCTCCAACCCATAAACTCTATTGATGCCTCCATTAATAAAGAAAGCATATATAAATTTATTTGTAAGGAAAGTCAAATTTCCTTATAGTTAACATATCATGGTCAGATCCTTTAAAAAATCCTAAAATTGGATGCACTTCCCTGCACCTAGCATTCTAGCCAAAATAACAAGCCATAATTATATAACAATATATGGAACACTTGTCTGAGATGGAAAAACTTGATTTTGTGAATGCAGGATTGTAGGAGTCCACACATATACTAATCTTGATAATATTTTAGGGATGCTCAAAAAGCTAACTCTTAAGATACTTCTAATGATCTGTTTGTGTAACCTTGAGTTAAATTAAACCTTTACCTAGTCAAATTCCTAACCCATCCCTGAGGCTACACTGCTGAAGGCAGACCTACAATCTCAGTCTCCCACTTTGGACAATAACAATCAATTAACATCTGCATCAAACAAGCTTAGATGCCATAGGCCTTATGTACTCTTGATTTTGGGCCTTAGCTATATCTATTGTTCTAGGATCTGGCAGTGTGCATCTTGTGATGATTATCTAACTTGTCAGACCACCTTGGTCCTTCCCCCCCCCCTTCCTTTTTGTAACCCCAATAAAAATGAGTATGTCCAAATATGAAAAAGCTCTTGACCACCAAAGCTCTTGACCACCAGAGCTCTATTCCATCAGAGCCTACTCACTGTAAGGACTTTCTTTTGCTACTATTCTCTAGTCTCTGAGTCTTTGCTTACTGTGTTCCTCTATCTTATCACCATCCCTGGAGTACTGTAGCACGGGTTGTTGAATCCTTAAGCTCTGAGTCTTTCTTCCTTTATTGTTTCCCCTCTCCTTTTCCCTCATCACCCATTCTCTCTCAGTCTTCAATCTCCCTTCTGAGTGTTCACTTATTAATTTGCAGCCACATTTTGGTACCCAATGTTCTCTGAGATGGAAAAACTTGATTTTGTGAATGCAGCATCAAGCAATATAATATTGTGCACTGTTGAAATGGCCAGTATGCAAAGTCTGAGCATTTTATATTTTATGTTGAGAAGCAACAACTAAGAATATCATGAATTTTGAAGTTAACTTAATTGAGCTAATAATATGGTGGTTAGGAAAGCCAAAAAAAAGAAAAGAAAAGAAAAGAAAAGATCACCTTAATGTCTAATTTACGTTTGTTAAAGAGAAATTTATGGTGAGAAAATAGGGAAGCAAAATGTATAATCCCCAATAAACTTAAAAAACCCAATCATCTAATGTTTCCAAATCTCCCTTGAGATTTTATCAAATGTGCCAGCCAAAATTTAACTGAAGAAACTATTCTGAATTCCATGATATTTATCAAAGTGCTCCTTCAGCTTTAATAAAGATATGGTTGTAATTATGAAGATCAAAAACCTTGTACAGCAGCCTGTAATGTAATACTAGACTGATATGAAAAATATTCTCTGTATTTCACTTGAAACATACTTTATTAATGGTATCTATTAGTAGCAATATTAATAAAATTTTTTGTTTTCACAAGCTCACATTTATAATTTATATAGAATTATATTGGCTGTAAAATTATTTACAGATGAATGAAAAGTATTAATTAAGCACTTAATCTCTGCAGAGCACATATACTGTATATTCTGATTTGTTCTTTTATACAACCCGGAGACAAAAAAACCCCACAAACAATACAGAGAAAATAGAAAGTATGTGCTATCCTTAAATACATACTTAAGTTTAGTCAGACATTTAATTAGTAGGGCTTCTTAGAATACTAAGAACTCTATTCAAGGCAAAACAAATTGAACTCAGAAAAGCTTGTCCTTTGTCCAACAGTCTTCAAAAAATTAAGAGGAAAAATATTTTTTTCCAAGAACAAGGCTTTTACTTTGTTTTTTAACCCTGAATTGATCATAATGTAGTATTGTGGTTAGGTGAAACCCTAAAAATCACAGATATCACATTACTTATTACATGTAATTGACCCTTAAGAATAAAATCTTAGAATTATTATTAAGGTCCTACTCTTGATATTTTGAAGGACCCAGGATCCTACTGGATTCTCTCCAATAATCACAAGCCTTTAGTTAAAATCATGTAAGAGGCACCAGAAATAAAAAGAAAGAAAATTAAATAGTCCTTGATATCCAGGAATAGAATATACTATATTCTATGGAATATAAAAGCAGATGGCAGCCCCTCTGTATCCTCTCATGCTGGAACAATCTAAGATGAAACAAAATTAAGATGAATCATTTAAACAGTTCACCTATTATTCTTTTAAATTCTCTGTGTCTTCTCACTAGAATGGCAGATGGTGTAGTGGAATGAGCACTGTACTAAGAGTCAGAAGATCTAGGTTTTAGACCTGACACCTTTATTTATTAATTATATGAAGGAGGCAAAGCCAAGATGTTAGAATAATAGGTAATGATCTAGTGGGCTCCCCTCTGCAAATTCTTTTAAATAGATCTAAAGGTGCAATACCTTGAATTCTGATGAAGATTCTGAAAAAAGTCAAGTCATTGGTCTAGTCCAGCTCAGCCCAGGGAGACAGAAAAGGAGGTTTGAGGACCATGGGGATAAATGTGAGGCAGGTACACACTCTGCAGAGCATTCTAGAGAGAGGGTTTGCATCAGCATGTGTAGATCCTAAACTATTATGGATCTCCACTGGATTCATACCAGGTACCACAATGCAGACAAGCATCAACTTGCAGCTCTGTTGTTCACCATCCAGTTCTGGGTCTCAGATACAGGGTGGAGTAAGAAGGGGATCTATGCATGGGGAGTGTACCTAGATAGGCTCCATCAATCAGTCATAAACATTAAGCTCCTACCATGTTCCAGGCACTATGCCAAATACTGGCTTAGTTATAAAGGGCTTTCAGTGGTCTCACAGGGCATTTTATATTTGCCCCTGGGAGTGGGGGGATTGGAAACCACTGGACTTATTTAGGAATGGACTTGTGCTTTAGGAAAATCATTTTAGTAGTTGAAATGAAGATGGAATAGAGGAGAGCCTTAAGGATGATTCCTAGGTTGTAAACCAGAAGGACTGGGATGACAGTGTTGCCCTCCACAGGAGTATGAGGAAGGTGTAGAGGGAAAGATAATGAATTCCATTTGGGACACACTGAGTTTAATATGTCTACTGGACATTCAGTTCAAGATGTCTAAAAGTCATTTGGAGATGCTAACTTGGAAGTCAGCCAAAAGCATGGGCCAGGATATGTAAATTTAAAAATCTACAACATATAGTCATTAAATCCATGAAAACTGATGTGATCACCAAGTAAAGAGATATAGAGGGAAAAGAAAAGAGGGTCCAGGACAGAATCCAGAGGGACACCTAGGGTTAGTGAGTGTAACTAGATTTGGATACAGCAAAGGAGACAGAGATGGAATAGTCATATAGTTAGGAGAACCAGGAGAGAGTAGCATCTTGAAAACTTAGATAAAAGTGAGTATCAGGGAGGAGAGAGTGATCAACAGTGTCAAAGACTGAAGAAAAGTCAAGGAAAATGAAGATTGAGAAAAGGCAGTTAGATCTGACAACTAAGAGATCATTAGTAATTTTGGAAAGAGTAGTTTCAGTGAAATGATAAAGTCAGAAACTAGATTATAAGGGGTTAAGAAGAGAATGAGAAGGAAAAAGGTGGAAGCACCTATTTTAGATGATCTTTTTGAGGACATACTCAAGATACAAATGCAAAAAAAGAAAATGACTCCAAAATATCTACAAGTAAAGTCTTAAAGAAAAAACATAGCCTGGATAAAATCAATAAGAGTTTCTGGAAGAGATAAACAAGAGTTTTTTTTTTATTTGTTTGTTTATTTATTTATCTTTAACAAATGGAATGAGAAAGCTTGCAGAAAAACAATCGAAAAGGAAATAAAAGCAATGAAAGAAAGAATTGGAAAGGGAACTAACTTAGCACAAGTTACAAAATATTGTCTAGGCAACAGTCTCCCTAAAAACTAGAATAAGCCAAATAGAAGCAAATGACTCCATTAGACAAGAAGAAATAGTACAAGGAAAATGTAAGGTATCTAAAAAAAAAACAACTGACCTAGAAAATAGACTGAGGAGGAAAAAAAACAGGAATCAAGTCTAGCAATTTTAGGAAATCTTAAAAAAAAAAACAACCAAACTGGAAACCTCTCATGTCTGTTTCTCTGTAAAAACACAAGATATTTACTCAAAGCTTATTAGGTAACTTTTCTGAATAAGTATATTCAGAGAGTAGAACACAGGCTGCTGGCCTTGTGTTTCTATGTAATTATACTTTCTGAAAAGCTTTGATAAATGAATGATTTTCCTTAAAGTTGGAGAAATGGTACATAGTATGATATCACAAAAGATATGAGATATTTAATGACCTAAAATACTTTACTTATTTGCCAACAAAAAGATAATGAGACCATAGGAAGGGCAATGATAAATAATAGACACACTAGTAATATATAACTGGTGCAGCTGAGAACTGGTCCATAACCTTTGACAGAGATATCCCACTAATAGTTATATAGCTCCAGAAAGGAAAAGATAGAAAGGTTAGTTACCTGAACTAATTTGTTAACAAAAAATCTGTTGCAAGGAATTGCTCTCTGTATAGGAGAGGGGAAAAGAATATATTTGGAAATAAAGGTGATATTGTGATATTGAAAAAATAAAAAATATTATTGGAACAATTAATATAGAATTTTGTTAGAAGAAATACTAAAGAAGAACATTGGTATATACATTTAAGGATAACTTATAAATGAATCATCAGTGTATACTAACAATTTTACTATATGATTATAGGTTTTAGTTATAATGTATTAATAGTATTACTTGGAAATTATATTGCTTAAAACAAGATTTGACTTTTCATAAATGGATTATACATAAATACTCTGTCATATTTTGAAATATTTCTTTTAATACTTAAGTCTGCATTTAAGGTTACAATTTGTCTTGAGCAATTATTCTATAATCTTGGATGCATCACAAATCCAATAAGTGCTCCTACTTAGTATCTATGTGACTTTTGGCAAATCACTTAACCTCTCTTGGTCTGGTTTCCTCATCTATAAAATGTGGGGTTGGACTAGATGATTTGTTAAGTGGCTTTTAGCTTTAATTTATGATCATTCTGTGCAAGTGGTAAACTAGTACCAACAACAACCACAAAGAAAAAACCCACTGTTGATTTGATTCAAATCCATAAAAAAAAATTTTTGTTTCCTGGCTATATTTGATTAGGATTTTTATACAAGACATATGCTAATCAATTACTTATAAAGTAAAAATGCTTATTTATTTTGAAACAAAATTTTGTTCTTATTAAGGAAATCCATTGTGGTTTTAAAAACTCCAAAAGATATTAAAAATGATAAAAAGAAATCTAAATGTTTTCTTTGTAGTCTCCTGTATCCAAGGAGTTAGGAGTATAGTTGAGATGGGTAATTGCATGAAGAAGAAATTTTCAGTGTGTTCTGATGCAAGGACCCCTGGAGTCTGTGACTGACTTGGAAAAAAACAGGTTCCTATCTTAACTCATCCTGAAGGAAGAGGATAGTTGAAAGTTAAGGTGAGAAATGTGCAACTGGAACTACAGGGTGGTCTACTGACCCTCTTACAAAACTTATGTTTCATAAAAATTTATTTTGTATTTTTATTCATCTTGTCTCTAAAAGAAACATTAAGATAAAGCTTTTTAACCCAATGTATCACTGCTCTCTATGGATATCATCTCTCTCTCTCTCTCTCTCTCTCTCTCTCTCTCTCTCTCTCTCTCTCTCTCTCTCTCTCTCTCTCTCTCTCTCTCTCTCTCTCTCTCTATATATATATATATATATATATATATATATATATATATATATATATATATATATATATATATCAACATTTACTCAAAGAAGTCTGTATGGTTGGCTACACAAAGAGAGAGGAGATTCTTTAATTTTTAGGTTGATTAGCTAGTGATTTGAGATGAACTTTATAGTTTCCCAAAAGATATGGATCAAAGGGGAAACCTATGAGTCAGTAGGAAGTATTCTTTCTGGAAGATTAGTTAAATAGAAAACTAGAGGGATTACTTTGGGGGCCAAGTAGTCCCATTAAAGTTAAAGAATTCCTATACTAATGCCACAGAAAAGTAGAGAAAAAGAAGAGGACCGCAGGAAAGTCTGAATGAAAAAGCTGGGGAAGAGTGGCTCTACCCACATGAAGGTAGGGGTCAAAGCAAATATGTAGCCAGGTCTCTGCCTCAGATAATATGCTCCCAACTACTATTGGTGTTTATATGATGACATTTGTAAGTTTAAAAACATCTATGACTGACTAGGAGACTATGATAAATGACACTATATAATAAAAAATATGAGGACCTGACTGTTTCTGAATTCTTGTGATCCATTTAATATCGTTTACCTTTTCCCTAGCATTCTGATAATTTTTAGTTCAGTCTGGGATTCATTAAGGAAATTTATACACATCAATAGCCCTATGAGATTGTTTATAATTCTGAATGAATAAAATATACCCTAATTCTGAAGGATTTAGGAAACTGGGTGAAAATATTTCACCCCATAACTACAAAAGTCATTTAAATATGTACTATGAGGGCCATATGATATAATCTCCTAGAACAATGATGGTGAACCTTTTAGAGAAGGAGTACGGGGTTCTGCTCCAACTCCATCTCCCCAGACCAAGTGCTCTGCCTGCCCCCTAAGATTGAGTGCCATGCCCCATCCCTTCCCACCTCATCTTCTCCCCACCCCCACCATTCCCATTATCCCAGATAGGGGAGGGAGGAAGCACGGGGAAATGAGAAATTTCCTCAGGTTCATGGAGAAGGGGAGGGGAACGGCTATCCTGAGTCCCTCTGCCTTTCTAGTAACAAACTCTGGCAGGTGACTACAGGCATGTTCACAGAGAGGGCTCTGTGTGCCCTTTTTGGAACCCGTGCCATAGATTTGCCATCATGGTCCTAGAATCATCTTGAACCCAACAATGAGCATATATGCCCGGTATCCCTGGACTCAAAATTGACCCAGCATTTGTAAAGACCTCAGGGATCATGTCAATTAAAGTAATCCTGTAACTGAGTCAATACTGACCTAAAGTAAAGGTAAAAGGGATATATATGTATATATATATACACACACTACATTTGACACAGTGCTTTGCATTTGAATAGGCAATAAAAATTTGTTGAAAAATAATGCTGACCAAATTCCATGTTTTACCTATCCTTGATTTAAATAGGTTTAGCACCAATTTTGCTCAGGTTAGAAAATCACATTAAATTATTAAATTCAATAAAATTACATTGATATAGCTATACAATTTTCAGTAAAGTCCTACATGAATGCCACATAAGAACAAATATTGAACAAGTTTTATGCATTTTCCAGTATTATTTTCTAGAATATCCTTCATACATGTTAGGTCACAAAAATTAATAAAAACAAATCATTACTTTTGTGAACTGAGTTTGATGTATTAGAAAATAAACAAACCTATTATGCCTTGATTGTTCTCATCTTATTCCACTCCATTCCATTGGACCATAACCTATCATGCCATTCCCCTATCTTTATATTAAGGTAATGACATAAAAAATGAAGGTATAGGTAAAAATGGTTGTGTGTTAACAACTAGAATCTCTTGGAACTAATCCAGGGCTCTAGACCTGGCTTGAGGTCAGACCTCATATACTTTTCTTTGTTCTTCATCCAAACTACAAGGCCAGCCCTAACTGGCTGGTTGTGATTGCTTCCATTTAACTATTATCTTACATATATGTTGCTATTTATATTAATAAGTCAGGAACTCTTGTTTACTGCTGTATAAGCTGGGACAATTTGGGCCTTTCTAGCCTAAATCTCAAAAACATATTTCTAGTTCTTGGCGCTAGCCACCTCATTCACCATCACTGGTAATTCCATTGCTGGGAAAGCCTGGCAGCAATTGGTTTCTCTATAATGTGAATTGGCTGGTATAGAAAGAAGGAATGTTATTAGGAAGAGAGGAAAGAATGGCATTCAACTATTGTAGAGCAATTTCTTCTCATAAAAAACCAGAACATTTATTTTCTAAAATCTCAAGAATTGTGAGTGTAAATAGAGTCCATTTTTAACTACCATATCTGATGGTACATTTTTTTCATAGAACCTCATTATGTTGCCACCTTTATAGGCATTATCCTGCTAAATTTGGTCCTTTAGTAAGGCAGAAAATAGGAAGAAAAGATGAAACTAAAATAAGAAAATTTTGGAAATTAGAAAGAAATGCTTAAAAGTAATTGTTAAAGTCAGGTTTTGGTCATTAAAAAATTTTTTTTACCAGAAATAATTGAGAGTTGGCTATATAAAAATATGTAAATATAAAATAATCAAGAGCTTAGTGTACTACTTCAATTCTGTGAAGAGTTATCATGTACTTATGACATGGTAGCAATGATAAGGGAAAGGAGCACAAAAGCTGGAGTTGCATTTTACAATCCTGACTCTGTCACTGTAAAGCAATGTAAACTTTTGACACATCATTTAACTACGTTGGGAATTGGTTTCCTAACAAACAAACGGGAAAGGATAGAGCTCTTTGGCTTTGGAGTTATGACATCAAACAAAATATGGTTCACAGTTGTACTTGCTAATTTTCCCCAATTATAGACAAATGTTAAAGTAACTTAGAAAGCTACTTACATTCGAAGGTTTGAGTTTGTTAATGATGGTAGTTTTGCCACTGTTATCCAGCCCAAGGCACAGAACATGAACTTCCTTCTTCTTCAGGCCAAGCAAGCCTGACAGCTTGTCCAGCAATCCCATAATGATGATTCAAATTTTCACAAACCAGCTGTGAGTGCACAAATGAACACAACACTATTATAAAAGGCATCCCAAATATACACTGAATACATATGTGGGTCAAGAATATGGAGCCTGGACAGACAAAGGAAAAGGCAATACCAGTGCCTCTACAGTTTGTAACCAGTAAACAGAATATAAGCTGATTATAGGCAAGGAGTCTGGTCTACAAAGCAGATTGACTGCTAATAAACTGGGCACACAGGATAAGGAATACCCTTGGAGTTGCTAGACAAGTTCCATTACAGATATAATATATTTGGTAACAAAATGGATCAGGTTCAGGACAGTACTGCTTTAGGGTCAGTAATTTTAAAAGCTCATGAATTTGAAGAAGTCTTTTAATTAGCAACGATGAAAATTAAAGAGCTAGAATCTAGAATCTATGAGAAACAGAATGACTGAAATAAATTTACAAAAGAGAAAAAAAAACAAACTGTTAACCATCATTTTGCAATTTACAAAAGAGAAAAAATAAACTGTTAATCATCATTTGAAAAAATGATCAATCAAACTAATAACCTGAGAAATAAAAATTAAAACAAATTTAAGGAACTACTTCAGATTCATCAAATTGCTTGAAATAATTAAAAGCAACAAAACATAATCCTGGTGGGATTGTGGATAAAGAAGTATGTTCACACATTGATGGTAGACCTGCAAATGAATATTGCAATATACAGTAAAAGATGCAAAAAAAAAAAATCCGACCTTTTGTACCAATAATTCTTTTTTGGGATATACACATATACATACATATATATGAGAATATAAACAATAACAAACAAAAAACTGTTTAAAGAGTATTATAGCATCATATTTTAAAAATTGCAAAAAAAAAAAAAAACAAAAACCCACCAAACCTTAAATGAAACTGAAAGCAAACTAAACGTCCAATGAAGGAAATGAATATAAAAATTATGGAGAACTTCTTATGAAATAATGCATGGTGAAAAAAATCCTGGACAGAGCACACTATGACCACATAAAATGAAAGAATAGGAATGAGCACACATATAAAGGACTGCAATAAATGCAGAGTAAATAAAAATTCTAACATTTTACAAATTGAAATTCATTGCACAAATGGTTGTAAAGCAAATCTGTTTATATTGATATTTAACATTACAATAAATCAGTTATAAAATAGATTTAATTAATCAAGAAAGGACAAAAGAGTGAATTAACACTTTATTTAAAAGAAGATAGGAACAGATATTTTTCATTTTTACTGAGAACTAAAGTAAATAAAACAGATTTAGGTTAGATATAAGGAGAAATATCCTGCTTAGAACAGTTTACAATTTTTACTAAAAGATGAAGACCATGCAATCTCATTCCATGTGGGAATAAATAATAGTTAATAATAATAAAAATAAAGAACAATATACTTAGAAGTATTCATTTAGGATACTAGGTTATGTTTCTTGAAATTGTGTATATGCTATTTAGATTTCTTCTTTCAAGACAGAAAAAAGATAAAACTCTTAAGATGTAAAATGACCATTCAATTATATTTCAAATTCCAAATTTGGTTAAATTTAAAGTTAAAAGCTTTTAAAATTATTTCAACTTTGATCATCATTACTTCTTTTCATCCAAGATAGTTGTTATAATTTCCAAATCCTAAACCACTAAGGTTTAGCACTAATTCTTCAATGACTATCAAACATAACCTAAAAAAAAATTAAAATCTGATTCTTAAATCATTATTCTTTTGCCTATGCCATTTCTTTAAGTAACAATTTAGATTTGATGCACTTTATTCTTATCAACTCTGATAACTTCTTTTAAGCAATTCTGAGGGAATAGGCCAATGGTGGTAGGAGCAACATCCAACCCTTTCCTAAAATCCCCTACAATTAAAGAGCCCGTTGTGTTATTTTTTCTTTAGCAGATATTGAAACTGTCTTTGAGATCTAATTGGCTCAGGGGACCAAATTCTACTTGGTGATCTGATTTCTTGGTCTTCTGAGTACAAAACAATGAAAAAAAGTTTCAGCCTTTCTGAGGTTTGGATTGTAGACTATGATAGGCAGGAGAACTTCCCTACGTTGAATCAACTTTGTGTCCTTGTTTAGTCTCCTTTGATAACTACTAAATAGCCTAAGACTACATTGGCTACAGGTAAAAAATATATACATACATACATACATATATATACATATATGTATATATATATATACACATACACACACATACACATCAGAGTTCTAAGTCTTTCAAAGCTGTTATTGAATAAATTATTCACCTGTTTCTTTTCACTTCACTCTGCATCAGTTCACACAAGTCTCCCTTGGTTTCTCTGAAATCATTCCCTAAATCATTTCTTATAGTATAATAATATCTAATCACATTCCTATTATTATGTTGTTTAAGTCATGCCTGACTCTTTATGACCTCACTTAGGATTTTCTTGGCAAAGATAGTGGAGTGATTTGCCATTTCCTTCTCTAGCTCATTTTATAGATGTGGAAACTGAGGTAAACAGGCTTAGGTAATTTGCCCAGGATTACATGGCAATGTCTGAAGTCAAATTTGAACTTTAAACCCTTACCTTCCAATGCAATACTGTGCATTGGTTCCAAGGCAGAAGAGTTGTAAGGGCCAGGCAACCGGAGTTAAGTGACTTGCCCAGTTTCTGTTGTCATTTCAAAAAGAGCAATGAATAGTTTAAAAAATTTAAAAATGTTTTGCTTAGGACTAATTTCTCACTATTCTCCCTCTATATCCCTCTCTTCTGTCTCCTCATTCCCTTGAATTTTCTTGTTGATTGAAATGTAGTTCTCTACTTAATTTTTCTATGACCAGTTCAGATAAGTGAGGGTCAAATGTCAAATGCATCCCTGACTGCTTCCCTCTTTGTTTGCATAGTCTTTTAACTGCACATCTCAAGTATGTGAGATATTTTCTCTTAGCTTTCTTTCCTCTTCACCTTCCCTTGTGTATTCTTCTTCCTCTCATTCTGTTCTTCCTAAGATTTAAAAGAATCACTTCCAGGACTTCTGTCCAATTATACTTTTTCTACTGCTACTGTTGATTACATAAGGGGCTACATATATCATTTTAGAATGTAAGCTGTTTATCCCTGCTTAATTCTTTATATTTTGTTTATATCTACCTTTCAAATGTTTCTCATAACTTTTCTGTTTGAACTGCAGTTTTTATTCAGCTCTGGTCTTTTAGTCAGGAATGTTTGGAAGTCTTCTTTTTCATCTGCCCCCCCCCCCCCAAAAAAAAAGATTAAAAAAAAGTTTTCCTAGGCAACTTTTTCTGGGTAAGACTATTTCCTTTCCCTCCTAGAATATCATATTTTAAGCTCTTCACTCCTTTAAAGTAGTGGCTGCTAAACTATATCTCCTTTATATTTGATTTTTTTCTTTCAGACTGTAAATAGTATAAATACTATAAACAGTATTTTTCTTTTACCTCTCTGAATTTTAGCTATCATATTTCTGAGGTTTCTCTTAGGAGATAAACAGTAGACTGTTTCTATTTTACTTTGTTCTTTGATTCTAAGGGATCTGCATAATTTTCTTTTAAGATTTCTTGATATACGATGTTAGGCTCTTTATTTTGATAGTCCTGGCTTTCAAGTAGGTCAATGATTCTTACATTTCTTTTATTGACTTGTTTTCCAAGTTAGTTGTTTTTGCTATAAGATACCTTATATTTCTTTAGATGTTTCAGTCTTTTGACTTTGGTACATTTCTTGCCTATTAAAGTCACTGGCTTCTACTTGATCCTACATGAAAATGAGATCTACATTCTCATTTTCAGGGAGTTTGCTGCTTAAGCAAAGTTTTATACTTTTTGTATTAAACTATTAATTTTTTTCTGTTTTTTTTTACAGCTCTCATTTCTTTTCCAGTTTCTCCTCTAAAAAGTCTAAAGCTTTCTGAAATGAAGGCATTAAAATTTCATTTACAAAAACATTAATTCTTTTTAAAAACATAGCTTATTCATTCTAAGAATTCTAGTTGAATTTGTATTTAAGCTGTATTTTTCTTTAAGACTGTCTGTAGATGTTTTGGGGTCATTCTTTACTTCTGGGTTTATGTATTCTAGTGTCCTTGTCACCATAGTGGCTTTTCATGGTAGGATTGCTTTTTTGTTTGTCTGCTCGTCCTTCTAGTCTACAGTATAACTTCAGACTTTATGTGAATGCTAGGTTCTGAACACTGCTAAAGGATGGTTTGAACTTGATTGCTGCTCTCTTAAGAGCATGAAATTATATTATTCTATATCCTTAAGGACAGCTCAAGCAACTTTTCACTGAACACAAAGTGCAGTCAAATGTTACCCCATCTGAACTCACCAAGTTCCCTTTTCAGTTTGAGTATGAGCAACAATTGACTGCTGCTGGACTAAGTCACTGGCAGTCAACTTGAAAGCTCTGATGATTCAAAGTGATGGGACTGTTGGCTTCTTTAAAGTCTAGCTGGGATTCTTATCCTGGTTATTCTTCTACAGGCTTCAGATTGTAATGTCAGATAGTAGTAACACTTCTCTCTGCTCCTGAGGTCCAAACCATATCGCTACTGCTTGTTTCTAAATTTACTTCTTAGTACACTCCTCACACTTGGGGACACAGATCCCTTCCTCAAGTCTGGATTTGTATCCTAGAACTGGCACACTTGCCAGTTAACACCTCTTCCCAGGTTATTGTATGACATCACTGTGTGGTATAGGTGTGAGTCCACTTCTTGCCCTTGGACACAATCCTTGTGCAATGAAATGATCAGCAAAACCCATTCCTGGCCATCAGGTCAGATCCTGATACCAGCAACCACAAATCTCTCTATTGACCTGGACAAATGACTCATTGTAATTTTTTTCCTTGGATTTTCCAATGTATTTTGGTCTAATGCATTACTTTGGAGTTTTGGGAAGAAGCTCACTTTATTTCTTCCTACTATTCCACCATCTTGGTTCTATCTCAAAAGTGATCCCTGCCTATATTTAACCAATTAAAATTAATTGCCATGCAGAGAAAGCCAAAAGGGCCCGGAAAGAGTTAGCAAATATTTAATCTTCTGAAAATAATGCCAAATTAAAAAACAAACCATTTTGAATTTTTAAAATGAATTTTATTGGTATCTTTTAATGTTATATCACTTATATTCCTCCACTATATCTCTTTGACTCTCCCAGAAATCCATACCTTATAATAATGAAGAGAAAGGAAGAAAATGTTCCACAAAATTAATCAACATATTAGAATAGTCTGATACTTTTGTGTAGTCTATAAGTCATTTCTTGATACTGTTATATTCTTGAAAATAATATTTAAAGGAGCAGCTAGGTGGCTCAGTGGATTGAGAATTGGAGATGGGAGGTCCTAGGTTCAAATTTGGTCTCAGACACTTCCTAACTGGCCAAGTCACTTAATCCCCATTGCCTAGCCCTTACCACTCTTCTGCCTTGGAACCAATACTCAGTATTGATTCTAAGATGGAAGGTAGGGGTTAAAAAAAAAGAAAGAAAATAATATTTAAATCCTTCTTTAGATCAGTTTTACCCTGAAGTCACTGAAAATTAAAAAGTATATGTTGATTTAATTTGGGTGCTCATATTCAGTTCTTTGGAGGATTTTTTCATTCTCTGATTCAGAGGTTGTCACATAAACTTATCTTCATGGTAATCAATATAATGATCACTGCAAGATGAGATGATCATACAACCCATGAAATTATATCTCTTTATGTCTTTGGGTACATAAGAAAACCAATCCCACCAAATTCCTTTATTTGTCTTTCCAAACAGAATTTGGAGCTCCCCCTTCCCCCATTTAGTTACAATTTCTTTTTATCATTTGGATTCATTTGTAGCACTGGCTTTTACAAAGGAAGTAGTTTCTCCCTCAATAGTAGGTTAATTAATTGGTTGTAATGTAAGGAACTCATATTTAAGGTACAAACAGTTAAACGAGTGCTTATTAATAGTATAAAAATGATGTGATTCCTCGTACCCTCTGCCTCAAATCACTGCTTAAGTGAAAGAGGGAAACATGTAGACATTCATTTTGCATTTTTCTTAACTGTTTTTTTGCCTTTCCTAGATTAGTATAGTAAAAAAATCATCAGTTGCTGACCTGCTAACAAACCTGTCTGTACTTGGTTAGCTTAACTATATGAATCCAACTACAGAACACTGCAGAAATAGAGATATGAATAACTGGAGAACATAAGTTGCCCATGGTTGGGTGTAGCCAATATAATAAAAATGATATTATCTAAATTACTTATTAAGAATAGTACCAATCAATAATTTATAGAACTAGAAAAACATAAAATTCATATGGAGGGAAAAAAAGGTCAAGAATCTCAATGGTAATAATTTTTAAAAGTGATGTTAGAAAATCTATCAGTACTAAATCTATTCTACAAAGTAGTAATCATTAGTCAGCTAATAAACATGTATTAAATGCCTGTGTTTAATATTGGGGATTCAAAGAAATGAAAAGGACAATCTTTGCTCTTTAGCTCAGTCTAATGGGAGGGAATATATGCAAACCATGATGGACAAATAAAAGTATACAGGAGATAAACTTGAAATCATCAGCAGAGGGAAGACATTGGTATTAAAGAGGATCAGGAAATGTTTCCTGTATGAGTTAAACTTTTAGCTAAAATTTGTGGGAAGCCAATAGATACAAATTAGGAATGCTAGGCATGGAGAACAGGCAGTAAAAAAACCCAAAGTTGGGAAATACAATGATATCTTGCTGTTTTGTTCCAGGATAGCTAGGAGATCATTGTTACTGGACTCAAGAATACGTGGGGGTAAAGGATGGAAAGGTGGTAGTGAGGGCAAGTTAGAAAGCAGAGGATTTTATATATGAATCAGAAAGTGATAGGGAGCTACTGGAGTTTACTAAGTAGAGGAGTGGTGTGGTCACATTTGCACTAGAGGAGGATCACTTTGACAGCTGAGTGGAGGATGGTATGCTATCTCCTAATAGGATCAAGGTTTTCCTGATATAGCTTTCTCCCTCCACATCACCTGATTAGCTCCAGCTTTCTTGATGGAGCTTCCTGATCTAGGGACATAAAAAGCTCCAGATGTTAAGAAAATGGGCCACTCTAACTTCGTGGGTGTCTGAGACCAAGTTGTCATATCCTGATGACTTACAGACCAGATAATCGGGGGACCTTATAGCATCCTGGAAAAACTAAGGGTCATTTTATCCTTGTTGCATAGTCTTAACATCGGGGAAAAATAAACATACTTTGTTATATGTTCAGTGACTTATGAATTGCTTCATTTCATCCCAATAACAAACCTGAACTATTTGGGGTTGGACTTGGACCTCCAACAAGCAGGCATGAATGTGTGGCAAGCAATCCCACCTGAGATGATGAAGGCCTGCATCACAGTAGTAGCAGTGTCAGAGGAGAGAAGGGACTTGAATTCCATGTTACAAAGATAAAATAGACCTTGGCAACAAGTTGGATATAGGGAGAGAAACAGAGAAGTTCAGAGTGACAATTTCCAACCACAAGCTTGGATGACTGGGAAGAATGGAGAGGCTAACAGAAGGATCATGGAGGAGGAAGGAAAGGAGGAGGAAGGAAAGGAGGAGGAAGAAGAAGAGAAGAGAAAGGAGGTAAGGCGGGAGAGAAAGAAAAGAAGAAAAAGGATAGGAGAAAGACTTAAAGGAGAGGAGGAGAAGGAAAAGAAAGAGAAGAGGAGGAGGAGGAGGACCAGGAGGAGGAAGCGATGGGAGTAAAATACCCTCCATCCTGACTCACCCGCGATTCACCACCAGGGAAGGGGGCGGGAACCTTCCGCGTCCCTGGTCGGGGCACGAAGGACCCCTTCCTCAGCTCTCAGGTCCTATCCAACCCCATCTAAGAGAACATGCCCAGCGGCCGGAGGGATTCATTCACCCAGGACAAGAGGGTTTGGGAAACAGAATCGCCGACGGAGTCTCGGAGGAATTAGTAGAGGAGTTCACGGTGCCGGCTGCGTCCCCTAGGCAACCGAGGCCTCTTCCGGCCCTGAGGCTCCGTCCTCTCCAGGCTCCTCCTTTCTGCTTCCTTTTTCAGAACCCGCTGAATTAGCCTTGGGCGGGTCCCGTAGGTTGCTTGGGGAATTTGGCAGGGTGGGCGGCAAGGAGGGAGTGCGCATGCTTAGCTAATGAAGCGTGCAGAAAGCATTTCCGCTTTAGCCTGCAACAGGTTCATATGAGGGCTGGGGCTTTTGAGGGGTAGGGAGGGTGTGGGGGAATGACGGGAGTAGCCTCGCAGACGCACGGGAAATGGAGTCTTTTCCCTTCTTCCTACCTAGGTGGTTTGGGCCTCTGGGAGCGCCTTCGGCGACAGCGAGTTCTTTACCCTAGCGGTTAGCTCTTCCCAAAGGTAGATGCCTTTGTGGGAAGCCGAGTTTGCGTGGGCTTCCTCCTGGAGGGATTGACGTGCAGTAGAGGTCCTGGCTAGGCCAGATCCCTTTCTTTTGTGTTTGTTTTGTTTTGTTTTAACCTTTGTGGGACTTTTCCAAGTACTAGCTGACCCGAAGCTGGATAGCAGGCGCTCTGAGGGATGCCTGGTGGCTGCTGGTCGCAGGGGACAATTTGCAAAGTTTTAACTTTGCATCTTCCCATTATGCCAGGTTGTGGGGCACAGATCAGATTCTCTGAATTTTGTTTTAAAGGGTACAGGAGTTGCCATCAGAGTGCCCAGACCCTCCCAGCACTTTCCTCCGGAGGGAGATGGGAACAGGACCTTGTTTAGCTCAGGACTCCCAAGTTCTGGATCATCATAGATCAGCTTTATGTAAAATGTGCCAAGTATTCTGCTTAACCCCCTACGCATTGATTGATAATGCAGGTTACTGGCCCTCTTATAAAAGACAGAAGAACTTCTGGACATTTACTTTTTGTTTTCTTTATTCCTTGGAACTCTTTGGGATAGCTACTATCTCCAAACTGCTGTTGCTGCTGAGTTTTCATTCACTGTCCAGCATGTTCCTGCTGTTTTTGGAATCTTTATTGTTCACAGGTAATTCCTTGTGACCTTGAACTGTACAACTGTTTTCTCATAGCTTGCCACTTATCCCTTAATTACCAAATCCAATTTTTTTCTCAGTCTTCATCTTAATCTTCCTTTTTCTAATAAAATATAATTGATGACTACATTCTGGGAATTTCTCTTCACTGCCATGCTACCTCACACCTCTGCAAATGATTCTCAAAATCTACAAAAGCCACCCTAATCTTTCCATTAAACTTTAGTTCCACATCTTTTAACTTCATGCTAAACATCATTTAGATGGCTCATCCACATCTCAAATTAGTTTAGATGGCTCATCTACACCTCAAATTCAATATGTCCTAAAATAATTAATAATCCTACCTCCAAAACCTTCTGTGTCCAAATTCTTGTCTGTTGACAGCACCATTATCTAGTCACTTCAGTTTAAAACATGTCACTTTTGTCTCTCTTGTACCCTGTCGCATATCCAGTAAATGATAAAAACCTCTATTCAATCCTTATATCTTATGTATCTTGTTTTCACTACTCATATACTAACAGCATCCTAATCATCAGCTCTTCTTGCTTATATTACTATAACCTAAATGATGTTCATTCCTTCAGTTTCTTTCCTCTCTAATCACATAGCTACCAAAATAATCTGATCATGTTATTTGCATTCTCAAAAAATATCAGTGGTTCCCTGCTGTCTATAGGATAAAATATAGTTTCCTGACCCTGGCCTTTAAGGCTTTCTACAATCTGGTTCTGTCCTACTTTTCGAGACTTAATTCACTTTACTACAATACTTTATCCAACCTGGGCTATCAATTTTACCCAAACTTGGCATGCTATCTTATGCTTTTGGCATTCTTCTGAAATAAACTCTCTTCTCATGTTTGACTTTTCAGAATCCTTCCAGGGCAGCTATATTACAAAGTCAATAGAGCACCAGGTCTAGTATTAGGAAGACTTGCATTCAAATTTTGCTTCGTAACCCTGGGCAAGCCACTTAACTGGTTTTGCCCTTAGATTCTTCATCTATAAAATGAGCTGGAGAAGGAAATGGCAGACCACTTCAGTATATCTGCCAAGAAAACCCTAAATGGAATAATGAAGAATCAAATGAACAACAGAAATCTTCCCTCAAGGCTCAGCTCAAAAGCAGCTTCTCATTTTGACCTTCCTTGAATTCCTCTTAGCTGCTAAAATTCTTCTCTTCCAAGATTTCTCTAAAGTATTTAATCTGGGTCTTTGCCTTTCTCCATTCTCCTTACTTTTGCTGCAGTAAGTCCTTATATTTTATATATCTATGTATATGTGATATCCTCCCTCATATAGGATGAGTATTTTTTGAGGTTAGGAGCTATATCATTACTTGATAACCCTAGCATGAGATTTGAAAGATGATGGATACCAAAAGTTTGGAGAAAATCTCATGTTATTTCCCAGAAAAATGTGACTAAAAGAATATTAGTAACTACAGGCCTAAATAATAGCTAACTTATAACACTTGAAAGTGTTTTATTAGGTTAAGAACTGCACCATCAGCTACGTTCCCATTTTTACAACCTTTTTAGGTTAGTAGTCATAGAACATCCTTGGTGAATATATAAGAAGGGAGTTAGGTAGGTTTTGTAAATTTTATTCTTTTGAAGATCACATCTTTATAGTTCAAATGATTGAAAAGTATAGAAAATATAACATATCACTGTGCTTATTGTCTGTTGACTATAATAAAGCATTTGGTTCAGTAGAGCAAAAAATTGCCTTAAAAGCTCTCTAAAGAGGGATTTCTTATGCATGTGTCAAAGTCATACAAAATTCATTCAAAGGGATTACAGCAGAGATGATTTCATTCAGTGATGCTCTGATATAAATATCAAGTGGGGTATGGAACAGAGAGATGTATGATTGTCAGAGGTATTTACTATTATTTTATTGCAGAGTCCATGTAGAAGAGGGATTCTGTTTGGTAAGGTCCTCCAGATGCTCCCATTGGCAGATAACATTGTGCTGATTGTGAGAACCTTCTATTTGACTGCCATAATCACTCATAAAAGATGTCCTAATTAGTAAAAGTCTAGTGAGTGAAGAATTCTTATTTTTCAGATAATGATTTGCTATTATGTAGAGAAAACCCTTGGAGCTAGTCCATGAATACATGTATTTTGGATGATCATTAGACATGGCTAATGAGCTTGATCTGAAATTGAACAGGGGAAGAGTCAGTCTGATGATCTTTAGGAAACTATGCTTTTAATAATCCCAAGCTTCATCCTGTAACAAAGGCATTTTCAAACTAATAGCATTCTTCCACTGATAATACATGACTGCATATTTTAAATTGCCAGTCTTTGAACAACTGCAATTGAAGATCACTCAAAGAGTAATGGAGAGATGCATTATGGGTATGGTAGACCTTATATATAAAGGAATGGTAAAACTGAAATAAATAATGCTATTAGAGAGATGAAAAAGAAAAAAGAGAGACTTATGTGATAGAAACAAGATGGATATCCTACCTGACACATTGAAAGTCAAAAAATGAAAGAGGTAGACCATAGATGTCAGTCTTAAATTCCTGAGTGCATGGAACCAAATTAAAATGCAATGGGAAATGTTTAACAAAATAAATAAAATAAAAAGTATAGCACAACTAATATTAATTTGTAGTTTTTCAAGTCAATGTGTTGCCTGAATGGATCTATTTGTATTTGAGTTTGGCTCTAATGGTCTTCACAATGCTAGAGGAGCTTTGGGAAAACAGGTACTATAAACACATCGTAAATCTGTAAATTGTGCCAGCCATTCTGGAAAGCAAATTTGGAACTATGTTCCCCCATCCATCAAAAAACCCTCTATTAAATTGGACATACCTTTTCCCAAAGAGATCAAAGAAACATAAAAAAAAAGAATTTTATAGCAACTTAGTGGCAGAGAATTGGAAAATAAAGAAGTATCCAATGATTGTCTAATGACTAAAGAAGTTACTGTATAATGATGTTATAGAATGCTACTGTATTGAAAGAAACAATGAAGGGAATAATTTTAGAAAAACCTGTGAAGATTTGTATGCATTGAAGCAAAGTGAAGTGAGGAGAAGCAGGAAAAGAATTTGTATATTAGCAACAATATTATAGACAAACTATAAAAACAACTTTGAAAGACTTAGGAACTCTGATCAACACAATAGAACCAACCACAGTTTCTAAGGATTCATGATGAAACATGCTAACAACCCTAGATAAAGAAGTGATGATTAAGGCATATTTTTTTTAACATGCCCAATGTGAGAATTTGTTTTGCTTAACTATACATAATTATCATGTTTTTCTTCTTCTTTTTTTCCCCTTCAATGAATAGAGGAAGCCAAAGTGAGAGGGAGAGAATTCAGAAATGAAAATCAAATATTAAAAAAATATAAAAGGTTCAGACAAAGTCCTTCCTTTTCTCCCAGTATGTAGGGTTGAACCATTTGGAGTGTTGATGGTAAGATGTACCTGAAAGTTGCATGAGCTGAGATGACATGGATGGACTATAGTATATATCATTGGAAGGGGTACCAATACTGATGAAGTCACAGATTTATCTGACTATTCTTCAATACTCGTGTTTCCTATCACAGTCTATTATGCATAGTAGGCATTTAATAAATAGTTTTTTTTTAATTGTAACAACAATTCTTTCAACCTTTCCACCTTTTTTTTGGTAATCCTATTGAGGACTCCACTTCTTATTTCCCATTCCTCTGATGTTAACTTCTACTCCTCTCAAATTATGGAGCAAGCAAAAGATATGAGCATAATCCTTGTTTCCCTTTTCTACGTCTATACCTTTCTTCTACTGTCATTCCTCACTTACCTTGCTTTTTTGTGCAATCCATCCCATCTCCTCACATAATTTGGAAATTTAGTATTCATGTTTATACCTTTAACAAACTCAATTTTTCAAACTTATCAGCTTTGTTTTCTTTTCCACCTTGATTGAGCCATACCCTTGCTCAGTGATGTTTCAGATCTTACTCTCTTGAAATTGTAACTTCTCTATTTCTACTCTCTAACCATAGAATTCTATCTTTCTTTTCCTAATCAGATCCACAATAAACTGTAGGGAGCAATATGTGGCAAAAAAAAAAAAAGATTGGATTTGTAGCCAGAGAATCTGAGTTTCACATCATGATTCTACCTATGTGAACCTGTATGACTTTAGGTAAGGTGCTTAATTCTTTTTTTTTTTTTAAACCCTTACCTTCCATCTTGGAATCAATACTGGGTAGTGGTTCCAAGGCAGAAGAGTGGTAAGGGCTGGGCAATGGGGGTCAAGTGACTTGCCTGGGCAAGGGGGTCACACAGCTGGGAAGTGTCTGAGGCCAGATTTGAACCTAGGACCTCCTGTCTCTAGGCCTGGCTCTCAATCCACTGAGCTATCCAGTTGCTCCCAAGGTGCTCATCCCTTTATAGGCCTCATTTTCCTCATCTGTGTAAAAAATGGATTTGAACTCTGGACTTCAATCCCCAGAAGCCCTTGCTCCACTTCCCCTGAATACTTTGTAACCTCACCTGGGCCAAGAACGAGATGGGCTATTTAACCTGATTGCAAAGGCTTTTGGGCCTCTTTTCTTCCCTGTTCTCCGCTTGCAAGCAGAGGTGGCTCTTTTCATAATGTAGGTGAGGTTGTGTCTAGGCCTCTCTCTGGCCTAGTCACGTGCTTTCTCATCCTGTATTTTCTTTAATCCTTAATCTTTAATAAACCTCATAAAAATATAATACTCCTTGCAGAGAGAAACTAATTTCTACCTGCCTCGGTCTCCCCTAAATTTTAATCTTTACAGCTGTAAATGATGGAGTTAGGCTAAATGAACTTTAAGTCACTTCCAGCTCTAAATGTGTATCCTATGATTCTACTCTGCTTTTATTGTGTAAAAATAGAGATTTGAATTTAATTTTTACAATTGTGATTTTTATTCTTATTTCTCCCTTTCTCTCATTCCTATTTTCTAGGTCACTCCTCTGATTCAGACTTCATTTGCTTCTTTGCCTGGTTTTGATGCCATAGTTTTCCATTTTAGTGTCTCATTTCCTAATATCCTTGAAATTGTTGCCCCTATACCTGTCATTCCCACTCTGTAAATAATTTTTCTTATGTAATCTTCATTATCTGATTCCTTCACTTTTGTTCCAGGGCTACTTAGCATTTACTAGAGAAATTCATACACCTGAGATCATTCTACACATTAATCCATTCATGCTAGGTGGTGCAGTGGATAGAGCAATAATGGCAAACCTATGGTATGGGGTGCCAAAGATGGCACACAGAGGACTGTCTATGAGCACTCAGTTGCCTCCCCTCCACTCCAGTTTGTTCCTAGAAAGACAGAGGGCCACAGGCAGAGTTGCTCCCCCTCTACATCATGTCTGATGACATTTTTTTACATCCCCACCCCTCTGCCTAGTAGTCCAATGCAGGGGTGGGGGTGGTAAAGTGAGTGGCTCATAGGCAGCAGAGCTGGAGGGGAGCAGAGTGCTTGGGCTACTGCTCTCCCCCTCTCTACACTTGCTGAGGACATTCCTCTCTTCACATACCCTCTGCTCAGCCCAATGAGAGCACTTCCTCACTCCCCTGTGTGGGGCTGGTGGTGGGGGGCAGGGTGTGCCCTGTACTCAATAGTTGGGAAGGGCATGTCACATGGTTTCTGGGGGTGGGTAGGGGCAGGGCCCAGCATTTTGTCTCTAAAAGGTTTGCCATCACTGGGATAGACCATTAGGCTTGGAGTCAGGAAGATATCTTGGTGAATTCAAATTTGGACTCAGACACTTAGTTGTGTGATTTCTGGGCAAGTCACTTAACCCTCTTTGTCTCAGTTCTTCATCTTTAAAATGGGCTGGAGAAAAAAATGAAGAGAAACCACTCTAGTGTCTGGAAAGAAAATGCTAAATGGGATCATAAAAAGTTGGATACAACAATCTCAGCTAAATCTATGCTGCTAAATTGCTTCACAGTCCTTTTCTTATACCCATATCTTTATTCCTTAGTTCATCACCTAGTGCTGCTTCTACCAAACCCACTCTAGTTGCTGTATTTGAAACAGATAACTTAGTTATTTATTTTGTTAAGAAGATTGAAGCTATCCTCTATACTCTTCCTTGAGAATCCTTATCCATTCATCAAACCAGCTTTAGTGTCATCACACTTTCCTCTCCTTTCCTTCATATTACCAATTTAGACTAGTCGATTTGCCTGTGCCTTTGATTACATTCCCTGCAAACTCTTCCAGAACTTTGTTCTAGCATTTATTCCCTTTTATGTCTTTGATTTCTGCCTTACCACTGTTTCCTTTCTACCTGCCTATAGACTTCTGGGTAAACATGGTGGCAGTGTAGACCCAGGACTCTTCCTCTCCTCATCACCTATCAATATAGACTACCTCAAAAGGCCAAAAAAACCAAATTCATATGAACAAAGGGACTCTACAGTAGGGCACAGCATTGAAGATACATGGGATTTGGGCATCTCTACACTATAAGGGGGTGAAAAAACTTCCACCAAAACACAAGCTGATCTACCCTCCCTGACCTCACCTAAGGAGCCAGAGTCAGAACCAGTGCACACTAGAATCAATGAGTGAGTGAGGGGCACCTCTAGAGCAGTTGAGGGGCACCTCTAGGTCCTTGACAGCTTACTAAGACCACCAAAGACCTATCCCTGACAGCAGCAAGACCTGAAACCCCAGTAGGCTGAAGAGCACAGACCATGGATGCCTATGGGGAGATAGTACAGAGAAGGGCAGCAAACAGTAGAAGCTGCAGAGACTCGAGAGGTGGCCTCAGGCAAAAATCTAGCTCCTTAGCTCTCTATATAGAAAGCCTGCTCTCCTCATTCATATTTCTGACTAAAAAGGGAAGGAAAAACCACCATAGTGGTAGCAAACCACTTCCCAACAACTTCCCAACACCAAGAAAAACAAGAAGAAGGGATTGACCCTGGATAATTTTTATGGAGGAAAAATTCAGACTACAGAGGAAATAGCAGAAGAGGAAATACAAATAAATGCACCAAAACCTTCCCAAAAAATGGAAATTGGCCACAAACTCTTGAAGAATTTAAATTGGAGCTTATAAAACAAGATGGAAACCTCTGGCAAGAAAAGTGGGAAATAGTTAAAAAAGAAAACAGTTTAAAGGACAAGAACTCTCAATTGGAGAAACAGCTGGAAGCCATGAAAAGCAGGACAAACCGAAAAGGAAAACCAGTCCTTAAACACCAGGATTAGGCAATTGGAAGCCAATGATCTTGTAAAACAGCAAGAATTAACAAAACAAAGTCAAAAGACTGAAAAAATAGAAGAAAACATAAAATATCATACTGACAAGTTGACAGATCAGGAAAACAGATCACAAAGAGACAATTTGGGAATCATTGGTCTACCTGAAAACCCAGAAATAAACATAAATCTTGATATCATCTTACTATCTGCCTATAAACATGTTTATATCTACTCAGTCATAATAAAGACTTCCCTTGACCCTACCCTATCCATCTGTTCCATCTTCCTTTTCTACTTCACAAGTGAGTTCCTGGGGGGAAAAACTCAGTGCTCAATGCCTTCACTTCCTTATTAACCAACCCCTTCTCAATTTTTTACAATTTGTTTTCTATCCTAACTACTCTACTGATTTAGGGAGGACATGATAGACATCTTCAGGTTTCTGAAGGGCTGTCACTTGGAAGGGGGTCACTTATTCTTTATGACCCCAGAAGATAGAATTAGAAACAATATTTAGAAATTGTAAAGAGGTAAATTTAGCTTGGCATCTAGAAAAATTTCCTATTAAAACTATTGCCAACCTTGGTGACATAGGTCCATAATCTTACTGGGGAGACTGAAGTTGGCAGATTGATTGAACTTATTACTTATGAACTACAGTAGAGCTAATGCAATTGATTGGGTGTCTATATTATCTGGCACCACTGGGAACAGGAGGTGGGGTGAGAGGCTACCCTAGGAGGGACAAAAATTCCAAAGTCAGAAATGGAACAGATCAAAGCTTCCATGCCCATCAGCATCAAGTTAGAGTATACAAGTAGCCACTGCAAGTCAAACCTGAGAGAGATAGAGAGACTCAATATCAAAAAAGGCCTTAAAGGAGTACATGCCCTTTGATCCAGCAATACCACTACTAGGTTTATACCCCAAAGAGAAAAAATGGGGATGGACCTGTTTGTACAAAAATATTTACAGCTGTGCTTTTTGTGGTGGCAAAAAAAATTAGAAAATGAGGAGATGTCCCTTAATTGGGGAATGGCTGAAGAAATTATGGTATATGACAGTGATGTAATACCATTGTATTAAAAGGAATGATGAGCCTCTTGATTTCTTTAAGAACCGGAAAGACCTATATGAACTGATTCAGAGTGAAGTAAGCAGCACCAGAATATTATACATGGTAAATGAAACATCGTGGAATGATCAAATGCAATAGACTTTGCTACTAATAGTAATGCATTGATCCAGGATAATTCTGAGAGACTTATGAGAAAGAATGTTATCCACAACTAGAGAAAGAACTGTTGGAGATGAAATGCAGAAGAAAACCTATGATTTATCACTTGTTTATATGGGTATATGATTTGGGGTTTTGTTTTTATAAGATTATTACAAAAATGAAAGTATAGAAATAGGTTTTGTGTGATAATACATGTATAACCCAGTGTAGTTGATTGTCAACTCTGGAAAGGGGGAAGGAAGAGGGGAGGGAGAAAACATGAATCATGTAACCATGGGAAAAAATTTAAAAAAACAATTGGAACCACCCCAAAATTGAATGGTTTGCCTAAAAAGCAGTGAGCATTCTCTCCTTGGAAATATCTAAGAAACAGGTGGATGATGATGTGTTGGGCATATTGTAATCCAGTGGTGTTAAAATTCAAATAGAAAAGGGTTGCTGAGACTACATATTGACTTAGATAGTCTACATATATAACCCAAACAAATTAATTGTATCTTTTACTATATTTTTATTTATTTTGTTAAACATTTCCCAATTATACTTTAATCTGGTTTTGTCACATTGGAGAGTTTTGCAGTCCATGGTGCAGTGAGTTGACATCCCTGCTCTAGACAGAATTATTTTTGGTATTATATTTTTTCTGGGCTCTCTCCCAAAAGTACCTAGCTCCTAGAAGGCACTTAATAAATGTCGGTTGAAAAAAAATTAATTGACTGACTAATGAGTTTCATCTCCAGAAGGAGGAATCTATTCCTACTTAGAATTCTAGGAGCAATCTAGTGGATCCGGATTTCTAATTCTATCACTCATGAACTACCACA
Source organism: Monodelphis domestica (assembly GCF_027887165.1). NCBI lineage: Eukaryota > Metazoa > Chordata > Mammalia > Didelphimorphia > Didelphidae > Monodelphis > Monodelphis domestica. The sequence goes on from NC_077234.1 coordinate 242,556,136, forward strand.
GGAGTGCTTCCAATTGTTTATCAGCCAGTAACCTCAATTATTTTTTAGAAAGTATGGCATGAACAACTGGTATAAAACATTTTCTCTAAACTGGAGATGTACTTGCTTATTTACTCAAAACAGGGTCGTAGGCTGAGTGGACTCAGACTTACAATGGTAATTTGGCACGTGCAGAGAACAATATGACAAAATGATATCCCACAGACCCTGGTTCTGGAAGTCCTTTACTCATTTTGTAGAATCCTTATGAGGTTGTTCCAGGAATCGGTGCCATTGCAATAGTGGTCCATAGCCAGCACTTCTCTCATGAAGGGTCGTAATCACTGAAACTGTTGTCATTCTCAAGTGACTTTCTTTCTATCTATGCAGGCACTTCCTCTCTGCTGCTATGCTAGTCATGAGTAAAACCTTTGATGAATCTTCTGAATTCAGTAGCTTACCAGGGATGGGGATGGAATGGGAGAGGACAAACTCTATTTCTCCTCCAAAACAATTTCCTTTAAGGGACCTGACTGGGATTCCTCTACCACTAGATTAGTCTTCTGCTACAATGTGAGATTCTTTCTTTCTCCTTTTCTTTTCTTTCTTTCTTTTGGATGCTGGATCTTTCTGTCTCTCCTAGGTTAAAAAAATACAGTAGCCAATCAGGAGTTGCACTTGAATGTTGATTAACATGGAAGCTTTGACTTGCTCTATTTCAGACCCGGGCCAATTGGTCCTTCTTTTGGCAACCTCATGTCCCTCCTCTCTTGAGGAATGACTTTATTAGTGACAGACTTTAGTGCGAACAACCAATCCATTTTAGTTTTACTGAAATTCAGTGCTCCTGAGCTCAAGCAATCCACCAACCTCAGCTTCCTCAGTAACAGGGATTATAGTCACGGTCCCTAGGTTGCCCTGGGAGTGTGGGACTAAGACTGGCTCAGATGTAATATTGTGAATTTATCTTTCACATTCCTGCTTATCCCTCTAAGCTCAATAAGGGCTACATCGTATGTTGGAAAGAACACTGGATTTGGGGTTCAAAACCCAACTCTATCATTTCCTGCCTGTGTGCTTTTGATTAAGTCATTTAACCTGTATGTGGGCCTCAGTCTCCCAAGTTGTGAAATGAAGAGGTTGAACTCAATGGCCTCTCAGGTCCTTTCAGCTCTGAACTGTGATCCCATGGTATCCCTTCCTCCAACCCTATATGCTATGGCTAGGTAAATCTTAATGGACATTTATCAGGATATTATTCTTTTGCTCAAAAGTCATTAATAGAATTCTTCCATTGGTTCTTGAATAAGGTCCAAATTTGAATTCAGTAAACATTTATCAAATACTTCCTTTATTTTTTAGAAGTTAAATTTAAGTCCAAATTCAAAATTTAGATAAGCCTTAACTCCTTCTTTTATTGAATTTACATATCAAGTAAGCAGATATGACGTATGAAATAACTTTAGTGTGGAATTTTATATGTATATATACACACAAACATATATATATATATATATACATATATTTGCATCTCTCTCTATATATACACACATGACACATGCAAAATAATATTTGAGATCCAAGGAGGTCAGGAAGTAAAAGCTTTCTGGAGAAGGGAAAATTTAACAACTGGTCTTAAAAGACACACAGAAATTCAACAAATGGCACCAGATACAAAGAACAAAGAGAAGTAGTGAGGAAAGAAAACATGGGGACATATTTTGGGAATGAAGCATAATTTGGCTGGAGTGTAGATGATTTGGGGGCAGCTGGGTAGCTCATTGGATAGAATGCTGGGCCTGGAGTCAGGAAGGCTCATTTTTCTGAGTTGAAAATCTGACCTTAGACATTTATTAGCTATGTGGGCAAGTCATTTAATCCTATTTGCCTCAGTTTCCTCATCTGTGAAATGAGCTTAAGAAGGAAATGGCAAACCACTCTAGTATCTTGGCCAAGAAAACCCCAAAGGGGTCACAAAGAGGGTTTGGTAATAACAGTTGAACACCAACACCAACGGGAGTATGTTGAGAGAATAGACTAAGATGCTAGTCTAACAGCTGAGAAACCAGCATGGTGCCGTACACTATAGGGCCTTAAATGACAGGTAAAAGATTGGAACTTCATTTATCTGGCAGTAGGGAACCATGGTTGGACTTTGAGGAGGAAGGTAGGGAAGAAGAAAACAAGTATTTATTAACCTACTCTGTGTTGGGCACTGTTTGAAGCTCATTACACATATTAACTCATTTGATCCTCATAACAACCTGGGAGGTGTTATTATTATAATACCTCTTTTACATATGAGGAAACTGAGTCACACAGCAGTTAAGTTACTTACCTCCAAGGTCCCTTCCAGTTCCTGTGATAGCCCATTCTTCAATCCTATAGTAAATCTTAATAGCCACCTATCAAAATATTATGTATGACCATAGGGAAAGTGAAATGATGGACCACACGTATCAGAGAAGTTTATATGTAGGCATGAAGGAGGACATTCTGGCAATAGTCAAGGGTGGATGGGAGGGCAGAGGGGGAAGACAAAAATCTGTTAGGAGGCTATTGCGATAGTTCAGGCAGTTCGTAATGAGGGCATATACTTGAGTGTTGACGATGGGACTAGAGAGAAAGGAATGGAGAAAGGCTGAAATTAAAGGACTTGGTACCTGCAAGACCACAGAAGAGGAGCCAGACAGAGGGAAGGGAAAGCTTTATGTGTGTTTCTTTTGGGGTATGTTTTGCATTTTTTGCATAACACATACAAAATAAAAAGTAACAAACAACAAAAACTTATCAAAAACTAGGAAACAGGACTATTGAAAATATTTGAGTTGCTCAAAACTTAGTAGTTGGTTAATAGAGTGAGGATGAGGAGACCTGAGTTCTGATCTCAATTTTGCTCCTACCAGCTGTATGACTTTCAGCTGGTCATTTAACTTCTTTGGACTTCGGTTTCTTCAATAATGAGGTGAGGGAGTCAAATATCTCCAAGTTCCTTATGTGTGATTTTTGTTCTCTTTGAAGTAAGAATACCACAACAATTGATCTGAATCTCATCTTAGAATCTTCCTCCAATATGTCATTATACTAAAAAAATGATGTTTCATCAGATATTCATGATAAGTAACAGGATATTGGCTAGACTAAGCTAGAGCCCAACGAAACATCCCAGTTTGCACAGTGAGGTAGTGGTGAGGCCAGTAAACAGGATGTTGATCCGGTACTAAGTAGGTCAATTATTTTGTATAATGACAGCAATAATGAATTGGGTAGCCAGAATTCCCAAGCATCTGTTGTTAGGATTGAAATCGTCACCCTAAACAATAAAGATATCTTGAATGGATATCACTGAAGACAAAACAAAAAGTCACGAACTCAACCACCAGAACTGTAACTTTTATTCGCTAATAAATATCTTAATAAACAGGCTTACTCCATCTGTAAGACCTGATAATGCCTCTTAGGAAATCATAGAAAAATAAAATACAATAATAATTAGTAATTTGTACTTTGTACAAAAATCTTATTATGTTGCTCAGCAGGTAGTTTTGCTAAACCCCATATTCTTTCAGCAAATAGATGGCAAATGTGATGCAGATCATCATAAAAACTCCCTTGTGTTGAGAGCTGAGCATTCTCTATAACACTATTAACTTGTAGGCATGCCAGCACATGAAAATTTACATGGAGCATCATAATAGTATAGTGGGCTTTTAAAGGATGAAGACAGGTATGGACCACTTCACTGTGGAAGCAGATGCTAGGTAGGTTCCCCTGGGGATGGTGGTTCAATTGTCAATACCTTTTCATTATGATTATCTCTCTACCATATTGTGATTATAACCAGAAAAGGGGATGTAGTATGTGTTAGGAACCTGAGTGCAAGGCAAATACTGAAGCTTTAAATGCTGATGGCGATCCAAGAAGGAAAGTAGCTTCATTCCTGGTTTGCCCAAACTATGAGGTCTTATTTCCCTGTTGCAAAATTGGATGGGCGCATTGTAAATGTTCATAATTAATGGTGAACATAGCTCAAAGACAAGTTCCCAAAGAGACATGCTTAGTGTGACCACTTTTTTTTTTTATGTGGAAAAAACAATTTTCAGCAGCAGTCAAATATAGCTCTATGAAGGAGAAGACCTAGAAAGGTGTATGCTGGGTATCTTTATATAACTGTGCTCTTCAATATTCAACCAATTCATAAAGTTTGTAAGATTTGTGCCATAACCAAAGGTTTCTTATGAGTTCTTTGATTTTGATTATATTGCAACCGTAGAAGCTATCTACCATTTAAATTTTGACATGGCTGTTTAAATATTGTCTAAAGTGTCTCATCAAATACATATTAATATGTACACATACATTATTACATCTTATGGCTATGCTAGAACAGCAAACAATGGAGAGCAATCTTATTCACTCACAGTCTAATTTCACAAAAAATACACAGAATAGAAATCCATATTTAAAGCCCACCACATCGAGTTAGAGACTCTCCTGAGATAAAGTACCAAATACAACTAGAAAAATCACATTCTTCCTATCAGATAGGAACACACTGAGGGTAACCACCATATTGCCTGCATGGTTCTCTTAAAGAAAGGAAAGGCATGAATGCTTTTAATTTGACCCCAAAACGGATAAAATGAAGTTATTGCTTTTTTAAAAAAAGCATTAGAACATGTCTTTCTCCAATCTCATATCTCAAGATGAAAATTTCAGTACTTTCCAAATATGTGTTCCAAATTATAAAGTTTTTAAAATTATAGTTGAAAGGCTAAACATACATGCCTAAAATTTGGTCATGTCTTTTCATTTTAAATTAGTACAGATATAGAAGAAAAAGGAAAAAAAAACTATAGCTATACCTATAGTGTTCAGTAAGAACAATTAACTCTTATATTGGCAATTATATTCTTTAGAAGAAAAAAAAACAGTGAAGCCTCGGGAGTCTAGAAGAAATCTGGAGTTACTTAAAAAAATCTTAATCAAGAAATCTTTTTAAAATTTAACTTTTGTATCACAAATTCTTTTTTTGTTGTTGTTGTTAAGGTATTTTATATGCATTATATCTTTTGAAAATCAAACCATATTTTTAAAAAATAAGAAATAGTGAAAATTTTAGTCCTGAGTCTCCTGTCTGGTTTTTACTCCCTCTAACAAATTTGGAAGACTAAACCCATAAAATGGAACAAGGGAATATGTTGATACTCTAGGAAGAATATGTAGGTCATTGGAAAAATCATGATAATCATACACATATGAGACATCTGTTTACCCAGTTTTAGCTCTAAGTTTGTTGTTGTTGTTGTTGTTGTTTAGCTATACACATTTTCCATCTTAGGAAAGATCTCTCCTAGACAAAATGACCCAAGAAAGTATTTCTCTTTCTTTTTCAATCTTAGGAAAAGGGGGCAAAGCATATCTATTCTAAGGACAGACTTTACATACATTAGGAAAATGAAAAGCAATATGTAAATTAATAAATATGAGATAGTTTGGGTTCTCTAACACTCAAAACATCTGAAGAAAGTAGGAAATTGCCTAAAGTAGGAATATTTTATTGACATAAATAGAAATGAAAGATTAAAAATTTGGAGATTGATGTATAATTTTAAGCTCTAAGAAGATCTAATTTAGCTTATATATTTCTTAATTTTGTGCAAACATGAAAAATTAATATCAGTTTTGTAATTTGTAACTTTTGAACACAGTTATTCCTGTTTTATGAATATTATGCTATCCAATTCAATTTATCTATTTCTGAACTAAACTAGTTTTAGAACATTCACTTTGAAAAATTAACTGCATTATTGATGTTTGCCAAATGCAATATGGTGATATGTAAAAGGACAATTAAAATGAGAAAAAAATAAAGAATTATAATTAAGAAATATTTGGTCAAAGCATTTTATGCAATTATCTACTTCTTATAATTTTATATAAACACATACTTGAACTAATGATAATGAAAATATTTATATTAGACATTCCTACACTCATAATACATTTGGATTTTAAAAGTATATCATCAGAGCCTAAAGTATTCATGTTAAATTGTAATTTTCTCATTAAACCAGTATTTTTCTATCATGTAAAGAACTTCTTGATTAATAATACAAAGAGTTATTTGTGTTTCTAATTGTCTGATTCCCTCCCTGTTCTCCCCCACCCCCATTTGAAATATCACTTGGTCTTCTAGGTCCTTTCTGTTAATGTTATCCTTTCATATTTCCTATTTGATTTTTCATAAAATGTGGTTATTACACTTAGTGTAAAACAACCAGTAACAATATAGTAGTAAAAACAAAATTCATTCACAATTCTAAATAGCCTGTTCTGTACATACAAATGAACTTAAGCACAAGGAATGACATGAATTTATTATCTATGGTTCTAGAGGTGGACCTACCAATCTTAGGACACTCTGAATAATAGGAACATTGGTAGTTTTAATCAGTGCAATATACGTGGAGTGTAAATACTGTCCTGTAATATGGCATTGTAGATTGTTCCAGAAAAAGAGGAGCTTCTAACACCACTGGATTTCTTTCCATTTCGAAATCCACCGATAGAAGGGGAACCTTTCTGGATTTTAAAAATCGGAGATCTAGAATTTAAGCATATATCCCTATACATGGTCACATTAACTTGCTAATTGAGAGATTGCATAGGTAAAACACACACAGATTGTTAATACAATTCCAGATTTTGCTCTAAGTACGTGTGTGCGTTCAGTCTCATTAAAGCAAATAAAAACTTAGATTACAAATTTACAGCATTTGCATATTTTATATAAAACTATAACCAGAATTGCACAGGATGAGCAGGCATCACTGGAGGGAGTACCACATTCACGAGATCACAGATCATTTGAAGCATTTGAAACCTCGTCTTTCATTCAATGCTAAAAACCCATCTAATGTAAATGTAAAAATATAAAAACTCATCCAAATTATTTTTGTTTTCCCTATGAATTTGGTTATCATTTCAAGATACTTTTAGAAGGATATGACAACAAATTACTTGAATAAAAGCATTTTGGTCATCAAACAAGTTAGCTATAGGAAGAGCTTAGCTTCATAAGAGCCACACGATAGATACATATTGTAAAATTGTATTAGCAGATGAGTGTGAATTAGTTGTCGCAACGCCTCTGAAGACTAAGTTGTCCTATTTTAGAGAAACTCAAAAACCATAGCAGTCAAATAAAAAAAATGACCATTTGAAGAAAAAAGTTACAGAATTTTTGCCATGAAATTAATGACTAAATTGGAATTCTCATCCTCAGGGGAACTTACAGCTATAGGTAAAAGAAAACAAAGGTGGTAGAAATGGAATATAGTGTGGTTTCTGTCCATTGTGGTCAATAAAATAGAAGTATGGAAAAAAACAGCATAGACTATTCCCAAAATACATGCATAGAGCTCTTTTTGGCAGTCACTAAAAGTAGGATAGAACTTGGTATAAGCAAGGTTCCCTACACCATTAGAATAGAAACTTTGAAGTGTATGGGCAATTTAGCTTTCCTCTCCAGACCTCAGTTTCCTTACCTGTAAAATGACTAAATGGTATCTTCTAGCCCTAAAATCCTATGAAATTATGTAGAATTAACATCTTTAGCTAAAAAAAAATAAACCTAGATTCATGATTCATTTCTAATCTCAATATCATTGTGGTTTTTTGAGGGGAAGGGCAAAGAGTGTGTGAATTTGTGTATATATGTATGTGTGTGTGTGTGTGTCTAGAGTGGTGATTTCATCAATATAGGAAATTTTCCATTTAGAAACTAGTAACTCATGTTTGTTGCTTAGTTGTTTTGTAGTTATGTCCAATTCTTTATGACTTCACTTGGGTATTTCTTACCAAATTGGAGTGATTTGCTATTTCCTTATTCAGCTTATTTTACATTGGAGGAAACTGAGGCAAAATAGGGTGAAGTTACTTGCCCAAGATCACCAGGAAGATGAATTTTCCTGACTCCATGACCAGTGCTCTATTCACTGAGCCACCTTGCTGTCCATCTGATCTGTAATTTGTAGCAAAAGAGTGTTGCTCCTGGCACTGAGTAATTCATGGTCACACAATTAGTACAAATAAGAGTCAGTGTTTAAACCAAGGTAATACCTTCTCCATGGTCAGCTCCCTGCACACTTTACCACACTACCTCTCTAATCACAAGTAGGAAAAGCAACATCATCCTAGGTAGATTTAGATCAATCTGAGTTATTTATAATAGTGAAGAGATTTACTTATAAAAATTTATGTAACTATTAAAACCAATACAATTTGTTATGTAAATTCAAATTAGTTAAAATAAAGGAATCTATTTTCAAAGTTCTTAATAAACAAACAGAAAATATCTTCAGCCAGCTCTAATCCATTCAATTGTTGTTTCAATCTCTTCCTAAAAATTAATACAACATAAATAAATATTTTAAGTGCAGAATGTCTTATAGTCTTAAATTTCCCTTATGTCAGTTTCTTTGGGAGAAAGATGTGTGCTGATTGATATGAATTAAAAAAATAAATTTTTATAATGAGTTGGAGATCCAATGTTATCTAACGCAGAGATCTGAGATATAATTTTGTAATATTTTGGTTATATTTGTTATTTTTAATAATTTAAAGAATAATCCACTTATTTCTTGATCACTTATTTGACTTATCTGCATATCTCATCACAAGGTCTCTATAAAATAGAATTCTAAAAGAAAATTCTTAGAAGCTACAAACCATGGAGGAAAACTAGCCAAACTTCATGTGTCAAATGAATCATACAAATACATAGTAGATGACTTTTGATGAGTAGCATGATTTGTATTAGTAATACTTTTCTACTTAAGTATCAAGAAGATAATGAATGCTTTTATTTTTTCAATGAAATCTATATTTCCTCTTTCTATTCTGCTGCACAGATTTTTCCATTCTGAGCTACTAGTCTTTCTGTCTTCACTGGTCTGCCATTTTGTAAGACGAATGCCATAGTGTATCATTATTTAACCTCTTAGATCAGCTCTAAGAAATCTGAAGCTTAACTGATTATCTGGTGGATTTGGGGGTTCTTATTAGCCACTCTGGATAACGGAGAAGAAATTTCTTTCTATTTTGGTTCCATATAACACTAGTTTCAGTAGGAACACTTACAATATGGTTGAATGAAGATTAAAGACTTTTATTAGGGCCTACTTGCAAACCAACCAAATATTTGTTAGCATTTTATCATCCTCATGAGGATGAGGTGGAGGCAGTTCTTTCTTTCTCTTCTATTTACTTACAAATCTGATCTGCTAGGTAAAGCCTAATTTTTTTTTTTTTGGTCTCCAGTGGAATGTTTCTAAATATTTATCAGAATAATCCAAAAGCTGCAGATAAAACTGTCTTAGCAGTAGTTATCTTTCCAACCTGAAGGGTAAAGGAATAGAAGGTTTTCAGTTAAATTCCAAGTGACTTTTTTGTGTCATTGTAGAGAAATGTGAGATAATGTTACATTGATGGAAATTTATCAAAAATACACTTTGAAGTCCATTATCCATTTTCAAACTAGAAAACAGAATAATGGTACATTTCATTAATACTGAGGGAGAGCTTTCATTATCTTAAAAAAAAAAGTTCATCCCACTTGCCTGATACTCAGCATTTTAAAAAACTCATTTCAAAAAACTCATTTTTAAAAACTCAGAAAATACTCAGAAACCTCAAAAATAGATGGGGGGGGGGACATTGGCAAACTAAGACCTTTTCCCTTTTGTCTTAACCCCTCCATATTAGTTATGGAGATGAATAGTAATATCTCTCCTTTGTTAAATGGGGAACAAGCAAATGAGGTTATTTCATGCTGACACAGCAGGTCAATAGTCATTACTAAATTGACCAGGATCATTAGATTGGGCTGGGCAAGAGATAAGGAAGGACTGATTGTCCTTGACCAAGGGCCATGGAAACCCAAGTGAAAGGGAACTTTTCAGGAAGTAGTTAACAGCTCTTAAACAACATATCACCATCTTTCACCTGAGGTTTCCTTAAACAATTGGGAAAGATGACTTACAGAACTCAGTAGGGATGGTTAGCGATTGCACCTTTTCCAAGACATGAGGCTAAAGTTCTTGTACTAGGACAGAATATTTGGGGAAATGGAAATTTAAATGGTGGTTCTAAGGAAATCTGGGCTGATGGAGTTGCCACATATGTGTACTCATCCCTTATCCCAATATCAGAATAATGACCACAGTATAATGACTCGATATTTTATAATTTTCATAGGTTGAATATTTCTTAATTTAATTATCTTCCCCAAATATCAGAGATTCAACCTTGATTGAGTTATGGAAAAGTTTGGTCAGAAAGCCAGAAGGCATAGGCAATTCCTAATACTCCCATCTCCCGCAGGAATCTTAGTTTTTAGTATTTCCAGAGACAGGAACTGGAGCAAATCTCTTTTTATTTTTCATGCTATGCTCCTTGACTTATTAATACCATCTACTGAGCTCATATTAGATGCTACATAAATGCACAGAAGAGTATGATTTGGGTGCTCTCTGCTTAGGACGGACTGCAGTTAGGGGTAAAGAAGTGGAACGTCATAAAGAAGTGCACATATTTCTTTTGCTTTGCTTCCTCTGTTGTCAGGGAAGAATTTGCTTATGATCATTCAGCTAACTACCTGTTTTGATTTCTTTCACATTTAGATTCGTACATTGATTAGAAAGTCATAATGAACTCTTTAGTGAAAACTCTGGAAAATGCTCCCAATTCATTTTGGAACTATCGTTTCAATTTACTTTATTTTCAATTAATAGCAACCTAGAGCTAATATCCTATGAGAAACTAAGCACTAATGAATTTTAAGGGGTAATGCAGTAGAAAATAGGACAAATCTATTCTGTTTGACCATGTGTCCATGACATATGTAACCCCTTAGAGCAACTATAAAAGAATTCAGTAAATGTCCAAGCGGTTTTTTTCCCCCTAAGTCGACAATTTTGCTAATCACCACTTACAATTTGAACATGTTATTTGCTTTCTTATTTATTTACTTATCTCATTCCCAAACTTTTCACTCTTTTTATATTTTCTACTAAATGTGGACTTTAAGACACTGAATCTTTGTAGAGAAGGAAAGCTGGTTTATACAGTCTGTCAAGGTGCAAAACTCAATAATGTAAATTAGTCATTATAAAGAAGAATTTAAATGCATATGTACATTTTAATTATGCATGTTTCTCTCTCAAGGTTTGCTTCTGATTTTTATGTAGGGTATTCATTTTCTTTCTATAAACAAATTCTACCCTGTGCATGTTAAATAGTTTGGATTCCTGTGCATCCAACACATCCAGATTCAATCTGTAAGTATGTATTTCTCAAATTTCTCTGGAAGAGCAATTATCAGTATGTTAGGAGAAAGGGTGGACAATTATGGCTTAGTTTTGCGCATATTTGAGACCTACTCTGGCTTTGTTCTAAAATTTACAATTGAAGCCAAGGAGACTTACAGATCTGGAAAAAAATGGCCATTTCACTCTAACAGAGTTTTAAAAGGCGTTCACTATGGGCTAAGTTAAAAATGCAGTTTATAAAGCTGGGCTAGGGAGATACAGGGATTAACACATTTATTTTAGGTGAGTTAATAATAATAAAAAATGAATAAAAGCCATCAAGATCTAGAAAAGGATGATCCAAGTTTTAAATAGGAAAGTATTCCACAAAGACCTTTCATGCACTACATTCTCTGCCTATAGAATTTTTAAACCAATTTATGGAAATTTATCTGACCTGGAGTATTCAGAATTTGCTGGACAAGGATAGTCTTACTGAAAACCATCATTCCTTTCAGTTTCCACTTTTTGACAACTTTTTTTCTTGTTTTGTTTTATAAAAATAAATATATTTGCTTAATAAATTTTGCTTATATTATTATTACATTTGTCCTTACTAAATATACACATATATTTAAAGGAAGGGAAATATGGAAATTATATTACTGCTAAATGTACCCAGTTTGTTTAAATGCATCCAGCAGCCTGTATCTAGTCTATAAGAGATGCATGAACATGCAAATGACAGCAGGAATACACACCTAAGCTTTAGACTGATGCTGAGCTATTTCAGACACTTACACTTCACAACTGATTGATTGCCCTGGTTTTGCTTTTGTTTTGAAAGATTCTTTAAGGACTCCTTGCAAAGGCCATATTCCCTTGGTAAAGAAAGCGAAATTAAGCTGAAGTTAGCAAAAACAGGAGATAAAATCAATAAAAGAAATTCCTTTTGAGGAATCTAGTCTAATAGTGTAATCAACAAAGTCTTAAAATGAAAAAGAATGACATTGAAAAAATTGGGGGCTGCATCTAGTGAGAATGTTTTTTTCCTAGAAATTGCAGTTTGGGGGCATATAGGTGGCTAGATGGATTGAGAGCCAGACCTAAAGATGGGAGGTCCTGGGTTCAAATGTGACCTCAGACACTTCCTAGCTGTGTGACCCTGGGCAAGTCACTTAACCTCCATTGCCTAGCCCTTACTGTTCTTCTGACTTGGAACCAATACTCAGTATTGATTCTAGGATGGAAAGAAAGGGTTTAAAAAAATTGCAGTTTAGGGAGAAATTTAAGAGTGCAGTGAGGGTACTATTTTCTCTGAGGTAAAATAAAACTGATTTGTTAAATCACCATCTTTAAAACTGTTTTTCATTCCAGGAGTGTTTTCTCATTCCTTCTCTCTTTTACAAATCCTGTTAGGAGCCTTAGTTTTTTATATCCTCTATTTTCTTCTATTTGTTACCGCAGTTACTTTTCTAGTTTCACAGGAAAGAATATTTGAACCTTGAATTAGTCCAATGAGGAAATTATCTTGGTAGGGTGACTGAGCTTTAAGTCATTGAGAAATAGAAGTTTTTTGTTTTTTTTGGTGCCTGTTCAAAAGTAATCAGAATATTAAAAGGATAGCACATTCTAGCTGTAATCTCCTTATTGCTATCCTTCCCAGAGTACACAGGTAGTCATTTAGTTTGTATACGATCATGTAGTAACCCTGGACATGCTCTTTTTAGGCAGAAAAGCATACTTGTGTCATGTAAGCTTTTGAAAATATGGCTGATCATGATCATGTAAACTCGTTTTTGAATAAAAGATAAAAACTCTAAATCTTGCCATATTAATTAGTAATAGACAATCAACTTGCTATTTGTGTCTATTTTTACGGATTTCAGTATTGGTATAAAATAATTATAAATTTTAAGAATGTTATTTATATCTCATTCAAGGTATTTGAATTAAGAATAATTACTCCCCAATCCTCTGATAATGATTTTTTTCTTAAACAAGCCTCTAACCCAAGGCAATATTTTAATTATATGTTCCCCTCTGCTTCTTTCTCTTAACCTACAAACCTACATGGAAGCTATTAGTGCCATATGCTCATAGATTTTCCAGGGATGATTTTCATAATGTACTTATTAAAAATCAAAGTAAAAAATGACAGTAACAAACTACAACAAACAGCAAATGATGTAGCAGCGTTGGATGCTTATTTTAAAAAAGGAAGTTAAACTCGGGGCCTCGGAGGATTTAGAAGTACATTTTTTTCTCTCCCTTCCCCCCTCCCCCCAAATAGCTACAAATAACAAGAATTTACTATATGAAATTATTAGTCACTAATGCAAAGAATCCTAGCATGATCAGGTACTAGTTACCAGCAGTTAAACCATTACAAAATAAGGTATGACGCATACAGTTGAATTTAGTTAACTACAAAATAAATATTTATGTCCAATTGGAAACTACATGATCACAAAACACGAAAAGAAGTCAATTACTTTTTTTTCCATCTACCACCAAACTCTTAAGTACATCAATTAGAAAGCCACACCTGGGCAAATGGACTATTACTTTCTATGGCCATTTCCCAAATATGATTATACACAGTTACATATCCATGCTGAGTTTTATTTTTTACCAGTGTGGAGTGCCAGTCTGCAGTGGGCCAGCGTATTGGCAAGTAATTGAAGGAAGAACTATGCAGTGTGATTAAAAATCCAAGTTGGAAGCATAAACATAAAATGTGTTCATCGTCTGAACAGAAGACTGTCATTTGTGAAGTTGGGAGAATCAGAAGGGAGAAAGGAGAGAGAATATCTTCCATTTTAGAAATGCTGAGGCACAAAACATTGTTGTTTCTATAGTACTTTCATACGTGAAATCCCTTCTCCTGTATGTGCATCATGTGTAAACGTAAAGTCTGTATGCTGCTCACTATTCGTCTCTGGTGTCCAATGAGTACAACCCCAATTCTTCTAATATCACTGTGAAGAAAGAGAAAAAAAATGAAACCTTAGGTGTCCAAGAGGATTGATTCGTTTACTGATCATTACCGCTAAAAACAAAAAGGAAACTCTTAACAATTAAAAACTCATAAACAAATAAAGAAATCTTAGTGGCAAGAGCACAGCACCGAATTTCAAATTCAGGCACTTATACATTATAAACGCATTTCTAAGGAAAAAGGAGTTCAGATATTTTGAGAAGTACAATTGAGATAATTATGCAAATCTAATATATCACAATAGGGTACTACAATTGGGAATCTTGGAACCTTGTAGAGTGAAATACATAAAGGATTTATGTTGGTTACCCCTATAATTTTCTGCACAGGAAGCCTTTGAATTGTTTAGGTTAGATGGATTATTAGAGCTTTCCAGTAAATAACAAAATCTCAACACTTTACAGGACATGCAGTCTGCTTCATATTTGACCTAGAATTCCTTTCTCAATATGCCCCTGCACCCCATTATGATAATACAGTCTCTGTTTGAAGACCCTGAGTGAGGGGAATCCACTGTCTTGCAAAGCAGTTTGTTCTGTTTTTGTATAGTTCTAAATTAAAGTTGTTTTTTTCTTATGTCAATCTCAAATCTGCCCCTATAATTTTCATCCAATTCTCCCAGTTCTGCTTTCTGAAGCTAACCAGAGGAAGTCGAATTTCTCTTCCACAGTGATAGCTGTTTCCATACTTTGCTGTGGGGATGGGCCAGCCTCCCACAGGGGATGGGGTCTTCGGGGTGGGACAGTGTCGGCGAAATGATGGATGGGACACAGTTTTCACATTCAACCCACAGTACAGGTTTCACAGGATAAACTGCTCCGCCTTGGCTGAGGCCTTGCTTTATTTTATACCCTCATGATCAAACATCTACTTGGCACACAATTTCATTCTCAACATACATGTTTCCATAGAACCTAACAACAGACAGGAAGCCTAGGGAGATAGTCAATGAAACATTGTTGCTAAGTGCAGGATCATAGGGTAGAATCAACCTGACCCAGATATAGGTTAGGGAATTCAGAGCACAGATTTGCCAGAAGTTTTTATGCCTAGAAAAGAGGGTCCTATCTAAGTGGATATATAAGAATCCTTAGGTTTAATTTTGTAAGTGGGATCTCCTGGTAATATTCTAAGGGGACAGAGTGGGGCATTTGTATTAACCCTGCAAGCATGTTGCTTTCATCTATTTTTTCTTGGTGCTAAGTAAGAATAATAATCATAGCAATTCCAATAATAAGGAGATGTTAATAATGAAAGTCACTTAGGGGGGTTTCAGTGCATGTTTCCATCCTTCCTAGGGGCTGCTTTGCAGTCCCTGGTTTCCACTTGGATCATGTCAAACAGTGTCATCTTGATGACTCCTGGCAACACTTGACAATGGCTATAATGTCTCTCTGAAGTCTTCTCTTAGAGAAGGTAAATATTCTCATTTCTATAGTCTTGGTTGCCTGATTTCAGGACAAGCTCTGACTTTTATATATATTTTGTAAAATGTAGTATACACAATTGAACACCCCTTATGTGCCCTGACCTGGACAGAGAATACTATATGTCATTTGTTTTGGAAAAAAATATTTCTTTCATAAGACAACTTCATATTGCATTAACCAATTTTTCAGCTTTCATTTTGCTTACAAACCATTAAAAGTCATAGAAAAATTAAATTAAATTTTTATTCTTAATTTAATGAACACAAAAGAACATTTACATATGTGAAGCAGAACAGAAAAGAGAATAACTTCAAATTTCTATCATGTATAGCTTGCTTAAGAAATGTAAAATAGGGGGCAGTTAGGTAGCTCAGTAGATTGAGAGTCAGACCTAGAGACTGGAGGTCTTAGGTTCAAATCTGGCCTGAGATACTTCCCAGCTGTGTGACCCTGGGCAAGTCACTTGACCCCCATTGCCTAGCCCTTACCACTCTTCTGCCTTGGAGCCAATACCCAGTATTGACTCCAAGACTGAAGGTAAGGGTTAAAAAAAATAAATGTAAACTGAACATATTACTTTCAAAGCTGTCTTATCTTTTTCCTTTGGAACTTCCCTTTCTTCTCTTTTGTGCATTAAAAATACCTCAATGACTCTTTTCCAGTACTCAATTAATTTCTCCCCATAAAAATGATCTTCATAACAGATAAGTACAATCAAGCAAAATAAACCCACACATTTGCCATGTTTAAAAATGCACATCTCATTCTGAATCTTGATTCCATCACCCCTCTGTTAGGGCATGCATTCTTCATATTATTGGTCATTTGGAGTTCTGAAGTCTTTCATAGTTTGTTTTCTTTATAACTTCGTTGTTGCTGTATAAGGTATTCTGGCTCTGCTCATGTTCCTTTGCATAAATTTATATGTCCCCTTTTCAATTTCTTACAGTATAATAATATTCAATGCTTTCATATACCACAATTTGTTAATCCACGCCCCAATTTGTGGGCGCTCCTCTTTCCGGTTCTTTGCTGTAACAAAACATAGATATAAATATTTATAAATATCTCTTTTCTCTTTTTCTTTTCTTTTTTTCATCTCTCTTGGGGTATAGGTCTATTGATGATATCTCTGGGTTAATCAATCTGCCCAGTTTATTGTGCCTTTGGGACTTTGGGAACTTAGTTCCAACTTCTCTTCCAGATTTTCTAGACCAATTCATAGCTCTACCAACAGTATGTCAGTATGTGTCTTCCCCCTTGCTTTCAATAATTGTTGTTTTCCTTTTTTTGTTTACTCTGCCAATCTCTCAGATGTCAGGTGGAACCTCCGAGTTGTTTTAATTTCTCTAAGCATTTGAAGCATTTAAAAATGGCTATTTATAGTTTAGATTTATTCCTTTGATAATTGCTTGTCTGTATCCTTTGACTATTTATTTATTAGGGAATGGTCCTTCCTTTTTAAAGTTTATTTTTCAGAAACAAATGTATAACTTTTCATTTATCCATATTAAATTAAATTTCATTTTGTTTGATCTCTTATTGTTGCCTGTCAAGATATTTTTGGAGTTTGATAATCCAACATGTTAACTATTTCTCTCAGTTTAGTATCACTGGCAAACTTGACAAGCAGACCTTCTGTACCTTCTGCTAAATCACTGATAAAAATGTTGAACAGCATAAGGCCATGGCTAGATCTTCATAACATCCCATTACAGAGCTCTCTTCATGTTGACATTGACTCATTCATGGAATGCTTTTGGGACCAGCCATTCTACCAGTTCTGAATCCACTTAATGATATTATCATCTAGGTCCTTTAACAAGGATAGCATAGAAGACTTTTGTAAAATGCTTTGCTAAAATCTAAACACACTGTTTATGGCATTTCAATGATCTACCATTTTCTTTAAGTCGATCACATCCTCCATGGACTTTCCCATTCTATTTTTCATTGAAATATCTCTAGAATATATTCATAAGACCCCAAGAAAACATCTTTTAAAATTAGTTTTTTAAATTAACAAGCATTTTTTTCTTCCTCCTCTTCATCCCTCAAGAAGAAAAGAAAAATAAAATTCTCATAAGAAATAAATTTTTAGATTTGATTTATATTTTATATTTATATAATTTGTTTCGTATTTAAGTTGTGTTCCAGAAATATAGGTTTCTTTTCCCGTGTACCTTAATCTTAGCCAGTTGTTCAGTTTTCAAATCTGCCTTTCTTGTCTGAAGCCCCAGCTT
Source organism: Monodelphis domestica (assembly GCF_027887165.1). Lineage (NCBI taxonomy): Eukaryota > Metazoa > Chordata > Mammalia > Didelphimorphia > Didelphidae > Monodelphis > Monodelphis domestica. The sequence continues at coordinate 242,574,101 of NC_077234.1, forward strand.
CTAAGTAGTAGGAGGGATAGAAATCCTCATAAAATCGTTAGTTTTTTTCTTTTATCAGAAATTCCTAATCCATAGCCATGATTTCTGCATACTTTCTGGTGGAATTATTAGAACCCACATGAATCACCAAAAACATGTCCTGCTTATCACACCTGGCACATCTTGGAAAACTCTCCAACATATCCTGGATTCATATTTCACGAAGACAGCAGCTCTCTCTCTGTTGTTTATGCCAAGTCCCCAAATGGCCATCTCAGATACACCTCAGGAAGAAGTATTTAACTACCCTTAATGTCTTCTTCTGTGTGTGTGTGTGTGTATGGAATTACTTGTGTCCTTTACTGGATGATAATCGGTCACCTGATAATAGCTGTAGGTCCATATCATCATTTTTTGAGTCCGAGACACAGTTTCCTTGAGAGACGGTTAAATAGATCCAAATATTCAGTAGCATTTTCCCTTTCTTTCTTTCTCTGCCACATTCTTCCACTCTCCATACTCCTGATATAGACCAGAATTTCTTCTCCTCACTTCCTTTTCTTGGAGCCCTGATTTTATTCTTTCAAGGAACCCTTCATTCTTCCTAATTTACTACTCCCTGACTACTCTCCTGGGAGGGGATAAATACTTTCTTATAACCCTTTCACTTTCTCTTCTAGGATGGAGATGAATTTACACTTCAAGCAAACAGGGACTAGCTGGGGCTGGCTGAAACACAAGGGCAGCACATTCTCTTTAGGACACTGCACTATTTGCCTTGTTCTTCGTAGGTACTTGAAACAAGAACAATTATTTTTAAGAGACTAAACTCTTAAAACACATTGATGCAGTTAACTAAAAATAACTAAAAAGGCAAAGGATCAAAGTAAAGACAAGGAAAAATAATTGACAAGTATGATGTGTGTGTGCATATATATATACACAATATAATGTTGATAAATAAGAATTGATTATTTTATATGACTAATACATGACATAAGTGATTATATTGGTGGACTTTCTACAAGGTTTAAATAAAATATATTTTTTCAGAAAGTGGCTATTATTTTAATAACTCCTAAGATGAAAATAGTCACGAATAATGACAATTCAGCCAAGAATGAAGTCTTGAGGAGCTTTATATTTGTCACACATTGAAACCTTCCTGTTACCTATGGAATAGCTAATTTTCACTTGGAGGGTTACCAGAGAAAGGGAGAGGACTTCTTAAAGTCATCTCAGACACTGGGATTGCCATTATAGCCCTGGTGAACAAAGTATAGCATGCGACTTGATGTATCCACAGCAATGCAATTAAATATGGTAACAAAAAGAGTACTACTTACTCAATGCTCATTCTTGAAATCAAATCCAAAGTCGTAAACCCTGCTGCCATGAAGTTATTCTGATATTGGCCCATTTTTATTGAATCTAGCCAATCACTGACTGAAACAAACAAAGGATATTCTGAGACTTCACCAGGTGAATCTGGCATTCTGTAAGGAAACACACACACACAAAGCCAAGCAAGTTATTGGAGTCAGGTGAAACAGACTTTGCTTTGTTTCTGTCTTTTTATACCAATTATTTTAATGTTTACATTTTTCTTTAAAAATAAATTTCAATTCAGAAATGAAGTGAGAGATCCTATGTTTCAGTACTTGCACTGCCACTTGTTACTGGGACAAATATGTCATTTACTCTTTGACTTTGTTTCCTTATCTATTAAATATGGATGACAATTCTTATCTAATTCAAAAAGTTTATGTGAGAATCAAATAATATAAAGTGTTATGGAAATATGAAGTTTCAAATTTAATAACAAAGATCTTTCTAAAACTCCATATTTAGTTATTTCCTCCCTCAAATTACCCACTATTTTTGGGTCTACTATAAAAAAAAAGTCTACACCCCCAATTATATCCCCTATGACCCATGTGATCAAGCAGTTGTTTTTCTTCTGTGTTTCTACTCCCACAGTTTTCCCTCTGTATGTGGATAGTGCTCTTTCTCATGAGTCCCTCCAAGTTGTTCAGGATCACTGCATTGACACTAATGGAGAAGTCCATTACATTTGATTGTACCACAATGTATCAGTCTCTGTGTACAATGTTTTCCTGGTTCTGCTCCTCTCACTCTGCATCAATTCCTGGAGGTTGTTCCGGTCTCCATGGAATTCTTCCACTTTATTATTCCTTTGAGCACAATAGTATTCCATCACCAACATATACCACAATTTGTTCAGCCATTCCCCCATTGAAGGGCATCCCCTCATTTTCTAATTTTTTGCCACCACAAAGAGTGCAGCTATGAATATTTTATACAATTTTTTTCCTTATTATCTCTTTGGGGTACAAACCCAGCAGTGCTAAGGCTGGATCAAAGGGCAGACAGTCTTTTATCACCCTTTGGGCATAGTTCCAAACTGCCCTCCAGAATGGTTGGATCAAATCACAACTCTACCAGCAATGCACCAGCATCCCAACTTTGCCACATCCCCTCCAGCATTCATTACTTTCCTTTGCTGTCATATTAGCCAACCTGTTAGGTGTGAGGTGGTACCTCAGAGTTGTTTTGATTTGTATCTCTCTGATTATAAGAGATTTAGAGCACTTTTTCATGTGCTTATTGATAGTTTTGATTTTTTATCTGAAAATTGTCTATTCATTGAAATATATTTTTCAGAAAGTAGTGTAAAATAAGGAAGAGAGATAAGAAGCCAGGCTGATGGACACATCAGCCAGAGGAGTTGCGGGGAAAGGGCAGGAGAGTCCAAGGGAGTCTGAAAGAGGGTTAGAACTCTGAAGCCAACTGATAGGACACTTCCAGCTGGGGAAGGAGAAAGGGAGGAGCAATTTCCTGAAGCTGAGAAAGAGCTCAACTGGATTTCTCTTCCATTTGGGACCTGACTCCATTCAGAGAGCCTCAATACTTCCACTGAGACTCAATCAACAACTATATGATTTCATACTGAAATCCTATCCTTGGCTGGTGATAACCCAGACCTGAATTGTCACACTTCCACAGTGAAGAGCTCTGGTTCTGAACTCCTGTGGCTCAGAATCACTGACTAAGGAATATTGTCATCTTTCCTTGCCAGTTGGTGCCATACCTCAACCCCTGAAGACTGACAGTTAAGCGTGCTGGTGGGATGTGAATCTTGCCTCACTTGAGATAGATTTTGCCTCAGGGGCCCCAAACTCCTCTGAGGAAGGCTTACTGCCATTGTTTTGGAGTCAGCCTGGTTCATATCTGTCTCCAGCCCTCACTTCTCCTTTTCAACATCTTACTGGAGCCTCATCCCTCCATTGAAGACAGACTCTGGTTTACCTCTCCCCATTAGTCATAGAGGAGAGGAAATCATCCATTCATTCTCTCCTCATTTCCTTCCTCCATTACAGTAGCAAGCAGGGTGGAAAGGTGTCTACACTTGCTGACTTCATTTCCCCTCGTCTGGCTCCTCATCTCCTCAGTCTTTTGAAAGCACTCTCTCCAAAATTACAAGTGATCTCTTCATTGCCAAATAGGATAACCTTTTCTCAAGCCTTATCCTTCTGAGGTATCTGATACAATTAACCATATGTTTCTCCTAGATTTTGCCTCTTCTGGTTTTTTATGACACTTTTCTCTCTTGATTCTCAATCCACAGTTGCTTGAACTGTTGGTTCATCATTTGTATCACACCCTGTGATTGTGAGTGCAGCACAGGTCTCTCTCTGCTTTGCCTTCTCATGTCTTTCTACATTCTCTGCATGACTTTGCCAGTTTCCCTGGGTTTAATGATCTTCTCTTTGTAGATGATTATTCTCTTTCTCTTTTATTTTTTCTCTCTTTCTCTGTTTCTTTCTTCAATCAATCATTTTGGACACTTAAAACTGGTTGTTCTGAAGAATTTCAAACTCAACATGTTCATGCTACTAGGAAAACACATATGTGGTAAGAGATATGTTATTGTAACATCAAGGGGATGAATGCAAATGAAAATAACTATACACATTTACAACAGCGATCCTCAAACTATCCCAATCCATCATGCAAGTAACAATTATTTTAAAAAAGTTTCAAGAAAATCTGTATTTTTGAGTAAACAAAAACTTTCCTTTTAGGAATGCTTTGCCTCTTGAATCACATTTTCTAACTGAGCAAAGTAGATTAGTAAATTCACTTATTCAACTGGCTTTTGTTGAAAGCCTACTATGTGCAAGACTGTTAGATGTTGCAGGAGAAGCCCCAAAAACATAGTTCTTGCCCTCAAGAATGTACAATCTAGTACAGATAACTCTTTCATTCCCTTTGGGTTTAAAAAATCACAAAATTGAAATCCAAAAACCAAACTGTAGAAAGATGAGACCAAATTGAAACCAAAGGGCTAGAGCAGTGTCTCTTCCCACCCCCCCTCCATTAAATGAGGGTCTGCCACATGCTCAGATACCAGCAGGCTTCTTGGCCAATGTAATCACTCAGTGTTGAGGATGTGAAGCAGCTTACTTCTGGGAGAATCGCGATGACATTTAAAAGAAATGTCTTGGACAGACTGTGCTGTAGCTACAACATGTATACATTCTCTAACTGGTTTTGATTAGCTAACCAGGGATGAAAGAGGTTTTTTGATTGGCTTTGGGGGCATTCTCCAGGGCCCATCATCATCATCATCATCATTATTAATACTATCCTCTTTTCCCTCAGACATTCTTGGGGGCGCTTCCTGACTTTGCTCAAAGGGTTTGGTGAGAGGTCATGTTGTGATAGGTTTCAAGCCCTTCTCCCCCTCTGAGTCTCTGTAGGTGGGGGATCTTTGGCCTCTCTCTGTATTTATTCTTTTCGGGTCTGGGTGAAAGGAGTAGACCCTCTGTGACCCCATGGAGAGACCCTCAGCATTCAGATTCCCAGATATTATAGCCAGTCCAGAGTAGATGCCCCAAGGAACAAGGAGAGACTCGAACTCAAATTGGGAAAGCTAAGATGAGGAAGTAACTTGTTCAATAAACAAGTTATCACTGGACTTGAACATGGTGGGATCAATGCTTTGGAGGAACTGAACTACAAAGACTGGGATGATTTAGGGAAGAGTATGCCTCTGGATGTACTGCAGGAAATATTTTGTCTTCAAAGTAAATATCTCTGTAGAAAGGTAATCAATGGCAAGTGGCTAAATGGAACCGACTTAGAGGAACACAACCGTTTTTAAGCCAATGGAAGTAGAGAAGAGATACTGCAACCCTTCAGGCTTACCCCTGAAATACCGGAAAGTGAGATATGGCTGGACTCACCCCAGGAGAGACAGAACACATTTACTGTATTCATATTTAGCACAACTATTTATGCTTTAAGTTCAAAATATATTACCTAACAAGCTATAGAATTAATAATTATAATACATGAAATAAGACATTTTCTCGCCACAGACTAGTATTTGGAAATAATTATGGAATGGTACAGAGAACATAAATTATCTCAGAGTTTGCTGATTCTTAGAACAACTCCTTCTGCCTACCTTTCTCTAACACAATGAATTACTCCTTTACCTCACAACAGAGGCTAATGAGCCATATTCTTTATCCCATATATTGCTTTAAAAGTCTATTTGGCCATCGTGTATTTTATCTTAGTTACTCTCAGAGTGACTCCACATTTGACATAAAATGTAGATTAATCTTGTACTAAAAGGCGTTGACATAGTGTGTCCCAGAAAGCCACTTGAATTATAGAAGCTTTGCCGTTGTATGGTCAGCCCCTCTGTTTTACTGGCTAACCTTAAAATAGCCAGACCCTCCTTGTCTACAAACATAAACAAACCCCTACCTGTCAGAAAATGGTGATAAATATCACAATCCAGAAGAAAATATTCCTTTCATCCTTTCTCTCTCCTTTCCCTGGAAGTTTGGTAATGATTTCCTCTGCCAACACACGTGCTTTTGAATCAATCAATCAATCAATAAACATTTATCAAATACCTACTATGTGCCAAAGACCGGGCTGGATCTACAGTGGCCTTTTTCTTCAAAGATGAAATAACTAGAATTATACAATTCAGTACAATTGTTTGGTGAGGGACGCGCAATTTGTCAATTTGGTGCTTTTAATGCAGAAAGGTCACCAAAGGATATATTGCTGGCCAAACCATCCAAATGATCTCTTTCCCTGGACAAGGAGACGCTAGTTGCACCCAGAATGTTTCAAAACAATTTCTTTTTTCTCCAGACAGCTGGATATTACTGTCCCTCTCGTAAACTGGTGGCCTTTTAGCCTTCCGTCTGCCTTGCTGACAGGAGATTTAATAAGGTCAGGGTCTTCTCGTCGTTCAGAGCCACCATGTAATGACTTCTCTTGGTGGTATCTCTTAACTAGGTGGGAAATGGCAGCTGCCAGGACCTGACATCGCCACCTCCCAATGAATCCTGAGGAATAGGACCGAGTAATCAATAACGTCCTCCCTTATCAATCCTGGGAGATGATCCATTCAGGCTGCCACTCGCCGAGCTGGGAGATCTGTCTGCTATTCTGCCCACTGCTGAGAGGAACGTTTACTCAAAAGCAGCAGCAAAAACGTTCACGATGCAGACGGGCGGGTGACCCGAATGTCTGCTGTTTTCCATCAACAATGAGGGGCTGAAATATACATGCCTACATACATACAGGTATGTATGTAACCCCTTGTCAGGAGTCGGATCCTCTAGAGCCGGGGCAGGTCTTCTGAAGTGAAAGGATCGATCAGCACGGACCCCCATTCTTGTCAGGGTAATTCAGACGCAGCTTGAACAAGCAAAGCTTACTTAGCCAAGAGGCTCTTAACTTAATGGATATCCGCGCTCGGAGAGTGCCATTTTTGACGTTAAAAGGCTTTTTTTAGATATATTGTCAATAGGTTTCTAAAAGGGCCATGAACAAGAGAGAACTTCCCATTCTCATGGTTTTCTGGAGCTCATTGTCATCATAGAATTGTAATTCTAGAAGGGACCTTAAATGGGAAAAAGATCAAACCCATCCAAAAGCTAGAGGGGCACTTTTAGGGAATATCACTTTAAATTCAAGCAGAAAGGAACCCCTATATAACACAATGACCCAGAGCGTGGCACAAACACAGCACGGAGCAGAAAATGTTTTGGCGGTCCTGGAGGGCACATCCCTTGGGAGCCCGGGTCATGGCTCCCATCTTTACTCCTGCACGCCTGGTGCCTAGGAATCTGCGGCGACGATCGGCACTCGGGTTTAGGACGTATTTGCTGGGATGGATGTGAACCTAAAGCTCTTTAGTAAAACCATTTTCGTGTTCTAGCAGACAGTCTGCAGGAAGAAGGCTTTGTTTACCCACGTCCAGGCCATTCTGCTAAATGGCAAGCCTGTTCGAGAGATTAGTTCCTAAGTCCTCCTTCACGAAACCGTCCATCTGTTTAATGAGAAGGGTACTGTGCTTTCGCGTCATATATTTCCTGCTCTAACTCGGCTGCATTCGTTTGTATTTGGATTTTTCTGTGGGTTACAAAGTGGACATTTGGGCACAGCAATGGGACAGAGAGAAAACTGGTTCCAAAGGGGCGCTGAAGATGGGGGAGGCAGCAACACTCAGGGAAGGACTGGGGATCTCCTAGGACGCTACGCGAGGAGGCGTAAATACAGCGGTGGCATTTCTCCTCCTCCCTAGCTTGACATTTAATCATTCCTCATGTCATGACCCAGATTCTGCACTCTCTAATCACCAAGGCAAGCCCTCAATAGACAAGCTTCTCCTCAGGGTGGCCACATTCTGTTCCTTCTAAAAAAAGGACTGTGCACTAGAAATAAAAATGCTTGTGTGAGGTAGACAGACAAAAGGGAAACAGCCCTCCTGTAAACCTGCTGGGGATGAGTTCCTTATTGAAGTGCAATCTGAATTAAAATGTAGGAAAGCAGATGCACAAATTTCCAGGAAATGATAGTTACGATGGAGCGACCAGAGCCTCTAGAAAGGAAGTAGCCACATAGGGCACGCTCAGTGGATTCGGATTTCAAAAGGGCACCCAAGGGGATGTGGGAGGAAAAGTGTGTCCTCTGGGACAAATCCTAGAGGGAAGTGTACACAGCCTGGAAGGTCGTGATTCCGTCAGAAAGTTCAGGTCTTGCTGAAGCTTCTGAAAAATGCCAAGAACTCCCCAAAAGGCTTTCTTTAGGTCGTTTCAGAGTAATAAAAACCAAGGATCCTGTTGACAGCAGAGAAGCAGACAGGAAGAGGCAAACTTCCAATTCTATTTAGTTTCTGACTCCTCCATCAAGCAGAATGAAAGGTAAACTAGAAAAGGTAGAACAAACATGCTTCATAAAGCATTAAAGACCTTGATAGATACGCTGGCACTTCCATGAGGAGCTCGGCTCCCTCGGCTTGAGTCCTGCTCGTCCTCGTGGCTGACACTAACCCCTGCTTCTGACATTTCTTTCCTCAGCTCTGGCCCAGTGGGTTGGGACTCCCAAGATCTGAGTACATATCTGTCCTCACATACGAGCCTGGGCAAGTCACTTAACCTCTCTGCCTCAGTTTCTTCATAAGCATTTATAAATGAGATAAAATTGCAACTACCTCACAGGGTTATTTTGAGGATTAAATGAGATAATATTTGCAAAGAACTTAGCACAGTTCCTGGCACACAGTAGGTGCTTAATAAGCATCTGTTCTCCCTCACGCTCCTGTTCAAATCCTTTCTACCAACCTCTCCAGTGTGAGTCACAGGCAAGTCAATTCATCTTTCTCAGCCTCAGTTTGTTTGTCTGTAAAAACGAGGATAATAACAGCACCTTCTGCACATGGTTTTTTTGAAGATCACATGAAATTACATATAGAAAATGCTTTGTAAAACTTTAAAGCACTAAATAAATGCCAGTCATTATTTTTATTATCCCAATTTATATATGAAGAAACTCAATCTCAGAGAGGTAAAGTGTTTTGTCAATGTCCGTAAATAGCTAATAAGTCCTAGAGATGGAATTTGAACCCACATCTTCCTGATTTCAAGTCCAGTATTTAATGAACTATTCCCATAGAAGTTAAAAAGTTAAAAAAAAAACCCTTCTGTCTTAGAAAAAATACTGGGTATTGGTTCCAAGGCAGAAGAGTGGTAAGTTAGGCAATGGGGGTTAAGTGACTTGCCCAGGGTCACACAGCTAGGAAGTGTCTGAGGCCAAATTTGAACCCAGGACCTTCCACCTCTGGGTCTGACTCTCAATCCACTGAAGCACCCAGCTGCCCCCAGAAGTGAAAAGATTTGACCAAATTCCCTGTTTGTTAATGGCAGAATTGGTAGGAGATTGTGAGTTTTCTAACCCAGTTCTCTTGTCCCTACACCGTCTCCTCCCATTATATTATCAAGTATCACTATTAACATTAATATACCATTCAAGAGTTCATCAGCAATGTTTACTGTGCTAATAATGGATAACGTCTCATTACAGCATTGTGCTGTCCATACACTAAACGTGCTCTAAGGGCGAGTCAAGTCTTGGAAGACAACCATGGAAAGGGAGCCAAAGAAATGGCGGAGAATTTACCAGTAGTGGCGAAGGTCTTGAGGTCCATTTGGAAGTTCTCGGAGGCTGGTTCCTGTGATATAAGGTTTATATCCTGACTTTGATTCTTAGTTGTTTTTAATGGAAGAAAAATCTTCCCCCCTCCATGAATTGGTGACTCACTTCTTTGCTTCAGAAAATTGAATTCAGATAGTTTTCTTCTTCTTTTTACAATTTCTGAATTCCACTCAGGGATCCCATTTCCCACGACTCCCTAGAAGCTTGGCCTATTAAGGCACTCAGCGCCTATATTGGATGTCTGATTAGAGATCAGATCCTGGGCGATGTTTCACCCTTCAGTGCTCTATTGATAGATGTAATTTGCAAATATTCCTCAGCGAGGAAACAGGAAATTAAAGGTCTAGGATAGTGCAGAGAGTGGCAGGAGCTCGTTATTGTGTACATTTTGTACATGCAGGATTAAATTAGCCCCGGAGCAACCTCCACCTCATCAAACGGAGAAGAGAGAGACAAGATGCTGCTGAGCATGATACTATTTCCAGAAGCTACAGAATTTCCATATTAACTATTTATAGCAATGATTAGGAACGATTTGCTTAAACTAGTTAATTTAATATCTAATTTGGAATAGGCCTAATTCTGCATCTTTCACTCAAGCAGAACTTACTTAATAGTGTCCTTGCAAACACTTTTGGGGAGAAAATTAAGGAATCTCCAAATGACAAAAGGAGTTCTTGTAAACCAGTACCATCGCTATACGTATAACTATACTAGAGTACGGATAGGAGCACATTTTCATTTGCATTAGATCATTTTTTAAAAAAAGGATATTTTTAAACAAAGGACACTTTAAATAAACTCTCCAACTTTTCTCACCGTATTTTATCTCATTCTAATTTATTCCACAAGAATAACTTCCTGAAGGCAAGAGTTGTTTCAGTTCTGCTCCCCCCCCCCCAGAAAGCATATAAGTGGTTGTTGATGAATTCCTTGATTCTTCTCTTGTATGAGATAAGTTGTATGTCCTTCCTGTTACAGTGGCCCCAAGGGGCTCCTACTTTGATGAGAACGGAGGTTTGGAGGCCTGGAAAAGAACTGCTCCAAGAATCTCAGAATTGAAGGGGATCTCAAAGGCTTCTAGTCTAATCTAGTCCTAGAATAGTCAATCAGCCTCTGTTTAAAGGCTGATAATGAGGAGGAATTCTACAGTTTGCCAACAAACCCCAATCCAGGTTTTGGATCGTCATATGTTATCTAGAGGAAGTGATTCTTCAACTTTGAAAAGTCTTTTCTATTATTTCCACTCTTTGCTTCTATTCCTGTACTCGGATGCTAAGCAGAAATAGGCTGGATCTCTCTTCCACATGATGGCTCTTCAAATACTTGGGGACAGCTGCCATGTCCCTGACATCCCTTTCTCTTGCTCCCAACCTAGCAGCAGCTAGGTGGCACAGTGGACAAAGTACTGGAACCCGATGAAGAAGACTTGAATTCAAATGGGGACTCTCTAGACACTTACTAGTATATGACCCTGGCCAAGTCACTTAACCTTTGTCTGCCTCAGTTACCTCAATTGTAAAATGGGAATAATAATAACACCTGCCTCCTAGCATTGTGAGGATCAAATGACATAATTAGAGCAGCGCCTGGAACACTTAAAATGTTAAAATTAGGGCAGTGCTTGAAAAATATTTATTCCTTCCTGCCTACCTCAAATCTTTCCCATCTCTAATTCCATAAATTAATCCACATATGACATCATCTTGGGGCATAAACTAGTTGAACTTCTCAGTTTATCAATGCTCTCAATAAGTCAAGTGCTCAGAACTAGTCAGTGTTTTAGATGTGGTTTGACCAAGGAAGAGTACTGCAAGTCTAACATTTTCTCATTCTGGATACAATGCCTCTTTTTTCTTTAGCATATTTTATGGTTATGTTGGAATCCTACCAAATATTCAAAGAACAACTAACTCCAATGTTACATAAACTATTTAGAAAAATAGAGGAAAAGGGAATCCTGCCAAACTCTTTTTATGACACAAATATTGTGTTGATGCCTAAACCAGGAAGAGCTAAAACAGAGAAAGAAAACTATAGACCGATCTCCCTAATGAACATTGATGCAGAAATTTTAAATCAAACACTAGCAAGGAGATTACAATGTATCACAAGAAACAAACACCACAATTTTTATATCAGTATTATTTCATAGAACTAGAAAAAATAACAAAGTTCATTTAGGACATAAATCCAAGAATATCAAGGGAATTAATAAAAATAATATAAAGGAAGAAGGTCTGGCTGTGCCAGATATTAGACTGTCCTATAAAGCAACAATCATCAAAACAATCTGGTACTGGCTAAGTTTTATATCAGTAGTGCAGGGATGGTTCCATATCGGGAAAACCATCAGCATAACAGACCATATCAATAACATAACCAACAGAAACCATATGATTATTTCAATAGATGCAGGAAAAGCATTTGACAAAATACAACACCCATTCATTATAAAAACATTAGAAAACATTGGAATAAATGGAAACTTCCTTAAAGTGAGAAATGATATCTAAAACTATCCGCAGGCATTATCTGTAATGGGGATATAAACTAAAATCCTTCCCAACAGAATCGGGTCCAAAGCAAGGAACCTATTATTATCACTCTTATTTAATATTGTATTAGAAATCCTCAGTATAGCAATAAGAGCAGAAAAAGAAATGGAAGGAATTACAACAGGCAACAAAGAAACAAAGTTATCACTGTTCACAGATGATATACCTAGAGAATCCTAGAGAATTAGCCAAAAAACTAATAGAAAAAATTAAACAACTTCAGCCAAGTCTCAGATACAAAATGAACCCATACAAGCCATCAGTATTTCTATTATCACCATCAAAATCCAACAGTAAAAGATAGAGAAAGAAATGCTATTCAAAATAATTCTAGACTAGAATATAAAATACCTGGGGATATACCTACCAAAACAATCCCAGCAACTATATGAACACAATTATAAAACACTCTTTACACAAATCAAATCAGACCTAAATAACTTGGTGTTTTGTTTGATAAACCCAAAGATCCAAGCTTTTGGGGAAAGAACTCGCTCTCTGACAAAAACTGCTGGGAAAATTGAAAAGTAGTATGACAGAGATTAGGCCTGGACTAATGTTTCACATCACATACCAGTATAAAGTCAAAATGGATACTTAATCTAGAAATAAAGGGTGACAACAAACTAGGGAAACATGGAAAATTTTACTTGTCAGACTTATGAATAAGAGAAGAACTTATGACCAAACAAGAAATAGAGCATACTGTGAAAAACGAAACAGGTAATTTTGATTAAATAAAATGAAATAAAAAATTAATTTTGATTAAATTAAAATTTAAAATTTTGTATAAATAAAATCAGTACAACCAAGACTAGAAAGGAAATACAAATTTTGAAAAAAATTCATAGCAAGAGTCTCTAGGCTCATTTTTAAAATATATAGAGAACTGACTCAAATTTACAAGAATACAAAGCATTCCCAATTGAAAATTGGTCAAAGGATATGAACAGGCAATTTTTATTATTTTATTATTTTTTGGTAAAAGAAATTATTCATGTTTATTGATTTTCACAAGGTTCAAAATAATAAAAATAATTCATTTAAAAATATTATATAATAGTATTCTTATTTCCTTTTTGACAAGGTTAATAAACTAAGATAAGAGAATGCAATAAATATAATTTGTTAGCTTTAAAATTTTTTTATTTATTAGATGATTTAGATTAATTTTCTATGGTTATAAGACTCATGTTCCCTCCCTTCCTACCCCCTCCTGTAACTGGCGCGCAATTCCACTGGGTTTAACATGTGTGAAGAGGCAATTTTTAAAGGAAGAAATTAAAACTATTCATAGTCATATGAAAAAATGCTCCAAATCACTATTGATTAGAGAAATGCAAATGAAATCAATTCTGAGACACTACCTCACACTTTCCAGATTGGCTAACATGACCAAAAAGAAAAATGACAAATGCTAGAAGAAATGTAGGAAAATTTGGACACTAATACATTTTTGGTGGAACTGTAAACTGATACAACCATTCTGGAGAACAATATGGAACCAGGCTCAAAGGGACACAAAACTTTAACTCTGTAATATTTCTACTGAGTCTGTGTCCCAAAGCGATCAGAAATAAAGGAAAAGGACTTAACTTGTTCCAAAATATTTTTAGCAGCTCTTTTTGTAGTGGCAAAGAATTCGAAACCGAGGTGTTGTCCATAACTTGGAGAAATGGGTGAACGAGTTGTAGAATATAGTTGCAATTGAATATTATTGTGCCATAATGAATGATGCATAGGATGAATTCAGAAAAACCTGGAAAGACTTATATGAATAGATATAAAGTGAAGTAAACAGAACCAGGGGAGCAGTGATTACAGAAACAGAAAAATTATATGATGATCAACTGTGAAGTTCTAAATCATTATCAAGAAATCAAGTCTCCAAGATAACCACATAATGAAAATGTTATCCACAGTCACATTAGGAACTCGTGGAATCTGAGTGCAAATGAAAGCATGGCATCTTCCACTATATTTCCTCCATGATATTTTTATTGTATGTTATGTGTGTCTTTTATCATGACATGAATAATATGAAAATATGTATTACCTAAAAGTGTGGGTATAACTTCAATTGGACTATTCACTGTCTTGGGGGAAGGGAAGTGTAGAAGGGAGGAAGAAAATCTGAATTTTAATGTATCAAAAACAATTGTCAAAAAGCATTTCTACATGTAACAGATAAAAATTAAAAAAAGATTATATTGCTAGGTGGCAGAGTAGATAGAGCTCTAGTTTTGGAGTCAGGAAGATTCATTTTTCTGAGTTTAAATCTGGCCTTAGAAACTCAATATCTATTACCCCTGAGAAAGTCACTTAGCTCTGTTGACCTCAGTTTTCTTATCTGTAAAATGAGCTGGAAAAGGAAATGTCAAATTATTCTAATGATTCTTTGCCAAAACAAAACAAAACAATGGGGTCGTTTTGTAAATGGGGTCATGAAGAGTCAGAACAATAAAATATCCACAAGATTATAATACTTTTCCTGCCCATCTTGTTGAGCTTCAAATCTTTATATATTTTTCAGATGAACACTATCAAGCCACACCTCCCCATCTTGTATTTGTGAGGCTGATTTTTCAATGTATTTATAAAACAATGTTTATTCCCATTAAATTTGGTCTTATTAGATTCAATTGGGCATTCCAACTTTTGATCTTTTTTTTTTGGATCCAGATTTTATCAAACGATACAGTAACAAACTTTCCTGCATTGTGTCAGCTGCCAATTTGACAAATGTGCCATCAAGTATAAAACTCTATCTTTATTCAGGCCATTAAGAAAAATGATAGACTGTACAGGATCAAGCAGAGATACCTGGGGCGTGCCATTAGAGACCTCCTTCCAGAATGAAACTGAATTATTAATGACAAATCTCTAGGTCTGGCTGTTCAACCGCTTCCGAATTCATTTAAACTGTGTTCTCATCTGGCTCAAAGTGCTTGGTCTGGTCCATAATGATAACATGGGAGGCTTCACATTTTTGGCTAAAATTTGCTATGTAACTAGTTGCAAGTCCTCCCTAGGATGTTTCCAAAGACTATTTCTTGATGAAATGACTGGCCACAACAGGGGCCAGTGACTTCTATTTTCATTAGGATTCAGGGGTGGATTATTCAGGTCAACAACAATTGCCTTCCTCCTCTCATTATTTCTGCCCACTAAGTCCCCAGTTGCAGTTTGGGGAAAGAAGGCATTAGGTCAAGGGTCCTTTTAACCTTTTTTGGGTAATGGACCTCTGTGTAATTTTGCAGTATGATAAAGCCTAGGCACCTCTTTTTAGAGTAATGTTTTGTTTCTTACATTCATGATTAAAGTTTGGGCTATATTTGAGTTAGTGGTAGTAAAAATAAAAATAGAGTATTTTTCATGCAAGTTCAAAGACCCTCTAAAATAGACCCTGAGACCCCAGGTTAAGAATTCCCAGACTAAGGTCCCTTTTAGTGCTGGGAATATGCCTTTAAATACTGGTTACCTATTGCATCAAAAGCACATACCTCTGTCTGGTATTGAAAGCTTTCCATGCATACACTTACCTATACAACTAAGTCTCCCTTCTCTAAAAAATTGGCCCTCTGTTCTAGTCATTCTCACCATCATCATCCGCAATAACTGACCAACTGCCATGGATGGGCTCCAGGAAGGTAGCATCCCAGGTTCCCCTCAGCCTAGTGGCCTGGCTTCCATCTTCCCTCTCAAAGCTATGATTTAGGGGAACAACTCCTTTGGAGAAGGAGTCATCCATCCTGGGGAACTGCCAGTTGGGATAGGCAAGGCAGACTAGCTGAAGCAGCAAGGTGCCCAGAGAGAGAAACATGGAACAGCTTGCAATAGGTCAGTCAAATCACTGCTACCCCCTCCATCATGAACCCCAACTACCGACCACCTGCCTTTAATGGGCAAGTGCTGAAGCTCCTGCCTTGTTAGTAGCCACAGCTAAAGAAGACCCAGAAAAGAAAGACCTCGACAACATCAAAATACTTGGCCCTGCCAGATGGCTCACTATCAGAATCAGATTTGGTTTCATCACTTAAAAAAAACCTTCAAGAAGATGCGTTGACCATCCAATTTTTCTGCCACCAATATGACCTTTGCATCTGATTTTCTAATCCACTGAGCCCTCCTCTATTTGCTGCCTTCCCCTTGAGAGCAGGGACTATCTGCCTTTTCTACTTGTATCCCCAGCACATAGCAGAGTTTTCAACAAAGTAAGTGCTCATTAAACACTTTTTATTCATTTTTAAACATTTCTGCCTTTAGTTGTGATGCTTCTCCATCTTATAATACCAGTCCCCTAATACCCAATTGAAGATATCTCCAATAGAGGCAATATGGTGTAATGGGAAGATCATTGATAGAGCTCTAATGATAAATTCTAGATGCTGAGGCATATTCAGGGGGGAGTTTGGGGGAAGGACAGCACTCAGTCCCAGGCTGTTGAAATCACACACCAAGAGAAGGGATGTTCATGGCAAAGTCAACCCCCCCCCAAAAAAAAAGTCCCCAGAAGGAAGGGGAGAAAATAAGGAGGATCATGACAGTGGGAGAAGTTAGGCTTCAAGAAATAGGTGGGTTCCTTGTGTGTGGTGCCATATTGCAGGCAACCATTGGTTGGGTGATCATTATGGGGTATAACTGCCATAGATGGGCTCCCTGAAGCCAAACCCCCTAGTCCTATTCTGGTTGTTCTTCCAAGGGTGAGGCTAGCATCTGTCTTTCTGGTTCTAGTAATTACTACTTGGGTGATCTTGGGAATATCACTTAATATCTGTGATTCTCAGTTTCTCCACCCATAAAATGGGAACATCAAGATTTTCCCTGATTAACTCAGAGGGTTGTTGTGAGGAGGGAATATTTTAATGCACCTTAAAGTATTTTGTAACCTCTGAAGTTTTGTACAAACATATCTAAAGAAGTTCCTTTTTTTGGATTAAGGTTGATATATAATGATTATTTTGTACAATTTGCATTTCCTCAGGATTTCTCTGCACACTCTGTAGACATAATAAGTAAATATTTTCTCTTTCACGTCTACAAGACATATACATCGTACACAGTTCTGTTCCTTTCAAATAAGCACATCTCAAGGACTGCTGAATAAGAAAATACTTCAATTCTCAGAGCTGCCTGCAGATGTCATACTGAAACTCTACCACTGACACCCTCTGCCTTTCAGGTTTTTTTATTCCTCCTCTTCTTCTCATCAGTGTAGGACAGACGTCTTCAAACAGCTGGACTAGCCAGATTGTGGTGCATCATAGGCTATGCAGAATGTATTTTTGTCACTGATTCCCATGTCTAAGGGTGAGCATTAGACATATTTTGGTAAAGATTCCTTGAAAGTACACTTAATTGAACATTGCATATCATGCTGCAAACTATAGAAAATTACTCTTGGGATTTTAACACCCTTCATTCATGAAACATGATCAGATAAGAGAAAACTGCTGACACTGTCCCCATTCCAATCCATCTTCAACCCCTCTGACAGCATAATCTCAGTGCACTGGTCTGATCGTGTCACTTCAAAGCATCTCTGGCTCCCAGGATAAAATACAAAACCAAACTAAGCACCTCCCAAAACACAACACCAACCAGCCAACCAACAACAACCATCACTGGCTCCCAGGATAAAATACAAAACCAAACTAAGCCCCCCCCCAAAAAAAACCACAACACCCACCAACCAACCAACAACAACCATCTCTGGCTCCCAGGATAAAATACAAAACCAAACTAAGCCCCCCCCCCCCCCAAAAAACCCCAACACCCACTGACCCAACCAACAACAACCATCACTGACTCCCAGGATAAAATACAAAACCAAACTACCCCCCCCCAAAAAAAAAAACCCAACACCAACCAACCAACCAACCACCATCACTGGCTCCCAGGTGCTGACAAAGTAAAATACAAATGCGGCAGCAGCCTGACATTTTAGGCTTTCAACAGTCTGGCTCTAGCCCATCTTTCTAGCCTTTTTTTTCTCACTGCTCCCATTTACAGCCTGATCTCCTCTTGCATTTTTCTGTCTTTACATATGGCCAGAGCTCTCGTGTGAGTCGTCATTTGCAGTATTTCACTTGGTGAGCTCATCCACATCCAAGGATTCAATGATCATCTCTATGCTGATCATTTTCAAACCTACTTATTTATTCCTAAACTGTCTTCCAACCTCTAAAAGTGTGTCTCCAATTACTTACTGGCTATCTCAAACTGGATGTCTTAGAGTTATTTTAAAGGCAACATATTCAAAACTAAACTCATTATCTTTCTTTCCAGAGTTCCTGTTCCAAACACCCCTGTTAATGTTGAGGAGACCACTAAACACCCAGGCATCCAAAGTGTCAACCTCGATGTCAATCTCAACTTCTTACTCTCTCAATTTCTCGGCCAATCGGCGGTGGTCGTGCTGATTTTTATATTCACAACACCTCTAGAATTCACTCCCTTCTCTTCTGGCATTTTAACCATCCTGGTGTAGGTCTTCATCACTTCACACCTAGACTATTGTGAGAGCCTACTGGCTGGTCTATGTGCCACACAGAGCCTGGCACATAGTAGGGAGTTAAGAAATGTTTATTAGCTGACATATAATGGAAAGAGTTCTATATTAGGGGTGATGAGATCTAGCTCTTCTACTAACTGACTGCATGCCTTTGAGCAAGTAACTACTTCTCTGGGCCTCAATTTCATCAGTTTTAAAATGAAAGATACTAGATAATCTTGTAGGCCCCCCCCCTTTATATCTCTAAATCATGCTACAAAGACTTCCGCCTCTTTAATGCTAGCAGTCATTCTATGCCTATAAAGCACTTCTCATAAAAGCTTTTTGAAATGAATAGAAAATAACAAATCAAAAAATGCTAAGTTATAGATGCTTTATTGAAAAGGAATATTGGGCTTTCTGCTTAGTTCTATGGTATTCTGTCAACAATGTCCTAAATACTAAAATTATCCTTACAAAATTCTGATTTTAAGGCTACATGGTAAGCATTCTTTCCTTTCTGATCAGGAAAGTTTACAGGCACGAATTGATTTGTTCTTCAAATAAGATACCATTTAGCTTGTTACCCCCCTCCTTTTTTTTTAAATTTAGAGTCATTCTTTTGCTCTCTTGAGTTTTCTACATCCTTTCTCCCAAACTAAGTTAAAAAGGCACAGAGAAAATAAGAAAGATACTGAAAGGTTCAGGAATGATAACCTTAGGAACCAAATTTATCTTTTTTTTTTAATCTAGTCATACTAAGAATGGAATAGTAGTAGACATATCTTAGTCAGGAATTAGGATATAGAGTCAGTCACATACTCTTTCATTTGACCATCCAGAGATTAGACTCATTAGAATAATTGCTCCTAACTGTCTATCTGTCTACCTACCTATTTATCCATCTATCTCTCTCTGTCTGTCTGTCTACCTACCTACCTACCTATTTATTTATCCATTTATCTAATCTCTCTAATCTCTCTCTATCCATCTATTTCTCTATCTCTCTATCCATTCATCTTTCTATCTATCTCTCTCTCTCTCTCTCTCTCTCTCTCTCTCTATCTATCTATCTGTCTATCTCTCTCTCTCTCTCTCTCTCTCTCTCTCTCTCTCTCTGTGTCTATCTAAACTTCCATCTTCATCATGGCTTCTGTATCATTGTGACTGATGTTTTCTAGCAATAATATCATGGATTTCTCTCCTCCTGGATGTCTTCCATGAATGGTAAATCCATTCAGACCTCAAACTTTGGTCTCTGAGGACCCTCAGGTGACTCCAAAAGCTATGACTTGGCTTCACTATTAGTTTCTGTCCTCCTTTTGCTCTATCCTCATTTCACCTTCCTTATTAGCATTTTAAAAATTCAACTAAGATGTTTCCTTTTCACATCCCCTGGAGGGAGGGATTGAACTCCCCCTTCTCTCTCTGGAAATATTCTTATGGATACTCTGCTTATTTTCTTTGGTGGCAATCAATCCCTAAGAAGCTTTCTTAGTGAGAAATAAGGACATCGTTGGGTCACCCAGAGCCCCAGATGCCATGTTTGCTTATGACTTTGATTATGTACACCAACGTTCTAATCTGTTAATGCAAGAAGAAACATGAACAATCCTTAGGGATTCAAGATGACGTTTGAGATGTTGCTCTTATAGTGCCTGGAATCAGGAAGACCTGAATTCAAATCCAGTCTCAGACACATTCTGGCTGCTTGATTTGGGCAAAATCACCTAACTGATTCTGTTTCCTCAATGATAAAATGGGAATAATGATCACACCTGCCTCCCAGCATTGTGGCGAGGTTCCCTAGTGGTGATATTTATACAATCCTTAGCCTAGTGCCTGGTACACAATCGGTGCTTGTTCTCTTTCCCTTATTATGCCATTTTATCTTCATCCTAATTCTCTGATGTAGATTTTTGGGAGAAGACAAGGTTTCACCCACAGAGGCAGAGGAAACGTACTATTAGGGCACACAGGCCCCTCTGCAATTTATATTCTTGGGCAGTTACTGGGGGGAAGTGAATGGTTCAGGGATTTGTTCAGGCTCCCACAGTCTATGTGGGAGGAAGCAGGACTTGAATCCAGCTCTTCCTGATTGCCAGGCAGGCTCTCTGTCCATGAGGCCATGTTGCTTCTGGCGCAGAGAGGACAGATGCCATCCCTCTTGACTTTAAGAATGAGGAAAGAGAGGCACGTCAGGGTTCAGGGTCACAGATAACGAAAGGAAGAACAGATCGTCTAGAGTAAAGAGGTCCTTTTTATTGGCTCTCAGTTGTCCTTTGCTTCTTTGGGAAGATAGACGAGAGTAATAGTTTAATATCTCGGGCTATTTCATGCTTGGTCTCACATTGCTGAGGTTGCCAATTAGAGGTTTGGAGCTAAACTCCTGTGAGCTGAGCCCCAAACTGAGACCTATTTCAAGGAGGCCTTGAACATTCTCAAACCTTTCTGTCACTAAAAACCAGCATTGATTTGAACTGGTGACCCAAAGTCGACAGTCTCTACGTCCTGTTAGTTAGTCATCCCATCTATCGGGAGACCGAGTTTTAAAACTGTTCCATTAGGAGATTTTCCCATCATTTTCAGCTGTCTTTGAGTAAATGAAAATATTTCAGATTCATTAATAATTGACATGGCACAATACTAATTCACCTGGCTGGATAGTTCTCTTCTTTCTTACAATCCTTTCCATAATTTTGCTTCAGGGAGAAGTAAGTCAATTTCTAAATTCAACCAACTGTTTTTTTTTAATGGCGTTTCAGTGTCATCATTTTCTTGTCTTGTCATCAGTTTTTCTTGGGAAACTAATAGGAACAGTGACACCATTTCATCAGGGAAGTATCCACATTCCCCCTGTTTAGCCTTTCATTTCAAAAAGATGGACAGGGCATGAGATAGACGGGAAGATTATAACTAGGGCTGAGGTGCACATGAATTCTGCTACAAATAGTAAAGGAATAATAGTAAATAGTGAAAGAATGTATAAATATTGAAAGCTCATGTGGGAAAATATTAAGAAAGCAATTCAAAAAGATTAGATATGGAGAGAAGAAAGGCTAAGTAAACTGCTTTCTTGTGTGAAAAAAATCCATTTCTCTTTATAGTCTTAACAATTTGCAATTTCAGCTGATAGATAAAATGTGCTTTATATGAAAGGATCCAAAAGGTTGGCAACTCTGTGCTGATAGAGCTGAGTTTTCTCATCCCTACCTATTCTTGTCCTGGAAGTAATTACAAAGTCAAGGAAAAAGAGCAACTTTTTGCATCTTACACAAGTATGTCCTCCACCAGAGTATGAAGGGTGCTGGGATTTCGGATCAGTTTGTCTAAGAAGCTGACAATATCAGTAAATTTTGGTCGGTGATTCCTCTCTTTCTGCCAGCAGTGGAGCATCAGTTGGTGGAGAGATGCTGGGCAACCCATTGGAGCGGGGAGTCTGTAGCCTTCCTCAATGGAGAGAATTACCTAAACACAAAAATAACACATCAGTCTATTACACGTCACTTAATTCCATTCAATAAGCAATTGTTCAATGCCTCCTGGATGCCAACTTGTCAAACCTTCTTGATTTTCCCTTTACAACATCTTTCAGATCTGACCCTTTTTCTATCTTCGCCAGCCTCATTCACTTCCTTACTCTCTCTTGTCTGGACTAGTGAAATCACCCCCAATAACATTTTCTGTATACAATCTTGTCCCTTTCCAGTTATTTTTTCTTATAGATGCCCATTTAATCATTCTAAAGCTTTTCCTCCTGCTCAAGAATCTCCAATGGCTCTCTATTGCCTTTAGAATAGAGTACAAACTCCCGTGTGTGTTTGTTATTTACATTCCTCACAATGTACCTGTTGTCCACCTTCCCTATTTATTTCACATTACTCCCCATTTGGGCATTCCATATTCTAGACCAGTAGCTCACTAGTTCTTTGATGATGTTGGATCAGTCACCTCCATGCCTTTTCAGAGGCACTCCTCCATAACTAAGAACACTCCTCTCCCATGTCTGCCTCAGATCTTCATTTCCTGCAAGTCTCAACCAGATATCATTCCACGGGCAGGCTTTCTTGAGACCCTGCTTATTTGTGCTTTTTTTCCTTCCTCAAAGGATCAATAAGCTACATACATGTTTACATGCTGTATCCCCCAGGAATAATTTCCTTTTGCATCTCTCCTCTCTAGCAGAGCTCCTTGCAGATGGTAGGTCCTTAATCAATGACTGTGAGCGGAGCTGAAGTGATCCTATTAGGTGCTCAGGAACACGGAGCCATTTCTAGAAATCCTCTGTTGTTTCACTGGGGTGTGAAGATGACTGGCAGATTTCATTGGCTGGGAAGGCTGAGGGCAGCTTTGCTTTTATGGCTACTGGCTGAGGATCAATGTGGCTAAGTTCCGAGATGCCATTGCCTCCTTTTGGCCACAGTAATTCTCAAAGACCATTTGCTTACTATTATGAGTAGGGCACAACCTGGATCAGATTAATGACAACATCGACCACAATGATAGCCTTTGGAGTAATGGAAATAAAGATAAGCACAGAGAAGAAGGCAACGAGATCAAAACAACAACTAGAAACTGCGTGAGTCTATTGTCAGAAATAAAAAAAAAATCATCCCCAAGAATGATAGAGAAGAGTATCTGCTGAATTCTATCTCCAAGGGAAAGACTGTAAGACCATAGTTCTGGAGGAGCCCTTGGAGACCCGCTGGTCCAAACCCCTTGTCATCCAGATGAGAAAACTGGGGGTCACCAATGCTTAAATAACTTTCAAATTCACACGGGAGGAGTCAGAGGCAAAGTTTGAACCTAAGTCATCTGACCCCAGAAATAGTGCTTTTCCTGTTGCACAAAAACCCAATAGTTGCTAAAAATAGTGATAGCACTACACTTTGACGAGGAAGGATTAGGTCATGTTTGGGGAAATTGCTGGGGAAATCTATTGTTGTGAGTTAAAGAGAAGTCCCCAAAGTCTATTTTCAGCAACTCTTGCCTAGTAAAGATGTCAGCACAAAGTCAATAGGCTCTGGGCAAACCACACATAACAAAGTCGTCTAAGGGAAATTCTATCTCTCCTGTGGCACTGATTTATTTTTTGGGTCTTTTTATGATAAAATCCATAGGCAGCCTTTCCTAGCCCTCATTTCTTTTCCTTGTACACTTTCCATCTCCTCTTCATTCACTGCTGGCTTCCCCTCACTCTGACAGTGTGTGTTATTATGGCGCTCTTCCATTTCTCTTCTCCTTGGGCCAGCTAAGACTTGGCCTACTGCCATCCCCCAGCTTCTATACACAAAGCCTGACTGCTCAGTCCCATCTATACAGTCCAATGAGGGCAAGGGAAGTCTTGGAAGGCCAGGGGAAGAGAGGGAATGGGGACTAGAAAGTTTTTCCTGGCCCATGAGAAATCACGCCAACTGTCTCTCCTGAGAGTCTTCTTTGGATCGGGATTTGCTACATGGATGTAATAATAATTTAAAACAGATAGTCCTTTCTGAATTGCTTGAAGGAATTTGTGCA
The DNA here is from genome assembly GCF_027887165.1 of Monodelphis domestica. Taxonomy (NCBI): domain Eukaryota; kingdom Metazoa; phylum Chordata; class Mammalia; order Didelphimorphia; family Didelphidae; genus Monodelphis; species Monodelphis domestica. The sequence goes on from NC_077234.1 coordinate 242,598,200, forward strand.
TGATGTTTCATCCTCTCCATCTACTTTATCAGAAAGGTAGGAGGGAAGTAATAGCCATATCTTACAGATGGGACAATAGATGCAGAGCATCTTCTGAAGAAAGTCACTCATCAGTCACAAAGAAAAAAATTCCACCAACCTATAAAGACTTGAATGAAGCTTCACCTAGAAGAACCAGAAAAAGCTTCTACTCCACAGGCTCCCTTCATAAAAGCTACAGCTTTTAATTTTTAACAGTGACATCCTTTCCATGGTTTTAAATCTTTTCTTTAGTTAATGCTATTGAACCTGCTCATAAAGTAATCCATCAGTAACATTTATTAAGTACTTATTCTGTGCCAGGCAAGGTGCTAAGTGCTGAGGATACAAAAAAAGAGGGAAAAGAGAGTCTTTGCCTTCAGGGAGCTTAAAATCAAATGGGGAGAAAATGCAAATGAATTTATACAGGCAAGGATTGTACAGGAAAAACTGGGAACAATTAACAAAGGAAAATGACTGAATCTAAGAGAGAGTGGGAAAAGCTTCCTGAAGAAGATGGGATTTTGGCTGAGACTTAAAGGAAGCCAGGAGCTGGCGATGAGGTGGGAGGGAGAGCATCTGTTTGTATGACTAGACATTTGTAAGTAGCAAAATGAAATGCAATTTGGAGGATTTCTTCATTGGAGATACAGTGATAACTTTTTGGATATCAGTAAATAATTTACACTAGCACACATTACCCAGACCAGGATCCCTCAAGTTTCCATGTCTAATGTTCCATTAGTGAACATTTTTTTTTACAGCAATTTTCTGACCAGTCTTATAATTGGAGTGAGCACAAGTTTGAGGGACATTTTGAAGAATCAGACATGTCAAAATTGTTGCAAAAGGGTAAGTTTTAACAAACATAAGAAAAGGAAGTTATCTCATTGTGAAGCATTTTCGGTTAATCAATATGCAGTCACTAAGTTGCCTATTATGAGCCAGGTACCATTCAGTTGTTTTTCAGTCATGTCTGATTCTTTGTGACCCCTACTGGTGTGTTCTTGGCCAAGATGCTGGAATGATGTGCTAGTTCCTTCTGCATCTCATTTTACAGATGAAGAAACTGAGGCACACAGGGTTAAATGACTTTCTCAGGGTCACCCAGCTAGGGTCTGAAGCCAGACTGAACTTGGGAAGACGAGTTTTCCAGACTACAGTCCTGACTCAATCCGTTGTACCACCTACATGCCCCCTCCTAGTTGCTAAGATACAAAATATAAAAGTAAACAGTCAATGTTTCTTCAAGAAACTTATACTCTATCCAGAAAGATAATAGCAATAATAATTAGTATTTATATGAAACTTTAAGATTTTCAAAGAGCTTTACAAAGCATGCCTTAGTTATCTTCCTAACAACTCTTTTAGGAAGATGTTATGTTTATCCTTATTTTATAGATCAGGAAACTGAGGCTGACAGAGGTCAAATGACTTGCCCAGAGTCATGCAGCTAGTAGTTGTCTGAGGCTGACTTGGAACTCAGGTTTTCCTGCTTTCCTGTATATGTACTGTTCCACCTGGAAAATCTGATCATGGGACTTCAAAACCATCACTTGGATCCAAAATTAATACTTTAGTGTGTTAGTATTAATATTTGATATTTTGCATGTAAAACCCAGTGGAATTGTGCGTCTGCTATAGCAGGAGGAGGAGGGGAAGGAAAGAACATGATCATGTAACTATGGAACAATATTCTAAATTAATTAATTAAATATAATATAATTAATTAAATACAATATAATTAATACAATATAATATATAAACACAATATATGTTAATTGAATATAATATAATTATAATATAATAAATATATATAATAAATATAAAATTTTCAATTCAAAAACTATTTGGTGTTTTGATAACTCTCTATTCACATGTGGATCACAAGCCATCATGGTGATCATCTTGTCTGTACCATGTCATAGATCCTCAACAGGGAGGGCACCCAGCATGCCGCGGGACCTCCTGCCTTGCTTTGGATGATACACGGATGCTGAGTTGTTGTCCATTGGCTTTCCTCAGTTTTCATTACACAAGAGGTCCCACATATTTTCAGCCGTCCATTTCTTGGATGATATTCTTCATAATGGTTTATGTGACTTAAAAACAATAAGCTATATTTGTTATTCCACTGGAAGGAATTTCTGATTCTATTTATTGACTCAAATGATCGACTCTCTTGTGTCCTTAGAGCTTGACAGAGTAGCCTGGGCGCAATGAGAGGTTAAATGACTTGACTACAGCGCCACGGGAAACAAGACTTATGTAGTGGATAAAATGCCCCACTTAGTCTTAGGAAGACCTGATTTCAGATCTCAATTCAGACTCTTACAAGCTGTGTGACCCTGAGCAAGTGGCTTGACCTCTGCCTCAGTTTCCTCATTTGTAAGTTAGTGATAATAATAGCACCCACCTTCCAAAGTTGTTATGAGGATAAAGGGAAACAATCCTTGTAAAGTGCTTTGTAAATGCTAGCTAATATTATTATTGTTGTTGGTGGTAATAGTAGTAGTACAAGTGCCAAGGGTGCCATACTTGAACCCAGTTTTTTTTGACTTCAAGATTGGATCTCTATTCATTATGCTATGCTATGAATCAGGTATCCTGCATGATAGCTTATTAGTCATGTCCTGTAGCCTATTTATACCCACCATATGCTGTTCCTTCACCATTTGGTGACGAACAACTTGAATTCTTTGGATGGCAAAGTGTTTAGTTTCCTATCTATGCCATGAAAATCTTGATTATTTTCAAGTTCTTCAAATAGGATTCCCTGGACCATTATTGAAAGGTGGTGCAGAAAATGCCTACTATTTAAACACAGGGACGACTGGCAGCACCTCTGAAGACTGGATTGCTGAAGAATGATTTTTTAGAGCATTGTCCCTTGCCGAAAACCAAAGGATCTTGGCTTAGATGGTAGAGGGCCAGGCTCTGAGTCCAGGAGACTTGGTTTCAAGTGTTGACTCTGAAGGATATTCGTGGTGTGATTCTGGGCAAGTCGCTGAACATCTCTGTGCTGAGACAAGAGGATGACTCAGCCCTGGTCATTTTGCCAGCAAACGTAGCAGGAGTTGCTTGTACAGTACACGACTGAAGTCATATTTTACCTTCTTCATCTTCAATCCCATAAACTGCCCCATCTTCTGATGAGGGTTAAGTAAGTATTAGCCTCTCAAGAAACGATTCTAACAAGTTATGGAAAAACAACTGCTTGATCACAGGGTCAATGGAGATATGACTGGGGATGGAGATGCTAAATGATCACCCTAATGCAGATATCAATAATATGGAAATAGGTCTTGATCAATGACACATGTAAAACCCAGTGGAATTGCTTGTTGGCTACGGGAGGGGGGTTGGGAGGTGGGGAGGGAAAGAACATGAATCTTGTAATGATGGAAAAATATTCTAAATTAACTAATTAAATAAAAATTTCCAAAAATCTAAAAAAGCCAAAAGAAATGCTTCTAACAAGTTATGAATGATTGAATCCTACTTTAAGATGTGCTGATTAGTATTCGTGAAAACCTTTTGTGTGAAGGAAATAAATACCTGTTCAATACCTAATCATATTATGCATTGAGTACTTTAAAAACATGCCTTTTGGGAAAAGCTAGACTTGAGCCTAAGCTTAAATTTGAAATGATTTGTTTGGGACATCAAGGTCAGGGTTTTGTGAGCTGGAAAATATCAGGAAAGGGAACCTAGCTCCATTTTTGTCAGAGACGTGGACCTTGTATGTGGGTCCAAAGCAGAGGGGGCCTTTAGGGAGAGGGAGGTAGGTGCAGTACTGTAGACTTTGGGCCCAGCCATGGTTCTTTAATGTTAAAATAGAATCAAAGACTGGGAGTTTGAAGGGAATTCAGGAGGGCATCTAATGCAACCCCCTCATTTTACCGACGAAGAAACCAAGTCTCTGAGATATTAGATGATTTGGCCAGAGTCAGTTAGGAGACCTTGTCTACTAAGTCATGGAAGCCCCAGCTGACAAAGACTTGAACCAAGACAGTTATATATATTAGAAGCAGTTTGAGCAAAGTCCAAATTATTTGCTTTGATTTTCTCCCTAATATTCCATTCCTAGAAAAGTATTGCTTTTTAATGTATTTACTGATTTACCAGCTACAAAAAGAGCCAGAAATGTACATGGATTTTGGTCTGAAGACCTAATTTTTTGAAGAGTATAGAAGGGTCATAATTAACCGAGAAGTACTTTTAAACAGCTGACTTGGATGAGATTTTAATGCTATCATCCTCTGGGTAAAGGCTACAAAATAGAATATCCCCTTTCAAAGACGAAGCAAGAAAATGAAAAGCAACGTGAAAAAAATGAGAAGGTCTAATTTTCATTAAAAAGTAGAAGAGATTAGCCTCCCACCAGAAATGATTACATAAAATGAAGTTACTTATTATAGATAAACCTTACTGGGTACTTGTCATCTAAACTGCAATCTTTAGCAGCTGAGAAACCGCCTAAGCCACAGTAGGCACACATGGCAGATTGCACGGTGCTTGCTGAATTTAATGAGTTTTTGAATTTTGTTGACGGTTTTGGAATCAGACCAAGTGATGTGTACCTTTTATTAAACAAAGCAAATCCAGATGCGTCAAACAATAAAAGAGGCCGAGATATTCCTGGAAGGTACCTACGCTACACGGGCACAGAGTAGTGCCTTTCTGTGCACGTTGTAATCACTTTGCTTACAGAGAGGTGGAGTGCAGGCACTTTTTAATCATGTTCAAAAGGAAAAACATGCAATATCACCAGGGCCTGAAATGTAGCCCATGGAGGGAAGGGAAAATGCTAATATTTTTGCTCGTCCTTACATTCTTTTCCCCCTTTAGTTATGGGAAGAAAATCCTTTCAGTTAGAAGTAGTGAATCTATTCTTATAAGGTACAAAATAGATGGAAGAATATATTCATCTATAAGTAGAAGACGACTTCATCACATATATCCTCTTTGAAGGAAATGCGCTGATAATACACTTTCTTCATTTTTAAGTTAAAAGCTATAAATCCATTAACGAAAAAATATATAGTCAAGATTACTTGTGGGGGTGAAGGTGAGAGTGCAGGGATTGAAGGTTTGCTGTTTTCCATTTTTCATCAAAATTTATTTCAGGATAAAAAGTCTGGCAAACAATGAAACATCACTTTCAAGAAGAAATGGTCCAGGTCCATTTTGAAAGTGTGTTCCAATAAAAATGATAACAGTAGGTGAATGGTATAGAGATTGTAAATTATCTTCAAATCCTAATTATTTGGAAATTCTTAAGGAATAAGGACTCAATTTCCTTCCTAAGGCTGGGGTAAGTTCTAGCAATAACAATAAATTAATGATAGGTTTCAGCACCTTCCCTCTTCTTCCTGCCCCACATCCTTTTTGACACGGGACTGCAGATGAGCTTTTGGGTGTGCATAGTACTTTATGTCACAACCACAGTGTTAAGTTTAAGGGTATGACTTAATACTATTATTTTTCAGAAAAATAACTAGGTTAATGTGACCTGTGCTTTGTCCCAGGGTCCCCAAATTAGAAGGTACTGACCTACTCCTTCGGTAGATAGAAACAATAATGTTTTATACAACACACAAGTTTTTAATACCATTTTATACAAGCTATACAAGTTGCCTAATGGTGGGTGAACAAATTCTCACCCGGCTTCACCTCTTCCCCAACAACACTTTACAGTTTTCCTTGGTCACTCTTTTATTCCTCAACTGAGGCTAATTGTCCCAGAGAGATGTTTCTCTAGGTGAAAAAACTCTTACTTTAAATGTTGTTTTCAAAGGGTAAAGGTTATTGATGAAGCGGTTTATCCTTTGGAATAGATCTGTCTTGCCCTTGAGATTTATTATTAGTTAGCTGAGATAAATAATCAATAGGAGTTTCTACCAGTCACTTATTTGTGTTGTAGTTTGTAGCCACCAAAGGTTATAAGTTTGTGTTGTGAATAAAGAGGGTCAGAAAAAAACAACAACTAGGATGGAGTTTGCCTTTGATTCAGACTGGCTGTGTGGCATTGGGTCATCTTGCAGTGCACCTCCTAATTATTTAAGGTATAAGTGGCAGAAAAGACATCAATTTGCGATGGTAGAGAACTCTCCACACTGGGAGCTCTCAAAACTGTTGAAATGACGAGTCATTTAATGAAAGGAAGAGCTCAATGGACCTGAAGGAAGAATAATGAGAACTTTGATGATTTTTCCAGGTCTCGGGTCTAAGGATCTTGATGAAAGAAATCAACTTAAAATGAAGTCACAAAAAGGCAGAGAGGTATTTAGGCTGAACCAAGTGTTATAGACTTTAGGAAAGATGTCTGCTGTTTTGTGTGCATCCTTATAAAACAGGGCCATGGATGATTCTGAGAAAACATGTCCTCCCTGTCTTCCTTGATCATGGTGATGTTGATGATATTCTGTGGGACACTTCAAAATTTACATGATTTTATAGTAAAAATTGCTTCTAACCCCCAAATGCTTCTAACCCCAAAGTTTAAAATCACTGGTAAGGCCAAATCTACTTTATTAAAGCAAATTTGAATAAATAAACACATTATAGACCTCTGGGTAAAAATTTGTCTCTTGGGTAAGATATTAATGTTGCTAAAATATAAAGTTCATGCCTTTCTTATTTATTTTTTGTACCTCTCACACCATTTCCCCATTGACAATGTTTGTTCCTTTTTTAGGAGTTTGCCCAGCATTTAAATTTTGTGTCAATGTCCTTTTATTTAAAAATATTTTATTTTATTTTTTTGCCAAATTCCACCCTTTCCTTTAGTTCTACTTGAATTCATGAATTACTTTTTCTGCCTCTGGGTAGGCTTTCAGTGTGTGTTAATTTGAGTTTAAACTAGTTCTTTTCTAAAATGTCAAAAATCCCTAGCTGTGTGACCTTGGGCAAGTCACTTGACCCTCATTGCCTAGCCTTTACCACTCTTCTACCTTAGAACCAATACATAATATTGATTCTAAGACAGAAGGTAAAGGTTTAAAAACATCTCCAAAATAAAAAAAATCAGACTTCTCATTTTCTACATCCAATTGAAAACTAAAGAAAAATACCCCCCTCCATTAAACCATGAAAAGTCAAGTAAATTTTCACATTGGTAACATTCCAAAACAATATGAAATTCATTTTGTATCCTTCACCTTTCTATCCGGAGGTGAGTAGCATGTAACATTATTCATCTGGAATCATATATTGTCATTATATTGCAAAGAGTATCTAAGTCTTTCACAGTTTTTTTTTTAATCATATGGTGAAATGATACTGTTGTCAGTATTTTAATTGTTTCCTTGGTTCTGTTCATTTTGTTCCATATCAGTTCATATAAGTCTTGCCAGGCATCTCTGAAACCATCCCTTTCCATCATTTCTTATAGCACAGTATTATTCCATCACATTTATACAGCCTGCTTGTTCACCCATTGCCATTGTAGACTAGCACACCTACAAATTCCCTTTCTTTGTCCCCTGAAAAAGAGCTGTCTATAGATTTGTATGTCCTTAAAAGATTTCTTGTTGGTTTCAGCCTGAATCTTCTTTTTAATTGTTCCTTCCTCCTTATAAGTTCTCCCTCATATTTCCCTGTTGAATAAAAATGGATTTCTGTCCCTAATAGTGTGTATTTATGCACACACACACACACACACACACACACACACACACACACACATTCTTTCCTCCTAGGATCAGTTTAGACGAGAGTGAGGTTCAAGTGTCAGTCACTTGTTTAGACAGATGTCTCCTTGAGAACCCCAATTATTGATGTTTTTCCCAATTTTCCTTCCACCCCCCCAACATTGTAGTGCACTTCTCTTTCCTCTTTCCTCTTTTCCTGTGGGTGCCCTTCTCAATCTTCCTGGAACTCTTACTTAGAACTAGGTATTGGACAATAGAGTGGCTGCTTGGCACCTGTTGCCGTCCATGTCCCCTGGTACATGTCTGGTGGTATCACCTTGTCCTGACCTCTCTCTGGGGGAAGGAGGGCTCTTCTCTTCTCCCAGAGTACTCCTGACCAAGCCCAGGCCCAGCTTCAGCAGACTTCTCCATCCATTTGTCTGTGCTGACTTGGGCAGGAACAAGAACACGCTTTGATCTTCTCAGGATTCCCCAGTCAATACCCAGTCTGGGCCATTTTGCAAATCTGTTTTAAGGAATATTTTTTGGAGGGGGAGGATATTGGGGTTGGGGGGAAGCTCCTTGTTCAGCTTCCTGCTCTTCCACCATCTTGAAGACAATGCCTTTTAGGTCAGATACTCAGTACATTGAATACACGCTTCTAAAAGAACATACAACTATCGAGACATTAGAAAAGAACTCGATTAAACTCACATGAACACACACGCAAAGCTACTCTGAAGCAGAAAAAGGATTCGTGAATTCAAGCCCAACTCAAGGAAAGGGTGGAATATGGCAAAAAACCAAACCGAACCGAGCACAGGATTTAGTCAGGGATGCCTAGGTTCAGAGTTTAGGGTTTCTAATGGTCTCCAGTGCAATTAAAGGCAAGAAACTTCATCTGTCAAGTGTCCGTTTCCTTTCACATGACATATTTGTTCCCTGTTAGATGGTGAGCTCCTTGAGGGCAGGAACTATTGTTGAACTCCCTTTGAATCCCCAGTGCTTAGCATACTGCCTGGCTCACCGTTGGAGCTGAATACATGTTCAATAAGTTCCTACTGACTTAATCAGTGCCAAGCACAGAGATTGGATGCTGAGTGTATTTAATAAATGAGAGTGGGAGGAGCAATGTATTAGCAAACTTTCAAAAGATCCCAGAACTGAAAATAACTGCCGGAGTTGAAAAATGATGGTTGCAATTGTGAGAAAATGTTGTTATTGAAAATATTTTTCATCTCTCAGAGAAAATGAATAAATTCAGGTACCTGAAAAATGTTGAAAAATCATCTTATTCCCATATAATTCAAGAGTGAGCTTTGGAAACATGATGAATAGCCTTAGAAGTTAGGAAGTGGTGGTTGAATACCCTTTACTAGTACCTTCTCCCCAATATTGCTCTGTTGTGTTTATAGTGGGGGATTGATTGCAGGATATTCTTCTTCTTCTTTGTATGCCAGCTGCCGTAGGAGAAGGACTTAAAGTGGGATAATTTAATTACTTTGTACTTCACTAAAATATCAATGATCGTTATAATGCCAGCAGTAGAGTCTGTGGGAGTGGTGGTGGTGGTGATGGTGGGGAAACAGTGAGAAGCAGAACCTTCCTTTACCACTGCTTTGGTGGCAAAACTAAGATAGATACTTCTTCAGTCATATGGAAAGTAGAATAAATGGCCATGAGCATTTTGTTCAGCAGTTATCCGTGTCTTAAATGGCTATCGCACAAGCTGTATTATCTAATCAAGCGATGTTTGAAAAACGTACAAAAAGAACCCCAAATTGGAAATGTCTGGACTCTCTGAATTATGAAATCTTACTGCATTTCTGTTTGTGTAAGTGGATTCTTCATGCCCTACGCTGTCAGTCCAAGCACTGACCCATGCTGGAGAAAGGTGGCAAAATTACAAGACAAGCAGGAAATATAATGAAATGGAAGGCTTCCCTCCCTCTCATTTTTCATACTTGAGGAAGGGAATAAATTCAGATCCCCATTAAAAATTCTTAGAAAAGAACCCCCAAATATAAGTTCTCACTCTGCCCTGAAATGAGCCTGAGAAAATGAGGGAAAGTGAATCTTGTACTGCTGTCAGAAAGACCTGGAAGGAAAAGGAGAAGGAAATTGAGGTAGAAGGCTTTGATTTTTTCCCTAGTCACCTTCAAAAATGAATTCGCTTTCTGGGAAATAGAAATAGCTAAGCAACATGTGCCTAAATGAAGCCATAGCAGGATGCAGACAATACCTGAAGGAGATTCAAATTGAACAGCTTTATAATAATATCAGGTCAGGAAAACAGAAGATTTAGGTCTTGCATCCAGATTATTAGCTTGAGCTAAATCTCTCCTTATTCAAGTAGTGCTGGCTCTTTCTTGGACTTGAGCTCTCCAGGGATTTGACTGTTGGCTGTTGCCTGAGGTTCCTTTTTGCCTTAATTGAACTGCTTGTGCAGTTGTTATTTAGGGGCCATCAACATTGCCTCAAAGAAAGAGGTAATCTCTGAGCAGGAATGTGCTGGCAAATGCTTTTAAAGCTGGTTTTCCAGAAAAACAATGAATGCCCAACACGCCTTTTCAGCTTCATCTGCGTTGTTAACAATTTCTCCATCACGTAGCCAAATCCAAACAACACAAAGATAAATCAAGTCCTGCCAGCCATTGACTTGTCTGACTTGTAAATGACTGCACGAATCAGTCCCTCTTGCTAGCTGCTATGAATGGGCTCCAGCGTATGCCTGTCTGTGAAGGTCTGGGGAGACTGGAGTATCACAATACACGAGAGACATCATTGAATAAGAACTAGATTGCTGGAATTGCAGTCAGCAATTCCTGGTTTGAATCCTGCCTCGGCATCTTTCTGGATCCAGGACTATGGATAAGCCACTTCTCTGAGATGGAGGAAGCTCTCTAAGGATTTTTTTTTATTCCATTAGAGATAGGCTTTGATCTTTATGAACAAAATCCTTGACATTATCATCATATGTATGACATGGCACTTATGCAGTGACTTATAATTAATTGTTCTTTTGAAATAGTAAAGGTGTGGAAAACTACAATGCTTAAAGGTTATGGAGCTTTTCTTTTTGGGGGCTGGAAGAAGCAGATCTTCGGTTTTCTTGGTGTAGAGAGTTTGGGAAGAGAACTGTCTATCAGTACAAATTGGTTAGCTGTTCAGGAACTTAAAGGTTAGGGAGTTCTGTCTCTTTTTTTTATATTATGTGTTATTTTTATTTAGTATAGATTTAGAAAACCATAAATTAACATTGTTACATTGTAATTTTATTTATTTTTGTTAAACATTTACCAATTTCACTTCAGTTTGGTAGAAGGTGCACTGAAGAGGGTTTGTTAGGATTTATAGGTCAGGAATTTAACACCTCCAAACAATTTTGGAGGTCGCTGTGCTTTCTCTAACTCTGAGGCATCAAAATCTTAAAAAGAACATTGATTTTGAATCCTCTGTCTCTTTGGCCAGCTGTAGGGTGGAAAAGGAAAGTTTGAGGGGGATGATGGGTGAATCTTGGAGGCAGCAGGGCTCTGGAGGAAAGGGTCAATTCTCCTAGGACAAATGGGAGTATCCAGTACTCATTGCTCACTTCTGCAGAGGACACAGTTGTCTTCTAAGTCAGCTTCTCTTGGAGCATGTCAGAGGTCTGACTGATGAGACCATGTTCAGAGGCCAAATGCAGAGGAGCTGAGACTGATCAAGAGGACTTTTAGGATCTGTCAAGGACACAATCATTACAATTACCCAGCTCTCAGAGTCATCTTCATTCTTTTTTACCTCTTATATCCAGTAGATGCCAAACCTTGTTGAGTCTTCCTCTAAGATTTCTCAGATCCATTCATTTCCCTCCACTAACCTGACTACCATCCTATGTGGTCAGGCTTCTCATGGACTATTGCAGTGGTCTTAGGGAGTTCTCTTTGACTCTAAGAAGTTAAGCCCCGTGCTCAGGGTCACCCAAATGGCTTGTATGTGCCAGAGGCAGGCACTGAAATTAGGTCTTCAGACGAAGAGCTCTCTCTACCCATCCACTGCACCATGTTGTCTTTCTCTCAGACTATTACATGCTAAAAGACAGCATGGAACCCTTTACCTTAAGTAAACATGTGAAGCAAGTTGCCTGGGAGAGACTTAATTTGGCATTCTTTACAATCTTATAGTTGTTCATTGATGACATAGTTAAAGGATTAAAAATAAAGATCTATCTGCCTGAACCATTTTTTTATATCAAGAATTCAAATATTAAGAAAGATTTCAATTTCTTATGAAATATCCATTAAAATTCTTGTTCTTTTAAAATAAGATTAACTGCTAGTAGGAAGTCTGGTTCTGTTCCTGAAGCAGTTAAGTCCTTAAGTGGATAGAACATTGAACTCAAATTCAGTCAGATGGATCTGATATATTTTTTTTTTTTGGTTAGCCAAGAATATTTATTTTACATTCAAGTTCAGAGATTCCTTGAAATCTATCCACAGAACTCTTTTTTTTTTTTTTACAGTTTTTGAATCAATTTATTTGGTCAATTTAGAAAATCATTCTTGGTTACAATAATCACATTATTTCCCTCCCTCCCCTCCACCTACCCTTCCTGCAGCCAAAGTACAATTTCATTGGGTATTACATGTGTCCTTGGTCAGAATCCATTTCCATGCGGTTGGTGTTTGTACGAGGATGTTCATTTAGAGTCTACATCCCCAACCACAACTCTTTGACACATGTATTCAAGCAATTGTTTTTCTTCTGTGTTTCTACTCCCACCATTTGTCCTCTGCTTATGGGTAGTGTTTTTTCTCCTAGATCCCTGCAGATTGTTCAGGGCCATTGCATTGACACTAATGGAGAAGTCCATTACATTTGATTGTACCACAGTGTATCAGTCTCTGTGTATAATATTCTCCTGGTTCTGCTCCTTTCGCTCTGCATCACTTTCTGGAGGCTGTTCCAGTCTCCATGGAATTCCCCACTTTATTATTCCTTTGAGCACAATAGTATTCCATCACCAACAGATACCACAATTTGTTCAGCCTTTCCCCAATTGAAGGGCATCCCCTCATTTTCCAATTTTTTGTCACCACAAAGAGCACAGCTATGAATATTTTTGTACATGTCTTTTTCCTTATCTCTTTGGGGTACAAACCCAGCAGTGCTATGGCTGGATCAAAGGGCAGACAGTCTTTTATCGCCCTTTGGACATAGTTCCAAATTGTCCTCCAGAATGGTTGGATCAATTCACAACTCCACCAGCAATGCATTAATGTCCCAACTTTGCCACATCCCCTCCAACATTTATTACTTTCCTTTGCTGTCCTGTTAGCCAATCTGCTAGGTGTGAGGTGATACCTCAGAGTTGTTTTGATTTGCATTTCTCTGATTATAAGAGATTTAAAACACTTTTTCATGTGCTTATTAATAGTTTTGATTGCTTTCACTGAAAATTGCATATTCATGTCCCATGCCCATTTATCAATTGGAGAATGGCTTGTTTTTTTGTACAATTGATTTAACTCTTTGAAATTTGAGTAATTAGACCTTAGTCAGAGGTTTTTGTTATGGAAATTGTTTCCAAGTTTGTTATTTCCCTTCTGATTTTGGTTACATTGGTTTTGTTTGTACAAAACCTTTTTAATTTGATATAGTCAAAATTATCAATTTTACATTTTGTGACTCTTTCCAAGTCTTGCTTGGTTTTAAAATCTTTCCCTTCCCAAAAGTCTGACATGTATACTATTTTTTTTCATTTAAAAAAAATATTTTATTTGATCATTTCCAAGCATTATTCATTAAAGACATAGATCATTTTCTTTTCCTCCCCCCCACCCCCCATAGCCGACATGTAAATCCACTGGGCATTACATGTTTTCTTGATTTGAACCCATTGCTATGTTGATAATATTTACATTAGAGTGTTCATTTAGAGTCTCTCCTCTGTCATGTCCCCTCAACTGCTTTTCCTCGGTGTTTCTACTCCCATAGTTTATCCTTTGCTTATGAATAGTGTTTTTTTTCTCCTGGATCCCTGCAAGTTGTTCAGGGACATTAACACTGCCACTAATGGAGAAGTCCATTACGTTCGATTATACCACAGTGTATTAGTCTCTGTGTACAATGTTCTTGTTCTGCTCTTCTTGCTCTGCATCACTTCCTGGAGGTTGTTCCAGTCTCCATGGAACTCCTCCACTTTATTATTCCTTTTAGCACAATAGTATTCCATCACCAACATATACCACAATTTGCTCAGCCATTCCCCAATTGATGGGCATCCCCTCGTTTTCCAGTTTTTGGCCACCACAAAGAGCGCAGCTATGAATATTTTTGTACAAGTCTTTTTGTCTGACATGCATACTATTCTGTGTTCACCTAATTTACTTATAGTTTCCCTCTTTATGTTCAAGTCATTCAACCATTCTGAGTTTATCTTGGCGTAGGGTGTGAGGCGTTGATCCAACCCTAATCTCTCCCACACTGTCTTCCAATTTTCCTAGCAGTTTTTTTTATCAAATAGTGGATTTTTGTCCCAAAAGCTGGGATCTTTGGTCTTGTCATAGACTGTCTTGCTGAGGTCACTTATCCCAAGTCTATTCCACTGATCCTCCTTTCTGCCTCTTAGTCAGTACTAAATTGTTTTGATGACCACTGCTTTATAGTATAGTTTGAGATCTGGTACTGCAAGGCCACCTTCCTTTGCATTTCCCCCCATTATTTCCCTGGATATCCTTGATCCTTTGTTCTTCCAAATGAACTTTGTTATGGTTTTCTCTAATTCAGTAAAAAAGTTTTTTGGTAGTTCAATGGATATGGCACTAACTAAATAGATAAGTTTGGGTAGGATGGTCATTTTTATTGTGTTAGCTCATCCTACCCATGAGCAGTTAATGTTTTCCAATTACTCAGATCTAGTTTTAGTTGTGTGGAAAGTGTTTTGTAGTTGTGTTCATATATTTCCTGTGCTTGCCTCGGCAAATAGATTCCTAAGTATTTTATATCGTCTAGCATGATTTTGAATGGAATTTCTCTTTCTAATTCCTGCTGTTGAGATGGGTTGGAGATATATAGAAATGCTGATGACTTATGTGGGTTTATTTTGTATCTTGCAACTTTGCTAAAGTTATTGATTATTTCCACTAGCTTTTTGGTTGATTTTCTAGGATTCTTTAAGTAGACCATCATATCATCTGAAAAGAGTGATAGCTTGGTCTCTTCATTGCCAATTTTAATACCTTCAATTTCTTTTTCTTCTCTAATTGCTACAGCTAGTGTTTCTAGTACAATGTTAAATAATAGAGGTGATAATGGGCATACTTGTTTCATCCCTGATATTATTGGGAATGCATCTAGTTTACCCCATTGCAGATGACATTGGCTGATGGTTTTAGATAGATATTGTTTATTATTTTTAGGAAAGACCCTTCTATTCCTATGCTTTCTAGTGTTTTCAATAGGAATGAGTGTTGTATTTTGTCAAAGGCTTTTTCTGTGTCTATTGAGATAATCATGTGATTTTTGTTGGTTTGCTTGTTGATATGGTCAATTATGTGGATGGTTTTCCTAATATTGAACCATCCTTGCATTCCTGGTATGAGTCCTACCTGGTCATAGTGAATAACCCTCATGATCACTTGCTGGAGTCTTTTTGTTAGTATCCTATTTAAGATTTTTGCATCTATATTCATTAGGGATATTGGTCTATAGTTTTCTTTCTCTGTTTTTTATCTGTCTGTTTTGGTACTGATTAGTACCATATTTGTATTGTAAAATGAATTTGGTAGAATTCTTTGCTTATTCTGTCATATAGTTTGTATAATATTGGGATTAGTTGCTCTTTGAATGTTTGATAGAAATCGTTTGTGAATCCATGTTTGATAGAATTCATCTGTGAATCCATCTCGACCTGGGAATTTTTTCTTAGGGAGTTCTTTGATGTCTTGTTCAATTTCTTTTTCTGATATGGGGTTGTTTAGGTAGTCTATTTCTTCTTCTGTTAATCTAGTCAATTTATATTTTTGTAAATATTCATCCATATCACCTAGATTGCCATATTTATTGCCATATAATTGGGCCTAATAATTTTTAATGATTGCCTTAATTTCCTCTACATTAGAGGTGGGGTGTTTCTTTTCATCTTGGATACTGTCAATTTGGTTTTCTTCTTTCTTCTTCTTTAAATTAGATTGACCAGTACCTTGTCTATTTTATTTGTTTTATTTGTTTTTCAAAGTACCAGCTTCTAGTCTTATGTATGAAATCAATAGTTCTTTTACTTTCAATTTTACTGATTTCTCTTTGATTTTTAGGATCTCTTATTTAGTCTCTGAGGATTTTTAATTTTTTCACTTTCTAGTTTTTTAATTTGCATGCTCAACTCACTGCCCTCTGCCCTCTCTAATTTGTTAATATATGAACTCAAAGATATGAATTTTCCCCTGAGTACTGCTTTGGCTGAATTCCATAGATTTTGAAAGGATGTCTCATCATTGTTATTTTCTTCTATAAAGTTATTAATTGTTTCTGTGATTTGTTTTTTGACTAACCGATTTTGGAGAATCGTATTGTTTAATTTCCAATTAATTTTTGACTTGCCTCTCCATGTACCCTTACTAATTATTATTTTCATTGCATTGTGATGTGAGAAGGTTGCATTTATTATTTCTATTCTTTTGCACTTGTTTTCAATGTTTTTATGCCCTTATTCATGGTCAATGTTTGTGAATGTACCATGTGCTGCAGAAAAGATGGTGTATTCCTTTTTGCCCCTATTTATTTTTCACCATATATCTACTAACTCTAATTTTTCTGAGATTTCATTCACTTCACTTACCTCTTTCTTATTTATTTTTTGATTTGATTTATCTAGTTCGGATAGAGGAAGGTTCAGGTCTCCCAGTAGTATAGTTTTTCTTTCTATTTCATCCTGAAGCTCCACTAGTTTCTCCTTTAGAAATCTGGATGCTATGCCATTTGGTGCATACCTGTTGAGTACTGATATTTCCTTATTGTCCTTACTGCCTTTTATCAGGATGTAATTACCTTCCCTATCTCTTTTAAGTAGATCTAATTTTTTTTGGCTTTGTAAAATATCATGATTGTGACTCCTGCTTTCTTTTTATCAGTT
Source organism: Monodelphis domestica (assembly GCF_027887165.1). Taxonomy (NCBI): domain Eukaryota; kingdom Metazoa; phylum Chordata; class Mammalia; order Didelphimorphia; family Didelphidae; genus Monodelphis; species Monodelphis domestica. The sequence goes on from NC_077234.1 coordinate 242,614,964, forward strand.
GATGTCCAGTAGATTTGGCTCCATTCTCTTACTTTTACCCTATGTGTGTCTACCTTCCTCACGTGTGTTTCTTGTAGATAGCATATGGTAGGGTTTTAGATTCTAATCCACTCTGCTATTCACTTGCTTTTTATGGATGAGTTTATTCCATTCACATTCAGAGTTATGATTACCCGCTGTGTATTTCCCAGCATTTTGATTTCTACTCCTAGTCCTGTCTTTTCTTCTTTTACTATTTCCTTCTACACCAATGCTTTGTTTTTAATCAGTCCCCCTAATTCCCACCCTTATTTTACTTCACTTTCTACCCCCTCCCTTCTTATTCCCCCTTTATTTTCTTCACAGTCTTTTTAAACTACCCCTACTCTCTCCCTCCCTTGTACTGCTTTCCTCCCCACCAGTCTGTTTGTTACCCTTCTACTTCCCTACAAGGTGAAAATCAATTCTCTGCCCCTATGTAAGAGTTAAGTATTTCCTATCTCCAACCTCTTTACCCTTCCAGTATATTGATGTCCTCCCCCCTCCTGCCATGAGCTTTTTTGTGACATATAAATTTACCCCCTTTTGTTTCTTTTCCCATTTCTTTTAGTATTATCCTCTTTTTTAGCTCTAGTTATATATATATATACCATATATATGTATTTATGCATACATATATCTATATACATATTTAAGTCTTATCATTTCATCCTATACAGTTTGTCATTGTTCTTTCTAAGTGTAATTCTTCTAGTTGCCCTGGTGATAACAACAGTTTTTAAGAGTTACCAATGATCTCTTTTCTTATAGTGATACATAACATTTTAACTTATTGAGTCTCTTAAAAAAAGGGGTTTGTTTTCTTTTTTCCCTCTTTTTTAATTACCTTTAGATGAACCTCTTGAGTTCTGTGATTAGGTATCAAATTTTCTGTTCAGGTCTGGCCTTTTCTTTACAAATGCTTGGAATTCTTCTATTTTTTTATATGACCATACTTTCCCCTGTCAGAATATAGTCAGTTTTGCTGTGTAGTTGATTCTTGGTTGTAGATCTGGCTCCCTTGCTTTCTGGAATATGATATTCCATGCCTTTTGATCCTTCAGTGTAGATGCAGCCAAATCCTGTGTTATACTCACTGTGGTTCTATGATATCTGAATGACTTCTTCTTAGCAGCTTGTAATATTTTTTCCTTGGTCTGATAGTTCTTGAATTTGGCTATAACATTCCTGGGTGTTGTCAGTTGGGGATTAAGTACAGAAGGTGGTCTTTGGAGTGTTTCAATCTCCACTTTTCCCTCTTGATATAGAGTATCGGGGCAGTTTTCTTGGATAATTTCCTATAGTATGATCTCTAGGCTTTTTCTTTTGTCATGATCTTCCAGTAGACCAATGATTCTTAATTAGTCTCTCCTGGAATCTTCTGTTTTGTGAATGAAGTGCTTCATATTTTCCTCATTTTTTTGCATCTTTTGATTTTGTTTTATAGTGTCCTGCTGATTTGTGAAGTTTATTGATTCTGGTTGTTGTATTCTGGATTTTAAAGACTGGATTTCTTCCCTGGCTTTTTGGTCATCTTTCTCCTTGTGGTCTGATTTTCTTTGGAGGTCATCTTTCATTTTCTCTGCCTCATCTTTCATTTTCTTTGCCTCTTCTTTCATCTCCTTAGCCTCATTTTTAAGCTGATTAGTTTTGGCTTTCAAGACACTGTTTTCTGTTTCCAGATGACTTATCTTGTTTTTTAAGTTCTTTTCCCATTTGTCTTCAGCCTGTCTTAATTGTGTTTTGAATTGTATTTTGAGTTCTTCCAGAGCCTGTGTACAATTCTGTTTTTTTGCTTGGTGTTCCCTCATCCTCCTCTGTTCTATTTGCTCTTTGTTTATTGCCTGTATAGAAGCTGTCAATTGTAATTTCTTTTTTTCTTTTTCTGTTGTTTGCTCATATTTACCCTTTCTTTACTCCCTGCAGTTCCCTGAGCTCTTGCTCCTTTCATTTTTTTTTTTTGTGTGTGTGGTTGGGCTTTTCTTTCCACCTTTACCCTTGGAGTTTTGTCAGTATATCTCTCAGTGTAGTCTGTGGGGGAGGGGTGTTGGAGCTTCAGTTTCCCTGCACTCTAGAGGCTTTGATGGGATTAAGTCCAGCAGTATTTGGGGGAGGGGTTTTGGAGCTTGAGGTTCCCTGTCCTCTGAAGGCTTTGATGGTATTAGGTCCGGCTGGGTTGCTAGATGTGCACTGAGGCCAAAACCTGGGGGTTTGGGGGTAGGGGTGGGAAGGGCAATATGAAATGTCTCCGCTGCTGCAACTGTTGCCCACTCTTTTCTCTGCATTTCTTCTTTATCTGCTTCCTCACTGCCTGTGTTGGATGCTCTGAGCCTGGTAAAGCTTTGCCTGCAAGGTACTCCCTCCAGACCAGTGCCTTTGCCTGCCCAGAGGTTTCAGCTGCTGCTGGAGGCTTAGTGCTCTAGGTGGAGGAGGTGTTCAGGGACTTTCCTTCTTCCTTCTCTTTGAACGAGAGTGTTCTTGAATTTTGGCTTGGGGGGGGGTACCTTTTAATTTGAGACCAGCAGGAGTGTTCCTTGACTCTGTCTTGTTGTTAGGTTTGATTTTCATTCCCCTAGGAGCATTCAGTTTGTAATCAGTAAGGAAGGGTTTTCAGAGGTCTGAATTTTTGCTGCCTCTAGGCTGCCATCTTGACTATACAGCAGATGGATCTGATTTTAAATACTGTCTCAGACAGTTGTTAGGTATATGATCCTGAGCAGGTCACAACCTTTGTTTTCCTGAATTCCTTATCTGTAAAACTGGGATAATAAGAGTACCCACTTCCCACGGTTGTTGGAAAGATCAAATGAGATAACATTTGTAAAGAAGATTGTAGATTCAAAGCAGTATATCAATGCCAGCTATTATCAATAATAAGAAAAAAATCATATTTTTCTGTTAATGCTATGGAGTCTAAGCAGAATATGAAGATGAAATACTCAAAATGATGTTGTACACTGTGAACTGTATAGGGTGTATTAAAATTAGCATATTTTAAAGTAAGCTTGGAAAACAGTTTTATAAAAATGATTGTTTGTAATATTTTCTTAGTATTATTTGATAGAGCAATATTTGAAAGTCCCTTAAAATACACGTATTTTTATAATTTGTTGTAGAATGAATAAGAAATAAGAAAAAGGGTCCTAACCCTGGTTGTTGTCATTTTTTTTTCAGTAGCATCTGAATCTTCATAAACTCATTTGGATTTTCTTGGCAAAGATACTGGAGTGGTTTGGTATTTCCTTTTCTAGTTCATTTTACATATGTGGAAACTGAGCAAATAGGGTTCAGTGACTTGCCTGGGGGTTACCTAACTAGTAAGTGTCTGAGGCCACATTCAAACTCAGGAAGATGAGCCTGGCTCCAAACCTAGTGCTCTATTCACTGTGCCACCCAACTACCCAACCCTGACTACAAAACCATGGCTGGCAAGGAATAACCAGGGCATTCCCCTAGGATACAAACTTTTGGAGTATATTGATAATGCTTGTGATCCTTCAGAAGCATAGAAACAACTAAGCTAGCTTACCTAGTTATCTGGAATAATTAGTTAAAATAGGAAGCTATTAGATTGTCCCTCTTCTCCCTATTTGTGTTCGCCCTGGGTGGGCTTTGGCTTCCTAGTAGTTACCCCCAGGCCAGTTTCTGCCCAGTGCGGGTAGTTGATCAATCAATCAATCAACAAGCATTTAGTAAGAGCCTACTCTGATGTGGCAACCATTATGCTAGGGGCTGGAGATGTTGGTCTTTGCTCTTTTAGCAGAGGCTAGTTTCTTGCTGCTTGCCCATGGACACACCTTGCTGGTTATAAACTATACCTGGTTCTGCTCAGGAGTATCTGTGTGATCCTGAGCAAGTTTCCTCCAACCTTTCTAAGCCTGTTCCTTCATTAATAAAAAGGAAAAATAACCTTTGCTTCCTTCCCGGGGTTGTGAGAAGATGCATGTGAAAGAACACTTTTCGGGCTCTATCTAAATGAAAGGGTATTACTACTGCCACATTCTTAAGTGGCTCTTTTTCTCAATTAGATTATAATCTCCTTGGTGGCAAAACTGGGTTTTCTATTTCCTTTGTCTGCCTCCAAGTACCTAGCCTCTTCCAGGCCCCTATTCAGTGCTGGATGAATGCATGGTGAATGAATATGCAGAGCTCAGCTGCTGATATTTTTGTGTTAAACCTTTTATGCTGCAGGTCCTATACTTGCGGATTTTTTTTCTCATTTCCTTTCCCTAATAGACAATACCATTGACCTTTCTCTAAAACAAATTCTACAAACTCAGAAATGCTTGCTCTTCTTCAGAATAGATTAATGCCTATAAAACTATCTGGAATTTCTCTAACTTATTTTCAAGTCTCAAAATGCTTTAATTTGTATTTTACTTTTTAAAAAATTGGCCAAAGTGGAGTGAAAGAGGAAAACATTCAATATTCAAACAATATGGTTGAATGTTCATTGCTTAAAATATTCCTGAACTTTATTTAAAAGAAAAAAGAAAAAGTCACATATAAGGCAAAACGCAGCTATGCAAGCAAATATAACAGAGACAGATAGAAAATAGCCAGTGTTTGGATAGAGCAGCTGGGGAAATTTTGATTAAACTATTTCTATTTCCAAACAGGAATTCTGATTACAGGATCTGTCACAGATAGGCTAGTTTCTAATATGTTAAGCCAAACAGAATTTCAACTTTCTTTGCTGCAGATGCAAAGAGGATAGTGACCCGACTTCTCAAAGGCGCTCTTTTATTCCTTCCTATAGTCTCAACTCAAACCAAAGACCGTACATTTTTGTTGTACTACTGGGTTGTTTAGGGACAGCTTTCAGATCCAGGCTTGAATGTGTTTAGTGATCCTAACAGGGAATATAAAAAGCGAAGAGGCTGAATCCTATCTGGGATCTGTTTCCTATTTCAACCTACTCCATCTAGAACACCATGAAAATTCAGTCAATCAGATAGTCAGTGCATCAGTAATCAGTCATTCAGCAAGTACTTATTAAACATACACTTACTATGTGCCAGGCATTGTTCTAAGTGCTGGGGAACCCAAGGAGAGGCAAAACAGCCCCAACTCTCAAGGAGATTATGTTTGAATGGAGCAGAAAACAAATATCCCTCCCTGGATCACTGCCTTGTCATGGCGGAGTGGCTGGTACACAAGCTATGGTTATCCAAGCTAGACAGGTCATTCTGACAAAAGTCTATTCTCTGGAAAAGGAAATGGCCAGCCACTGCCACATTTTTACCAAGAAAACCCCAGAGAGGGGATTAAAATGATGAAAGAGCCCAGCCTGCTCTGTTCTAAGGGATCATGGAGAATTGGACATGACTGGATGATAAACAAGAGCAGAACAAATAACTTTGTATATGGAAGATGGTTTGGATGGAAGGGAATCTGGGAGGGGGTGGCACTATTGGCTAAAGTCGATGAATGATCCTTAAGGAATCTATCCCTGTTTAAGTTCCACTCTGGTTCAGAGTGACATCATGAATAAAGTAAAAGGCAAATTTTCTCTGAATTGCCTCCACTGAGTAGGCAAGGGAAGTGTGTGACCTTTTAGGAGATCATGGGAAGAGCGCTTTGCATTCTGGGATCAAAACTGGAACAATCCCAGGAGTCACCTGTTTGACCTTGGGTGAACTCTTTGAACTTCCCTCTCCTTACCTGTAAAATGGGGATTATAAAGCTTCTAGTCCCTCAAATACTTGTTGAGAGATTCAAATAAGAAAAAATAGATGAAGGACTTTGGAAAAATGTACACTGCACATACATACCACTTGTTCAATGTCATCTCATTCTTCTCTTTTTTGGATGAAGTTAGATAGACCTAGTCAGTCATTAAACATTTACAAAGTACCTGCTATGTTCCAGGCACTGTGAGCAAAGACTAAAAAGAAAGCCGGTCCCTTTTCCTTTAGCTTTTTAGAGAATAATGGAGGAATTCGATATGAAGGGAGGCTGAGAAGATGGGTAGGGGGAGATGACGACCAAAGACAAGACATCCTTTAAAAAATATTGAATGTTCTACAAACTAGTACACAGCTGGATAGAATTATTGCTTTTGTAAAACTGAATAAGAGTATTGGGACGGAAGCTCATATTCTGTAGACTGACTACATCTTTGGGACAGATTCAGTAGCAAGCAGGAAGATGGGGATGAAATATCTTGTCCTGTACCCAAAGAGGTTTGGTGAGGACTCTTGTTAGTCTTTAGTTAGTTCTTCTTCTGAATGTTTTAAAAATTCGGTGTCATTGAGAGATTATAAGCGTTCAGGAATGCGATACGTCTTATTTGGAAAAGTTTATAACTTGTTATTGCGGTTCTCATGATAAATTCCACTATAACAATCTGCCTTTTGGTCTTTATGTTTTACAACATCTCCTTATTGGACCCCAAGTTCCTCAAGAGCAGAAATCCTGGTTTTTATTTTTTGGACCTACCTAGGGGTAATAGGAGAGGCAAAGTGTGGCAAAGTGCCAAGAGAATCAGATTAGACCTAGTGTAAGTCATTTAACCTCTTTGGGTCCAAACAACCCTCCCTAGCTACCACTGTCCAGTGAGAATGTAGACTTCTTGAGAGAAGTGGCTGCTTTGGCTTTTGTATTCTGCCTCAACATTTAGAACAGGACTTGTCAGGGAGTAGGAATTTAATACAGTAAGTACTTTTTCATTCATTCATTCACTGAATGTTGAATGAATAAGCTGCTGCATCTCAGTTTCATCATCCAAAATAAGAAGCTGTTTGGCATTGTGGGTAGGGAAGACCTGGGTCGAAATGTGTCCTTTACTCGTTCTGTGGCATATTGCTTAGGCAGCTCTGTAAGAATTTTGGGGAAAGGTTTTGACTCTGATGAAATAAAGGATTCTTGACATATTGACATAATAGTAAATTGATACAATGACAAGAGCACCAAATTTGGAGTTGGAAGAACTTGATTTAAATCCCAGTTCTGCCAATTACTTTCCTTCTCTGAGTCTCATTTTCTTCAGCTGCAGAAGGAGGGTATTGTACTAGATGATCTCTTAGGTCCCCCCATAATTAAATTTGTGATCTTACAGTAATCCTTTGTCTTGTAGAGACATTATAGAGTTTAATTAGATGAAAATAAAACAGATTAAAACACCTATTCATAATGTGTAATAATCATATGTATATATGTATATTTGTGTATGCTAATAGTTTCCTTGTCTGTAAAACAAGGTGGAGAAGGAAATGGCAAACTACTCCAATATCTTTGCCAAGAAAAACCCCAAATGAGGTGATTAAGAGTTGGACGTGACTGCACAATAACAACAACCACACAAAAAACAAGTGTTATTATATATTCTATTATATTATTGTTTGTTACTCCACATCCTAAGAGGAACCATTCTTTTCTGTGTAGGAAGGTGCTATGAAATATCTTTAAAAATCCTTTTTTTTCCATTTTCACATTACTTCTAGAAAGAATTTTGAATGAAAAATAGCCATTTAGTAGTTCTTTCCTTTTTATTGTAATTCATGGTATTATATAGTATAATTATTTGGAATGAGGACAACCAAGATAGAATTCACAAATCTAGAAGAAGACACACACTTTGAAACAAGACACAAGCCCAATGGCAATGACTATTACTATCCTACTCAAATTATCCTACTGACTGAACTTGGGTCGGAGACCCAATTGATCTTAGATAAGAGAGATGCCTCCCCCGCCCCCCCTGCCCCCCCCCCAGTAATGAAAAAAAAAAAAGAACTTTAAATTGACAAGGTAACTTTAAGCTTACATATTTGTAGCACTTACATCTTGGTTGGACATTTCCCAGTAGGGTCTTTCTCCATAGGACATCACTTCCCACATGACAATGCCATAGCTCCATGCATCACTGGCTGATGAGAACTTCCTGTAGGCAATAGCTTCTGGGGCTGTCCATCTTATGGGGATTTTTCCACCCTGGAAAATATATTATAAGTTACTCGATTGCCTCACAGTAGAGAAGTCCAGCCCCATTTCAGACTTGGAGTTATTGTCATCAAAGTTCTTTCTGACAAAAAAAAATCTGAACACTCAATAATGTCTTTGGCAATTTAAATGGAAAATAGAAAGAAAATGGAATACTTTTAAACTCTTAGTGAGTTTTCCTAAGATGTTTATCCAGTGAAACAGCATTGGTGGAAAGAAGTCACACTTTAGAGAAAAAAAACATTTTATTCATTAGAAATGGTGGATGTTATTTTAGATCCACATAATTAAATGGAACATTTTTGTCTTTTGATGGAAATTCCAGATTTGGAACATTAAAACCAAATACTACTCTGTAGTCATTAAACATTTCATTGAATTTATAAATAATAATAATAATAAACAGAACCCCTAGCTGAGGCAAATGATTAAATAGTGAATTGAGAAGGACTTTGCTAAATCAGCGTAAAACAGAGTAGAACTGAATTTCTTTCCTTTTCTTTCCATCTATAATCATTTCAGTTATCTCTTAATCTTTTCTTATAAATCTCTTGACATGCTATGAATGCATCTAAAATAGACAATTTTTCTGTAAGAGTGCTTTAAATTACTCAATACTTTTGTTTTTTTAAGCTTTCACTCTAACAGCTGAGCACACTGAAAAGAGAAAATTAAAGTTTTAGGATTTCATCCTACACAGTTTACCTCTTTTCTGATTCTTCAGTAGTTTGGCTCTGAAGCTCTAAATAGCATTCTAGATATTATACTTAATTTTTAGTAGCATTTTGTTAAGAACATAATAGAATTCCTTTGCAATGATAATGGCAAGAATAAAACCATCTGTTTATTTCATTTGACATTTTCAAAACCTTCTCCCTTCCCCATAGGGAATCTGGGATTTTTTTTTTTTATATTGAGCCACGTTTTAAAGTTCCACTAGATGGCAGGAGAGAACAGTCAGCAGGTCTGTGGAAGTTATTAACAACTTTTTAGGACCTGGCAACTGATTTGTATTCAGCTCAAATAATGTTTGACAGACAGAATCCATAGCAGAAGTAGATTGTGATGAAGAAACTTTGCCCTTGGTCACTACTATCGGCATCATCATCATCATTGTTAAGAAATCTGCTATGTTAAATTCTTTGTCTATATTGAAAATCAGAAGTTCAAAAAAGAAAGAGTTAAATTGGGAAACCATTAATCAAATAATACATAATTACTACTTTTTAATGGTTTATTAGGCAGCTAGGTGGTATAGTGGATAGACAGGAAGAACTGATTTCAAATCTGGCCTTAGACACATCCTGGTTTTGTGACTCTGGGCAAATCACCAAGCCTCATTGCCTCAGTTGCCTCATCTGTAAAATGAGGATAATAATGGCACCTCGCTCTAAGGGTTTTTAACATGGATAAAATGAGATAATATTTGTAAAGCATTTTGTAAACCTTAAAGCATGACATAAATGCTAGCTAGCTATTATTACTAATGGGGAAAAGTGATTAATATTTAATAGGAAAAATAACTGCAAGGCAAAATGAGAGGTTAATTGAACACATTTATTAGTCATTTACTAGGTACTAGTGCTATAGGACTAGTATTACAAGGATTTGCATATAAAGCGAAAAGTAGAGAACATTCCAGCTGGAAAGTACCCCAGAGACCATTTAGTTGAACACCCTCATTGTTAGATGAAACAACTGAGGCTCCAAGATTTGAAATGATTTGCCCAAGGTCAGACAGCAAATCAATAGCACGCTTGGGATTTGAACCTGGGTCTCCAGATCCTCTCGTGATGCTCATTCCATTTAGACTCAGTCCCTACTGAAAACTGTATAAAGAGCAAATCACTCTCACTGCCTTTAACATCCTCAAACATAATCACTCATGAGAGCAAAGGTGCATTTGGATGAGAAGATAAAAAATGTGCTTCTTACATCAATCAAAACAGAATTAATTAATCAACAAGCATTTATGAACTTCCTACTATGTGCTAGGTGTTACAGATGCCAAGAATGCAACAATCCCGATTTTCAAGATCAGAAGCATTAGGAAAGTACCTAGTAAAGATGACACAGTTCCAGAGTGGGTAGCCATGGTAGCTAAAAGAAAGATCCTTTCAGGCTTTCTCCTTACCTCAAGATTGGGTGGAGGTTTGTTTGAAAAACGTAATTAGATTGGCACCTACAACCCTGTACTTTTGTGGACCCAGATTGCTATTTGAATGCAAAAAAGATGCAAAAGAGGCTGTAGGCTGCTTAAGGACAGAGAGGTTCTTTTATTGTCTTTGTGTCCCAATGCTTTGCTCATAGGAAGAGCTTGGGGAATAGTTTTTGAGTTGGAGTGAACCGAATTGGATTGTTGAGCATGTTTGGACCCATCAATACAGATTTATGAAAAGATTTTGGTCCCAATAAAGCAGTTAAGTCAAAAGCATAGAACAAAATCTATGTACCTTCCCCCCCCCCCCCCTTTCTAGCAGCAGTTGAAAGGTAGAAGGTGTTTGGATGAGGAGAAGAATTGGCTAGTCCTCTCTCTAGCTCTCTCCTTAGTGTAGACCAACATCCCCTTTACATCTGCCAGCTTCTTGTATTTTCAAAGGGGTGACTTTCCAGTTAATCAATACCCTGACTCTACTACGAAGGGGACATGGGATTCTCTTAAGTTTGCTGGGAGAGACAATGGGAATGGAAGTGATAGACAGTGCTGACTCCCACTCCTTTACCCAAACTGGCGCATCATTCTATATCCAGGATATTCTGCGTTTCCCTCTTTCCTATTTTGGGGATAGTACTAGGCATAAAAAGTCTTCTAGACAGATAATTGTCACTGCTCCTTTACTTCTTAAATCAGAAGACACTGAGGCTCTTATCTTGTTCTATACACACCCATACCATCTCCATGCCAACTCCCATGGTAAAAGAGTCTACGCTTTGATTACCAAATGGGAAGTGGACTGGCGGAGTTCTGTCCATCACAGTTGAGCCCACTCACATATTGATTATCCACAAATATAACTGTGAGGTTGTCACCGATTTTCCACTGTATTCTTTATCTCGTTTCATGGTAATAGACAAAAACAAGTCTTGTGACTTTTTATATAAAAGAGTCTTTTTTCTTAGTAAGTCTTCTTACTTAAAGGAGTTGCAAACTTGGAAGCTACATTTCCAAACTTTGAAGGACAAATCTGAAGATCTGGTTTCAAAATGAACATAAGAAAAGCAAGCTAATCTTGCCATTTGTCTCACTGACTCTTACTTGTCATAGTGGGCAAACAACATGCAGGAGCATGGTGGTAAATGTTGAATAACTGACTCCCTAGAAAGAAATGCACACAGAACACCTCTTTTTAAAACCTTTGCGCATCGTCTGTCATGCATGCATTTTTTTTTCCTACTAAGCACTGGTTACAAGGCAAAAGAACAGTAAGGGGTAGGCAATTGGGGGCCAAGTGACTTTCTCAGTATTATACAGTTAGGAAATGTCTTCTGCCAGATTTAAACCCAGGACCTCCCATCTCTAGCTTTGGCTCTCTATGCACCCAACTTCCTAGCTGTTCCCCCATGACAGCTTTTTAAGGGTCATCTGTTAGATTTATACTCTCATGATCACTTTTTTATGTCTATACAATCAACAAAATAGTAAATAAATCCATGATTTGTATTTTTTTTTACCAATTTCTAAGTTGTAAATGAGATCACTGAAAATTTAATAATTGGCTTTCCAGAAGGCTTAGCTGGCACAACACTGACTATATGATGTTTGCATCAGTAGGCAATTGAGATTGGCCCTTGTTAAGTCAATGTTGACTTCTATCACAACAGGCTCAAAAAAGAGTGAGATAATTTTTGTATACTCATAAGGAAATGGCCAATTTATCATTTTTTCTTTATACAGTTTCATTTACCACAAGGGCAACAGTCTTGTTCCTTGCCATGTTCATTTAGAACCTTTTGATTCCTGCTCCTACAAAAACTCCAAATATTTTCTTTGTCACACCCACCAGGGCAAACTCCTCTTAAACGTTAACGGACCTCCAAATATCATGTTGTAATTTGAGTTGAGAAAGTAAGAGCTAGAAGTCATAAAATATAATATAGTGGCCATTAATGTGGAATTCCCTTCTCCTATCTCCCCCAGCTTCCACATGTTGAGTTCTCCAGGGAGGTAGGGTATCCTAGATTTATTGTGCTCTATAGGCACTCAGACCTATGCTTAAAATTCGCAAACTCTCCCCGAGAGCTGTTACCTTTAACAGTAAGCCAGAGGACACGATTAGCTGCAAGAAAAGACATTTACTGAGATAGCATTGTAAAAGGACAACAATAAAAAAAATCCCTGATCCCTCCCCCCCCCCCCAATAAAACTAGGGCTTGCTTTCCCATCGCATACATAGCATAAATAGGAATGGGAATGTACAAAGGGTATACTAGTAGAGAAATATACAACCAAGCCGGCAATTCACTCATCTAGAATTGTAGGGTCCTAAAGTCACTTCCCTTCTTCTAGTATCTTCATGCTGCTCTCTCTTAGGTACAGCAGGTTGTTTAGCTGGACTCTCTGAGTCTGTCCCTTCTCTTAAAGGTGGGGCTGGCTTATTTCTTGCCTGCAAGAAGTTGCATTTCTCAGAATTGTCTCATTTCTTGGCTGTTGGTGCTATTCCTTGACGCTGCCTTCTGGCTTTCCTCATCACTCAGTTAAAATTGTTCTTTCTGCAAGAGGTCTTTCCTAGGCTTCCCTACCCTCAACTACCAGTACTTCCCTTTGAGATTACCTTTCATTTACACCTTATTTATTTATTTTTATTTTGCCTTGGCAAGGCTGGCAAACCTACAAGTCTCCTCAACTTGGGCTCCTCAAGGACAAGGACCTTGTTATTACTTTTTTTGATAACTCTAGAACTTAGCAAATGCTTAATAAATGTTTATTGAATGCTTCTCTGACTGGATGTGGGTGAATAGATTCTCACAGAAGGAATAGATTCCCACAGAAGAGGAGACGTCCCCTTCTGGGTGAGACACAAGAAACAATTTCCTGGCAAGGGCTGAGTTCTTCTTGGGAGTCTTTTTTCTGCACTGCCAGTCGTCACTTTCTTCAGAGCCATGACCCATTCGGACTGAGATCTTGGCGAATCCCTCACTTTTTAAAGGGCATGACCAATTGCTGATCAACTAATGTCTAAATATCCTCTAATTTCATAGAGAACTTTGTCAAATTCACTTCAATGAAAAGTATAAAACAGAAGCCTTTCTATATTTATACGTCCTTTAAAATGTTAACACCTCATTGTCTCTATTATCCGTTTATTGCCTTCTATAATTTTATCAATTTGGGTGTGAGGAAATCAATTGATCAGAGCCATCCAGATCACTGTCCTCCCCCTCCTCTAAAATTAGAACAATATGAATTCAGAAAGGTGTGGCAAATGTATCTCAAAAGTAACTAGAAAGGATAACAAAAAGGGTTTTAAAAAGCTATTCTGGAAGCAAAAAGAAGATCAAAGAAGACCTAAAATCACTGCTTAAGAACAAAAAAAGGTGTGATGATATCAGACTACAGAGAAAAGGGCAGCATCAGTCCACTCCTCCTTTAATTCTCTTTTCTATACTAAGGCAATTGATCTTTAGATCTGAAAGGATGAAACAAAGGTGGTTAATGGGGAATGGAAACTTAAAAGTGGTAAGAGAGCATCCTTAATAAGTTTGAATTCTTGATCTGCATCTCTCTGTGCCACCTTGGGTGATTCATGGAACCTCTCTGAACCCTCTTTGGGAACCAAAGAAACTAATTTTCTTGTTAAAAAAAAATGAAGGTGTTGGACTCCTGCTTCTATCTCTAAAATTTTATAGTGAATTCATGGGACCAAAGATTTAGAACTAGAGATGATCTAGTCTATTCTTTTCATTTGACAGATGAAAACTGAGGTCACAGCCAGAAGTAGCAGAGCAAGAATTTGAATGCCATCTCCAAACTGTAATAGCTGATGATCATAATAGCTAGCATTCATATAGTCCTTTTAAGGTTTGAAAAGTGCTCTAGAGAGACTATCTCATTTAAAGCTCATAACATTCCTGTGAAATAAGGTAACACTATTATTCTCATTTTATAGATGAAAAAAATTGAGGTTGAGAGGTTAAATGATGCCCAGTTAATAACCGAGGCAGGATTCAAATCCAGCTTATCCATATCATGGGGAAGTTAAGAATTGGCAGCCTATAGATTTAATTGACTCATTAGATCAATGGCTCTCAAAGTGTGGTCCAGGAATCCATGGGGAGAACTTTTCAGGGACGCATAAATAAAAGTTTTTTGAGGTGGATTTATTCAATAGTTTTAAGTATCTAAATAGGGGTCTAAGACCAAAACGTTTGTGAACTGCTTTATAAGACATATTTTCTGCCCTCCAAAAATCCTTTAGCCGTGGAAAACCTTTCATCACCTCCTCTCCTCCTGCTCTGCTCAGATCCATATTGCCTTTTTATCCATTTACTAAATTTATAATTAGCATCCTGAATGCCCATTTTGTTTGCCTGTAATAGAGCGGTGTTAATGGGGCTCTTCAGAGTCATATAAATTAGGATCCTTTTTCCCTTTTCCTTCTAAAGAGGAGCAGTCCTGAAACACTCTCGATAATAATTCAGTGGCAGGTACTACTGTGCAAGTGACAAATACCACCCTCTTTCAAAGAGAATTTAAGTGATGTATCACTTACTAAGTGCAAAGCACTATTCTGGAGGACATCTGTTTAAATGAGATTTCCCCTCCCAATCCTACCTGCTAGAAAATGTAGGACACTGTGCTACTGTCATGCAATAGAATTAAAAATACATATTATGTGAGGATTGCCCTGCATCTGAGGGTAGATAACTAAACACTGAATATGGAACAGACAGCCTTCCCAAAGCAGCCTCCCATCACTCATTAGGGCCTTAAACAAAAATAAAATCTACCATATGAAAAAGCCCCAGTGAGACAGCTGACACTAATAGAGTTAAAAATACCATACTGCATACAGAGGCACATTTCCCTTTCATCTCTCCCATTCTCCTCCCCTCTCTCCTCTCTTCTCTCTTGTACTTACTCTCCCTCCCTCTTCCGTAGATGACTTTTTACTTGATTTTCTACCTTCTTCCTCTTCCAATGGACTTTATTTAATGGCTTAGCTTTCCTGAGCCACTCACCTCTACCCTTTGGGACAAAGAGCCTAGAAAATTAGCACAGAAAAAATGATAACAATAAAATATTTCATTCATAGAGAGAAAAGGTCTTTGAGGTCACTAAGAACTCTGAAATACAGCAGCATCTTTTAAATACACTAAATTCCAGTGATTTAAAAAAATTAGGCAGTACAAAATAGTGAGAATTTTGTCTCTTCTGTAAGTAGAAAAAACTCATTAGTGAGAACAATAGTAATAGAACCATTTTTATCAGTGAATTAAATTTCATTTCCAGCCCATTCAACATATAATAAACACTTATTATTACTGGGTATTGTGCTAGTCATGGGGTATTCAAAGAAATCTATGACCTCCAGGATCATTCATTCCTTTGTATCAAAAAGCAAATATGTAAGTGTATACATATTATAGGATGTTTCAAAAGAATTTAATAAAAATTCTTTGAGGGAAGGATCCTCAATAAAATTTAAGAATGTAAAGGGTCCCAGCTGAATTGCTTGTTGGCTACTGGAGTGGGTAAGGGGGAGGGAGGGAAAGAATAAATTAATCAAATTTTTATAAAAAGAATGTAAAGGGACCTGAGACACAAAACAAGGGTACTAGCAGCACTTAAGGGATGAAAAAAAAAGGTTCTTTGTAAGAGATGACACATAAAAAAGTAAGCCCTGAAAAAGCAAGCTAGAGGCTCTAAGAATAAGATGGAGAAGGGTTGCATTCTAGGCTCTGGGGACATCTATGTAAAGGGTCCTTAGGTAGAAGATGGAATTCTGAGTTTAAGGAAGCAAAGCATCACAATGTGTTATGTTGAGAAAGACCTTGTTGGATCATTCATCACTTCATTCAGTCACAAAACAAGGCTGCAATTCATGGCTACTAAGTGATGGAATTGGTCTAGAATTCAAGGTTCCTAACTCAGTCCAATGAGAGACAGTATTGGTTATAGACTGTGTGTAACATTCACAGTCATTGATAGCTAGTTCTAGATCCCTCTTATTGGAGAATTGATAAATCTCTGAAGTAAGGAAGGGGGGCAGTTTATTTTTTAAAAAACTATTTTAAATTTAGAATATTTTCCATGGTTACATGATTTATGATTTTCCCTACCTCTATTCCCTCCCCCATCCTGGAGCTGACAAACAATTCTACTGGGTTATACATGTGTCAGTCTTTGTGTACAATGTTTTCCTGGTTCTGCTCCTCTCACTCTGCATCACTTCCTGGAGGTTGTTCCAGTTCACATGGAATCCCTCCAGTTCATTATTCCTTTTAGCACAATAGTATTCCATCACCAACAGATGCCACAATTTGTTCAGCCATTCCCCAATCGAAGGGCATCCCTTCATTTGCCAAGTTGTTGCCACCACAAAGAGTGCAGCTATGAATATTCTTGTACAAGTCTTTTTCCTTATTATCTCTTTGGGGTACAAACCCAGCAGTGGTGTTGCTGGATCAAAGGGCTGACAGTCTTTTAAAGCTCTTTGGGTATATAGTTCCAAATTGCCCTCCAAAATGACCAATTCACAACTCCACCAGCAGTGTATTAGTGTCCCAATTTTGCCACATCCTCTCCAACATTTATCACTTTCCTTTTGCTGCCATACTGATCAGTTTGCTAGGTGTAAAGTTTGCATTTCTATAATCAGGAGGGATTTAGAATACTTTTTCATGTGCTTATTGATAGTTTTGATTTCATCATGTGAAAACTGACTATTCATGTCCTTTGCTCATTTATCAATTGGGAAATGGATTAATTTTTTGGTACAATTGACTTAGTTCCTTAAAAATTTTGGAGAGTAACCTTTGTCAGAGAGTTTTGTTATAAAAAGCATTCTCCCAGTTAGTTGTTCTCATTCTAATTTTGGTTGCATTGGTTTTGTTCATATAAACCTTTGATATAATCAGAGTCATTCATTTTACATTTTGCACTATTCTCTATCTCTTGCTTGGTCTTAAATTCATTCCTTTCCCATATATCTCACAGGTATCCTAATCTATGTTCACCTAATTTATTTATGATTTCACTCTTTATATTTAAGTCATTTAACCCACGTAAACTCAAAGATTTGGATAAGATAACCTGTAAGGACCCTTCCATCATCTCTAGAGCTCATGATGCTCTGAAATTTTTTTAAAAAAATTCAATTTTGTGTAAAGGGAGATATCTTTGGAATTAGAACAGTTTCCTACTCATAAAAATTGCAAGTCTTATTTGCAAATAAATATTCAAACAAGAAGTGGCAGCATGGTCTAGTGGATAGAGAATTGATGTCTGTGAGTTAGGAAGATTGATTCAAGCTCTACTTCTAATACATACTGGCTGTTTGACTCTAGGTAAGTTCCCTATCTCCATATCTTTGTACTGGATGTTCCACATACCTGTTATGAACTCCTTTCTTATCTCTAACTCAGAGATTCCCTCTCTTCCTTAGAGATGAAGCTTAAAGGGGAGCTAGATGGCTCAGTGGATAGAAAATCAGGCCTGGAGATGGGAGGTCCTGGGTTCAAATTTGAACTCAGATACTTCCTGTCTGGGTGACCTTTGGCAAGTTACTTAACCTCAGTTATCTGCCTTAATACTGTTTTGCCTTGAAACTGATACTCAGTATTGATTCTAAAACAGAAGGTAAGGGTTTAAGCAAGCAAGCAAACAAAAGAAACCTAACAAAAACCAAGCTTCATTTATCCATGAAGACTTTACTGATTTTCTTAACTGTTAGTTCCTTCCATCTCAAACTTCCTTGAATTTAGCTGCTTAGTATTTCTTTGCTTTGTATTTATACTGTATATCTTTATATACGTAGTTATCTTCTACATTAGAATGGAAGCTCCTGGGGAATAGAGAGAGGCTCATTCTTTGTACTTGTGTTCCCAGTCGCCATCCTCAAGGCTTGCCAATGTTTTGAATGGAACTAAGTCCTCCAGGTGCTGTCAATTAATCACAGAAGATAGTGGTACTATCATTCCCGTTGTCTATATGGTATATTTCTCCTGATTTGGCATGATAACGCATTAGTGTTTTTGATTATTGTATTACATTGTTAACTCATAATGAACTTACAGTCCTTTGAAATCCACAGATATTTGAAACAAGAGCTGTTTCCTAGCTATGCCTCTATCATCCTGCATCTGGGTTTCAAAAATTAATTGCATAACCCTACCATTTTACATTTATCTCCGTTAAAGTTCACTTTATAAGATTTGGTCCATTACTCTAGAATATTAAAATCTTTTTGGATTCTAATTATGCCATCCAACATTTTAGCTCTATCTCCAAGCTACCAGTCATCTGAAAATCTGATGACCATGCGATCTATGCTTTCATTCATTCATTCATTCATTTATTCATTCATTCATAAATATTTATGAAAGACAAAAATGAATGCTTTAAGTGAGTTTATATTCTATTGGATGGAAATAACATGCCCACAAAAAAGTAAGCATAAAAATTTACCAAAAAATATGAAATGGGAAACAATTTCTGGAAGAGAGGAAACTGGCAATTTAGTGGATCAGGATAGACCTTGTTCAGGTGGTTCATTATCTGAGCCTTTAAGGAAGATAGGCTCTTGAGACTGAGATGACTAAGGCAAGGAGGTATACATTATAGGCAAAGTACATAGCATTGAAAAGGCATGGAGACAGGATGTAATGTAGGGTATTCTAAGAGCAAGTAGGTTAAATTGAAGAAGAAAAATACTCAATGGCCTGAAAGATTGGCTAGAGCAAGATTGTGGAATGCTTTACAAGTCATGGAAAGTTTTAAACTAAAAGCGTTAGGGAGTTGCTGGAACTTCTTGAACAGTAGAGTGATATGGTTAAGATTACTGCTTTATGAATATAAATTTGGCATCACAGTGGATGATGGATTAACAATTGAGAGAAAAGACACTGGTGACAGGGAAATACTGTAATAATGCCAGGTAAGAAATGGTGAGAAACTAAACTAAAATGCTGCCTATGTAAGAGGAGGAAGGAAAAAGATATGAGAAATTCTGTGGAGGTAGAATCAGCAAGATAATCAACAATTAGATGTGAGTGGCAAGGGACAGTGAAGAGTGGAAGATGACTCAAAGGATGAAAACATGGATGATTGGAAGGATGATGGCATTCTAAATAGAAGTAGGGACCTCAAGAACAGGATTAGATTAGATAGGGAAAGATAATGAGATCAATTTAGAGCATATTGAGTTGAGATGCCTAGGAGACATCCAAATGGGGATGCCCAATAATTGGTTGGGAAGCAGGGAGGTGGCTAAGTAGATAGAGAGTTGGCTCTGGAGTCAAGAAGACCTGAATTAAAATCCATTCTCTGACACTCACTAGCTGTATGACTTGGATAAGTCACTTAGCCTCTGTTTGCCTTAATCCATTAGAGAAGAAAATGGCAAACCCAATTTAGTGTCTTTGCCAAGAAAATCGCACGGACAGTATTGGTGATAATCAAGAACTCAGGAACAAGACTATGGATGAATATATAGATTACTTTTAGTTGTTAATAAATATGACAACCAAAACAATGCTCAGGACTAACTCCTTTGAAGGTCCATTAGAGATAGCCCTATCTATCATATCTATCTATTAATCACCACCTTTTAAATATAATCATTCAACTCATTCTGAATTCTACTAAGTATACAATTATCTAGTACATCTACCTCCACAAGGATATTGTGGAAAATTTTGTGACATGCCCCAATGAAATCCAGGGAGGCTGTCTGGAATTCCTAATTTACCAAGTTAATAGAGTCTGTCTAAAAAAAGAAAAAAAGCAGGTTAGTTTGGCATGACTTATTTTTGATGAATCACTGTGGGACCTCAATGATCTCATATTCCCTAAGTATTCATAAGCTGACTGATTCTTTAATAATGTATTCTAGAATTTTGCCAGGAGCTGTCAAGCTTCCTGGCCTATAGTTTAAAGAATCTATCCTCTTCCTATTTTTGAAAGTTGGAACAGTATTTGCTTCTATGTAGTCCTATAACACTTTTCAGTCTCTATGACTTTTTAAAGGTCATTGACAACAACAGGAACATAATTATATCCATTTTTTTTTCTTTTTAGTAACATTGGATATATTAAATAAAGGGGTGCTGATTTAAGTTAATTAAAATGTGTGTCCTTTTACTTATTATCTCCTCATTTAAATTGGGTTTCAATTGTCGGTTAACCATTTTGCTTTAGGAAGATTATGCCCTACTTTGAAGATCATTTTCTTGATAGAGAAATATTACAACATGGCAATGGATCTGTGATATGTTGTTGATATGAGTATTTATCCTATCAATTATCACAACTCATCCATACTCTTTTCATCCTTTGTGATTTCCTCAAGTACAGATGGGACCATGCCATTACTCTGCTCATTGAACTCACGTGGCTTCTTTTTACCTCTAGTATCAAATACAACTAGGTTCTGATGGTATGAGAAAAGAATATGGTAAAAGGACCAAATTATTCAAATTCACACTATTCAAAATTATAGTTATATGGAAAATAAAATATTTGATTCCAATCTAATGGAAATACCTAGTGCAAATTTGAATAATGTGACTATTTTGTTGAATCCATCATTCACACTACTCAGCAACTAGCTATACAAACTTCTCAGGCATTTAAATAAAGCCTTTTACATCATGGTTCTACCTTTTTAGCTGTGTTCTACATTATTTCCCCTTCACACATTTTATGGTCCAGCTAAACTGGCCTCTTTGCTGTGATCCATTGACAACAATCTATCTCCTATTTCTATGCCTTTTCAATGGTTTCTCCCTAGCCCTTTGCCTGGAATGAACTCCCTCTTCCTAGAATCCTTAGTTTCCTTCAACTCACCTCAGATGCTATCTTATTAATGAAGCCTTTCTTCATTAGTTGCTAGCACCTTCTCCCCCATTTTGTATTTCTTTTGCATATGCTTGTGAAAAGTACATGGCCCCTTAAGACACGGTTTTATTCAAATTGAGCAATTTAGTGATGAGAGAGACAGAAAAAGCATTTTTACGTAAAATAAAATAGTTACATCAACTGTGAAAGGATATTGTTGTTATAGATGAACATTTTTAAATGAGTAGGGAAAGTCTGCTTAAAACAAAGTTTTAATAAAAAATGTTAAAATATGTGTATAAAGAAAATACTTCAGGTGGGATTCGAGCAGTTTTGGAAAGAAAATGAAGTATGCTATCAAAATATTTAAATAACCTTGTGTATCATTTAGAAAGTTATCTCCTTTGTATGTGAGCAATTTAATGATTTAAAGGAAGGAGCAGAGAAAGAACTTTTATTTACTAAAAACTAAAAACAGACTCAAAAGAAACACAACTGAAGACTCTTAAATGGGATGAAGAACTGTATTAAAAAATTTGTAGCTGCAGGAGGTTATGGCACCTCAGTTTATGTGCATGTAACTCATTATGACTAGGGAGAGCAAAACAAATTTAAATAGAAACATACACATCTGGAGACTAAAGCATGATTTAGAAAGGACTACTGATTTCACAGTAGAAATTTGGAGTTGTTACCGCTTAAGTGAAAACTGAGTCAAGAAGTCTCATTTCAGCCAGTGAAGAGCCACTAAACTTGACTTGGAAACTTGAGGGGAAGAACTGAAGTCATAATAGAGGATTAAAAAGCTGCTTTGTTGAACCTGTGGCAGCAAAAGGTTGAGGGATTTCTGATTGGTGGGAGAGAAAATTAAGTTCTCCAGCTAAGAACTTCATATTATTCCCCTTTATTATTACCTAGAATGGGCAGAAGTGAAGCTTCCCGAAAGGAATGTATTGATCCAGGTTGCATCTCTTGTTTGAGAAGGAAAGGCAGAAGAGCTTTTGTGGCCTTTTGTGGCCAGCTGAGCTAGCTAGGTTTGTTTGCTCCTCTTAAAGAATCATCTTGAACTGAGTTGCCCTGAGCTCTGTTTGATTGGACAGCCCAACATGCGGATGAGTGAAAACTAGTTGGGCTGGTCATTACTGTCCAGAGAAAGCCAGTCTAGTGACCTTTGCTGTTCTCTGGATTACTGGGAACTTCTATTCCCATTAATAGGTAACAACATCGGAATGCCCTTTTAAAAGGGGAATCTAAATGGAATGAACTTATAAATGTTATATTAGAATATCAAAGAAAAGAGTATTTGCCCAGCTGATGACTGGTAAGAAATGGCAGAACAGTGAACAAAGAAACAGTTCCAGATGAGGCAGATATTGCAGAATGGACTAATGACATCCAAGCCTGCAGCCCAGAGTTGTGTCTTACTCCAAGAACATGGGTTCAAGTCCCTCAAAAGCTTCCCTTTCAGTTCTCTGTAAATATAGGACTAGACATAAAAGACCCGGAGGTCATTCATTGTATCCTGGCCCATTGCCAGTCATCTTGACTTTTGTCTTGTCCCTGACTTCGACGTGATGACTTTGTGCTACTCGACCTTACTTAAATCCAATTTAGGTACAAATCAAGAAAGACATTCTCCCAAGAAATCATTGGTCATAACAACAGACATACGACTAAACTTCTTTCCCTCAGTTCCTCAAGATACTTGAAAGCATTGATGGGATAAGATGACCCAGGTTTTTATTTATGTGTAGATTTTTTATTTTGTAAAAAAGGAAGTAATTAATTAATTAATTAATTTTATTCAGCCCCCTCCTTCCCCTTCACAGAAGGTATGATCTGGCAAATTTTGTAGATTATGTCTTTTGTATTTTCATTTCTCAGTTCATTCTCAGGAGGTAAACCATTCAAAAGTGATTCTTTAAATAATAAAACTCTAGTTGTAGGTAATTTTCTCTTGGTTCCACTTATTTAACTCTTTTAAAAAACAAACACTTACCTTCCATCTTAGAATCAAGACTGTGTTTTGTTTCCAAGGCAGAAAAGCAATAAGGGCTAGGCAATGGGGGTTAAATGACTTGCCCAACAGGAACACCGAAGGAAAACACATGATCAGTCACATGGTTTGATGGGGATGTGATTGGGGTTTTGATGTTTAAAGTTCATTCTATTGCAAGTATGAATAACATGGAAATAGGTTTTGAAAAATGATACGTGTATACCTGAGTGGAATTGCTTGTCAGCTCTGGGAAGGGGTGAGGGAAGAGGGGTGGGAAAAATCATGGATCATGGAATCATGGAAAAATATTCTAAATAAAATTTAAAAAATAAATGACTTGTCCAGGGTCATACAGCGAGGTAGTCTCTGAGGCTATATTTGAACTCAGGACTTCCCACCTCTCAACTTGGCTCTCAGTCCTTTTGTTTCACTCTTCATTATCTCATGCAGCTGTTTACATGTTTAAAAAAAAGTTAATCTGTTCATCATTTCTTTGGTGTTTTATGTGTAGATTTTCACAAGTTTTATTTTTATATACTCGTTTTGGTATGTGAGTATAATATTATTTCTTTTGCTTTATTATCAAGTAAATGATTACATTCAAAATCTAAAAGTGGTTCTGCGATTGGCTGACATGTAAATAGGAGTGCAGCTTTGGGGTTCAAGAACTGGAGTAGTTAGCAAATGCAGTGTATTTCCTCTTGTTAATTAGAGTCTGAACCCCAGAACTCTCTTTCCCAGTGTCCCATGTTCCTTCTCATGTTTCCTGCTAACATAGGGAGGATACAAGTTCTGGTTAGCTTTGCCCTCTCTCTCTTTTCTCCTGATCACAGTTTATGGAGGTGGGGTGAAGGGAGAGGCAGGAAAATTTTACTCAGGTGTTTTTTACTCAGGTTTTTCTTTTGTTATTTTTATTTCTTCTACTTCAAGTGGTTATCAATCAATCAATACAATTTTATAAAATATAATACTGGGAGTTATTAGATATTAACTGTAAATTTTATACCCTCAGCAGAGTTCCTCCTAGGACCTGAAGAGAATTTGAGTGTTACTGAGGCAGTGATCACTTTGTCTTTGTCAACCTGCCATGATAAGAACAGGCTGGAGGAAACGATTCAACCCAGAGAGTGAGTAATTATCCGAGTATCCTGTGCAAGCATTGCCATTGAGGCTCATCTATGTTGCCAAAGACATTTAGGCTGTTCTCTTGTGGATGTGATGACAACACTAGTGGTCTTATACTTGGAGATATGGGAATTGTCTTTCTGGGTAGAGACAAGTTCCTTGAAGGCAAGGACTATTTTTTTTTTATTTTGGTTTTTATGTCCAGGGTCCTAAGCATGGCTCCTGGAGGACAGGCAGTGTTTATGAAGAGTGCTTGCTGATTGATTATTTTTTATACATATTTTCCCAGAAATCCTTAGTAGAGAATTAACTGAATGCCACGGAGGCTCTCCCCTCCATAATAATAGCATTAACAAATAATATTTATATATGTTTCATATATATTGACTTATTTTATCTTTATAACAATGCTGTGAAGGAGGTGCTATTTTTATTTAAATTTTACAGATGTGGAAACTGATGTTAATTGAAATTAAGTGACCTGTCCAGGGTCACATATAGCTGGTAAGTACCAAGAGAGGTACTTGAATTGAAATCTTTCTGCTTTCCATTTTAGCTCTCTTTCTACTATACTATTCTACTTCCCTACGTAAAGCAAATAAAAGTAAAAAGGGTAGAAATGTCTTATTTCTGGATTTTACTGCTATTCAATCTATCCCAAGGAGTGTGATTTTTCCTCTTTCCTCCATTCCCCATCCAGCTTAGGGTCTTTTTGCTGTGTTTAGCATTCATAGCAAGCATTGGATTATTCCAATGTTGAGCATTCTTGACATAATTCTTATAGGACTTTACTGCTCTTTTGGTATTTATTGTTAGCTATCTGCTTAAGTGTCCATCTTTTGTACATGTTTTAAAAACCCAAATTGAATGATCAATTTCATGAGGCTATGACTCAGCATCTTTAAATAACTCACCATTTTCTTTCTCGTTGGAATAATTTATGATTATGTCATTAGAGTTCATTCTTAATGTCTCCTCTCCCTAAAGGGCAGTTAGGTGATACAGTGGATAGAGCATTCAAATCTGCCCTTGGATACTTACTAGCTATAGGAAATGGTACTCTAGTATCTTGCACTGGTTTGTTAGGTGTCACAGTGGATAGAATTCTGGGCCTGGAGTCAGGAAGATGCATCTTCCGGAATTCAAATCTGGGCTTAGACACTTACTAGCTGTGTGATCCTCGGAAAGTCACTTAATGCTGTTTGCCTCAGTTTCCTCATCTATAAAATGAGCTGGAGAAGGAAATGACAAACCACTTCAGTATCTTTGCCTAGAAAAACCTCAAATGGCGACACAAAGAGTTGGATGTGGTGAAAAAAACAACTGAACAGCACTATTTCTTTAAAAGAAAAGTAAAAGATCTTACAGAAATCTTGTTTTTACATTACTGTCATTTCCAAATTTATTATTCTTTCCTCTCCTACTCAGTAAATCTTCCTTTGTAACAAAGAATAAAAGAACAGGAAAAAGTCAGTTCCAAGAAACTAGTCAAGTCAGCTAAGTATGACTGAATATGTAATGTTCCATACCCATAGTCCCCCACCTCTGCAAAGAAAGGAGGGAGACAAATTTTCTCATCTCTTTTTTTTTCAGCACAAACTTGGTGATTATAATTACATAGCATGCTGTTTTCTTTTGTTGTTATTTTTGTTCCTTCCATTTGCATTGTTTTAATCATTGTGTAAATAGCTTCTTTCACTCTGAATCACTTCATATGTATTCTCATGCCTTTTCATATTCATAATTTCTTATGGTATCACAATTTTTTTTTGCTATTCCTCAATCAATCATCCCCTCTTTATTGAGTCAGCCTTCTCTGTAGACTATTTATCATTTGTTTGAACTCTTTTTAAATTTGTTCTGTTAAAATCTAGGGTGTTTGTCAGACTAGGTCCAATTCTTAGTTCTCTATGTGTCCTAACTGTAATGAGACAAAGTCATATCTTCACAAAGTACCTAGCATTTCTACTTTGGCACCTCGTGCTTCCTTATATTTTCATTGAACTTTTCATGTGAGTAAGTCTTGACCTCTCATTAAACCATAAATGTCGTGCCCTCTTGGAAATGGGCTAACATGCACAATCACAGATTCTAAGGACATTCACAGAATATAGGAGAGGAAATAAGACTTTATTCTGTATCTAAGCATTTTTATATGTATATATATGTGAATTTTAGATTAACTCCACCCTGCTTAGTCTAACAAAACAGGAATGTCTACACCCCTACTTAAGGATTAAGCATTTAGAAGGATGGCCTATGACAGATATATGCTAGCAAATGGCAAATCAGAAACAACTGACAGACCCCTAGGCTGTCCTAAGTCAAGCTTAAGCTACCATTGGTACATGTGAGGTGCAGGAAGTGATATAAAAACGGTCTATATATTTCCTGTCACTTCCTCTCTCCTGGCTCTTCTCACTAAGAGGAGGCTGGTGGCAGTGTGCTGAGTGTCTTGGCATCTTGGCATGGCTGCAGCTATTGTCCGGGTTTGGCAGTGAGCATCCTTGATTATTATAATACTGGGAGAAACTTAGTAGCCTAGTTCAGGTAAGGCATCTTCACTGAGCTCTCTCGGAGTTTAGGCTGATTCTTTTTTATTTTTCTCCTTTAGTTTTCCTAAAAATGCCATCCTCCTAGGAGGCCCCTCATCTCAGAGGAGGACTCATGGCTGGAAGGTCTCTGAACTCCCCTTGGCTCAGGCTATGCCGAAGAAATCCTATACCCTTTTCTCTCTCTCTTCTTCTTAATTCTTTCCCTCTATATCAATTAAACCACCATAACATTTCCAAACTGACTTGAGTATTTTATTTTGGATTTGAATTAAATCCCTGGTGACCAATTAAATTTATCTTCAGTCTCAACCCTAAATTTACCCTTACACACACACACACACACACACACACACGCGCGCGCGCGCACACACACACACATATATATATTTTATATAGATATATATACACACACATACATATATACACACATAATGGAATATATAATGGTAAAACAAATGAGATTTTTATGTATATTATTGTGTTTTGTGTATATATGTATCATTGTGTATTGTGTACATATGTATTATTGTGTATTAATATATATTATTGTGTATCATTGTATATATATATATATATATGTATATATATATATATATATATATATATGAACAATCTCATTTGTTTTTCCCATTTTACAGTTAAGGTAACTGAGGAAGACAAAGGTTAAGAGACTTGTCAAGGGCAAAAGAGCTCATAAGTATCTGAGACTTGATTTAAGCTTGTCTTCTTTTTTTAAAAATTAAATTAAATTAATTAATTTAGAATATTTTCCCATGATTCCATGATTCATGTTCTTTCCCCCTCTCTTCCCAACCCCCTCCCATAGCCAATGATCAAATCCACTGGGTTAAACACGTGTCTTCTTGACACCAGGCATAGAACTCTATTCTTTGCATCACCCAGCTGCCTCCAGAAGAAAGAAGCAAGACATTTATTCCAAGGAGAGAATCAGGCTGGGAGATCAGTGTCACTTTGGGGGAAGATATAGACAGCGCTGAACTCCTCCCAGATTATTCAATTCCACCTGTCTCTTCAAAGCTTCAGCCTCTTTATGGAGACTGTATGTGTTTCCTGGACCTGTCTTGGGCTGACATGAAATGTGACTCTGCCACCACAGGAGGATGATGGTCTTGAACCATAAGCTCTTTGAAGCCGGAATCTGTGCTTTTATTTAATTTCCTCTGCAGCAGCTAGTACATCGCTATGCACTAACTGGGAATTCAGTAAATATATATCAAATGAAGCAGGAGAATCCCAAGCACCAACACCCAGTGGGACAGCTAGCGGGTTTAATACCTTTCAGTTCTTTCTTGTATGCTATTATGTGCTTTGCTGATAGTAGGCTACTGAGAGGGAGAGGAAGAAGGGCCAGTTTTCTCAGTTTATGTAGGAACCAGAGCCCGTGAGGCACTAGTGGTGCTAGAAGCTCAGGGATGGACGACTTCATCATGTCGCTCTAGCTAGGCATCTCCTCCTGGAAAATCTAGCAGGAAATGTCAGTTGGGTATAACTGTCAACCTCTCAGTATGTGAGGCGATGGCTTTCATGTATGTAAACTGGTCCAGTTTGCTTTTCCTGTCTTTATTTTTTCCCTCTGTTAGTGCATAATTTCGTTATAGTTTGGAAGATCCACCTCTTGCCTTCGTTGATGAGAGCTGTCAATCAGCTTCCTCTTCGCCTAAAAGTCTTAAAAGTTCCCCACCCTCTGCTCTTATCCTCCATATGCACAGTGTCCAAAGAGACACTTGCTGCAGAATTGTTTGGACAACGTGCATGCAATCATGTGTTTCTCCAGCATGCTGAAAGTTCTAATTTTAGTTGGCTCATATATTCATAGTTTTATGGCAGATTCTCCTGGTGGATGATGCTTTGGACAGAGGAGGGTTTTATACAGTAAGCTTTTAGTTTGCTGACGACTGAGTTTGTTTTGATGACTAAAGACATACATACAAGGTGGAATGTTCTCTGTCACATTATGCCCGAGAATCAGAATGACGGAGGCTAAACATAGGCAGAAAGAAGGCCAGTCCCTTTTTGTTTATCTTCAGCTAAGAGTGATGATATACACAGAGATACAGAATGAGAATATAAACTCGATTATCATCTAATTCAATGTTCTCCTTCCCTTTTTTTTTTTTACACATTTTACATGTGAGCTGACTGAGGAGCAAGAAGGTTAGGTGTCTTGAAGGGAAAAATGGCCACTAGAGGTGGGGTTTGAACCCAAGACCCAACTTGGGAATGTCAGTACTGACTGATCTATTGCTTGCTGAGTGGGCTGTGAGGGCTATTAATGTTTGAGTCGAGGTTTCTGGTGACCTTATATACTTCCCCGCCCTTTTAAATTTATCTCTATACAATACTCTTCTGGGCTTGGACGTCTACGTCAATGGTCATGACCAAATGAATGAGACAGCAACACACCTTCTTGTGGCAGAGGCATACCTCGTTCTCATACATTAAAATCTAGATTCCACTGATTGGGAATTGGCTGCAGAAACTCCATGATGAAATTTACCTTTCCTGAACAAAATATTTATTTAGAGAATGTGCAAAGTAACGGCATTTGAAATATTGCAAAGAGAATATTTTATTTTATTCATTTATTTTAAAAAATCCTTACCTACTGCTTTGGCATCAACATTATGTTTTGGTTCACCTTCTAGTTTTTTAATTTGTATGCCCAATTCATTGACCTCTGCCCTCACTAATAATATATTATATTTTGGATCCAAGGCAGAAGACTGGTAAGGGCTGTGCAATGGGGGTTGAGACATGCCCAGGTTTACATAGCGAGGAAGTATCTAAAGCCACATTTGAACCCAGGACCTTTTATCTCTAGACCCAGATCTCAATCCACTGAGCCCCCTAATTGCTCCTAAAGGGGGCAAGTATGTTAAATAATGTGAGAGATATTTTTTTCAAGAATAACACTATTTATATATATAAATAATGCTTTAATTACAATGTACTTTTATTCATTCATTAAAACATCTTCCTAGGGAACTTCAGCTAGAAAATATTTTCCCAGAAGCAAAAGATTTCAGAGATCTAAAATATCTTCCATATTGACTTCTTTTTAGGGATGAAAATACTGAGGTCCAAAAGACTGAGGAGAATGTTTAATATCATGCAACTAATGAATGGCAGTTACATGACTAAAACCTAGTTTTCTCAATTCATTCCACTATATAGTACCATTTCTCTTTGCTAGTCTAGTTTGACATTTTGCACATATTAAAAAAAGGAGGCAAAATGGAACGGAGGACAGAGGTCCCAAGACCAACCTGTTCAAGTCCTGGTCCTGACACTCTCCTTGAGTAGATCACTTAAATTCTTAGTGCTTCAGGCAACTCTCCAAAGTTAATCATTACAAGCAACTTGCTGATGTATAGTAGAAGGAACTCCTATATCAAGAGGACTTTGATGAAATCACAGACTCAGAATTTTTAGAAAATGTACTTGGAAGGAATAGGATTGTTTCAACCATGACAAACATTTCATATTCTTCTCTTGGGTAAAGAGTAAAATGAGCACTAGAAATGGATTCGGAGGACCTGAGTTTGAATCCCGACTGTGTCACTTGTCAGTTGTATCCCCAAAGACAAATCCCAGCAGTATCTTCTGGTCTTGGGATGTCTCTGAGGGCAGAGTCGAGTTGTTCTGACTTGTGACTGACTCTGCTGCCCAGCAGCCCAGGGAAAGATACTGCAATGGTTTGCCATTTCCTTCTCCAGTTAGTTTTATGGATGAGGAAACTGAGGCAAACACAGTTAAGTGACTTGCCAGGGTTAGCTAATATAGTCTGAGATCAGATTTGAACTCAGGAAGAAGAGCTTCCAGACTCCAGACCTGGCACTCTATCCACTGTGCCATCTAGTTACCCAAGTAGGGCAGAGAGCTCTCCTACACTGACATTGATGGTGGACAACGAGACTGACCATTGCTTCATTTCCTACCAGCCTAAACTCCTTTGGACTTCCTCACCCCTCCCACACAGAAAAGCATTGGACCAACAACCACTTAACACACTTCCTTATCATGTTTTGGATGAACAGAAACTCCTTTTCCACTGGGGCTATTTTATTTTCCCTGAAATTTCGAATAGTCTAGAATAGTGCCTTGAAAATAGTGTATCCTTGTTGTAGAATGAAGGGGGTGAGTTTTTGCTAGATCTTTTTATTTTTATTTTTGGAGGTTTTATTTCCCTATTTTGTCCTACCGGAAACACAGGAAGTGCTCTCCTCACTTGCCTGACGTCCTCTGCTAGTCGGCACCCTGAGAACTGTTTTTGGCCTGGGATGGAATAATTCAGCCTTTCACCACCTTCCTTCCTTCCTGCCCTCTAGCTCTTGGAGAACTCATCATATTGAGCTCAAGAGATCAACCAACTTCCGCCTCTCCGCTTAGAGGAATGATAGATCTGAGCCACTAGTCCAATTCTGAATTGTATGAGTTCTTTTTTTTAACTGGCCTCCATAATAGAGAATATATATGCATATATGCTCATATGAATATGTATGTGTGTATGTATAATGCATAACAAATAAGTTTAGATATAGACTATGTAATAATAAAATAATAATAAATAGAAATATAATATACAAAGATAATAAATCTATAAATATATACAATTAAGTGTGAA
This sequence comes from Monodelphis domestica, assembly GCF_027887165.1. Taxonomy (NCBI): domain Eukaryota; kingdom Metazoa; phylum Chordata; class Mammalia; order Didelphimorphia; family Didelphidae; genus Monodelphis; species Monodelphis domestica. The sequence continues at coordinate 242,646,247 of NC_077234.1, forward strand.
GTCCTTACCTTCATAGAGTTCTTGCTTTAAAAAATATTTCTTTTAAAAACAAAATTCAGAATAATATTCTTTTCAAATAATATTCTCTTCAAAATGAATGAGAGGCTATAGTTAAGGGGCTGCCAGGTGGTAAAATGGATAGAGTGCCAAGCCTGGAGTTGGGAAGAATCATCTTCCTAAATTAAAATCGGGTCTCAGCTACTTACTAATTGGGCTACCCTGGGCAAGTCATTTAACCCTATTTGCCTCAGTTTCCTCATCCATAAAATAAGCTGAAGAAGGAAATGGCAAACTAGTCCAGAGTCTAGGCCAAGAAAACCCTAAATAGGGTCCTGACTGAGAAACAATTGAACCTTGTACTTGGACTTGGGGTTCTAAGGTGAAGGAGAAGACAAATGGATTTGTTCTTCTAACCTTAATCTGGTTTTAATGCATTTAGGAAGTAGAGTCTATGTGATCAAAGCCTAGTTTTCCTCCCTACCCACAAATATGCTCAGGATTTCAGAAGAGCTGAATGTTTTATTGCAAAAAGCAAGCAAACAGACCTGGAACCAAGGTCAAGGTGTTGGAGCAATTCAGAGAAATGACGGGAGCACTTAGAGCTTCCATGTGTTTCCTCCATGACAAGGACCAGCAGGGCACTCTCATTGGCTTTTGTCTGGGCTTTCAATAGAAGAGCTTTTCTCGTGAATACGGCATTTTGGTTATTTATATTTGAGTGCCCCAGTGGTAGCTGGGAAGCTTTTGCCGTGCTCAAGTCCCCGTGTATTGGATTCTGCTCCTCCTATTCTGGCTCTAAGTAAACATCCCTCCCCGCACTCAACTTCCTTTTCATATCTTCTGGCCACCACAGTGAAACTCAAAGCCGAGCCCAGAGAGTTCAGGAAGAAATCTCTTGGAGGCGAGGGCTCGAACTGTCCCACCTGGTGCAGGATTTCTCCAACATCCTCACTGGAAGATAGCTTTATCTTTGCTTTTTCACATGAAACATGGGCGTGGGCAGCTCCAATGAGCCCCCAGAGGACGTTTGCCAGTTGCCCGCAAAGCAGCACCGTTCCTTCCCCTTTATTGACGGACTGTCCCGGGAAGGCGATGCCATGGAATCCTGAGGAAGTTTCATGTCAGAGTTGTAGTGGATTAGTGCAGCTGTCAGAACAGCTGCCCAGGGGCCTGCCTGCTTTCTTTCCTACTTCAGCCAGGGCTGTCAGTCTTTCATTTTCAGGAACATGAAAAAGAACCCAAAAATAGGACTTGGGGGAAAAAGGATGACTCTGGGGGGTTATTTCAGGAGAAAGGGACAGTCTTATTTCAAGTACTCCTGCTCAGTAACTTGTTATTGATTGTTATTTAATCATTCATTCATTCATTCATTATTATATTTATTTATAAATTTGAATGATTTTCTCCTCTTGGTTAGGTCTTTCTTCATTAAAATGACTCAGTCAATCAACAAACATTTATTAAGCACCTGGCACCGTGCTAGATGCCTGTGGCATAAATTCAGAAGTGAGGCATTATCTGCCCTTGGGAAGTGTACATTCAGGGACCATTTATCTGGGAGTATTAGTCAATGAAAAGGCAGCTAGAGGGGCCAGTGGATAGAGCATTGGGCTTGAAATTCAAATTTGGCCACACATAATTGCTGACTAGGTCCATGTCTTTGGAGAAATCACTTATCCTGTGCCTTAATCCACTAGAAAAGAAATGGCAAACTCCTTCAGTATCTTTGCCAAGAAAAACTCTATGAACGGGGTCAGAAGAGTTGTACATGCTGGACAGCAACAGGGACCAGTTAAGGACAGGGGCATGATGGGAGCCTTAGAGAAATAGTCTGTCATTTCCAGATGCAAAGTGATATTGATTTGGTTTTTGTTGCCTGGACAAAAGGTGGAAGGAGATGGGGTGGGATGAGGGTATGGGAGGTGGCAAGGGAGATAAAGTGCCCGCCTTGGCTTGGTGTTCTTGGTTGGAGGGGCTTAAATAGGGGCTGGGGGCCAGTTTGCTATTCAAGGCTGAAGTGAGGCTTGACTCATTTATGCTTCTCAGCTGGGAAATTCCATTGAAACTTAAAGTGGGAGGAACATTTCCTCTAGGAGATGTGGAGCTGGATGCAAGGGATGGAGGTAGGAAGAACAACTCTTTCCCAGTCTTTTGAACTCTTGCTTTTCCCCTCACAGGAAGCTGCTTCTGGTTTCTATTCTCTCTTCGAATGACCAGATATGCATCTCATTCAGTGGCTGACTCAGTGTCTGACTCTTTGTGACCCCATCTGAGGTTTTCTTGGCACAGATACAGGAGTGATTTGCCATTTCCTTCTCCAGCTCATTTTACAGATGAGGAAACTGAGGCAAACAGTGTTTTGACTTGCTTGGGGTCATATACCTATTAAGTGTGAGGTCAAATTTGAACTCAGGGAGATGAATCTTCTTGTCTCCTGTCCCAGCACTCTGTCTACTGCACCACCTAGTTGCCCAACAGATATACATATTGATGTATACATATGTGATATATAGGATTATTTGTTGTGCATTATTAAATGTTATATTTATAGTTTGATTATCAATGTGATTATTAGCATTATTAGTAATGTCTTCACTAATTTTAATATTATGAACATATTTATGTGTAAATATATAATTTAATAATATATAATATACATTATACATTTATAATAATTATATAGAAAACACACTTTATATTTAAGCCTATATAACATTTAATAATGATATAATATATTTTAAAATATGTGGTGTGGAAACTCCTACATATTCTGATAGATAACTCTCCTGTACAAATAGTCTTAGAGAATTGTCTTTGATATATAACACAGATATATATGCAATAATCTATAATATAGAATAAATTCTAAAATGACAGACCACAGTACAGCCTATATCAGTAATGACAAACCTTTAGAGACCATGTGCCATGTCCCCCCTGTATAAATGGAGATTTTGAACCCTAGACGTCAATTCCCAGAAGTCCTTGGTATTTCCCAGAATTCCCTATAATCTCTCCTGAGTCTCCACATTGGCAAGATCACGTTATTGGTATTTAAGTGGCAGTAATGTCTCCCATGCTTTCTTCCTTTGCAAATGATGCAGTAAATATAGTGGTAAGCTAAGTGTGGGGATTTTAAATGGGCTAATCAGCCATGGGCATGTGGTTTTTATTTTGTATCTTCTTTATTCCTTGATTTCATGATCCTTAATAAACCTCATAAAATATAATATTTTTATTATTAGAGATATAATTTAATTTTTACAGTTATGTCAACCACAAGTTGGACGAGAACTTCTCAATTTTTTTTCGAGATGGCCTAGATAATTTTTTTAAGCCACACTTCTCCTGCCAAGGCTTTTTGCCCACCCCCCTACCCACCCACTCTTGCAAAGCTGCTTCCCCTGATTCAGCTCCCTCCTGCTGCCTGCTCCTGCCTCCAGCCAACCACTCCTGACCTTCTTGACTCAGATTGCTCACCGGGTCCTGGCCCCAGCCCCAGCCCCAGCCCCAGCCTCAGGCTCCAGCAACTCTACTCCTGATCTCAGGCTCTGACCCAGATCACTCATCCAACCCCAGGACCCAGGCTGCTGGTAGCTGCCACTGTGACTTTGGAATCACAAACCAATTGATAAAAACTGGGGTGTTCTTTCCTTAGGCAACAATTAGCCTCCACATGGCTAGGGACCTCATGAGGGCAGAGGAATGAGGAGAAAGAAGAGACTCTTCCAAACAGGAAGTTGATTATAAGCATGGCCTAGTCTATGAGAGAGCAGTGCATTGCCTATTTCAGACAGCTTCAAGCTTTAGGATGATGTACACTGATTCTTTTACTTACCTTACCTGAGATTCAAGTCAGAAATTCATCTCCCTGCAACTCTTTGCCATTTGGTCTGCCCAGTTTGGGATTCCTAAAACCCATGTTTTCTCTCACTATGGGATATTCCACAGTACTGCCAAAAGGAATCTCAATGTATTAAAAAAAAAACCCAACAACACCCCCCCCCACCCCGAACTTTAAAGAGTCTGGAGGTTGTATTTTTAAGGCTTTTCAGACTCCAATGTTTTATAAAAATCTCTGTATTTTATTGCATTTTGCTGATTGTTTTGTTTAAGATTTAATTTTGTGGGTTTAAGTTCATATATTAATGTATTCAATACTATTCTGTCACATTGAATCATTTTAATGTACTGGGTTTTAACTACTGTTATATTCTGTTGCTTTCCCCCTATAACTATACTGAAGAAATATTATTGAATAAACCCATATATAAAAACAGCCTTTTTTTCTATTTTGACTTGTAAATTGTCACATAGAGGATGGATGGACTTCATCAAAACTGGTTACAATTGCATAACAACCTTTGGAAAATTTAATGAGCTTATCTCAAATTGATTTTAAGGGGTTTTTAGACATGATTCTTAGATTTTTTTCAACAACTCTGATCATTTTGCCTGCCTCTAACAGGAGATAAGGTCCATTTTAGTAGCTGAAGTAAAATACAATTATAATCCCCACTTTCCACATTTATAAAAATGTGAATGGATGGGACATCACAGTCTCACACCAAAGGAGCTGGGACCAGGGCATGGGACCCCTGGATGGCTCCCAAAAGAGGAGCATCCCTCATTTATAACTCTTAAGCTCACTTCACCCTTTCACCAGAATGATGTCTAGATTTCTTGATGATGTTCTAGACCCAAATAAGTTTTACTTTGTTTAAAAATGTTTGCTAAGGTTGAAACATTGCTTCACTTGAAAAACTTGTGACAAGTATTCATTTCCTTTATATGTCATACAGCAGACTCATGTTAAATATGATAATGGGTTTGTTTGCTATTGTCATTAAATGGGCTATTATAACTTTGGGGATTTTGATACTTTTGAATGTGCATTACATGTTGTACTACTGTTCTTTATAAAAAAAAAACTGTTAGTTTGTGAAAATCATTTGCTTGCACTCACAGTGGATCATGGCCAGGTCTGAAGAGGAAATAGATCTCACTTTTGGTGAGAAACCTTTGTCTTCTACATTTCCTTAGCTGACACAGTGTGTCAATGATTATAAGCTATATGTTTTTATTTTTAAAACTCTTTTATTATTATATTTTTCTTGCATGTGCAATATACTAGTTTAGTTTTATATTTTCTCTCTTTTTATATTTGTAGCACATGTCACCAGTATTAAGAAGATTTTAACTTTTTTGATTTTGCAGAAATATAAGTTTAAAATATATTATCTATAATATCAATGCATACCCAAAAAGCTTGAGACTATAAAAATGATGCCACTGATTGTTTAAAAATTTATGGGACTTTGCTTAATGATTCTGTCTGATTTCAGGACAAGAGAATACAAAAAGAGCCATTGCACAGTGCCAAAGAAGCACAAAGATAAACTGCAGAGTGCCAGTCGAGCACAAGGTCAAAGAGACCAACCAATTCTAATGGGGTTGATGAAAATTTTGAGCCATGACAAGAGGACTTGAATGTGTTTGGGATTCAAGGTTGTGGCTGTTTAACATGTGTTAAAGGCAGGTCTTCCTTGTCCCACATTCTACTAAGTTTCTCAAATTTGGCTCCTACCTGGCTCCTAAAATTTAGTCCCTTTTCTGTACTTCATAATGTGGCAACTTTCTGTAGCCCTGGCTACTGATTGGGTAAATGCTTACTTGCTTATATCATATTAATTGGACCCTGATTCAAAGACCTGTTATAGATTTATTTTCCTTTACTTAGAATTTTTACACATAAGACTTTGATAGTCTATATTTCATCCAGAACTTATCTTTTTTTTATTTTGGGATTTTTTGATGTTTTTTATTTCTCTTGCCAATTGATTCATATACCTCATAACTCAGCCATGTATCCCTAAGTAATCCCTGTGTTTTTCAATCACCCTCTTTGGGGAGGGGGATGTATAATTATTATTATTTTAAATTGCAAAGTTTAAATTCCTTTTGAGAGTAATTTTAGGTTAAGAAACATACTACCTCTCCGAATCCAGAAAGTGAACACACTATTAAAATGCCTGCACAGACAACACCCTGCACCAGAAGATCCAGAGTAAACTTTGGGATGTGGTAATTTGTACTGTGTGTGGTTAATGCATTTGTTTTGTATGTATACTCTTATGCCAAAGTGGACTGCCCCCTAACTGGCTTTTTTTCAATGCACCTTGCAATCATTGGTTGTGTTCTCTTTTCCTCTTATCATCAAATTATTGTAATTTCATAACTGGTATGTTTGCAAGACCCACTGGAGAGACTAGTCTTCCTCATCTTTCAAGGGGGAATGTATAAATGGAGATTTTGAACCCTAGATGTCAATCCCCAGAAGTCCTTGGTATTTCCCAGAATTCCCTATACTCTCTCCTGAGTTTCCACATTGGTGAGATCATGTTATTGGTATTTAACTAGCAGTAATGTCTCCCATGTTCTCTTCCTTTGCAAATGACGCAGTAAGTATAGTGGTAAGCTAAGTGTGGGGATTTTCAATGGACTAATCAGCCATGGGCATGTGGTTTTTATTTTGTATCTTCTTTATTCCTTGATTTCTAATGATCCTTAATAAAGCTCATAAAACATAATATTTTTATTATTAGAGATATAACTTAATTTTTCTACCCTTCCATGCCCTTACATAGGGGAGGGAGGAAGGCTCCTATTGGACTGTTGGGTAGAGGGGCCAGTGTTGTGAAAAAATGTCATCAAGTATGGTGGAGTGGGGGAGGGAGGCAGCTCCACCTGAGTCCCTCTGCCTTTCTAGTAATGAACTGGTGGTGGGGGTGGGAGGAGGGCAGTCAGCTTGCTCAGAGAGCAATCTGTATGTTTTCTTTGGGACACGTGCCATAGGTTTGCCATCACAGTCCTATATGATATATAATATGTATAATCTATAATATGTCATTTATTATTAAGTACCATAACAATATAGAATGATTAGATTAGGTAGCCATAGACAAAATATTATTAAACATTATAATTATATATTATGCATGATTAAATATTATATTTATAAATTATGTTTAATTTTAATGTTATTAGTAACATTATTAGCAGTCTGCTAATTTTAAATTTAATATTATAAACATAATTTATATGTAAGTATATACTTTAAAACACACAATAAACATAATATATTCATAATAAATATCAAAACACACAGTTTATAATAAACATAATATTTAATAATATAATATATAAGCTATATTCAACAATATAATAAAAGTAAATATAACATCAATAACTTATTATATATAACATGCATGGAAGTAAATAGAGATACATATACACATATATCTATTTATATGTTATAGTTCCGTTTGGCCAGGGAATAATATTTTTCATTTTGTTTTGTTTTTTTTTAATCTTAAGTGGAGGGAGGATTCATATTTGTGGTTTCATTTTTATTCGAAACTCCTGGTTGTGGAAACTTTCTTTATCTATTCTTATAGACAAGTCATTTATAATTTAGAGCATCTTAGAAAGTTGTTTTTGAGCCCTGGTTGGTGGAGTGATTTGCCCCTGGCCACAAAGTCCATGTGTGTTAGAGGACTGGAACCAAGGGAAGTCTCCTATCCACTCTACCATTCTTTCTCTTGTCTTCCATACAGTAGGCATTTAATAAATGTTTATTGGACTGGATTAAGTTGCTTTCTCTTCTGAGAAGTTGTATTAATAGATCAGATAATTGGGGAAGTTAAAGTGCTGGTGGTTCAATCACAAGAAAAAGTACTAGACTTATAATCATGTTCCTCTCCCACTAAACATTCCACATCTCTTGTGGACTCACATTTTAAAGAGAACTTCTAGAGAAGGGATCATTCTTCCTCTCTAAATGAATATCTTATTTTGCTAGGTGCTTGGTTTCAGGAAGTGTTATGGAACTAAAAAATCATTCATGTTCTCAAAACTAAAATGTCATCCACATTTCATCAGATAAGAAACTTTCTATAAAGTAATAAAAATTCTCATTAGTGTTTCCTTTGTACCAAATCACTTTAACATTTGAGAAAAATTTCTTCCCGTTTTCTAACGCATTGATCTTCACAAAGGTTGAAAGATAATAAAATATCTGATAAAAATGCATAGCTTTGACCCTCAAAATCCATGTAAGTGAAAGTGTAGTAACTATTTCAGAACACTTAAATCTGTCCTACAATCGTATTTTCTTGACAGGACGATTTAAAGGGCTTTATAAAACAGTCAAGTTATGCTAGAGTAGGCGATATGATTAGGTCATAAGGATTCTAGTATGTTTATGTTTCTAATTGGACTAGGAGGGTCAGATCATAAGCATGCTACACTCTTGAGAACATTAAGTTGAGAATTCACGTATCTAATTATATACCCAACTTTGCTCCTGATTTGCCCTATGAATTTTGGAAAATGATTGACTATCTCTGTACCTTACATTTGACACCTACGGCTTGGAGGATGCTTATAGAGGATGGGAGAAGAGGAAAAGGAAGGGAAGTAATGAAGGGACCATAGGATCATGAATCTAGAACTCTATGTTCTAGAGCGAGATAAGGATATCACAGGTCATCTAGTCCAACCTCTTCATTTTATAGATGAGGTAAATTGGGACCTAGTAGGTGGAGGTTTTTTTTTTTCAAGGTTATACAGGTTTGAAGCAGCAGAGGTAGGATTTGAACCCAGTTCCTCCAACTCCCAAACCAGTGTTTTTTCAACATGCTACCATGCTTTCTCCTGTGTGTATTTGTAGATTACAGATTTTGCCAGTAAGCAAATCATTTTTTATTAGGTTCACATTATATGTCAGGTACTGTGCTAAGTGCTGGAGATACAAAGAAAACCAAAAGAAAGTCCTGCTCTCAAGGAGCTCATAGTCTAACCAGGGAGATGACATGCTAATAACTGTGTACAGAATAAATTAGAAATAATCACTGGGGGGGGGGGCTCTAATTACAGAGAACCAGGAAAGGGTTTACACAGAAGATACAGAGAACTTAAGATTTTAGCAAGGACTTGGAGGAAGCCCAGGCAAGAAGCCAGCAGGTTGGGATTAGGAAGAAGAACACTCCTAACTTTTATGTAATGAATATAAATTTTGAAACTCATAACACTCCAGGAGGTAGCTGAAGTAGTATCACTCATTGTCAAGATAAATCACATATTAAATTTTAAAAAGTTAAAATTAAGTTCTTTTAGGTGCTGAAAATCCTTTTTTGATGAAGTATTATGCTCAAATGAAAAATGCTTAATCTTTGTTGAGCTGTTGTATCTTTTAATTATAGATTTCATGTTTCATATTCAGCAGTAAAAATAGGAAATTAAAACAGATGGCCTCCGATTGTCTTCAAGGCTGAAGAGTGCTAAGGACTAGGCAATGGGGGTTAAGTGACTTGCTCAGGTTCACACCGATGGGGAGTGTCTGAGACCACATTTGAACTCAGGACCTACCTTCTCTAGTCTTGGCTCTCTTTCCAGTGAGCCACCTATCTACCTCCCTTATAGGGTGTTAAAGCTAATATCAATTTAAAAATGTAAAGTGCTTTGCAAAACTTAAAGCACTCTATTGAATGGAGGTTTTATTATCATCGGTAGTCGTTTTTGTTGTTCATTCTTTTCAGTTGTGTCTGACTCTTTTGACCCCACGTGGAATTTTCTTTTGGCAAATATACTAGAGTGATTTTCCATTGCCTTCTCCAGCTCATTATACAGATGAGGAAACTGAGGAAAATAGGGTTAGTTAAGTGACTTGCCCAGGGTCAAACAGGTTGTATCCTGGGTTGGATTTGAACTTGGGTCTTTCTGTGTTCACACCCACCTAGCTGCCCCTGTCAGTAGTCGTAATATAACAACTTAAAGGCAAGAGGTTCATATGAGAGATATTATGTTTGACTATAGTTAAAGGAAAGATTTCTTGGAGGATGTGACATGAATTTGGCATTGAAAGATTAGGTAGAATTTTGATAGAAATATTTTTAAAAGAGTGAATTCCAGGTTAGGGAATTACATACATGAGCAAGAAAGAGCAAGGGATGTTTAGGCAACTGTAAAATCTACTTTGCCTACAATTTAAGTGGAAGGTCGATGACACTAGAAAGAAAGGCTGGATTTACCCATTGGAGGGCTTTGAATACGAGACAGGAGAATTTGTACTTTGCCTAGTAAGGAATGAAGGATTTCCAAAGGAGGAGTGATACAATCAAAATGGTACCTTGGAGAGACCAGTAGGCTAATTTCGAATGTCAAGAGGCTGAAAGCAAGGATGTAAATGGATAAGCTGCTAAAGCAATTTAGGCACGATGAGATATTGAGGGTGGGAGGTTAGGCCATATCACTAGGATTGGAAAGAAAGGGAAGAGAAGGAAATAAACATTTATAGAACACATGTACTACACCAGTAGAGGAGGTGTGCATGGATTTGGCTAAGTAGGAGTTTAAAAGAAAGATATGAAGGAAGAAGGAATTCTCGGTACAGTGGATAATGTGAACAGAGACATGAGAGCATGATCGTACCAAGAGCTTGTACAAATATTAATTTTAACAGAAGGACACGAGTAGACAGGTTAGACATTTTGAAGAAAGTAATGATGATATTGACTAGATATTGATTAACTACTGAAGGAAGTACTAGAGAGAGGGATATGTCTGAGTTAACTGAAATTTTTAGCTCTGGATACTGGATGAATGGTGGGATCAAAACCAGAAATAGGAGCACATGAAGAAGACTTCATTTTAAGGCAATAAAAATGAATCTGGTTTTAAGACTGTCTTGGAGGTTTCAATATCAGGGAGGAAAACTCACCAAAGTCCAAATAAAAAGTCAGTTTCCTATTGATAATGAAATGCTCCAGATGCTCCACTTTGGAGATGACATGGGATTACATCAGGTCCCACATCACTGCCCAGCAGCCTCACTGAGACTCATGACCACTTAAAAGTCACAGTCCTAGCAATCAATGCAAGAAAAAACGAAAGCCACAAAAGATGCATATTGGCCAACATTCAGCTGGATAAAAGTCGATTGAGTTCATCCATCAGCATATGTGTCTTGTACTGTTGGGTAGGCACTACAGATGGACAGTGAAATGAGTTTCGAATCAAAGACTGTAAAGAAGAGCAGGCTGTTTTGAATCTGGGAAATTGCACAGTACTTTCAGTGCTCCCACGCTGTTCTCTGATACCCAAACCCATCCTTTCAACATCATCATTTACTTAGGGATGTCAGATGGCTGTGAATCACAGCAGCATCTGAACTCTGAGCGACTCAAAATGCAACAGAAACCCATCAGAGAGATGCACAGAAGTGGCAGCATAGAAATAGTAGCAAACAAGGACACCGTTAAGGAGGCGACGTGTGACAGAAAAGGAGGAGGGCTGGTTATGTGGTGAGAGCGAGGGGTAATAGATGGGCTACCTCCTCGCCACACACACCAATGGGATGGTAAAAGACCTGTAAGGGAGATACCGTGTGTTGGATAGAGTCTCTCTTATGGGAAGAAATAGACAAGAATTATATAGGATATAAGGAATAAATGGTTGGGAATTTATAGCTGGAGGAAAAAGTACCCACACTGCCAAGATCATAGAACCAGGGCAGTATATGGAAGAAACAAAATGCTAGATAGTGGCAAATCAAGGAACATGATGACTTCAGTACAATCAGAATGGCTGCTAACCTAAAGGGCAACAGGAAGATGAATTGTGGGTTTAAGCAAGCTGGAATATATATATATATTTTTTTTTGTTTTTTTTTTATTTTTCCCATTTGAATTAGTTTATTAAGCCAAATTAGAACATAATTCCTTGCTTATAATAATCACATTATTTTCCTCTTTCCCCTCCACCCACCCTTCCCACAGCCCATGAGCAATTTCACTGGGTATTACTTGTTCCTTGATCAGAACCTATTTCCATGTTGTTGATGTTTGCACTAGGATGTTCATTTAGTTTACATCCCCAACCATATCCCTTTATTCCATATATTCAAGCAGTTTTTTTTTCTTCTTTGTTTTTACACCCATAATGTTTCCTCTGAATGTGGATAGTGGTTTTTCTCATAGATTCCTCCTACTTGTTCAGGATCACTGCATTGCCAGTAATGGAGAATTCCTTTTCATTCAATTGTTCCACAGTGTATCAGTCTCTCTATATAATGCTTTCCTGGGTTTGCTCCTCTCACTCTGCATCAATTCCTGAAGGTTGTTCCAGTCCCCATGGAATTCCTCCACTTTATAATAAGCTGGAATATATATTACAAACGGGGTATCACATTAGCGTGAAAACTTGGCTCAGTCATTTTCTGATTGTGTGACTCTGAGCCATGTATGGGTGACCTCTAAGCCTCAGTTTCTTCATTTACACATTAGCGGGGACACACGACTTACAGTTCACAGACTTTGTGGATACGTGTGTGTTTGTACATCAATAGGGTATTTTATAAACCCTAAAATCCTGTGGAAATGAGTTGTTAAGACAGATGTGGGAAGTGGCATCAAATACATAAATGAATATAAAAGGATAGTTTAGTAAGAGAAAGGGAGAAAAGATGGTTAACGCCAAGTGCTACACCCACATCTGGGATAGAAAGCATCAGAGGAAGTCCTGCAGCTTGCAGGGTAGCTCTTCTCTGAAGAATTTATGATAACCAGTGAAAAGAATTGTACTAGACAAGAAGATATGTGAGCTGCTATCTGCCCAAGTAGAGCATTTGCATCATTGTAGCATAAGCAGAAGAAATGTAAAATTGGAGCTAAAGGGAAAGGTTTAGGCTGGAGGTACAGATTTTGTAGCTATCATCTTTGAGGTGATATTTGAGGCAGTGGAAATGGATGAAATCCCTGAGGAAGTAGGTCAAGGGCTGGAAGAGACAGAGCAAGCAGGGAGAGACACAGAACACGAGAAGTCAGAAAGGTGAGAGTAAAGGACAAAGGAGAGTTTCAAGAAGGAAGTAAAAACTCTTAAGTACCATATGGAGGTCAGGAAGGGTAAGAACTTCTTGAGGATGCTGGGATTTCAACTCTCTTTAAAAAGCAGAGCCAACCTGGGGAGAAACAAAGGACAGTGAAGCTAGAAAGGGAGAAGAGCCAGAGGAGGAGATGCAATGACTTTGTGCAACTAGTCCAATAACTAGTTCAATCAGACAACTAGTCAAATCATTGGTTTAATAATGTGCTCCAAGCAGTTGATTAATCAAATATTTCCCATTTCAACCAATTGAATGTTTTGTAGATGCATTCACAGGAAGACAAAAGACAAATAGAATTAGGACAGAAACAGGAACATCTGGGGAACATAGAATTGTAAAATCATTCAGTCTTGGGACTGAAAGGGATATGAGGTTATTTAATCCAAGTGGATTTTGAGCAGATAAATTCATCATAGTGGTAAAACAATCTAAGCCATTTCTATTACTATTTCATTCTTTTGCTCCAAGACCTTAAATATTTGCTAAGACTGACTTAGTGCCATGAAGGGATCTTGGAGGTTATCTATTCCAGCCCCTTCATTTTACATATGGGAAAACTGAGGCTCAAAAGGATTTTGATTTCCTTAAAGTCACAAAGCTAGTCAGCCAACTGACAAGTATTTATTAAGGATCTCGAATGTGCTGGTTACCTGTTAAATGCTGGGCACACACACAACAGAACCAAAAACAAATAAAGGAAATTAGAAACCCCCTCTTCCCTCAAGCTGCTTACATGCTAATGGGGGAGGCAACATACAAATAACCAAGCACATACACGATAACAATTTAAATGGAAGATAATCTGAGATGAAGCGTATGATGATAGTGGGAAAAAGAGGAATTGAGAAACGTATTTGAATTGAATGTTGTAGGAAGCCAGGGAAGCCAAGAGGCAGAGCAGAGGCATGCAAGACAGCCTGTGCCAAAATATAGAGTACAGCGATGGGGAGTCACGTGTGGGGAATTGAAAGTAGATCCGTGTACTTAGATCATAGTGTGGGGCCAGAGGAAGGTGTCAGAAGACTGGAAAGGTAGCAGAGGATCAGGTTTTGAAGGGCTTTAACAGCTACCAAGCAGAGGATTTCATATTTGACCTAGAAACAACGGAGGAGTGACTGAAATTTATTGAGTAAAGAGTGATATGGTTAGATCTGTACATTAGGAAAATCACTTTGGCAGTTGTCTGGAGAATGGATTGAAATAGCAGAGACTTAAGACGAGACCAATTGGAACACTATAGCAATAGTCCAGGAAAGATGAGATGAAGGCATGGAAGACAGTGGCTGAGATATACAAGAGATGTTATGAAGCTGGTAAACAGATAGAGCTTATATTTGAACCGAGTTCTTTCCACTACATTATTCTTATATACTTAAGCCTTATATAGAGAGCCAAGGATCAAGTCCAAACATTATACTTCAATTAAAGTGAATGGTTTGTTATTCTCTATAAATGACAGACTTTCTTGTCTTTTCCTCAATTTCAGCCTCTTGAAATCCTTTGTATCTTTTAAGTCTTAGATGAAATTCTTCCATGCAGCCTTCTCTACTGTCCACCTTTTCTTCCTTTGATGTCTATACTTTGAACCTAACTTGTGCACTTAACATGGGCTAATGTTGGGAGACTGTATATGTACGTTGTGTATGTGTGTGACCCATTTTAAGCATCCTGCTAGCTCTTTTTGTGGGCAAAGAACATGTATTATTCATCTTTCTATCTTCTTCAGAACCTAGCACAATGCCTTTCATGATTAAGGACTTAAATGTTCAGTGATTAAATGAAGAAAAAGACCGATGTAGAACTACTAATCTTCTAACTGGTAGACCTGAGGAAATAGGCACGTGAGTCAAACGAAGTAAAGCATTCATTAGTGGACATTAACCATTTGCATTTAAGGCTGTTTTATCTTGAATGATGTTAATGGTTCAAAACCTCTCTGGACTCTCTTAGATTTGGGTTTGAATTATGAAAAATCCAGACTGTCGTCATATCTCTCTGGTTTGCTTTTGCTCCTCCCCGTTTAGAAAATCGGGAACTTCCACCAAAGTTAACCCTGGCATTGGGCACTGTATACAGTTACTCACCATGCTAGCACTCTTGGGCAAGGAATTAACCAATAAGCAATAGAAAAAGTGGCCACATCTTAGGCAATTAGACTCTATGATTACTATAGGAAAGGCAGGGGTCTAATTTCAGTGCCATGAAGGTATGCCACCAGTAGATCCAAACTTGCCTATTCATCACTATGGTCTGCTCCTGGTGGGTCCCATCTGCATGGTCCTGGACTTATATAGACCTCTGTTCAAAATCCCAACACAAACCACCTTTGCAATGGGCATACACCAACTTATTGAATTGGAGACTTTGTTTTCCAAAGAAGTCCTCAGACTTTGGATCCACACAACCAAAGGGAGCAGTTGTTGCCCACTTTACCTCTTGTTTGTCACTTCCTGGACCAGGCGTCTTGGGATGTGTCTCATTATCCTTTACCCACATCTATTATAGATGTGCATTATTAACTCTGTGCTGTTTCTACATTGTTCACAATCTAGATAAATGCAGCGCTCCTCATTTACATTATTATGCACTTCCAGTGTCATTATTTTGTATGGTTGCATTGCGTAAGCAAAGTTCTTAGCAAACTATTAAACAAAAACAAGGTAATATATAAGCACAGCTCAGATTGTACCCTAAATAAATTAACTGCCACTCAACAACAAAGTCTCAGTGACATTTCTGTCTGGTTCAGTGGCATTTGGACACAGTATATCTATCATTACAATGTGGCACATGCAGATTGCTGAATAATAGGATAACCATCAGCCTCATGATGGATAGTTTGTTAGGAAGATGTAGTTAGTCTTTTTGCAGATAACTCTGTAGAACTAAATCTCTGTCAAAGTTGAATAAGGAACAGAGAGTGACTTTTGGTTTATACTTAACTCCTAAAGTTGCCTAGAGTAATAATGTTCAGGTTGATAGTTTTATTGCGTTCTCTTTCTTTTCCTTTTTTTTTTTTGCAGTGCCCCACCTCCTGGAGCCACCTTTCTTTAACTTGTTTTTGGCATCACGGGTCATTGCCACATACCACTCTCTGAGAGTCCCAGCGCGAGTCTGTTCTTGGACCTATTAATCAATTGCACATGCTTTTGGTCTTCCACAATGGTGCCATTTTTTGAGTAATATGGCATCAGATTATCTTTCGCTGATGATGTATTTCACTAAATCATCGTCTGAGTGATGATAGCATAATGACAATAACATATTAGCATAATTTATCATCCCTTGTACCTTTGCTCCAGGGATGCTTTTGTAATGTGTAATCCCCTGCGTGTCGCTCCCATGATATATTACAGCCAGACTTCCTTAAAACGCAATGTTTTGATGGAATACCATTCCTATCAGATGGCGCTGCCCAGGGATAAACAGTCCTAGAAGTGGACTCCATTTGCTTTAGGTTTGCCATGAAGTTCAAAGGCACAACAAATAGGGCAACAGGTGCAGTGCTCATTCAGTCGCGTCTCCAGACACAATAATGTTTAGCTTGGAATAGGTTAAAGCGGATTTTCTTCCCCGTTAAAGCTTTAAAGCTCGCATCTCTGACAGAACACCGAGGTGGCTTCTGTGATGTCGGATGCCAGTCTGCTTGAGAAAAGGACCCTTTGAGCTCTGCTGTGGAGGAAGGTCTGTCTGGGGCAGCAGAACTGGACTGATTTCTGAGGGCAGATGAAAAAGCATTACCCACACTCCAGTAGAGAATAACCCTGCTGTTCAGCACTCCGATGTCACCTGCTTAGCAAGAATTCCCAATTCACGCCGGACCTAATGCATTTCAGGTTAGCCCACTACTGTGCATTAATCAGAAGGTCATGTGTTGCTCGTGGCATTCTATTATTTCCATGCCTATCTAATCAGATCCCAGGACTCATGCAAATAAATGTCAGCTTGACTGCCTACAATTATAAGGGTCTGCTCCCATTCCTCTCTTCTCACTTAGATTGTCACAGGACTAACTCCCATTTTCGGGAGCATCGCCTGTAGGGGCCAGCCTAGAAATGATCAATGGCCACATCTTCCTTCCTAGAAAAGTCCTCGACTAAGGATAGCACCCACGGCTTATTTATCGGTGCCTCACTCACCCTGCTTGATTATTTGTGCTCTTAAGCTGTACCTTAAACATCAAAATGATGCCCCTCAGAAGATGAGAAGACGCATTTGTTATTCCCTCTGGCTCCTGATTAGATTGCTTTTCTGCGAGCAAATGCTCTGAGAGAGCTACTGGATTCCCCGTGCCATGTCAGAGATCCCAGCTCTCTGGGCTACCGACACGCCTCCCTCTCTCCAGATTTCTGTTGACGTTCTGTGCTTTTGTGAGCTGTCTAATTTAAACGATAAGGGACCCTCACTTGCAGGCACAGTGCTGCTCCGTATGGTCTATGTAGGGCAAAGCATCCTGTCGGTACTCAATCTTTATAAATGCAGATTGCCCGGAGCCAGACAGCAAGTTCCTCATTTATTCTCTGTTGTGTCGTCAGACCGCCACCAAGCCTGGACAAAGGCCATTCACCTACGATGCATGTCACTATCTCGTCAGTGTCACGGATGCAGCATAAACACTGGGGTGGACCCTAAAGGACGCCCAATGTTTTTCCTACTTCCATTAATATATGGAACACAATTCAGGAATTCAGTAAGAAATAGCAAAGGTTTTTGATTCTAAAGGGCAGAGGACTATTGGAAATGGTATACTATATGGCTTAATAGAAAAGCCATTATCTCAGGGAAGGTTTTGGCCACATTTTTTCTAATGTGAAAAAGCAACAGGGAACAGGTTACAATCACTGGCAACGAAACCACAGTTATTTGAATATGAATGAAAAATATAATGTATAAGAAACCTCTTCTTCTTTTCCACTGCTTTCAGAGGATGCTACTAAATCACAAGTAAACTTGCCAAACACAAATGTCCCAATGCTTACTCCAAAGCCTTGCAAAATTATTCAGAAAAACAGCAGTGAGACTCAGTAGAAAGGCTAGAATTATCTGAGGATTTGGCCATGGGAGGGTTAATGTGTGCAGGACTAAAATGGCCTTTTTTAGATTCATAGCATTCATGGCAAATGTACCATAAAAAGGCCTGAGTCAGAAAAAAATAAACAAACAAACTTGATTTTGAATTACCCTCTAGGGCTGTACAATTATTTAAAAGCTCTGATCAAACATTGATTGTTTCTGAGAAATGAACTATAAATGATAGAAATGCCTTCTTTATTCTTTACCTTTGGAAAATATTTACATAAATTATAGACTTAATTTATTAAAACATAAATGATTTCTGTAACCATGAAGATATCTTCCAAAGTAAGATGCAATGGGAAAAGCAAGAAGAAGATAGGTGTCTTTCGTTGATTTTGCACCTGGAAGCACCATATAGTTTGACTTGGTATGGATGAGCGAAGGTATTCATCCAATGCAGAGCCACTGATAATGGTACTCAAACATGGATGCTGTTTTTTGACCCTGGAAATGAAGAGATACTTAAATTCATGATGGGGATGACCCTCATGGAAACCTTGCCTCCAGCTGGAGGGATGTCACTATATTGAAGTTCTGTATTCTCGTATGATAAAGCTCAGCTTGACAAGGCAGAAAAGGAACTTGGCCAAAGGGCAAGGCATGAATCTGTCTTCTATATTTTCTGTGCCTTTAATGTGCCAGTTTTTCTACTTTGACTTTCAAGCAGCACAGAAAATAGGTCTTTCTGGTATCTGTGAAGGGGCTCCCATAGAATGAATGCAGGGATGCTCAAGGGTAGCTGAAATTTAAGGAGTTTTTGTAGAGAAGGATTTCTTTCCTATAGGCTCAGATGAAGTATTTGAGCCCTTCGAAAACAAGAGGGGATTATTATCATCATTAAATTGCAACTCTTCTTTCAATGTATATTTTAGTGCAATTATGTAAATAAACTGCTCTGCTAAGTTGAGAATTTGGATCATTGTAGTAGAAAATCAAATGTGTGATTATCTTCAAATAAGAATTTGAGGAAAAATCTGATGGTCTCTTAGCAAGTTTATGAACTGGTTTGCTATAGCTACAATTCAGACAAAAACAAAACCTACAAAATGAATTAATAAGACTGTTTTATTTTTGGAGTTATTATAGCTAGAAGGGATCTCTGAGTTTATCTGGCTTAACTCTCTCATTTTACAAAGAAATTGAGACCCAAAGAGAATATGTGAATTATTTTTAGAATACAACACATCCTAGCCCTAATCTATTTTTCCAACCATATTAGGTATTTTATTCTCCTTTTTGCTCTCTTGTCTATTCAGCCTGGACTTCCTGTTGTTCCCAACACTGATTTTCCACCTTCCACCTGTGCTTTTACATTGTTCATCCTCTATGCCTGGAATCTATTCCCTTCTCTCTTCTAACTCTCAGAATCTTTTTTCTTCTTCGAAACTCATCTTAGCTTCTAAAGCCTTTCCTTATCTCCCAGAAATTATTGTCCTCCACTGCCAAATGAATTCTTATTTATTTAAAATATGTATTATATATAGTTGTCCCCTCTTTGCATCTTTAGTGCTTAGCTAAGGTCCTAGTACATAGTAAGTATATTCATAAATGTGTCTTGATTGATTGATTGCACAACAATGAGATGTAAGGGGGTAAAAGGCTAGGATAAACAAGTACCAAAACATCAGAGAGATTATAATAATTTCTAAATAAATATTGCGAATATAAAAAAAAATTTGAACTTGATTCCCAATAAGAACCTCAGCAGGATATTCCAGAATAGAATATCTTGCTGGAATGGAACCTAGTTAATGGTAAAACTGGGATTTGGTTCTAGTCACAACTTCAGATTCATTGGGAAATTTTCTGTGCTCTTTATTTGGGTAGAAAGTAGCTCTTAAATCAAAACTATCAATTAGCACATGAAAGAGTGTTCTAAATCTCTCATAATTAAAGAAATGCAAATTAAAACAACACTAAGGTATCACCTTACACTTCTCAGACTGGACAATATGGCAGAAAAGGAAAGTGATAAATGTTCTAGGGGATGTGGAAAAATTGGAACACTAATACATTGCTGGTGGAGTTGTGAATTTATCCAACTATTCTGGAAGGCAATTTGAAACCATTTGCAAAGACTGCCTGCCCTTTGATCCAGCCATAGAACTGCTGGGTTTGTACCCCAAAGAGATAATAGGGAAAAATGCTTGTATAAAAACATTTATAGCCGCACTTTTTGTGGTGGCAAAAAATGGAAAGTGAGGGGGTGCCCATCCTCTAGTGATGGCTGAACAAATTGTGGTATCTGATGGTGATGGAATATTATTGTGCTGAAAGGAATAATGAACTGGAGGAATTCCATGTGAACTGGAAAGACCTCCAGGAACTGATGCAGAATGAAAGGAGCAGAACCAGAATATTGTAGATAGATACTGATACATTATGGCACAATGGAATGTAATAGACTTTTCTACTTGTAGAAATTCAATGATCCAGGACATTCCAGAGGAATTTATGAGAAAGAATGCTATCCATATACAGAGAAAAAATGTGGGAACAGAAACTCAGAAGAAAAATATATGTTTGAACACATGGTTTGATGAGGATATGATTGGGGTTTTGATGTTAAAAGATCACTTTACTGAAAATCTGAATAACATGGAAATAGGCTTTAAACAACGATACATGTAAAATCCAGTGGGATTGCTTGTCGGTTCTGAGAGGGGGGAGGGAAGAAGGGTGGGAAAAAGAATGAATTATGTAACCATGGAAAAATATCCAAAATAAATTTAAAAAGCAAAGTAGCTCCTAACTCCAATAGTCATCTCTTAATTTCTAATCAAAATCTGATTTTATTTTTCTTCACTAAACTTACTAAATAAAGCAAATTCATGTAATTTTTTCATGAATTTTTCAAATGCCTCTTTTTAATTCAAAGTCCATTTTTCATTAATGATTAAGTGCAGGTTTGAAAAATATGTCACACTGTATCTTTCTCTCAATTGTAAGCAGAATTGTTCATTTGTCATTAGAATTGTTGAATATAATCTTTACATATCTTGGATTTTGCAACATAGAATTCTCACTCATCTCTTGGGTCAGAGGAGGTGGTCCAGTGATCCATGGATTAAATTTTTTTAATTGTTGCTTTGTTTTCTAGGTTCTGGGCAGTTTTCTTATATTATTTCTTCAATTATGATATTCAGGTTTTTATTGACTTGTCATTCATTATCTATCTGCTAAGTGACCAATAAGCTTTAAATTGTCTCTATTGCTATCTTTGAAATCAATGGTTTTTATTTTTATAGAGTTTATAAGTTCTTTTAAAATTATTACATTTTACTTTTCTTCAAGATTGTCCTTCACTCTAGTATATTCCCTTTCCAATTTTTTTCTTTTGCTTCCTTGTAGAGACTCAGCCTAGTGAATTATTTTTCTATGATACTTATAATTTCTGCTACACAGGCCATAAAATTTTGGTGTTTATTCCCTTGTGACTTCTTTCATGATTCTGATTTCTCTCTTGAGTGATTTGGTAATATCCTTCATTTTAAATTTAAATTTAATTAAGTTTAAATTTTTATTTTATTTTTTAAAAATATTTTTCTATATTTACATGATTCATTATTTTCCCCTCCCATCTTCCCTCCTCCCTCCCGGAGCCAATAAGCTTTTCTACTGGGTTATATAAATGTTATCACTTATACCTATTTCCATATTATTAATTTTTGTAATAAAGCAATCTTTTTTCTTTTTTTTTAAAGCAATCTTTTAATATCTAAACCCCAAGTCATATACTCATATAAACAAATGATAAGCCTTATGTTTTTCTTCTGTGTTTCTACTCCCAAAGTTCTTTCTCTTGATATGGATAACATTCTTTCTCACAAATCCCTTGTAATTGTCTTGTAGTAGCAAAGTCCATTACATTGGATTTTTTGGAATGTCTTTCTTGAGGTTCCATATTTTCTTGAGAATCAGGTCCAAATTTATTTTTATTTGAAAATATTTATTTAAGAGATTTGTTATATCTTTGATGTTTTGGTACACATCTACCTTTCTAATCTTAGCATTTTCTCTGGTGATTTATATGTTTATGCTATGTATTTTTAACTGATCTTTCTTCTGGAAACCTTTTTTCCCCCTTATATCTCTGTTGCATATTTTTTTCTGATTCCTCTATTTTGAGGATGGGTTTATTACTAGGGAAGAATCACAAGGCTATTGGAGCCTCTTGTCATGTAAGAAGATTTGCTTTTCACTAGTCTCAATTCCTATCTCCAATTGTTTCTGGGAGAAAGGAGTAGACTTAGTTACTTTCAAGTTCCTTTTCTTTTAATCCCAGTATAGCCAGGCTTCCTGGACCTCTACTCTAATTCCCTGTATTCTTTAGTTCTCTGAAGGGGCTGAATAAGCTTCTATTCCATTTCATGGAGTTGGGAGAAGGTAGAGGTGGGTATTCTTGTTAGAATTTCTGGTTTTTTTTTTGTAGTTCCTAACCAAGAACTCACCCCAAGCATGTAGGATGGTTGCTAATTGAGTGTGTTATCAATTATTATACTCTCCTGTTAATTCACAACCCATTTTTTATTGGACTTCTTACTTTCTTGTCCTCCTGCTTAAGCCATAATCACTCTACTTCAGATAAATGATTACTCTTTGTTTTGGAGGAGTTAGTAGGGACCAGAGAAAATATTTTGTCTCCCACCTTTTGGGGATTAAAATATCTTTAGTAATATGCTTGAAATACATGTCTTTTTTTTTTCTGTTTCTCGGGAGTTGGGTATTAGTCAGCTTCATAGATATTGAAATAAACACAAAGCATTTTCCTCATCTCTAATAGGAACATTAATGTTCACATATTAGACAATGAACTTTATTTGGCTTCCGAAGGTTCCATTATCTAAAGATAGATTGTTTGGCAAAATCCATTAGCTTCATATTATAACTATTATTATGGATTTAATATGCATGAAACTATTCCTTTTTTCATTTTTTGGTCATTTTAAGTGATCAAGTATGACAAAAATTAGAAGAAAAATCCCAGGGTTTACAAAGACAAATGCCTTTTGAAATAGTAGGGGAAATAATGATTGAGAATGAGAAATCAGAGAAATGACAATGACAGGTCCATGATTTCATTTCATTATGCTAAATTAATGGTAAAATACTGAAACAAAGTCTTGTAGATGAGATCACAGATTTTTTAAAGAGTCCTTAATTTATACTAAACCAAATCTAAAATAAAAACACATTAAATTTTATAATTAATAACTAAAATAGAACAAAATGTCTCAAATAATGAGATAAACTCATTTAAAGGTGGGTGATTCCAGTCAATGCTAGTAAAGTGTGGTTGAAGCAAGAGGCAGTGTGACATATGGGATGAGATTGCCTGCCTTGGAATCAGGAAGCAGTTCAAGTTCTACCTCTGAGAAATAAATGGATCTAGTTGATATATATCTATAGACATATATGTAGTCTATATGGCTGTGTGAGCAGAGGTAGCCATTTAACCTTTCAGTGCCCAAGGCAACCCGCTAACTTGGAGAGTGGTTGCCAAGTTGCATTAGTGATAGGAGTTTCACACAGAGGATTCTTCTCAGATGAACAATCATATTTAGATACAACCAAGTTAAAGTGGAGGCTATTCTTTGATTCAAACTGATGAATTTATAGAGAACCAAAGGGGAAAAGATTATATAGAACATACCGAAAAAGCAAGTAGGGTAGACAAAGAAGTTTTTGAAATTTGGGGGTAAATTCGATTGTTTTCTTCAAAGGTGAAACCATTCCGTAGCCACCATGTACGAGTTTTTATTGTTTCACTTTTGTGTAAGAGGCTACAAGGAGGTCACACTCCTTGCCCTGGGAAGATGCCTTCATACTCATATACGTGCATATATAAACATACACACATATATAAAGGTGTACATAGATATGAATAATCCAGGATCCTTTCCCTGTAGGCACACATATTTCCAGTCAGCAATAGGGTCAAAGAATAGGAACTTGTCATATTATTGAGCTTTCTGACAACTCTTTTTTTTCTTGCCTAGATTGAACGGCTTGCAAAATGCTAGACATTTCTGAATACACAAAAACATTCATGGCACTCGGTTGCGCATCTGCAAAAATAGACTCAATTGCTCATGTGCAGAGATGGTCATGGAGAATGAAAAGCCCAGGATGATATAAATCAGGCATAATTCAGTGATTGGAGAACATTATTTTTAGGTTTTCTTTTTTCCCAAAGGACCAAACAAAAATGTGGCATTGAAGAGAAAAAAAAAAGGTAAGCGGAAAGAAACCAAAAGGAGGTAGGATGTGATGTTGGTTAATTAAAATAGCAAAAGAGATTCCTATGATCTAAAGAGGCATTTGAAATAAAAGGATTTCCACTGTTTCTCTTCTGTCCCATAAGACACCAAAGACCTGATGCACAAATCACTACAGTTAGAATACCAGGAAGACCCCTTGAAGATATTAACAAACCTCTCTTCCCCACAAGCAAGCCCACCATGGAGCTGGCTATGGAATTCGCCCCTTGATCTGGGACAAAGATTTTTGCACTGTCATAAAGAAAAAATCTAGCCCCCTAAGCTAGGAAAGGGAGTGAAACTGGTCCACTATAAAGCAAGAAAAGCAGAACAGAACACCCAGAGCAGGAGCTAGTGTTTTGTGATGGCCACACACTAATCTCCACACTGGTTGCTTGTGAGTGATTTCAGTGCAAGCACTCAGAGTCTTATCTAGGCACAAAGCCACACTGCTATGTGTCACTGCAAACAAATGTGGGCACAAAAGCCAGGAGAGATATTGCAAGTCAGCTGTAAACTTATCAGTGGGGCAAGAGAAGGAAAGCAAAAGGTCTGCTACATTAGAAAGGGTTTAAAGAAATCTCCATGCATGGAAACTAGCATAAAGGGTGTCTGCACAAACTGCCCTGTGCTCTGCAGAATTTTCAAACTAGTTGTCTGTGTTTAAAAGGAGTTTCCTCATGCACATCTAAGGGGCAGATGGCATGGTTTAATAGACCCAGAGAACTGGCCCTGCAGTCACAACACCTTGGCATGAAATCCAGCCTTTAATAAATACTGGCTGTTTGACCCTAGACAAGTCCCTTAAGCTCTCAGCCCTCCAAGCAACTTTCTGCTCTTCCAAGTAACTTAAAGGTGGCTGAATTGCATTGATAGCAGGAGTTTCCTCACCAGTGAATAACAAATCAGAAAGCAAAACATTGCTCTAACAGGACAGGGTACAAGGACGTAATTTTATTGCGATGGAGAGCTTCTAGGTGAGGAAATTCCTCCCATCAGTGTAGGGGGAGCTCTGCTGTCTAGGGCAGTGCTCTCTCAATATTTTTGATCATGTACTCCTCTAAGTAAAAAACAAGGTTTGAATGTGAAATCCCAATACATGGATGTTGACTTTAGAATTACATATGTCATAAAACTTGCACAAAAATGGGAATTAAAAAGGATAAAATAAAGATAAAATGGCATGAGCTAGTCGTAGAGAAGCCATACATTAAGGAAATCACTTTCACAAATGTGTGGAGAATAGAATGGAGGAGAAAGAGAGTCAAGGCAAAGAGAGCATTTAGGAAGCTCTTCTAGAGAGGCAGAGAGGTGGCAGGTGTAATAGAATAATGGAGCTGAAGGCAGAAAGACCCAAGTTCAAAACTTAACTCAGATATTTACTAATATGACCCTGGGCAAGTCACTTAACCTCTGTTGTCTCAGTTTCCTCATCCCTAAAATGGGGATAATAATAGCACCTACCTCCCAGGGATGTTATATGGATCAAATCAGATAATATTTGCCAAGTACTTCACAAATCTTAAAGTTCTTTATGAACACTAGCATTATTATTCATGTTCTAGGTGAGAGGTGATGAGAGACTTTGCTGGGGCAGTGGTAATATGAATAGAGACAAGAAGATGGATGAAATGACAAGAGCTGACAAATGAATGGTTATGTGGGATGAGGGAAAGGAAAAAGTTAAGGCAAGCGCCATGGTTGCAAACCTTGGAAGGATGGTGAATTTCTCAACAAATTAAGGAAAATTCTCCAAAAGGGGGAATTTTTTTTGAAAAGTAATAAGTTCTGTTTTGAATATGTTGAGTTTGAGTTGAGATGCTTATGGGACACAAAGTCGGAAATGTTCAGTATCCCTCTGGTCATGAATAAATAGGAGGAGAGATATCGGTGCTGGATTAATAAATATGAGAGTCAGCTACTTCAAGAAGATAATTAAATTTGTGGGAAATCACCGAGAGAGAATACTCTACATGCAAGAGACCAGTTCCTTGAAGAATGCTGCCAGTTAGGAAGAAGAATATTGATGATTCTTTATCAAAGTATACTGAAAACCAGTAAGAAGGAGGAGAACCAACGAGAGCACTGTTTGTTAACTTAGAGACGAAAGAGTGACTATTGAGGAGGAGTGTGTGATCAACAGTGAGACATGCTTCCTATAGAGGTCATGGAGGATGAGACTATCAGACTTGGAAATTATTAGATATTTTTGCAACTTTGAAGTAAGCAATTTTAATTAAGTAGTTAAATTTAGTGTTATTTAAAAGGATTTACACTAGAGGCTACATTGATAAAGGGAAGTGAGATAAGGTGTGCTGAGCCACACATTTCAGAGCAACAAATCTTATCTCGAATCATCTGGCATGAGCTTATTTGGAATAGAGATCCAGAGAGAACTAGAAAAATTGTCACTACTTCTGGTTAAAAGTTTATACAAGAATGAGAGGATGGATTTCATTTTTGTGAGAGTATTTTTTAAAGAAGATAGTTTATAGATACAATGAATTATATTTCAAGAAGTCTAACTGTAGAGGTCTAAAAGTCTGCAAGGTACTTACAATTTTATATAATTATATCTAATTTAAATTTGAATACTAAAATATATAAAATGAGAAGATCTTAACTTTGGTTTCAGGTCATTTTTGACCAAATATGTGGAAAATAAAAATACAATAAAATATTAAGAGAAAAGTTTCTAGGATCAAATATAAGCTTCTCTATTTATATTTTAAAGTACCTCATAATCTGACTTCAATCTATTTTTCTACCTTAATACATTATTGCCTTTCTCACATTCTGCTATAGCCAAATTAGCTTTTCTTTTTTTTTTTTTAACACACAACACTCCATCGCTAGTGGCTGAAATTGGACTTCCATTTTGTCTCTACTTCTTAGAATCCTTTGTTACTGCAAAACTCTGCTCCTGATACTTGAACCCTTTCCTGATCCTACCAGCTGCTAATGCTCTTCCACATCCTCAGTTTACTTATTTTGTGTATTTCTATTCATGACATTATCTCCCCTGATTGAATGTCAATCCCTTTAAAAGAGAGAATATTTAATTTTTGCTGTTATGTCTTCTAAGACTTTGATGTCTCTTTCATAAAAATTGTTGTCTATTCATGCTTTCCTTATTAAGGAGGTTGACTTTTTGAACTCTGATGAAGGATTTTATTTTATTTTTTAATTTAATCCTCCTTTCCCCCTTTTATCTTATTGAATTTGGCCTGTTGTTCTAGGCTGTCAAGGTCTTCTGGAACCCTTTATGTCATACAACATGTTAGCTATCCATACAAGTTTTGTGTGGGTCTACAGCTTCTGTAAGTATACCATTTATGCCTTTACCCAAGTCACTGAAATATTAAACAGTATAGAGATCAAGGAAGATCAATGGATGGGTTTAGTAGAGAACTCCCTGCAATGTGATAACATTAACAGCATGTCTTTTGTCATTGTCATACTGTCTATCTCACATAATAATATGACAACGCCATATAGTCTTTTGATGAGTCCATCAATTCTGAATCCACCTAACTTTCCTTTCATCTGGCCCATTTCACTCCATTTTGTCTACAAAGATAGCTTTCATCTATGCCAGGTGCTTGCTGAAATCTAGATATATTGGGTCTATAACATTTTTTAAAAAGTCTATAACATTTCTATGATCTACCAGTCTGGTAGCCCTGTAAAAAAGAAAATGAATTTAGGCTAGAATGACTTCTTTTCAAGATGTTATGCTAGCTTTTAATGATCCTCAATTTCCTTTATAAAACTTCACAAACCATCCATTCACTGATGCATTCTGGAATTTGCTAGGATTTGAAGTAAAACTAATTAGTTTATAATTGGCAGATTCAACTCAGACTATTTTTGAAAATTGAGACTCTTATGTGTCTTCAATACTGAGATGCATGTTCCTCAGAATTGATTTTGTGTGCCATGAATGACTCTTTGATCTCCTCATCATTTTTTCATTCAATGCATTTGGAATTTACTTCTCTTATTTCCCTCTCCATCACAGTGGTGGCTGTTGCCTCTGCTTTATATGTAGTCCACAGATATGTCTGTTAACATTTCTCACATTTCTTGGGTTGCATTGGTCGCCAAGACTAGAAGTTGTGGATCCTGCTTAGTCATCTCTATCCTAGAATGCAACACCCAAGGGAGAATTTCTTTGTATCACTGATTCAATATTCATTAGAGGAACATTTATTGAGTATCTGCTATGGATAGGGTAGTATTCTAGTGAAGCACAGATCAATAAGAGATGAGAATTTATATAGATATATATGATTCATTAAGAATTTCTTGTTTTTTAGGCTCTCAGTGCTTTGAAATAGATCATTATTTAATAAAAAGGTATTGAATTGGCATTGTATACAAAAATACTTTCCATGCTCAATTGTCATAATGCCTAAAATTCTACCATTACATATTTGTGAATTTAAATGATGTATTATGCCCTTTCCCCCATATGCAGACACAGGTCTCCCTTTAAAATACTATTGCTCCGAGGAGGGGTAATAGAAAGTCACTAACACATTAATATGAACCAGATGTGGTTTTTTTTCCTGATAGGATGGAGAAAGATACAAGATGGCTTCCTGAAGCTGGACCAAAGGGGTGGTGGAATCTTACTACTACTAATTTTCCCTGCTGCCATCACTCAGTTAATAAGTATTTATTAGCACTTACTATGTGCCTGAGATCTTGTGTTGAGGACAAGAAGACTGGCAAAAAACAGTCCCTGCTCTCAAGGATGCAGGGATGCAGTTGAATGTCATAATCTCAAGGTTGCAGTTGAATGTCATAATCTCAAGGATGCAGGTGAATGCCACAAGGTATCTCTCTGCACAGGAACATATTTGGTATAGCAAGGAATGATATCACCAATGCAAGGGTACTCCTGTACTGTGGCCCTGAAATCCTAGACACAAGCCAAGCAGGGAAATAAAGACTGAATCACTTTCACCCCAGACTGCCCTTGCGATCCCAGTACTTCTATCTATTGATAATTTCTGTGAGTTTTGCCCATCACGAAACTTTAGAGCAATCACTGCTTGTCATTCTCGGTCACTGAGAGACTACCACCACCACTACTACTCAAAAAGGATATTTTTACATCAAACCAGAAATGGTGGCAATTATTGCTACGCCACTTTCAGACTCTAAAATGATATTTTTTCACCTTATTTATAACAAAAAATGGATCCAAGTATAAGAAGTTACTGAATACCTCAGAAGTCAAAGAGTTAGAGTCAATAAAAATATTTGTATTTTTTAGCACCTACTATGTGCTATGCTGTGGGATTATAAGGCAGACCCCATTGTCAAGGAGCTCAGTGAGGGGAAGAAAACATGGAAAAAGAAGCTGAAAAAGGCAGGAGAAGGTTAAGTACTTTGGAGGTGGGGTGGGATGATGAACTCCTGCAGCTAGAGAGTGTGAGTTTCAGAGTTGATTTGATGATGAAGAATAATAAGTTTCTGGAGATCATGAAGTCCAGGAAAGTAGCTGAATAGGAAATGCTGAGATCTCTTCCCAGAGAGCCCTCCATGTGTGGTAGAAGATCAGGGAGGAAGTCTCAGGGACTGTTGAGGAGCTGAGAGATTCGCAGTTGATATCATCTTGAAGAATGACAATTTTCTGGAGATCATGAAGTCCTAAAAAGCATCTAGGTGAGAAATGATGAGCTTATTTATGATCCACAGTAGTCCAAACATAAGAATCTGCTGAATCTTCCGAGGGCAGTGTGAGTTTATCTCTTTCTCTGTTACTACCTCTGCACTCATGCTCACGGATTTTGTGCTATTTATTCCCTAGAATTTTCCTCAATGAATGCCAATGACAAGGAACTATCGTTGTTAAGTGAATATTGCTGTAAACGTTGGAGGCTGCTCTGGTAACACTAGGAGGATGTATTTAGTACACTTTTCATTAAAGAATGAAAAATTTATTTTTAATGACAAAATTATGGTAAAGTGTTTCTGGTAGCCCTATATCAATGAAGGCTCAAATCCGGCTTCTGACATTACTTGCTGTGTGACTTTAGGCATGTCACTAACCCTCCTGTTTGACTCAGTTTTCTCAACTGTAAAATGGAGGTGTTGATAGTACCTAACTCCAAGCATTGTTTTGAGGATCACATGAGATAATATGCCTATATTTTTAAACCCTTACCTTCTGTCTTGGAATCATTACTGTGTATTGGTTCCAAGGCAGAAGAGTGGTAAGGGCTAGGCAATGGGGGTTAAGTGACTTGCCCAGGGTCACTCAGCTGGGAAGTGTTTGAAGTCAGATTTGAACCCAGGACCTCCTGTCTCTGGGCCTACTCTCAATCCACTGAGCTACCCAGCTGCCCCCCAGAGATAATATTTTCAAAGGGCTTCTTTGGCACAATGCCTTGCACATAGTAAGTGCTATATTAATGCCAGCTGCTGCTGCTGCTGCTACTACTACTACCAAATACATGAAATCAAGAGAATCAGTTGTTTTTTATACTCGTTTTTAAAATACACAAAATCTTCCTTAAAAAAGAAGTGACTTTGCTAATTGCTGCATCATCAAACTGCTTTTTTAGCTGAAAATTTCTGCATTTACTAAAGATGGCATAGACAATTAGGGAAAAATCTATAAATAGTTTTTGTTTTGTAAGAATTTACAATAACAACAGCAAAAAAGGGCTCTAAGGAAAGCAATTCATTGTTTTTCTAATTAATTTCAAAATAGTCAGCAAGTTGCTAATGTTTTCTGCATTTGGAATGCAACTAGGTAGGGTCACTGCTGTGTTTATAAATTCTTGCAGACCAACTCCTCATAGTATTAGAGAAAGCATTTTATTTTGAACAAAAGGACAATGATATACAAGCTGTCCACAGAGTATACAGATGACAGATCAAGAGGAAAATGAGCTCTCTGAGAGTTTTTCCAATGTCCTTCACTGTAAAAAATAGCAATCATGGCATGTACTTGGTTCATGGTGGGCTTCTATATTATCTCCCACCTTTCTGGAAAATGTATTGTTGAACTAAGTGTACCCTCTATTGAACACAAACGACTCTATCCAAAATTTAATAGGGTGATTGTTACTTTGAAAAAATGTGTTATTTTTCAGCATTATTGTAGAATCACTGCCTACAGACAGCACTGAGATTCTACTCATTAAGCACTGTTAAAAAAGGTGTAAGGGAGCAGAGATGTTGCCTGTATACTTTATGAGAGTAAGTAGATAGTATAGAAAAAAAAGTGAAATGATTTCGTGGGTGGACAGGTATTAGCTATTTGAGATACCTCATTAAGCCCAGGACTCTGTTTGCCTTCCTAGACTCAGTCATACTTTCTGGTTGTGTCTGTCTGTCTGTCTGTCTGTCTGTCTATCTATTTATCTATCTATCTATCTATCTATCAGTCTATCTATCTATCTGTCTGTCTGTCTATCTGTCTGTCTATCTATCTATCTATCTATCTATCTATCTATCTATCTATCTATCTATCTATCTATCTATCAGTCTATCAGTCTATCTATCTATCTATCTGTCTGTCTGTCTGTCTATCTATCTTTCTATCTATCTATCTATCATCTATCAATCAGTCTATCTGTCTGTCTGTCTATCTATCAGTCTATCTATCTATCTATCTTTCTATCTATCTATCTATCTATCTATCTATCTATCTGTCTGTCTGTCTGTCTGTCTGTCTGTCTATCTATCTATCTATCTATTATCTATCAATCAGTCTATCTATCTATCTATCTATCTATCTATCTATCTATCTATCTATCAGTCTATCAGTCTATCTATCTATCTATCTGTCTGTCTGTCTGTCTATCTATCTTTCTATCTATCTATCTATCATCTATCAATCAGTCTATCTGTCTGTCTGTCTATCTATCAGTCTATCTATCTATCAGTCTATCTATCTATCAGTCTATCTATCTATCTATCTATCTATCTATCTATCTATCTATCTATCTATCGTCTGTCTGTCTATCTATCTATCTATTATCTATCAATCAGTCTATCTGTCTGTCTATCTATCTATCTATCTATCTGTCTATCTATCTATCTATCCGTCTATCTATCTATCCATCTGTCTATCTATCCATCCGTCTATCCATCCATCCATCTATCTATCTATCTATCTATCTATCTATCTATCTATCTATCTATCTATCCATCTGCCTATCTACTTTTGAGGGGGATCCAGACTCAAGATTTCATCAATATTGAGAGCTCCCACTGTGGAGATTCCCTTCATTGATACAGCTTGATAACTAACATATAACTTGTAGTCTTAATGAGTTACTTGGGAAATTTAAAGTTAAGGGACTCCCCTGTGGTCTGATAATTAATATATATCAGAGTTAGGACTTAAATCTATGTATAATTATTAAAATTAGGACTCATCCTTAAAATTTAATAAAGTTTATTAGAATTACTTGGATAAGTAAAAGAGAAATAAATAGAGATTAAGGGCTACGCTAGCTTTCCATGTGGCCAGTCCAGTGGCACCCCCAGCAGCAGCTTCCTTGGCATGACACCAGAGACAGACATTCTACCCTTTTATCCTCTCTTTCATTTCTGGTTCATTCTGGTTCAAATTCTGAGTCATGTCCAGATCAAGTTCAGAGTCATGTAGCCTACGAGGGTGATATAGGCGTATGCAGGTGACATGACTCCAGGAAAGGGGAAAGGGCAAGTTGCTTTCGTACACAGATTTTCCTACCTTCAAGGCTGCTGTTCTGTCTTGTATACCCCACTGCCTCTCAATGGATATATGGACAAAAGTATTCTAATGTCACCAATACTAAGCTATCATACCATTACTAAGACCTTTTTTAGTTGGAAGTCATTATATAATCACTCAGCTATTTGGTATGAGTCATAAAATTTGGTTTTGTCTTAATTATAGGCACTTGGTGGTGCTGTGGATAGAGCATTGGGCCCAGAATCAGGAAGAACTTACTAGCTGTGTGACCCTGGGCAAGTCAGCGAACCTCTTTATGCCTCAGGTCCCTCATTTGTAAAATGGGTTGGAGGAATTGGGAAACCATTCCAGGCTCTTTGCTAATAAGATCCAAAACAGGAGTCATGAAGAGTTGATATGAATGAAATGACTGAACAACAATTGACCTCAATCCTCTCATTGCTGCTTCTTCCCTCCTCATCCTAAATCCAGAGAGACAAAGGTGGTATTGAACCATCAAACCCTTCTCCTTGCTGACATAGTGTAGGATTTAAATTAAATTGCAATACTTCAAGTATTATTTTTATAACGTTTATTATCTGACAAAACAGAACCACATGACTAAGTTTTTCTACCTGCTCAAAAATCCCTGCTCCACCAAAGCCTCAACAGGAAGGAAAGAGAGAGTCAGACCTCCGTCCAATTTATATCCTGTCCATGTCAGCACTTAATGACAGGAGGTGAGTGGGGTTCTAGGAATTGTAGTTTTGCTGGGGATCAGAGTTTCTAGGGTAACCGATTCTAATTACACCATTCCCCCTGAGATCCTTTGGAAGACTAGTCTCCCCAATGGATCTTATAAACATAACCAACTTATAAATTACAATAATTTGGGGATAAAAGGGAAAGAGAACAAAACCAATGATTACTAGGCACATTGACAAAAAGCCAGTTAGGGGTCAGTCCCTTTCAGCATAAGAGTAGACATACAAAATAAATGTGTCACAACCCCCCACAGTTCAATTTCACTACAACTCAAAGTTCATTCTGGATCTTTCAGTGCAATGTGAGGTTTCTGCAGGCATCTCCACAGCACCTTCTCCAAGCAGTTCACTTCTTAGATTCTGGGAGGTAGCAAGTTTCTTAACTTTTATACAACTAGAATTTTATGACAATTAGACAGCAGGAAGCTATACTTATTATGTCATCACCCACTCTACCTCTTCACAGTATTGCTCCACCATGAGGTTTTACCAACACTCCTTTCATCTCTAGAGTAGTACAGCTGGTTCCAGGGCCCTTCAGATTTCCCCGTGCATCCTCTAGGAAAAATTACTCTTTCTTTTACAGATTCCCAGGTTTTCTGGCTTAGTTACTCTCCTGCTGATATCAGGAATATCAAGGATGCTCTTCCACAGTAACTGGTAAGACTCCAAGTACTGAAAAATACTCTGCAATTATAGATCACCTCCCTCGTTTCTTTTCTTATGTGGATTTTGTGAATTCATTGTGTGAAATCAAGATAGGGATATTTTGTCCATGTTTTCTGGAGAATAAGATTTTACCGTGTTTTAAAGGTTTTTCTTTTAATTATCACGTTATAAAGTACTGCTTTGGTTAGAGTATTTCAAAGTTAAGACTGTCAGGAATTTTAGAGGTAGGCAATCTAGTTTAAGGCTCCAAATGTAAAGATAAAAAAGAGAAGACCCAGAAAGGTCAATGGATTTGTTTACCGTAGAAGAATTAAGAATCGCACCCAGATCCCTTGTCTTTAAGACCATTGGTGTGTGTGTGTGTGTGTGTGTGTGTGTGTGTGTGTGTGTGTGTGTGTGTATACACATATATTTTGATTCTAAGACTGGAGGTAAAAGGGTTTTAAAAAGAGATTTGTGGTACTGAGCATGTCCTTTATGGTTTGGGGCTCAGAGAAATCTATTGGCAAGCTCCAGAAGCCAGAGGCTGGGTTACTGTTAATGGTGTGGCTCCATCAGACATCTATTTCAGATAACTGTGTAAAGCTAAAAAAACCAGATCTCCATTTCAGCATCTACTTTCCAAATTTCCTCTTAATTGAATTGACCAATTAATAGATTCAAATCACCATTATCTAAAGTGGTCTCATAAGTAGAATTCATTGTACTGTACTTTTCTAAGCTTAAACTTGAACTCCATAATGATGCTTTCCTGATTCTTTTCAAGACATTGCATGAGCAGGGAAATGCAGAGGCTATTCAAACCTAGAAGAAGCATTCATTTTCAGCTTTGGTAATTTTGGAATAAACATTATGGATTGATGGAATAAATTAAATTAAATGATGTTTAGTTATGTTTAACTCAATTTCTGGATAGCCCCAAATGGAGAAGTTGCTTGCAGTTTAAAGTCATGGGAAGCTCCAAAATGCTCTTTTAAAAACTTTAGTTGTGTTTAAATAGAAAGGAAAGAAAAGTTGAAATGGAGGAGCAAGTGGCACTTTTTCTGGCCAAGTATATTAGGAAGATTTAGCACAGAGAGCAGGTGTAAATCAATGGAACATTATTAAAATCATTTAGATGTACAACAAAAACAACTGCAAACAAACAAATTAATTCATTAAAAAAAACTGCACTAAAGTCTCTTCCCTCATCTGCCCCAGGAGGTCATCCTCAGGATGGGTCCTGTCAGAGTGCAGCCTTTGCCTTGGAGCCAACTTCTTACCTCTTCCCCTGACTCTATGTGCCTGCTTCCCCTCTCAATGTGGTACCACCAACAGTCACATTGTCATCTGCATCTTTGCTACTAGCCCATACAGTCCATTGATTCTGCTCTCAACCCAATTCAATTGCTTTTTTAGCCCAAGTGAAAGAATTTTCAGCAGTTGTTTCTTTGGTAGGAAGCAGTGTAAAATCTTTTTTATTTTATTAATTTAATTTAAAAAAAATTTTAGCAGTATAAAATCTTTTTTATTTTATTAATTTAATTAAAAAAATTTAGCAGTGTAAAATCTTTTTTATTTTATTAATTTAATTTTAAAAAAATTTTAGCAGTGTAAAATCTTTTTTATTTTATTAATTTAATTTTTTACATTTCTGGAGGTATAAAATCTTTTAAAAATTTTATTAATTTAATTTTTAAAAATTTTTAGCAGTATAAAATCTTTTTTATTTTATTAATTAAATTTTTTACAGTTTTGGAGGTGTAAAATCTTTTAAAAATTTTATTAATTCAATTTTTTAATTTTTTTAGCAGTGTAAAATCTTGGTGTACATCCACCAGTTACATACCAGTTACAGTTCCTCTCTTTTCAGCAAGAACTGTCCACTAGGACCCTGGAAAAGTCCTCTTTACTACTGTATGCTATCTTCTGGGAGGTATTCTGGGAGCTAGAAGTTTCCACTAGCCCAATTCTCTCTTTTTTTCCTGTGTGAGCTAATCTCCCCTTCATAAAACGTAGTTCTAGGCATCAACAAATATTTTAGCACTGATCATGTGTCCTAATTACTGTGGATTCAAATCAAATAATGAAATAGTCCCTACTTATAAAGATTTATATTCCAGGAGGAGACTTTAACATGCTTTTGTCTTTCCTGACTTTCTGGGGTATGTGTGTATTGCTGTTAGAAGTTGTTCAAGGTAAGCTTGTCATCCAAAAAAGTTTTCTGATTGTCTTAAAACTTTTCCTATACGATCAATACGTATTTCAAATTCTTTATGCTTAATAAGCTTATACTCTGATTTTTAGAGTGCTGGGCCAGTTCAAATCTAGCTTCAGCTGCTTACTGGTTGTGTGACCCTGGGCAAGTCCCTTACCCTGGCTTGCCTCAGGCTTGTCATCTGTAAAATGAGCTGGAGAAATGGCAAACCATATCAGCATTTTTGCTGAGAAAACCCCAAATGGGGTCACTAAAAGTAGAGCATGACTAAAATTGAACAACAACTCTTATTTAAAACAAAACAAAAGAAAACAAAAGCTCACACATGTGGGAGTCTGAGTTTCTGGGTACAATCTGCCAGGAAACAAAGTTTACTGCCAGTCAAAGTTCAAGAGACTCGGTATATATGCAAATGAAAGCGATGCCAATGGGAAACAGCTTCCCGGCACAGTCATTTGGACATATTCATTCTGGGCACACTTTTGTCTCAGGAAATGTTTTTACTCCCACATAACCATTATGATCACTTGCAAAAGAAGAAAACTTCAAAGTCAATCTTCAGCTTTGATGGAAACCCATTCCAGAAAATCTGCTTTTAAGGAAAACGATACGAAGCCAATTAATCCAACATTGTTCAGTGCCCTAAATTGTGTTCTTTAAGCAAGAGCACCGGTGCGGGGTCTGTTTTTGCACGACCCTGGGATAAATGACTTCTATGAAAGGGGAGCGCAAACACCAGCATCTCTAGATAGTAAGGAAGACTCAGGCAATCAATTTTTCAAAGTGCTCCTCTTCCCCGCAGCCCCAAGAGCTTCATGTGGAAAAGCAGAGTAGAAATGCCAAGTGGTTACACTACAAATAATTTATAAATACATTCATAAAAATTATATTTGAGCAGGAAAATTCCAGCCTCTTTAAGATAGTGTAGTTCAGTTTCCCTGGAAGCTTTATTATATTCACCTGATTGATGGGCTCACCTGAGGCTTTGTAGGGTGTAGGAAGGAGAGAGAAATTGGCAGGTTTGAAAGCTACAGAATCCGACAATTTCAGAGGCAGGACGAGTTCCGTTATCTCTCCTCTGAACTAGACACCCCTCTGCCCCCTCCCTAGAAGGAAAGATGACATCAGGAAGAACTCAACATCGACTGCTAATGATTCCTGCCTTCCCTGCCCCATGCAAAGAAGTGGTTGGACAGATTTTTTCGGAGGTAGAAATAGTTTGACAAAGACTCTATTATTTGTGATTTAACCCTTAATAAAGAGGAAAGGAGGAAGGGTTCATCAATATAAAGACCAACAGAATGCTTCAGAAAGGAGCATTTTTTTAAACTTGGAGGTTTTATTTTATAGAACTGTAAAAGCATTTGGGGGTAATTTAATGGGTAAGAACTAGAAATTGGAACTGAAAAAGACTTATTACATTATTTCATCCCTCTGGCCAGTGAAGGAACAATACGATTTTTGGCTTAAATTTAATTGGAATTTAACTAAATTCTTTGAAATTTTTTCATTTTTCATCAGAAAAGCACAAAGTGCTCATCTTTTCAACAACAGTGATAGACTGCAGACTCCCATATTGTTCAATGTGTTCTAAATCAAGGCAGCCACAATGGGGCAGTCAGAGGCTTCAGATTGATCTTAGAATCAAAACTGCTCTGTGGTGTGTTTCAGGAGAGTGGTGAAGCTTTTTGGGTAGAAAATGATCAGAATCAAACTTCCTGTTTCTATTTTCTCTTCTTTTGACATAAAATCTACATCTGAATTTTCTTCTGCCTCAAGCCTTTTGCAGAAGTCTATTAAATCTTGTTAAGCAAAGGGTATGGGTTTTTTCATTTTTTACAGAGCCATAGAATTTAGCATCACTCCTTACCTACAGTAGAAAGTATTTTTAAACACAATCCAAATAATACCAAGATTTTCATGAGCCTGAAGAAAATATTAAAGGATGAGGGTTTGTGTATTAAAAGCATGACTTTTGGCTTCTATGCCTCTTTTGTTTGTTTTTTAAACCATTATTTTACCTCTAAGAATTATTACTATGTATTGGTTCCAAGGCAGAAGAGCAGTAAGGTCTAGGCAATGAAGGTTAAGTGACTTTGCCAGGGTCACACAACTAAGATTCTATGAATTTTAAGGACGATATCAACCAACTAAAAGTATTATTATTCACCTTACATGATTCCCCATCTGCTTTTCTATACTCATTAGAAAATAAGCTGACATAAAAGAGACAAAGGAGAAGTGGAGTTAGGAGAACCGAGTTCTGACACTGTATGACCATAGGCAAACCACTTAACCCCTCTGATCATCTGTAATTTGGAAATAAACTATTTATCCTGTAAACCTCAAATTTCCTTAGACTTATAAATGTTGGAAATTTCACCATTGGGATATTTCATACTTGGAAAATTTCTTACTGATAGTCTATTGGAATGAGAACCCCATTGGCATGGGAGGTTCTTTCTCTTCCCTTCTTAAGATTACTTTAGGACAGAAACCCTTTGCTGAACAATGGAAAGGACTTTGACTTATGCTTAAGCATAGAACAGGAATTTCTTTGAGTCTTGATTGATTTTAGAATTGATACAATGGAGATACTTGGAATAAATCTCCACCCTATTCAGTCCTAATAGGATTGAGTAAGGGCTGCAGCCTAGATCAAAATTTAATTATTCCAATCTCTACCCTACTCAAGTTAACAGGATTTAGAAAGGGCTGTAGCAAAGGAGTAAAGATTTAATCATTTGAAAATATGACCTTCAACAGACATGTGCAAAAGCCAGAAACCTCTGGGCGGTCCTGAGTTAAGCTAGAGCCTCCATTGACAGGGAAATTGATGAACAGTGATTGGTAGATGTGAGGACTGAGGGGAGGCAACTTGGATGGTTTCCTTAAAGATAGGGGGTCTGAAGACTCCAGAGATGGAGGTGGAGAGTTGGTCGGTGTGGTTCCTGTGGCTCTGAGAAGGGTTGCTCTGAAGGAAGCTGAAGGTGGGGGCCTCTGAGACTGTTTCTCCATTTTGGACACGTGAGTAATAGGGACTGATCTCTTTTCTTTGCCCCAGCTATCTAAGGGCTTGGGCCTTTTGGCCCAGCCTAAACAGAAGGGGTATTTAAGCCCTATTCCCTTCTCTCCCTTTTTCTCTCTCTCTATCTCTAATTCCTTTCTTACTCCTATTGTAATTAAACTCCAAAAAAGGCTGACGGCTGACTTGAGTTTTTCATTTAGGAATTACATAGCTGATTCCTTGGCGACCTTAAATTAATATATATCAGTCTTTTAAAGTGATTCCCTTGTTACATTGTGGCTGACCACATGGGAGTCTAAAGAATCCTCTCAATAAAACTTTTGAAATTCCTTGCCTTTTTACTATACCGTCTCACCACTTAGTCCTTTTTTTTTTTTAACAAAAAACTTGGCTTAAAGACACAGCTGCTAGAACACGTGAGTATAAAAAACTTTTTCTCTTTTCTCCTTAAGTTAAATTGGAATCAGCAGTTTTTTCTTTTTCTTCCCTTTAATCTTAAGGGACAGCTGGGTAGCTCAGCGGATTGAGAGCCAGGCCTAGAGACAGAAGGTCCTGGGTTCAAATCGGACCTCAGATACTTCCCAGCTGTGTGACTCTGATAGACAGAAAACAGCTGTTTTAAATCTCAGCAACAGGACTCTAAAGTCCTGGCTGGAAGAACTGTTTCTAAATATCCTTTCCCTTAAGGAACAACTTCCTGCATTAGAAAAAAAAAAACCCTGTGGAAAGTTTGTTGCTTTGCCCTGCTCCCCACGTGTTTTGTGAAATTACAAAATATATATATAAAAATGAGTACTACATTCTTTGACAATTATATGGCAGCTGAAGAAGTAGGGGCATTGAGGAATGAAGGATACCTCCAAATTTTTATATTAATAGGTACTGTCATTTTTGTACTCCTCAATACTATATTTAGAGATGAAAAAATAAAAAAAATATTGAGGATAAAATAAAACAAAATGAGGATAAAATAAAACAAAATGAGGATAAAATAGAAAATATTGAGGATAAAATAGAAAATGTTGAGGATAAAATAGAAAAAAATGAGGATAAAATAGAAAATATTGAGGATAAAATAGAAAAAATTGAGGATACAATAGAAAAAATTGAGGATAAAATAGGAAATATTGAGAATAAAATAGAAAAACTTGAGGATAAAATAGGAAATATTGAGAATAAAATAGGAAATATTGAGGATAAAATGGGAAATATGGAAGATAAAATAGGAAAAATTGAGGATAAAATGCAAGCCCAATTAGAAGATCTAAAAAGTTTCTTACAGGATCAATTGGCAAACAACCACTCTACCAGAAACAGACCTGTTTCTGAACCTTTGAATGAGGAAATTTCCTTCCCTGAAATAGAGATGGAAAACACCTTCCCTATAGCCCAGTTAACAGACTGCTTCTCTAGTGTAGTGCAAATCTTGTCTGAATTTAATCCCCAAAACCCTTCCCCTGCAATCCCAGCTTCTCATGTTCCTTCTCCTACAGAAAACCAAATTCCAATGCAAGGGAGATCTTGTCCTCCTAGAGAAACCTGTCCTTGTCAAACTGACCCACAGGTGCAAAATTCAACTAGAGGCCTGTTTCCTCTAAGAGAAGTACCTGAAATAGGACGAAATGGGGATGTGGTGACTTTAAGACATAGGATACCGTTTACTCCCCAAGAAATAAATGAATTTACACGAAATATCACCACATATGAACAAGATCCTTTTCTAGTAACAAAAAAGATGGGAGACATATTTTTTCAGTATAATCCGTCTTATTCCTGCCTGTTCATGTCCCTTGCCCATTTATCAATTGGAGAATGGCTTGATTTTTTGTACAACTGATGTAGCTCTTTGTAAATTTGAGTAATTAAACCTTTGTCAGAGGTTTTTATGAAGATTTTTTTCCCAATTTGTTGCTTTCCTTCTGATTTTAGTTACATTGGTTTTGTTTGTACAAAAGCTTTTTAATTTGATGTATTCCAAATTATTCATTTTGCATTTTGTGACTCTTTCTAAATCTTGCTTGGTTTTGAAGTCTTTCCCTTCCCAAAGTTCTGACATGTATACTATTCTGTGTTCATCTAATTTTCTCATAGTTTCCTTCTTTATGTTCAAGTCAATCACCCATTTTGAATTTATCTTGGTGTGGGGTGTGAGGTGTTGATCTAAACCTAATCTTTCCCACACTGTCCTCCAATTTTCCCAGCAGTTTTTATGAAATAGTGTATTTTTATCCCAAAAGCTGGGTTCTCTGGGTTTGTTGTATACTGTCTTGCTGAGGTCACTTACCCTGAGTCTATTCCACTGATCCTCCTTTCTGTCTCTTAGACAGTACCAAATTGTTTTGATGACCACTGCTTTATAATATAGTCTGAGATCTGGGACTGCAAGGCCCCATTTCTTTGTATTTTTTTTTCATTGTTTCCCTGGATATCCTTGATCCTTTGTTCTTTTAAATGAACTTTGTTATGGTTTTTTCTAAATCAGTAAAAATATTTTTGGAAGTTCAAT
Organism: Monodelphis domestica; assembly: GCF_027887165.1. Taxonomy (NCBI): domain Eukaryota; kingdom Metazoa; phylum Chordata; class Mammalia; order Didelphimorphia; family Didelphidae; genus Monodelphis; species Monodelphis domestica. The sequence goes on from NC_077234.1 coordinate 242,688,373, forward strand.
GGCTATGGCACTAAATAGATAAATGAGTTTGGGTAGGATGGTCATTTTATTACATTGGCTCGTCCTACCCATGAGCAGCTAATGTTCTTCCAATTGTTCAAGTCTAGTTTTAGTTGTGTGGCGAGTGTTTTGTAGTTGTGTTCATATAGTTCCTGTGTTTGTCTTGGGAGGTAGATTCCTAGGTATTTTATTTTGTCTAAGGTGATTTTGAATGGGATTTCTCTTTCTAGTTCTTGCTGCTGAACTGTGTTGGAAATATATAGAAATACTGATGACTCATTTGGGTTTATTTTGTATCTTGCAACTTTATTTAAGTTGTTGATTATTTCGATTAGCTTTTTGGTTGAATCTCTAGGATTCTTTAAGTAGATTATCATGTCACCTGCAAAGAGTGATAACTTGGTCTCCTCCTTGCCTATTTTGATGCCTTCAATTTCTTTTTCTTCTCTAATTGCTACTGCTAGTGTTTCTAGTACAATGTCAAATAATAGAGGTGATAATGGGCATCCTTGTTTCACTCCTGATCTTATTGGGAATGCATCTAGTTTATCCGCATTGCAGATGATATTAGTTGATGGTTTTAGATATATACTGTTTATTACTTTTAGGAATGACCCTTCTATTCCTATGCTTTCTAGTGTTTTCAATAGGAATGGGTGTTTTTGTATTTTATCAAAGGCTTTTTCTATGTCTATTGAAATAATCATGTCATTTTTGTTGGTTTGCTTGTTGATGTGGTCAATTATGTGGGTGGTTTTCCTAATATTGAACCAGCCCTGCATCCCTGGTATAAATCCTACTTGATCATGGTGGATGACTCTTCTGATCACTTGCTGGAGTCTTTTTGCTAGTATCCTATTTAAGATTTTTTCATCTATATTCATTAGGGAGATTGGTCTATAATTTTCTTTCTTTGTTTTTGGCCTGCCTGGCTTTGGAATCAGTACCATGTTTGTGTCATAAAAGGAATTTGGTAGAACTCCCTCTTTGCTTATTATGTCAAATAGTTTGTATAGTATTGGGGTTAGCTGTTCTTTGAATGTTTGATAGAATTCACTGGTGAATCCATCAGGTCCTGGGGATTTTTTCTTAGGAAGTTCTTTGATGGCCTGTTGGATTTCTTTTTCTGATATGGGATTATTTAAGAAATCTATTTCTTCTTCTGTTAGTCTAGGCAATTTATATTTTTGTAAATATTCATCCATATCACCTAGGTTGGTATATTTATTGCCATATAGATGGGCAAAGTAGTTTTTAATGATTGTCTTAATTTCCTCTTCACTGGATGTGAGGTCCCCCTTTTCATCCTTGATGCTGTTAATTTGTCTTTCTTCTTTCCTTTTTTAAATTAGATTGACCAGTACTTTGTCTATTTTGTCTGTTTTTTCAAAGTATCAGCTTCTAGTCTTGTTTATTAGTGCAATAGTTCTATCACTTTCAATTTTATTAATTTCTCCCTTAATTTTTAGGATCTCTAGTTTGGTTTTCTTCTGGGGGTTTTTAATTTGTTCGTTTTCAAGTCATTTGATTTGCATTTCCAATTCATTGATCTCTGCCCTCCCTAATTTGTTAATATATGCACTCAGGGATATGAATTTTCCTCTAAGTACTACCTTGGCTGCATCCCATAAGGTTTGAAAGGCTGTCTCACCATTGTCATTTTCCTCAATGAAATTATTGTTTCTATGATTTCTTCTCTAACTAACCGATTTTGGAGTATCATATTATTTAATTTCCAATTAATTTTTGATTTAGCTCTCCATGTACCCATACTGATCAATATTTTTATTGCTTTATGATCTGAAAAGGTTGCATTTATTATTTCTACTTTTCTGCATTTGAGTGCCATGTTTCTGTGACCTAGTGTATGATCTATTTTTGTGAATGTGCCACGTGGTGCTGAGAAGAAGGTGTATTCCTTTTTGTCCCTAGTTATTTTTCTCTTATGTCTATTAACTCTAATTTTTCTAAGATTTCATTCACCTCTTTTATCTCTTTCTTATTTATTTTTTGGTTTGATTTATCTAAATTTGATAATGGTTGGTTCAAGTCTCCCACTAATATGGTTTTACTATCTATTTCCTCCTTCAATTCTCCTAGTTTCTCCATTAAAAATTTGGATGTTATTCCGTTTGGTGCATACATGTTGATTAGTGATATTTCCTCATTGTCTATATTCCCTTTTAACAGAATATATTTACCTTCCCTATCCATTTTGATCAGATCTATTTGTGCTTTTGCTTTGTCAGATATCATGATTGCAACTCCTGTCTTCTTTCTATCAGTTGAGGCCCAAAAGGTCTTACTCCATCCTTTAATTCTAACCTTGTGAGTATCAACCCGCCTCATATGTGTTTCTTGAAGACAACAAATGGTAGGGTTTTGGGTTCTAATCCAATCTGCTATTTGTCTACATTTTATGGGTGAGTTCATCCCATTCACGTTCAAAGTTATGATTGTCACTTGTGGATTCCCTGGCATTTTGATATCTTCCCCTAGTTCTGACCTTTCTTCTTTAGCTATCTCCTTTTGAACCAGTGATTTACTTTAGGTCAGTCCCCCTAGTCCCCTCCCTTGGTATGCTTCCCTTTCTAGCCCCTCCATTTTTATGATCCCTTCCCCTCCCCCCTCTCCTTCCCTCCCCTTTTATACTCCCTCCCCCCTCCTTAATTTCCCTTTCTTTCTTACCCTGTTGGATAAGATAGAATTCAGGATCCCACTGGATCTAGATGTTCTTCCCTCTCAGAGTTGATTTCACTGAGAGTAAGGTTTAAGTAATACCACTTCATGCTCTCTTCCTCTCCTTCTCATATGAGAGATCTTCCCCTCCCCTTCTCATGTGTATCTTTGTATGGGAAATATTATTCTATTTATCCCCCCCCCATTTCTTGAAGTAAGTCTTAGTATTTTTGATGTTTCCCCCCTCCCTTTTCCATTCTTTGCCCCCCTTTCACCAAATCTTCTTGATACCCCAATCTTTCCCTATGCATGATTCTTCTAACTACTCTTACAGTGCATACAATTTTTGAGAGTTACACAATACATTTTCCCCACATATTAGTATATATAATTTGATGTAAATGTAGTCCTTATAGAAGAGAGTTTGACTTAAAGAAAAAGATAAGATATATCTCCTTTTCCCTTTCTTTCTTATTTACCTTTTCATGTTTCTCTTGCTTTCTGTGCTTGGATATCAAATTTTCCACTAAGTTCTGGTCTTTTCTTAGCAAATGCTTGGAAATCTTCTATTTTGTTGAATGCCCATACTTTCCCCTGGAAGTATATAGTTAGTTTTGCTGGGTAGTTGATTCTTGGTTGGAGACCCAGCTCTCTTGCCTTTCTAAATATCGTGTTCCATGCTTTGCGGTCTCTTAGTGTGTTAGACGCTAAGTCATGTGTGATCCTTATGGGAGCCCTATATCTGAAGCTCCTCTTCTTGGCTTCTTGTAGGATTTTCTCCTTTTCTTGGAAGCTCTTGAATTTGGCGATGACATTCCTGGGGTTTGTCTTTTGGGGATTTAGTATAGAGGGTGTTCTATGAACCCTTTCTATTTCTATTTTGCCCCCTGGCTCCAGAACATGTGGGCAATCTTCTTCTATAATCTCCTGTAGTATAGCATGGAGGTTTTTGTTTATCTCTGGTTTTTCGGGGAGACCAATAATTCTCATGTTGTCTCTTCTTCCTCTGTTTTCCAGGTCTGTGACCTTTTCAGTGAGATATTTCGTGTTTTCTTCTAATTCATTAATTTTTTAATTCATTTAATTTTTTGGCTTTGCTTTATTAATTCTTGCTTATTGCATGCTCACTGTCTTCCCATTGCTTAATTCTGGTCATTAGGGACTGGTTTTGCTTTTCAGCTTTTTCTGACCTTCTATTAGATGCTTCCAGCTCTTTCTCCAATTGTGAAGTCTTGTCTATCAGACTGCTGATCTCTTTTTCCCATTTTTCTTTCCAGAAGGTTTCCATCTTTTGGGTAAGCTCCAATTTGAGTTCTTCCAGAGCTTGTGGATAATTTCCATTTTGTGAGGCATGTTTTGACTTTTTTTTGGGTTTCATCCTCTTTCTCTTCTTTTCCTTGGGTACTCCCGTCATAAAAGTTTTCAATAGTCACCTTTTTCCCTTTCTTCCTGGAGGCTTGATTTTGGGCCATATGAGCCATCCCTTTGGTGGTTTTATTCCCCTTTCCTCTTTGGTCTGTGGTCTGGGTGATATGGGCAGGTTTTCTGTGAATTTAGGTTGCTTCAGATTAGTTCTTCTCAGCCTCCAAGGTTTCTTAGAGAGTGGGCCCCTGTGCTCAGCATGGCTGCCCCTTTGCTCAGCGCAGGATTTTCCTGTGAAACCGCCCTGATAGGTCATTTCCTTGCAGTCTTTAGATCACAAGGACCCTGGTGTGCCCCCCCAGACAGAGATGCTCCTCACTCACTCCTGTCCCAGTGAGTGCTCTGACAGCTTACTCTGGTTTGGTAGGGGCGGGGTTTGGGGGGTAAGGGGTGACTCAGTTCACTTTTTTGTACAAGCTTTTCCTCCTCCTTATAGTGTGGAAATGTTCAAGCCCCACGTACCTTCGTTTCTGTGGGGTACTGGAGAGTCCCTCTGTTCTTCCAAAGGTGATTTTTATGCTCTTTGAGGTAGTCTATTTTGTTCGGTGCTGGGGAGAGGAAGCGAGTCGCGTCTAGATTTCAGCCATGTTAACCCAGAAGTCAAAACTATTTTTATAATAATACTAAGATCTTTTAATGACTAATTTGGTAAATACAGATAGAAATAACCCATAAAAACAGATAGTCTTTGGAGGATTCTCAATTATTTATAAGTGGAAAGAGGTCCTGAGATCAGAGAGTTTGAGAGCTGCTGCTTTAAAAGCAGCGGTTTATTAGTAAATACATCTTTAAAGACAAAAAATAAAAATAGGGGTGAAGTTTAAAAGGGTATCATGTGACTGAAGAGAGAGTTGGTATTTTATTGCCACATACTATAAATCCAACAAGATATCAAAGATTTGGAATAAATGTGGTTGATGGTATAAAGGATAAGAATAATTATTTAAGGCATCAAATGCCCCCAGTGTAGTCATGAGGAGATAGAATGATTCCCAGGCCTTGCACTTTGAGAAGCTGTGTTACTTTGCTCCAGACATCTTGAGTTGCATAGAAAATAGGGAGAAATCCTGAAACATTCAACTATATATACAAAGCGCAAACATGAACACTTCAGCTTTGTTTTAAAAAGGGCCCATCTTTCCTTTCCTGACATAAACACATATTTTGCCCTTTTGCAACATATTCTTTACCTTCTTATTTTGAAGTTGTATTTGATATGTATTTTTTTAAACCGTTACATTCTGTCTTAGAATTGATATCAAATATTCGTTCCAAGGCTAAAGAATAGTAAGTGCCAGGCAATTGAGAGTGACTCGTCCAGGGACATACAGCTAGGAAGAGTCTGATACCAACCAGATTTGAACATAGCTGTTATTTAGAAATTTATATAGTGATTAGGAGATCGCTTTAAAAAAATCCTATATATTTAGCACATATTGTTAAGGCCAATCATTATTGTTATTTTTTTATATTTGTTATTGTTGTTCATTCATTTCAGTCGTGTCTAACTCTTCATGACCCCATTTGGGGTTTTCTTGGGAAAAAATACTGGAGTGGTTTGCTATTTTTTTTTTCAGTTGATTCTACAGATAAGTAAACTCAGGCAAATGTGGTTAATTGTCTTGCCCACGGTCACTCAGTTAGTAAGTGTCTGAGGTTAGATTTGAACTCTCTGATTCCAAGCTGGTAACTTGATCCACTGCACCACTTCTATGCCCCAGCATTTATTAAATGTCTACTATATGCTTGGCATTGTACAAAGGCAAAAACCATTTTTTGCTCTCAAGGACCATAGGGGAAAGACAACATGCAAAAAACTATTTATACAAACAAGATATATGCTGAGTCAGTTAAGGACAGTCAAGGAAAACTGGGAAAAGCCTTCCAAAAAAAGTGGAACTTCAGCTGGGACTTCTAGGAAAGCCAGGAAGTAGATGGGAGGAAGGAGAGAGTTTGAGAGATGTGCCAGTGGAAGTGATCAGATCTGAGAGTTGGGGCAGCAAGAAGGGATTGTCTCACTTTTCTATATGTATTTGAAATGCTTAGCACTATACTGTGCCCATTAATATTATTATTAATTAAATAATGTAATTAATTATTAATATTAATATTACAATTCCTAATTAACATTGCCTATATTAAGTTAGAACTTAATAATTTTTTTCATTCTTTCATTTGTTTGAGGAAGATTTAAACATAAATTATATTTTGACTAAATTCTGAAACTGGGGTAGGATTAAAAAAAGAGACACAGGGATGATTCTCTTGGTTGATTATCTCTTATTTGACTCATATGTCTGCATCTTGTTTACACAGAGTTTTTTGCATGTTGTCTCCCTAATAAGATCTTTGAGGACAAGAACCCCCATCACTTAGCATTATGTCTAGCACATGATAAATACCTAAAAATGTTTTTTGACTCAAAAGATAATTTTGAGGCCATTTTGCAAAGGCTAGTCTATGCGATTCCATAGCTTCAAATGTGGGACTATTTGGTTACATCACAACAAGTGAAATCAGAAGACAAAAGCAACTTGTAGCTAAAAAGGAGGAAAGTTTGTAGGTTTTATGTGGAGAGGCCAAACAAAGAAATTGTTTAATCAAGTGACTCCAAAATTTTTTCCTGAAAGTTCCTATTTTAAAAATCAAGATTCTTCTAATAAGTGCCAATATAATACAGTAGTTTGACAGCGCATTTTGGCATAACTCTGGACAAGTCACAATTTTTCAGAGCCCCAGGGAATTCTCTAAGATGGTAAGTTATAGAATACTGATATAATTTCATGGACTAATGAAATCACAGGTCTGGACAAAAAAAAAAAAGATTAGTTTAGCTACGCTGTTAAAATGGTATTAAAAAAAATTATAGAGATATAAGACCAGAAAAGGTGTCAGATCAAGACATGATAGCAGACGATAACAGTCTGTGTCCTCCATTGGTAGCCATGTAATTTAAGAGGTCAGTTAAGGTATCCCAGCATGTTGGAGGAGCCTTATGGAGATATTGGTAGGAGGACAGGGACAATAGTGACACAGGACAAAGAGGACTACAAAACAAGCAGTCTATACCAAGGAGGAAGTACTTATATTCATGAGATCACAGCTGCACCCAAGTGCCTATGTTGGGTGCTCTCTAATTCACTATTTATTTATTTTGGTTTTCAAGATATGCTTAATTTTGTCCTGCCCTCTAAAATCTGAAGATTAAATTCTTCAATAGAGAAATAATAGATGAAGGGTCTATGATTTCATTCGAGTGGGGAACTACTGGTGTGGAAAAATCTATCCACCAATACTGATAGTCAACTGAAACCCATTTATAACTAAATATACAAATTCTAGGAAGTTGAAAAGGAGGGGGGGTAGATTTTAAGTAACTATGTAACTAGGAAGTAATAGAAACAAAATTTAAAGTCAGATCTTTTTGACTCCAAGCCTGTACTCTTTTCTCTAAATGCTATCTCTAATTTGGAAAAAACAGAATAAAAATAGAAGATGGATAGTCCTATTTCCTTTCTGTTATCTATTAACATTATACTCCGAACTCCAAATCAGAGGATTATTCTCATTTTGCTTTCTTCTTTTTAAATACAGTCTTGAAAATTACTTTTATTATCATTGGCATTTCTTAGTAAGATCCAACTCATTCGATGAGTTGACTTATCAGTCAATCAATAAGCATTTATTAAATTTCTATTCAATTTTCATCCATTGAACAAGGTGCTGGAGACACAAAGATACATGGATAGATTTTAAGAGCTCCATAGATCTAGATGGAAAAAAATTATCTTAATTTTCACTAAGATATAACTGTTATTTATCAATTTCTTCAATTTTTTTAAACCCTCACTTTTTGTCTTAGAATCAATACTATGTATTGGGTCGAAAGCAGAAAAGTGGTAAGGGCTAGGTAATGGATGTTAAGTGACTTGCCCAGGGTCATACAGGCAGAATGTGTCTGAAAATCCAAGACCTCCCATCTCTAGGCTTGGTTCTCAATCCACTGAGCCATCTAGTTGTCTGTTCTTCAGTTATTTAAAAACATTCCAAGGTAGGACTCATAGACTTTGTCAGTCTATCAAATAGGGTCCATGGCACAAAACAATTTAAAGACAATTGGTATAGAGTGAGTATTAGTCCAGAAAATGATCCCTATTATTTCTTATGACCATTTAAAATCTTGTTATAATAGAATCATAGCCAGAAGTTTGGAAAGAACTTTAAGCATCATCAAGTCCAATCCCTTTATTGTACAGGTGGGGAAAAAAGGTTCAGTGGAGTTGTGACTTTTCCTAAAGGACACAGTTATTAAGTATTCAAGGCAAGCAATACTGTTAAGTATAAAAAAGTCATAGAGATGTAAGACCAGACAAGGAGGTGGTCCAGTCAAGTCATGACAGTACAGGATAATAGTCTATGCCCTCCATTGAGACCCATATAATATCAAGAAACCTATTAAGGCTTCCCAGCATGTTGGATATGTTGTGGAGATTTTTATAGGAGGACAGGGACAATAGTGACAGAGGACAAATGACCAGAAAATTACTGATCTATAGCAATACTGAATGATTAAATGTTTGTTCAATTTTTCCATCTAAATTATTTAATCTATATGAATTCCCCACAGTGTTATCTGCATAAGCATTGAACTAGATAAACAAATAAGCAAAAAGACTCTTTTCATGGAATTTCTAAACTAAAAGATACACAAAGAAAAGGAAGTTCATTGAACAATACCACACAATGACAATAATATTTTAATTCTTGTTTGGAATATTTTTGAAACATTGTTCCTTTTGTATAAAAAGATATGACAGAAAACATTAAAGTAAGTGTTAAGAAAAAAGTAGAACTTCAAGAAACAACATGAAAAAATAGAAGAAAGTGTGAAATTTGTCATTGGAAAGTCAACTGAATTTCTGGATTCAATTTTTATTTAAACCCCATAATTCTATAATATCAGGGCAATTTTCTTTGAAAATTTCTTTAAAAAATGGTGTGCAAGTTCTTTTTTTGATCATGGTCCAATAATTCTTAAATTATCTCTTTTTGAACCATTTTCCAGGCCAGTTGTCTTTACAATGAGACATTTAACATTTTCTTCTATTTTTTAATGTTGTTTGTTTCTTGCACTTCTACTGTTTTCTTAAAACTTACTTTAATGTGTATCTTCTGTCTTATCTCTTTATACAAAAGGAATAATGTTTCAAAAATATTCCAAAAGAGAATTAAAATATTATTGTCATTGTGTGGTATTGTTCAATGAACTTCCTTTTCTTTGTGAGAGTATCTTTTAGTTTATAAATTTCATGGAACTGGATTGTTTTTGCTTATTTGTTTACATAGTTCAATGCTTATGCAGATAACATTCACTGTGGGGAGTATTATAGCCAAATTATGAACCTCCCACATTAAGGAGAGAAAAAAAACGCAGCCAGAAAAAACAATTCAAATATCATGGACCAACAGTCAATATAACAAGATTTAGCTGCTTTTACTATAAATAATTATAAGGACTGGAATTTGATATGCTAGAGGAAAAATATTTAAATCTTAGAATGTTATCATTAATACAATGGAATGTTATTAATAAACCCCTCAAAATTAAGAAATTAGAAAGAGGACTGAACTGGGAGGACAGGAAAAGGAGACATTGAATGAGTGTAATTATCTCAAATAAAAGAGGTATGAAAGAGCTATTATTATAAAAGGAGGGCATTATTATAAAAGGGAGGGGGTGGTGGGTAATGCTTTTGAATCATACTCTCATGATATTTGTCTCAAAGAGGGAATAACTTACACATACTAAATTGATTATGTAAATTTGTCTTACCCTTTGGGAAAGTAAAGAGGACAGTAAAAAGAGAGAAGGTGGGGAAACTGATAGAAGAGAAGACAGATTTTGGAAGATAGTGTTCAGAAATAAGCCATTTGTTAGAAGGAACAGAGTGAAGAGATCAAGAAAGAGAAGAATAAACAGGTTAAATGTAAGATAGAGGAAAATACACAGTTAATTATCATAGCAGTAAATGTGAATGGGATGAACTCACTCACAAAATGGAAGCAGATAGCATATTGGATCAAAAAACAGAATCCTACAATATGCTGTCTATGAGCAATACATTTGAAACAAGGAGATATGCAAAAGAATAAACGTAAAGAGCTGGAGTAAAATCTATTATGCTTCAGCTGAAGGATAAAAAGCAGGAATGGCAATCATGATCTCAAAGTTAAAGCAAAAGTAGATTTAACTAAAAGAGATATTGAAGGAGATTATATCTTGCCACATGTACCTTGCCTTTGTACTCTAGACATTGAAGCAATATCAATACTTAAACATAGAGGCACTAAATGATATAGTATCCACATTTTTAAAGGAGAAATTAAATGACTTACAGGAGGAAATAGACAGTAATATTTACTATCTGGGAAACTCAACATTCCTCTCTCAGAATTAGTAAATATAACAAAAAATAAATATTAAATAAGTTAAATAAAATTTTAGAAAAACTAGATATGATAGATCTCTGGAGAAAACTGAATGGGTATAGAAAATATAACTTTTTCTCAGCAGTACATGGCACATACATACACACAAGTTGACCACATATTAGGGCATAAAACCTCCTAAATAAGTGTATAAAAGCAGAAAGATTAAGTATATCCTTTTAGATCATAATATGCAATTAAAGTTACATTCAATAAATGGCCATGGAAAGATATATTAAACTCAATTGGAAACTAAATAATCTAATTCTAAAGAATAAGTGGGTCAGAGAATAAATTATAGAAACAAATCAGTAATTTCATTGAAGAAAATGACAATAATGAGACATTATTCAAAAATTTATGCAAAAGTAGTACTTATGGGAAAATTTATCTCTCCAAACACTTAAGTCAAAAGATAAATTAATTTGGCATACACCTAAAAAATTAGAAAAAAAAAACAAATTAAAAACTAATTTAAGCACCAAATTGGAACTCGACAATTAAAGGGGAGATCAATAAAATTGAACCTGAGAAAACTTCTCAACCAATAAATAAAGCTAAAAGCTGGTTTTATGGATAAAACTAATAAAAAATAAATCATTATTTAATTTGATTTAAAAAATGAAAGAAGAAAATCAAATTACCAATTTCAAAAATGAAAAGAGTGAAATCACCACCATTGAAGAGGAAATTAAAATAATCATTAGGAGCTATTTTGCACAATTATCTGCCAATAGATCTGACAATCTAAGTGAAATGGATGAATACTTACAAAAATATAATTGTCCAGAATAACAAAAGAAGAAATACAATACGTAAATGATCCCAACTCTGAAAAAGAAATTAAGTAAGCCTTTGAATGAACTCCCTAAGAAAAAATCTCTAGGGCCAGATGTATTCACAATTGAATTTTATTTAACATTTAAAGAACAAATAATGTTAATTTCCAATATAAACTATTTAGGAAAATAGGCAAAGAAGGAGTCCTTCCAAAATCTTTTTATGACACAAATATAGTCCTGATATGTAAGCCAGGAGGAACAAAAAGAGAGAAAGGAAATTATAGGCCAATTAACTTCATGAACAAATTAGATTAGAAAAATTTCAATAAAATACTAGCAAAGTGGCTATAGCAAATGATGTGCTGGTATACTTAGAGATTCCTAGAGAATGAACTTAAAACTAGTTGAAATAATTAGTAACTTTGGCAAAGTGTCAGGATACAAAATAAAAACACATAAATCATCAGCATTTCTATATATTGCCAAAAAACGTCTAGTAGCGATAGAAAGAGAAATTCAATTTAAAATAATCTAGACAACATAAAATACTTGGGAATCTACTTGTCAAGACAAACACAGGAATTACATGAATACAATTACAAAGTACTTTTCACACAAATAAAGTCAGATCTAAACAATTGAGAAAATATTTATTTCTTATGGGCAGGTTGAGCTAATATAATATAAAAGACAATTCTACCCAAATTAATTTACTTATTCAGGGCCATACCAATTAAATTACCAAAAATTGTTTTATAGAACTAAAAAAAATATAATAATAAAATGTCAAGATTATCAAGCGAATTAATGAAAATTGCAAAGGAAGGAAGCCTTGAGTACCAGATCTCAAACTGTATTACAAAACAGTAATCATCAAAACAATCTGGTACAGGCAAAGAAATAGAATAGTAGATCAATGGAATAGATTAGATATGTAATATACTCTGGGTAAATGACCTTAGCCAATATAATATATGATAAACCTAAAAATCACAGGTTTTGGGATAAAAACTCACTATTGAACAAAAACTGCTGGGAACACTGGAAAACAGTTTCACAGAAATTAGGCATAGCCCAATATCTCATACTCTATGCCAAGATAAGGTCAAAATGGGTATATGATTCAGGCATAAATGGTGATACCATAAGCAAATTAGGGAGTCAGACTAGTTCACCTGTCAGATCAATGGAGAAGGGAAAAAATGTATGACCAAATGAGAGACAGATAACATTTTGAGATGTTAAATGAATAATTTTGATTATATTAAATTAAAAAGGTTTTGTACAAACAAAACAATGTAATCAAGATTAAAAGGGAAACAATAAACTGGGGGAAATTTTATAGCAAATTTCTCTGATAAAGGTCTAATTTCTTAAATATATAGAGAACTAAGTCAAATTTAAAAGAGTAATAATTATTTCCCAATAGGGAAATAGTCAATAGATATGAACAGGCAGTTTTCAGACAAAGAAATGCTGCCAATAATCATATGAAAAAATGTTCTATGTCACTTTTGATTAGAGAAATGCAAATTAACACAACTCTGAGGGACCACCTCATACCTATCAGATTGTCCAATATGACAGCAATGGAAAATGATAAATGATGGAAGGGATGTGGCAAAATTGGGACACTAATGCTTTGTTGGAGTTGTGAACTGATCCAAGCATTCTGGAGGGCAAGTTGGAACTATGCTGAAAGGACTATAAACTGTGTCTACCCATTGTTTCATCAATCATCAGTGCCATTACTAAATCTTTATCCCAAAGAGATAAAAAATGGAAAAGGACCTATTTATACAAAAATATTTATTGGACCTCTATTTATAATAGCAAGTAATTGGAAATTGAGGGGTTGTCCATGAATTGGGGAATGATTGAATAGGTTGTGGCATATGATCATTATAGAATACTATTGTGCTATAAGAAATGATAAGCAAGATGATTTCAGAAAAATCTGGAAAGACCTACATAACTGAAGCAAAGTGAACTAAGCAGAACATTGCAATGACAGCAACATTTCTTCATGCATAGTTGTGAATGACCTACTTATTCACAGCAATACAGTGATCCAAGAAAATCCCAAAGATTCATTATAAAAAAATGTCATATAACCTCTGAGAAAGGACTGCAGTCTGAATGTGGACTGAAATATACTCTATTTTATTTTCTTTATTCTTTTTTTCCACTTGAGAACTCTTCTATACAATAGCTAATATGGAAAGATGCTTTAAATGATTACACATGAAAAATCCATATCAGATTGCTTGTCCTCTTAGATAGGGTGGGCAGAGAGGGCTTAAGGGAGGGAGAGTCAGGAGAAGGAAGAGAATCTGGAACTCAAAACTTTAAAAAATTAATGTGAAAATAGATTATTTTTACATATAATAGGGGGGAAATAAAATATTATTTAAGAAATGAAAAAATTAATGGTTGCTAGGATATTAGATGCATTGTCATCTTCACTTAGGACACTGCCAATTTGAGAGGCTTTTTGGATGATAAGGAGCCACCAATATATTGTGAAGATAGGATTAACTCTCCCTTTGTCTTTTTTTTTTAGCAAATGAGATCAAGAACTTTAAGTATCCCTACTTATCATTAAGTATGAGAGTTCATTAGTCACTTACTAGAGTAAGCACATACCTCCATGGGTTACTGCAAGGTTCCCTCCCCCCAGCAGTGCTAGGCAAATTGAAAGACTGAAAGACCACAATTGGTTTCTGTGAAGAAGGGGGAGTGGCAGGAAGTGACATGGAAAAAGGAGCATAAAAGAAGAGACCAGCATGGTCTGGGAATTCATTCTTTTCCTGGCCTTTGGAGTGAGTGGCTGAGATTCCTGCCTTGGCTTTGGAGGAGACTTTTTCCCTGGATCCTATGATCTCTTTCTGGGTGAGTGGCTGGGATTCCTGCCTTGGCTATGGAGGAGGTTGAGTTGGTGGAACTCAGACTAATGACACCACCAGGACTTCTGGTTGAGGATTACTGGGAAATCCACATGGAGATAGGAACTTGGGGAAGCCCCTGCAGGGGCCAAGCCAGATTTCACCAGAGAAGGGCTGGTAGGTTTGTTAGGAATCTGCCTCTTCATCCACATTTTACACTTTTACTCTTTCCACCTGTTTGTAAATAAAAAGCTGCTAAAAGTCATTTTGACTTAAGCTATAATGTTTTAAAATTGGCAACTATAATATTACTTTATAACTCTTATTTAGTAAAAAAAAGTTAAATCGAAATTTTACAATATAAAGCTTGTTCCATAATGACCACCTTTCCTGGGCCCCATATTTTCCCCAAACTTCCTCTAGATCAGTGATGGTAAACCTATGGCACAGGTGTCAAAGATGGCATGCAGAGTACTCTCTGTGGGCATGCATGCTCCTATACTCTATTCATTATTAGAAAGGCAGAGGGACTCAGACAGAGCTGCTCCCCTCCCCCTTTCCATATGCTTGGGGACATTTTTCACATCCCCTGCCATTCTGCCCAGCTGCCCAATGGGAGTGCCCAGGGGGGAAGGAAGGTTGGCAACTCACAGGTGGCACAGCTAAAGGGGAGCAGAGCATTTGGGTCACTCTCCTCCCCCTCTCTATGAGTTCTGACAACATTTTCCACTTCACCCACCCCTCCACCCAGCAGTTAAATGGGAGGGTTTCTTCCCTCCTCTGTGTGGGGTCAGAGGAGGAGGGGCATGGCACTTGGTTTTGTGGGGAGGGGTGGGCATGGTACTCAACTGGGGAGGGGTGGGATGGGAGCTGGGACTGGCACTTCATCTCTAAAAGGTTTGCCATCACTATTTTAGATAAAAAATATTAATGGAAAAAAGAAAATAGTAGAAGCTAAATGAAGCAGCTAGGTGGCTCAATGGATAGAGTACCAGGCATAGAGTGAGGAAGAACTGAGTTCAAATCTGGATTCAGACATCTTACTAACTGTGTGACCCTGGGGAAGTCTCTTAACCTTATTTTCCTCAGTTTCCTTATCTGTAAAATGAACTGGAGAAGGAAATGACAAACCACACCAGTATCTTTGCCAAGAAAAGCTCCAAAAGAGGTTAGAAAATGATTGATACAGCTAGAAAAAAACCTAAATAAGTAAATAAAGCTAAAAAAAAGTGGGTTAACAAAGAAGAAGTACTGGACCTGGGAACAAAGAAACAGTTGAAATGGAGAAAGATAGATATTTTTCCTTATTTTTTTTAGAGTAGACAGGCATGGGGATGAGATATCAGAATATTAACTATATGGCATAAGGACAGAAAAGAATACTGTTGATGTTTGTTTGATTTAAATTTTATTACTAAGAACTTGATAATAAATTAACAAACAAGAGCATTTTCACATTCAAAGAATAGGGAAAAAGAGAACCATATATGAAACTGTGAATTTCTATTACATATAGTTTTTAAAACATATATATTTCAAATTTAAGATACTAGTTCTACTACTGCTTTCCTTGTCAGGGTCCCATTCTACATATTCTTTTGCTATTTTGTTTGTATTTTTAAATGATTCATCAACATTATTTTCTTCCTTTCTTCTATGCTATTATTATTATTAACCCTATTTTTTAAAAAACATGTTTAATAAGAAACTAATAAACTTTAAAAAATGTCCCCCCTCTTTCCATTCCTTCCTGCTCTCCAAGGGGGTTTCTTTTAATGATTGAAAGCAGAGGAGAAAACCAAAAGATGAGGGGAACTCATGAGGTGACTCAGAGGAAAAAGAGTCAGTTAATACTCTTAGTTGTATCTTCCTCCTCCTTGGTTTCTCTGCTTTATTCCCTTTGGGTGGAAGAAAGTAGAAAAGAATAAATGGGGTTTTGTTGGAAGTCATTCCAGGGCAGTTAGTCTCTCTCCAATGTGCTCAAGGGAAAACATTAGTATGTAGCTAGGACTAGTGCCCTAAGCTTCCATCAATCAGTTCACCAAACAGCATATATCGTACCAAGTGGCTGGTGTTTGCCAGGTTACTTACTGTCCAGGACACTGGACCACATATCAGTCTTCTCGCCATAGTTTACTTCTATGAAAGAGGAAGTCAACCAGCAATTGCTGGCTCAAAATGAAAAGTGGAAACATTGAAAAACTGAACTACAACCCTAATTTGATGGTTTCCTAACTGCGTTAAGCTGTTGCTGTTAACTTATCAGAATAGGAGAAATTCCCTTTGCATTTATTCACCAGGACGTTTTTATTAGATATGAAACCCTGCAACGTGTTGTGGTACAAATATTAGTCTAACATTAGTGAAAACTAAATGGAAAAATGTAAAAGGCAATTAAAAAAGTTGAAGCCTATCTTAATTTACAATGAAAAAATCAAGGACTACTTTTAAACATCTGTTCCATAGACAGAATTCCCATTTTGAATGAGAACATGCACCTACCTACCTATAAGGGCTGCCTTAAAATACTGTGACAAATTATGGAAAGGCGGGTTAATAAAACAAAAGAAATTGTGAATTTTAAAAAAATGTTACTATAAAAAAATCACAATTTAATGCACATTCAGGCAGCTTGCAGCAAGAGACCTGGTTAAGTGATGAGAATAGTCTGTCACTTTCAGTATAATGGGATGATATTAGACAATGTTAGCATTCCAGGAGTGACTATAAGCATCTATAAATAACTTTATATATGTTTGCCACAACTTTGAAGTTAATTATCATCTGGATATATGATGGATTTGATTAATAAATCAAAAGTGAATCTCCATTATGAATTCATGCAATCAAACTTTGTATGCATGGCAAAAATAAGCTTGAAGTGAGTGAGATGGATTTTTTTTTGGAAATAAATATGTTATGGTTCTAAGGTTACATTGTTTGAGAAATCATCAGGATTTGGTATTATATATGAGATTTTCTGGAGTTTCTTTAAAAAACAAACTCCTTGGAAAGTTAGAGAAAAGTTAGGCATATCTAGGTAGTGCACCATATCGAGTGCTGGAACTGGAATCAGGAGTACTAATTTAAAATCTGACCTCACACATTTGCTAGTCAGTTTAACCTTTGCCTCAGTGTTCTGATCTGTAAAATGAGGATAATAATAGCACCTGCCTCCCAGGGTTTCTGTGAGTGCCATATTGCATAATAATTGTAGAGTGTAGAGCTTAGCACAGTGTCTGTCACATAGTAAGCCTCATATAAATGTTAGCTGTTATTATTCTCTATGTAAAAGCCTTAAATCAGGAGAGCAATAAGACTTCTTTCAGTGTCTTCTTTTAAAATGATAGGATTATAGATTGAGAGCTTGAAGATACATTAGAGCTCATCTCATCCAAATCCTTTTTTCCAGATGAGGAAGCTGACACCCATAGATGTCAAATGACTTATCCAAGGTCATATACTTAGCAAGTGGTCTCAGAGCCAAAGGTTGAATCTATGACTACCAACTTCATTTCCCATCTATTTTCTATTCCCCACCCCCATTACCCCATCATACCTGTTTTGGATCTATGCTGGAATGGGATAATTCACTCACATTTCAGTTGACTGTTAACAGAAGGAATTTTATTTAGCTATAGAATAGAAAAGATATTCAACAATTATAGTAGAGCACTGCTACCTCCTTACTTTTCTATGGAAATCGTTTGGTTAACGGGGCAGGATATAATGACTCTCCCTGTCTTGGAACATCTTTGAGATCTGAAGGGCTCTCTGCCTCTACCTGAGTGTTTTTTTTTTTATATCCTTCAATGACCAGGAAGCTAAGCTGAGATGACCAAAGATCATGAGGAAACTGCTTCAAGAAAAACTGATCTTAATCCTTAGTTCCCTGGAACAACCAGCCCCAGAAATAGCTTTGTCACCTTTCAAGGAAAAACGAGCCTAGCCTGTGTTGGGAGTGAGGGCGGGAAGAAAGATTCGAATCCATCTTTCTGGGTTAAAAGCAACCCCACTACCAATATGTTATGCCATGCTGTTTTCCAATTGATGCGATAGTCATCTAATGGGATATGTTGTCCCTTTGATTGCCAGGGTTGGTAGCTATTAAACTTTCTTCAATATTACAGGTAATTGGGATTTCATTGGTGTGAGTCATCCATCAAGTAACACAAATTGCAATCCTGTGAATTGCTGTAGCTGAAAAAATCCAACAACCAAGCCTCCGGTGATTAGAGTCCTTAGATACAGACACACAGTCTTCTCAGGCTGAAAGGACCTGCCAAAACTGACACATGTAGTGAGGGCGAATTGGGGAGGATATCCTTGTTCAGGTGATTTATCCCCAGTTTGGTGGATGAAATCACAAAAGGGGAACGTAACAGAGACAACAAACATCTTAATGTGTTGAACAAAGTTGATGTCTTTACAATGATAGCTTAAAAAACAACAAAAAAAACCTTTTACCTTCTGTCTTAGCATTGATACTCAGAAGAGCAGTAATGGATAGACAAATGGGATTAAGTGACTTGCCCAAGGTCACATTGCTAAGAAGTATCAGAGGCCAGATTTGAATCCAGATTTTCCTGATTCCAAGCCTGGTGCTCTATCCACTGTACCCCATAGCTGCCCCTCTCTGTTGCCTCTTTATGAAGTATGAAGTTCTCTTTGAAGGAATAGGAGAACAATGTACCTCTGGTTGTTGTCATGCTCCAGGTAGTCTTTCAAAAGTTAGCTTGACAACTCTAAAGTTAGTCAAGGAAGGAAGCAGCTACAAAGAACGTGACTCCAGATTTCTGGAGATGGACCAAAATAATGTCAGAGGAGATCACTCTTTATCTTTCCCCTTGGGCTGGTACCAGAGAAGAGGAGATTTCTCTGTCCCTCACCATAACTTTATCATTGACTTGGAGTTTGCAAAGCTGCTACTTATCACATTCAGCAGGAGATGGATCACTCCATGGAAACATCTCCTAGGAGACCGATCCCTGGCAGCAGAGAAGAGAACCAGCCAGGGATTCAGGAGAGAATTAGCTTTGGTAGTTGAGATTTGAGTGGACAAGACTTGACCTATGGCCTCCAGCTCAGTGTCCTGTTGAGCAAACATGTTACTCCCCAGGAAGGACAACATGCATATATAAAAAGAAAACATATTGGTTTTGGCTGGTGATCTGCCTTTTGGAGGTCAGCTTTGACTTGGGACCTTGGTTCTTGGACTTCCAGTCAAGATGGCGGTGTAGAAGCAGCGAAAGTTCAGACCTCCGAAACCCTTCCCTACCGATCGCAAACAAAGTGCTCCTAGGCCACCGAAATTCAAGCTGAACAACAGGATAGACCTGGGGAAACCTCCTCCTGGACCTGGATCAAAAGGTACCGCACCCCAAAAGCCAGAACCCTAGATCACTCAGATCTAAGGGGTAGACAGAAAGAAGGTCCCAGGACCCATCCCCCCCAACCCAGAGTGCTGAGCCCAAGGCAGCAGCGGGAACCTCAGGGCTCTGAGGACTCACCTTGAAAGCAACCCGAGCCAGTCTCCGGAGCGCCCAACACAGACGGCAGGGAAGCATAGAGAGAAGGGGGAAGCCTGTGGCCCCCTGGCTGGGTTCTTCCCTCTGGGTCTCGGGGGAGGACCCAGCTTTGGGGTACCAGCTGAGCCCAATCCCATCGGGAGCCCTCAGAGCTACTGAAAGGACAGAGGGCTCAGGGCTGGCAAAGGGGTGGCTCCGGGGAGCTTGCCTTGAAAGTAACCCGGGCCAGTTTCTGGGCACTCAACACAGACTGAGGAAGAGGAGGTTGCTGCTTTTCTCTTTCTTCCTTTTTTTGGCTCCGGGATCATTTGGCCCACACTACCTGAACCTAATCCCATCAGGAGCCATCAGAGTCCAGGCAAGCCACTACCCCTCCCCCCTTAGAGAGCAGGGTCTTCTGAAAGAACCAGTTGAACCTAATCCCATCAGGAGCCCTTAGAGCTGCTGAGAGGAGGGAGAACTCAGGGCTGGCAAGGGGGGTGCTCCGGGGAGCTTGCCTTGAAAGTAACCCGGGCCAGTTTCCGGGCATTCAACACAGACTGTGGAAGAGGAGGTTGCTGCTTTTCTCTTTCTTCTTGTTTTTTGGCTCCGGGATCATTTGGCCCACACTACCTGAACCTAATCCCATCAGGAGCCATTAGAGTCCAGGCAAGCCACTACCCCTCCCCCCTTAGAGAGCAGGGTCTTCTGAAAGAACCAGCTGAACCTAATCCCATCAGGAGCCCTCAGAGCTACTGAAAGGACAGAAAACTCAGGGCTGGCAAAGGGGTTGCTCCAAAGAGCTTTCCTTGAAAGTAACTCGGCCAGTCTCTGGGAACTCAACACAGACTGTGGAAGAGGAGGTGGCTGCTTTGTTTTTTTTTCCCTTCCCTTTTTTGGCTCTGGGATCTTTCAGCCCACACCACCTGAACCTAATCTCATCAGGAGCCCTCAGAGTCCAGGCAAGCCACAACCCCTCCCCCCTTAGAGAGCTGGGTCTTCTGAAAAAACAGAAACCTAGAGGTGAAGTCAAGATGGCAGCCTAGAAGGAGCATAGACCTGGCAGCCTGGCCAGAGCTTTAGAGATCCTCCATATCTGCTCCAGCCGTCCAGGAAGTTTAAAACTCAGAATAAACCCATCCCAAATAAGCTGAACTCAATCCCATCAAAAGTCTCCAGAACATAGGGAAGCCCAGGCTCCCCATCCATCCTCACTGACTGCTGAACTTTAAGCCAATCAAAAGCCTCCAGAGGACAGGAAAGCTCAAACCCCCAACAACCCTCCCTCAGAGATTACACCAAGAGATCCTCTGTTAAAGCTCCAAGAGGGGAGACTGATAGAAGTCCCTAAAAAACAAAAAAAATGAGAGGAACAAGAGCACAGACAAATACAGGGAGGAAAGAAGGGGTGAATTTGAACAAACAACAGAAACAGAAGAAAGAAACTACAATAGACAGCTACTACTCACCAAATGGAACAGAGGGGGAGAGATCAGCAAACGATAAACCAGAAATCCCAGCGAATTGGATACAGGCTGTGGAAGAACTCAAAACACAGCTAAGAGAGGCTGAAGACAATTGGGAAAAGAACTTAAAAATTAAGATAAGTCATCTGGAAACAGAGGCACTTGAACTAAAACAAGAAAATAGTGTCCTGAAAGCCAAAATCATCCAGCTGGAAAATGAGGCAAAGGAGATGAAAGATGAAGCAAAGGAGATGAAAGACGAGATAAAGAGGATGAAAGACAGTCTTCAAAGAAACTCAGACCAGAAGGAAAAAGACGACCAAAAAGCCAAAGATGAAATCCAATCTTTAAGAACCCGAGTAAAACAACTAGAATCAAGTGACCTCACAAGGCAGCAGGACACTATAAGACAAAACAAAAAGAATGAAAAAATTGAGGAAAATGTGAAGCATCTCATTCACAAAACAGACGATTTAGAAAATCGTTCAAGAAGAGACAATTTAAGAATAATTGGACTACCAGAAGACCACGACAAAAGAAAAAGCCTGGACATAATACTAGAGGAAATTATCCAGGAAAACTGTCCCGAAATCCTAGAACAAGAGGAGAAAGTGGAGATTGAAAGAATCCACAGATCACCCCCTGTTTTTAATCCCCAACTGACAACACCAAGAAATGTTATAGCCAAATTCAAAGACAATCAGATAAAAGAACAGGTATTACAAGCTGCCAAAAAGAAACCATTCAGATACCATGGAAACATGGTGAGGATAACACAGGATCTTTCTGCATCCACACTGAAGGACCGAAAGGCATGGAATATGATATTCCGGAAAGCAAGGGAACTAGGCCTACAGCCAAGAATAAAATACCCATCAAAACTGACTATATTCTTACTGGGGAAAGTATGGTCATTTAACACAACAGAGGAATTCCAAGCATTCATAAATAAAAGACCAGACCTGAACAGAAAATTCGAAGTCCAACCACAGAATTCAAGAGAATCATCAAAAGGTAATTAAAAAAGAGGGGAAAAACAACAACAACAACAAAGGTTTTTTTTAAGAGACTCAATAAGTTAAAATGATATGTATCCCTATAAGAAAAGAGGTCATTGGCAACTCTTAAAAACTGTTGCTATCACCTAAGCAGCTAGAAGAACTACACTCAGAGGGAACAGTGACAAACTGTATAGGATGAAAGGACAAGACATAAATAGGTATATAGAGATATGCATGCATAAATACATATACATGTGTATGTATATATATATACATGACTAAAGCTAAAAAAGAAAAGAGGTTATGACTAAAAGAAATGGGAAAAGAAACAAATGGGGGTAAATTTATATGTCACAAAGAAGCTCATGGCGGGAGGGGGGAGAACATCGATACACTGGAAGGGTAAAGAGGTCGGAGAT
Source organism: Monodelphis domestica (assembly GCF_027887165.1). Classification (NCBI taxonomy): domain Eukaryota; kingdom Metazoa; phylum Chordata; class Mammalia; order Didelphimorphia; family Didelphidae; genus Monodelphis; species Monodelphis domestica. The sequence goes on from NC_077234.1 coordinate 242,711,023, forward strand.
AGGAAATATTCAACTCTTACGTACTTTGAAACTGACCCAAAGAGGGAAGAACAATCCAATCCATTGGGGAAGAGAATAGATTTGCGCCCTATAGAGGAGTAGAAGGGTAAAAAACAGACTGGTGGGGAGGGAAGCAGTACAAGGGAGGGAGAGGGTGGGGGGGGAATTTTTAAAAAGACTAGAGGGGAAAATAAGGGAGGGAATAAGAAGGGAGGGGGGTAGAAAGGGAAATACAAGGGGGACTGATTTAAAGTAAATCACTGGACTAAAAGGTAGAGCTGAAGAAGAAAGGTTAGAATTAGGGAAGGATATCAAAATGCCAGGGAGTCCACAAGTGACAGTCATAACATTGAACGTGAATGGGATGAACTCACCCATAAAACGTAAACAAATAGAAGAATGGATTAGAATCCAAAACCCTACCATATGTTGTCTCCAAGAAACACACATGAGGCGGGTAGACACCCACAAGGTCAGAATTAAAGGATGGAGTAAGACCTTCTGGGCCTCAAGTGACAGAAAGAAGGCAGGAGTGGCAATCATGATATCTGATAAAGCCAAAGCAAAAATAGACCTGATCAAAAGGGATAGGGAAGGTTATTATATTTTGTTAAAAGGGACTTTAGATAATGAGGAAATATCACTAATCAACATATATGCACCAAATAATATAGCACCCAAATTTCTAATGGAGAAACTAGGAGAATTGAAGGAAGAAATAGACAGTAAAACCATATTAGTGGGAGACTTGAACTAACCATTATCAAATTTAGATAAATCAAATCAAAAAATAAATAAGAAAGAGGTAAAAGAAGTGAACGAAATCTTAGAAAAATTAGAATTAATAGACATATGGAGAAAAATAAATAGGGATAAAAAGGAATACACCTTCTTCTCAGCACCACATGGCACATTCACAAAGATTGACCATACATTAGGTCACAGAAACATGGCACACAAATGCAGAAAAGCAGAAATAATAAATGCAGCCTTTTCAGACCACAAGGCAATAAAAATAACGATCAGTAATGGTACATGGAAAACCAAATCAAAAACTAATTGGAAACTAAACAATATGATACTCCAAAATCGTTTAGTTAGAGAAGAAATCATAGAAACAATTAATAATTTCATCGAGGAAAATGACAATGGCGAGACATCCTTTCAAACCTTTTGGGATGCAGCCAAAGCAGTAATCAGAGGTAAATTCATATCCCTGAGTGCATATATTAACAAACTAGGGAGAGCAGAGATCAATCAATTGGAAATGCAAATAAAAAAACTCGAAAGTGACCAAATTAAAAACCCCCAGCAGAAAACCAAACTAGAAATCCTAAAAATTAAGGGAGAAATTAATAAAATTGAAAGTGATAGAACCATTGATTTAATAAATAAGACAAGAAGCTGGTACTTTGAAAAAACAAACAAAATAGACAAAGTACTGGTCAATCTAATTAAAAAAAGGAAGGAAGAAAAGCAAATTAACAGCATCAAAGATGAAAAGGGGGACATCACCTCTGAGGAAGAGGAAATTAAGGCAATCATTAGAAATTACTTTGCCCAATTATATGGCAATAAATATACCAATTTAAGTGATATGGATGAATATATACAAAAATACAAACTGCCTAGACTAACAGAAGAGGAAATAGAATTCTTAAATAATCCCATATCAGAAAATGAAATCCACCAAGCCATCAAAGAACTTCCTAAGAAAAAATCCCCAGGGCCTGATGGATTCACCAGTGAATTCTATCAAACATTCAGAGAACAGTTAATCCCAATACTATACAAACTATTTGACATAATAAGCAAAGAGGGAGTTCTACCAAACTCCTTTTATGACACAAACATGGTACTGATTCCAAAACCAGGCAGGTCAAAAACAGAGAAAGAAAACTATAGACCAATCTCCCTAATGAATATAGATGCAAAAATCTTAAATAGGATACTAGCAAAAAGACTTCAGCAAGTGATCAGAAGGGTCATCCACCATGATCAAGTAGGATTTATACCAGGGATGCAGGGCTGGTTCAATATTAGGAAAACCATCCACATAATTGACCACATTAACAAGCAAACCAACAAGAACCACATGATTATCTCAATAGATGCAGAAAAAGCCTTTGATAAAATACAACACCCATTCCTATTAAAAACACTAGAAAGCATAGAAATAGAAGGGTCATTCCTAAAAATAATAAACAGTATATATCAAAAACCATCAGCTAATATCATTTGCAATGGGGATAAACTAGATGCATTCCCAATAAGATCAGGAGTGAAACAAGGATGCCCATTATCACCTCTACTATTTGACATTGTACTAGAAACACTAGCAGTAGCAATTAGAGAAGAAAAAGAAATTGAAGGCATCAAAATAGGCAAGGAGGAGACCAAGTTATCACTTTTTGCAGATGACATGATGGTCTACTTAAAGAATCCTAGAGATTCAACCAAAAAGCTAATTGAAATAATCAACAACTTTAGCAAAGTTGCAGGATACAAAATAAACCCACATAAGTCATCAGCTTTTCTATATATCTCCAACACAGCTCAGCAGCAAAAACTAGAAAGAGAAATCCCATTCAAAATCACCTTAGACAAAATAAAATACCTAGGAATCTACCTCCCAAGACAAACACAGGAACTATATGAACACAACTACAAAACACTCGCCACACAACTAAAACTAGACTTGAGCAATTGGAAAAAACATTAACTGCTCATGGGTAGGACGAGCCAACATAATAAAAATGACCATCCTACCCAAACTTATTTATCTATTTAGTGCCATACCCATGGAACTCCCAAAAAATTTCTTTACTGATTTGGAAAAAAGCATAACAAAGTTCATTTGGAATAACAAAAGATCAAGGATATCCAGGGAAATAATGAAAAAAAACACTAATGAGGGGGGCCTTGCAGTCCCAGGCCTCAAACTATATTACAAAGCAGCAGTCATCAAAACAATTTGGTACTGGCTAAGAGACAGAAAGGAGGATCAGTGGAATAGACTGGGGGAAAGCGACCTCAGCCAGATAGTATACGATAAACCCAAAGATCCCAGGTCTTGGGACAAAAATTCACTATTTGATAAGAACTGCTGGGAAAATTGGAAGACAGTGTGGGAGAGACTAGGAATAGATCAACACCTCACACCCTACACCAAGATAAATTCAAAATGGGTGAAAGACTTAAACATAAAGAAGGAAACCATAAGTAAATTGGGTAAACACAGAATAGTATACATGTCAGACCTTTGGGAAGGGAAAGACTTTAAAACCAAGCAAGACATAGAGAGAATCACAAAATGTAAAATAAATAATTTCGACTACATCAAATTAAAAGGCTTTTGTACAAACAAAAGCAATGTAACTAAAATCAGAAGGAAAACAACAAGTTGGGAAAAAATCCTCATAAAAACCTCTGACAAAGGTTTAATTACTCAAATTTATAAAGAGCTAAATCAATTGTACAAAAAATCAAGCCATTCCCCAATTGATAAATGGGCAAGGGACATGGATAGGCAGTTTTCAGATAAAGAAATCAAAACTATTAATAAGCACATGAAGAAGTGTTCTACATCTCTTATAATCAGAGAGATGCAAATCAAAACAACTCTGAGGTATCACCTCACAGCTAGCAGATTGGCTAACATGACAGTTATGGAAAGTAATGAATGCTGGAGGGGATATGGGAAAGTAGGGACATTAATTCATTGCTGGTGGAGTTGTGAACTGATCCAGCCATTCTGGAGGGCAATTTGGAACTATGCACAAAGGGCGATAAAAGAATGTCTACCCTTTGATCCAGCCATAGCACTGCTGGGTTTGTACCCCAAAGAGATAATGGACAAAAAGACTTGTACAAAAATATTCATAGCTGCGCTCTTTGTGGTGGCCAAAAATTGGAAAATGAGGGGATGCCCTTCAATTGGGGAATGGCTGAACAAATTGTGGTATATGTTGGTGATGGAATACTATTGTGCTAAAAGGAATAATAAAGTGGAGAAGTTCCATGGAGACTGGAACAACCTCCAGGAAGTGATGCAGAGCGAGAGGAGCAGAACCAGGAGAACATTGTACACAGAGACAAACACACTGTGGTATCATCGAACGTAATGGACTTCTCCATTAGTGGCGGTGTAATGTCCCTGCACAATCTGCAGGGATCAAGGAGAAAAAAACACTATCCATAAGCAGAGGACAAACTGAGGGAATAGAAACACCAAGGAAAAGCAACTGCCTGACTACAATGGCTGAGGGGACATGACAGAGGAAAGACTCGGAGCGAACACTCTGATGCAAATACTAACAACATGGCAATGGGTTCAAGTCAAGAACACATATGATACCAGTGGAATCACGCGTCGGCCACGGGGGGTGGGAGGGAGGAAAAGAAAATGATCTTTGTCTTTAATGAAAAATGCATGGAAATGATCAAATAAAATACTATAAAATTAAAAAAAAAAAAGAAAACATATCAAGGCTCTATAATACCAGAGTTGCCTGGTTAATGGGTGTCCCCTACTCATGTATGCCTCACTACCAGTGTATTCTGTATGCATAGCCATTCTTCCCACTGATGTTTTGTGTATTTATATAATGAAGGTTTATGGGGGAAATGTTTCATAGATAGTGATTTTATGATACCATCCCAGTAAATGCCTTTGCTTTGATCTAATTATATTCTCTGTCTATCAGATGGGACTATTTTGGTTGTAGAAATCCCTCTGAAGGAACTCAAACTGTGAGTATGAAATGGGGGAGACTAGCTCTTAAAGGGGGTGCTACTATGGCTGAATTCTTAAAGAGAACCCAGTATGATCTCCATGATACAATGAGACACTGGAGGAAGATTTTAATGGAAGGATGAGCATTACAAATTACATTACTATTTGTTAGTATGCTTTTTGGAATAGGAATTTTCACTATTCTAAATCTTGCTGTATATCTTTCTTCCTAACCCTTGTTTGCCTCCTCTAGTCCAAGGTAGGCTAACCGTAATAGTCACAGAGCTTCTCATTTATCCTTCATGGATGGTAAATCATCTTTAATTATTTATTTTTCATTCTATATGGAGTACTTTTCCCTCTTTAGTTTTAACAATAGCCTTGATGAGTAATGCTGGTGGAGAGAATGGGAATTGAATTGTTTTAAAAAACATATCACTTAACATCTAAAACTAACATTTGGGTATTTACAGTGAAAACACGTATCCTATCCAAAATACACCTGCTATTTTTCTTACTTTTATTTGTTATTATAGAACATTCATTTGTAAACATGTCCTTTCTCCTTCCCTTAACCATTGAGACATCCTTTGCAACAAAGATTTTTAAAAGAATGAGAAAAAATCAGTTCATTAAGACTAAGCAACAGATTGATCTTGTTTGACAGTATATGTGACATTCCCTCTCCATAAAACCTCCATGTCTGCAATGAAGGGAGAGGAGTCCATTTTATAACCTCTTCTTTGTCACCAAGTTTGTTCATTATAAGTTTTATTGTCTCAGGCAATGTGTTCAGTATTGGAGCAAATCTATGGGCATCATTTATAGTTTAATCTTCTCAATTTCATCTCTTGACCTCATTCAGATAGTTATCATTTAATGGATCATTGGTTACCCTTTGTGACTTTCACCTCTAAATGTTCTGTATGTTTAAGAAGATTCTGTATCGAGACCATTTGATCTAAGTTATATTGCTTAAGACTGGCATCTCTCATGAAATAAAATTTCCTTATCTTGTGGCTGTCTATAGGTACTATTATTACATCTTCATGGTCTTGGCAATGTTCTCAGTAAGACACTTAAGAGTAATCCTAAATGCTGTAATTCTCCTGAGGAATGCCATCCAACATATTTGAAAAAGAACTGAAATTTACTTGTCTATGGGTGGCCTTTCTTCCCATGTCTTCCCTTTTAGGTCCTGACCATTTGTGACTTTAAGTAAACATTGTTTATCATTATTCCAAAAATCTGTTTTATAGTTTTTATCTTCCTTCTCTTAAATGCTTATTCTGGTACTTCCCTATAATTTGGAAGAAATTCTAGGTTAGCAGTCCACAAATACTGGCAGATCCTAATAAGCTAGAACAAAATTTAAGTAGGGACCTAGTGATGGTCTATTATTTGCTGGGGACCTTTCTAGCTAAGTTTCTAAAGGTCTATCATCAAATGCTAGCTACTCAGAAAATCACCTGCACAAAGGTCATATTCTACATATGGAAGGAGTAGCGAGGTAGTGAAAGGATTTTGAAGAGAGTGAAATACTCTATCTTTCGGTTTTATTCAGGTGCAATTCTCATTGAAACAAGAATTTTAGAAAACAAAAAGACTGACTTATTTTTTCCTTGGAAGTGTCTAGTGTTCAACATACAGTTCAGAAGCTGGTTAATTTACTATTAGAATTTAGTCAGAACTCCACTTTTTAAAAACTGCATATGCTTATTAAGCTCTAAAAATTGTGCAGTGTATATTTTGAAGGTCAGAGCCCATTAAAAGAGAATTGATCTGTCACAAAAATATTTAAATAAGAAAAACAAGTTTGTTGAGCCTTTTTCCTTTCCTCCAAAATGTTCTCAAACTTCCTGTGCCCCTGAGGTAAATTTCCCTCAAATCACATTCATTTATCAAATGGCGACCATGATCACAATTGTTCTTAACTTTAAAAACTGATGTCACATCCTGAAAGGGATCTTTGCAATTGTCTCTCCTTCTAAGCATATTGAAATTTTATAAAGTGAAGCTAAGTCTTACTTTATTCAGACAACAGTAGTTCCAAATGATAATGGCGGAAGAGTGTACTGTTTTCTGAGGATGAAAAAATAGACAGAGCTCTAAGATACTAAATTGCAATCCAAACCCCTCTGTCATTTCCTTTTCATAAGAGAGTAATTTAAAAACAAGTCAGAATGTCATGAAGTCCCATCTACCTTATAATGATATAAAGTCAATTAATTAATCAATCAAAAAGCATTAATTAAGTACCTAATATGATTCCTTTTATTGCTCACTCAATGGACACACAAATTACAACTCTGCAAGTGATTGTGGCTGAAAAAAAGTAAACTAGGCAGAGAGATAGGTGTTAGGGATACTGAACACAAATGAAACATTCCTTATCTTCAGTAACTTACAGAGGGAAACAAAATATATAGACACAAGTAAGAACAAAATATATATAAATTAAATACAAAATAGTTTGAAAGCTGGGGTGATCAGTAAGGCTATAAGTGGTAAGTGGCACATGAGCTGAGTCTGGAAGGAAGATAGATATTCTGAGAAGTGAGAAGGTAGCATTAGTTCTCAAATAGTGTGAATAAAGTATTCTATGAAATGATAGTGTTACTCAGATTTGCATTGGTTGAAGTTATAATTATATGTAAAATATGACAACTGGTTATAGGCCAATGGAAATAGGCAATGAAAATCAGATAATATGACCACTTCAAAGAGTTCATTAATTACCCTAATTGGGATTTACCTTGCTACATTCTAGGCAAAAAAGGACAACCTGTGCAAGAATATGAAAATTGGAAATCATGTGTGGGACCAGTAAATAGGTCAGTGTGGTTGGATGATAGACTAAGTGAAGAGCAGTAAAGTGTAATAAGTCTGGAAATGTAGCCTGGAGCTGAATGATTTGGCTTTTACTGCCAAGGAGGGAAGTTTTTGTTTGATCTGAGAAGAAAGTGGGAGCCACTGGAACATACTGAGCTGAGGAATGACATGGTCTGTCCTGTGCTTTAGGAATGTTAATGTGGGATCAGCATGGAGGATAAAGGGGAAAGTCTTGAGTCAGGGAAGCAATAAGAAGACTACTGCAGTAGTACAGCAATTAGGGGCTAAACTAAAGTGGTAGTCATATGAGTTGAGAGGAAGGGATATATATGAAAAATATTGTGGATTAGAAATACCAAGATTTGACAACTGATTGCATATGTAGATTGAGGGGAAGTGAAAAGTTAAAAGTGACTAAGACTGAGAACCTGAATAGCTGGATGAATGATGATGCCCTTGACAGAAATAATAACTATCTATATAAAATCAGTCAAGATTACGAGGTAATCAGAATTGGGAGCAATAGAATGAATTGGCTGAGTAAGATTCTCAAAATCTCAAATGTATCTATAATCTTTTGTTGAAAAATCCTTCCAATGATAACATCATTCACACCCTTACAGCCTGTGAGTCTCTTGCACATGTTTTCCCATAAATTCACCAAAGGAGTCAATTTGATATTGTGGAAAAGAAAATGAGACTGAGAAATCATTTTAAAATGTGGGCAGCGGGGAGAGGGGCAGGTGGAGGAGCAAAAAGGGCTTGTGGGATTGAGAGTGAAAGGTGCCCTGTGAACTTATGAGAGAAAGGAGCTAAGGCACCCCAAGCCTGTGGTGCCAGAGCCTTGCCTCCATTTCCCCTTGCCCTAGAAGACATGAGATCTCTGACATCTCTGGATCATTGATTAAAGAAAGACAAAAGAACAACTGCTTCTGATGGGTGCTGAACCCTTAAACTTCATGGGAGTCACCTCAAAGACCTGTACCATCACATTGCCTTCCCAAGAAGGGTGCTTGTGACCTGTTTAGAGTAGGATAGTGAAGTGATTAGAGAGGAAGGGTCAAAAGAAATGCTGAAGCCTGAGTCATTTGGCTCCGCTGAAGAATGAAGAGACAACCTGTTTGCTTAGCCTTATAGGGCTTCCTATTCCCATTGACCTATTCCATCCCTTGTTTCTTGAACTACTAAACGACCCTTGTTCTGAAGAAAACCACAGTCATATCTAAATATTTACAGAAGTCAGGAAGAGAGTTAAGAGGAGGAAAAGAGGGCATTGGGGTAGACTGGCCATTTAGACTCCTGCCTGTCAAAAGAGGCTTCTGGGGGCTCGGGCACAAGCCAAGTCCTGAGCACAAGTCAACACCATAAGCCCAAAGAAGCCTACTTATTGAGACACAGCCACTGTTAATCCTTGCCTCAACATCTGCTCAGGGGTAACCCTCTTGTGTGTTTAAAGTGTGAGAGAGGAGAGCTACACAGGCCTTTTCTAAGCTCCAGTGATTCTCTCCCTCTTCCACACCAACCCTCATACCCCTTTAGCTCCTCCATCTCTGCTCCTCCCCACATCTATCTTCCTTTATAATCATAACAATATGCAGGAGATCTTCCTCACTCTTTTGACCTTATAAGAGCACTAATAGATCACTCTGGTCATCCACCTCTCTTCCCACCTACTTGCTACATGATAAGACTGTCTTCTTATTATACAATTTCTTGATGGTGCCTTTTACTCTATTTTTCAGAGTTTTTCATTGGTAATATGTTGTAGGCTATCACTAACACTATCACAGTTATATTCTCTCCTACACAGATCTTATCTATGTATACTTGTTCCTAGGCAGATGCTTTTCTTATTTTTGTTAATTTTAGTGACATTTCTACCTTCTGAATAAACACAAGTGGAACTGTTATGCTAGAGTTCAAATGTTCTATTTTTTAAATGATGGATTTTTAGAATGTTTTTCTAAAAATATTTTCCATTTTTTCTTTTGTTTTTAGTTCTTCCATTTTTCTCCTTGTGTCAATAGGATAACTTTGGTAGGCCAATTATCTTGCCAAATTTTCTTTTAATTGGATTTATTCTCCATAGTTCCCCTCTGATTTATAAGCTCCTGGTGCTTATGATTTCCCATTATTTTTCCTCTAAGATTTTCCAAATTACTTTTTATTATTTGTGTTGCTTTTGTCTGCCATTGATATCACTTTTGTGAAAGATATATGACAGATATATCATATGTTAATGATATAATATATATATGTTTATATTCTGTCTTGTAGTCAGGAGGATAAGTTCAAAACTGACTTAAGATGCACACTAGTCAGCGATGAGACTTTGGGCAAGTCACTTAAACTTTATCTTCCTTGGTTTCCTCATCTGTTAAATAGCATCTACCTCCCAGGTTGTTTAGAGAGAGAGAATATTTGTAAAGTGTTTTGCAATCCTTAAAATGCAGCATAAATGCTAGCTATTATTATTATTATTAGCTTTGTGATTAATTTGAATTTATGTTAAATTATTATAATTATTGCTGTTTGTCATTTCTGTTGTCTACTTCCAATTTTTTATATTTTAAAATACTTTAAAAATAATTGTTATATGTCGTTTTGATTGAGCACAATTTATATCTTAATTTTTATTTTTTATTTGATTTTTTTCTAATTTTGATTTTAATTGTTAAAAGTCAATGGTCTGACCATATAGAGATAGTCAACTCAGGGCTAATTCCCACATCAATAACATGTAATTCCCCAGTTGTTAATATATATATATATATACTTTTGCTCCTTATGGTATTTTAATATATATATATATATATATATATATATATATATATATATATACTTTTGCTCCTTATGGTATTTGCCATGCCCAGGCCAATCAATTTATTTTACTGGGGAAAATGTATTAAGTTTTATTCTTCTGCATAATCTACATGTATTTCACATATATAATTCATTCTTCTCAAACCATATATTTCTCTCCATCTTCATTTTTCCATCTTTGCTTTCAAATTGCCAGTTGTTAGCTGGTAAGTTGATTTAATTTAAAGAGTGTCATCAAGCTGGAAATATTTTTAAGGACAAATATCTATCAAAACACTTTGTTTCCATAGTCCATATATTTTCTTTGGGCAACAAACATTTTTTCCCTTCACTTGTTCCAAAGGAAGTAAAGAAGAAATGTGGAATAGTAGGGGGGGAAGCGTTGAACTAGAAATTATTACACTTGAGGTCATGTTATTGATGTGCCACTTAATATCCAACTTGCTTAAACTCACTCTTATCAATCTTCCTTATTTGCTGCACAGGGATTATACTGTTCATTCTGTTCATTTCAATGGGCACTTTGTGATAATAAAGTTAGATGATGTATATGAAAGTTATTTTAAAACTACAAAGCTCCATAAAAAAGAACCTAAATGAAATAATATATGCAAAGAAAGGCATTCTAGATACAATGCTTTCTATTGATTATTGTTTAATTCCAGCCTCATTTCTTTGTGTAGTTCTTTGCAATTAAGAAATATTTTTAGGATGACACTTTTGAGTTGACCATGTCAGCACCATGGATAGTGTTCTGTTGAACATTTGCACCCACACTGGTGCAGTTTGAACTGTAGAAAGGAAAACTGAAGGAAGTTTTGGACTTTCTGACACTCAGGTGGAACAAACATGTTGGAATGTTAGAGGGAAGATATTGACAAGAATGGCAGTTGGTGGGCGGAGGGGCTTCTGGGAGTGACAGTTGGGCTTGGGACTCTCTTTCCTGGCCCTTGGACTGGAAGGAGCCTATCTCTCTGTCTCAGGATAGAAGTTCCTCTATTTCTAAATTTCCCCAACTGTGTGCTTCACCTGGATTCCTGTGATCATGTCATTGAACAGAACAAAAGGATTTAAGGGGAGGCGTTTGAACTGTAAGGCGGGTGTTTAGGGGCTTCAGCCTGAAGAGACAGGCCCAACCAACTCTGAAGATCAGAACCTTTTCTTTCTCTTGCTGTCTACTGCTAAAGACTTTGACTTAAAAAGCCAACATAAATATAGCTTAGACAGGAATTAAAGAAACCCTCCACCAGCCTGCAAGACCTGGCCTCAGCTCAGAAGCTGAGAGAGACTCAAACCCCATCTAGGAAAATCCTGATTCCCTCTTCACCTCCCCAATCCAAACTTGTTATTAAAATTCATCTTTATTTAAATAATCCACAGTCAGATAAGAGGACTATCATTTCAGGGGACATAGAGGGAGCTGAACCTCAGGACAGCCATTCAACCATAAACAGTCCTTATTGGACTCCTGATAGGCAACTTTGGTCTGGGGGGAGGATTATCCCTCGGGGGGGGGGTGTTCTTGCTTACCTGTTCTAGGGTATCTCAATCAATAGAGAAGATATCCCCTCAGGCTATCATAGGTGGCCCATTTCTCGGGAACCCCAATTTCAAAGATGGCTTCTCAGCAAGGGGTATTTCTCTCCCTTTACCTTACTGGCAGCTATATTCCCTCTCTTCCTTCAACCCCTCCATTCCCTGTTACAAAAACCTTCCATTATCCCCTGTTTTTTCAATCCCTACAACTCCTTTAACTATTACAAAATGGGATACTTCTTTCAGATTAAGTTCTTTAATGATATTTTTATTCTATTATATGTTCCATATAAAATTAAAAAATATTTTTGTTAATTTGTTCAGAGATAACAGGTGAGTTTCTCAGTTTCTTTGCTATCAATATTAACAATTCTCAGTGAGCACCAATCTGGTCTTTCCAATTTCATTGTAACTGCTCCTTCTCTCCTAATAATATGCTTTTATTGAAAAAAACACCCCATCCATTAGTAGTAAAAGAAAATGTTATCTATCATTCATGTTGGCTCCATTTCCCAAGGTGTTTAGTGATTTGGTCACTCCAGGTGTCAGTGAGCAAGCATTTATTAAGCATCAAATAATACAATAAGTCCTAAAGTTGCAAAGAAAGACAAAAATAATGTTCCTCCGAGTTAATTTAATTAAAAAAAATAGGACATGAGTAACTAGGTACATAAAAGGTACCTATGGTGTAAATGGAAGATAATGTCTGGGGGAAGTAATAGCAGGGAGAAGGACCAGGAAAAGTTCCATTGAAGTGCTGCTTTAATCCCTTTGCATTTCTTTGTTCCAATTCATGAAGATACTGAAACACTAGGGTCACTAAAAGGTGGAATCACTATGGAATAATTACTAATTGATCTTTTTGACAAATTAGTTTATGCCTAAAATCAAAGAGTGCAAAACAGCAAGATGGCTAAGTGGTTAGAAATCAAGGATTAGAAACCAGAGGTTCTGGGTTCAAATTTAACCTCAGACTTCCTATCTGTGTGACCCTGGGCAAGAAACTTAATCCCAATCACATATCCCTTCTGCCTTAGAATCAGTGTCTGTTCTCGGAGAGAACATGTAGTAGTAGTCTCTCAGTAACTGAGGATGATGTTTGTCTTTGTGCGTTTTCATCTATGATAGATGAGTGTGCACAAAGACACTTGTGTGTGAAGGAGATTTAAGTGGAAAAGCCGATGCACGAGACAGTCGCACTCTCTTGGTGTTGGAAGCCTGGATCCAGTGGCACGAAAAGTCGTTACACCTGGAGACTTCCTCAGCTGCATTGGATGGCCATGTTGTCTTTTGTGCTCCAACACGCCCTAAGCACTCCACAGTGCTTTGCTGCGTCGCCCTCTCATCCGTTGAACCTACTTATTGGTTTCTTCTGTCTGTTCCGCCAAAGCAGTCTTCACATGCTGGATGAGCAAAGCCCTGGTTCACCAGGGGTCAACGATGACCCGATGGGTACCCTCACAAGGTTTAGCCAGCCTGTTGAAGTTGTTGCCCAGGGTGTGGCTGCTGCCGCATGCTAGCAGCTACTGGGAGCCACAAGTGAGAGCTGGGTGTCAGGTGGGGGTCATAGGCTGGAGACCTCCCCTAGGAGGGCACGATAAGCCCTCCAAACCAGAAATACTACCCCTCCCTGAGCACCCCATACACCCTGGGACAGAACATAAAGGTTTAAAAAGAATCAAAGTATACTGTGGCACAATTGAATGTAATGGACTTCTCTACTAGCAGCAATGCAATTATCCAGGACAATCCAGGACAATCCTGGGACATAAGTCCCAGGAGGGACTTATGAGAAAGAACACTATCTACATTCAGAGGAAGAATTGTGGGAGCAGAAACACAGAAGAAAAATAATTGCTTGATCACACGATTCAATGGGGATATAATTGGGGATGTAGACTCTAAGCAATCACCCAAATACAGATATGAATAATATGGAAATAGGTTTTAATCAATGAAAGATGTAAAACCCAGTGGAATTTCTTGTTGGCTATGGGGAGGAGGGTAGAAGGGGGAGAAAGAACACAAATCATAGAACCATGGGAAAATATTCTAAATTAATTAAATAAAAATTTCAATTAAAGAAAATAAAAAAAGAATCAAAGAAGGCAAGGAGAAAAGCCTTTTATTAGACAGTATCCATCTAGTTGTCACTATTAATGTAAAAAATAATAATAAACATTTATATAACACTTACTATGTACCAGGCACTATGCTAAGCACAATTATATCATTTGGTTTGCATGACAATCCTGCAAGATAAGTACAGCTATAATCTTAATTTTCAGATGAGAAAACTGAGACAAAGAGGTTAAGTGACTTGCCCACACAAGTAAATGTCTGAGGCAGGATCTGAATTCAGTTCTTCCCATCTCCAGGCCTGGTACCCTCTCCGTTGTTCTACCTAGCTATCCCTAACTCAACCCAATATAATCCAATAATAATTTATTAAGCATGCGCTATGTGTAAGGTATGGCTTTACGTTCTTGGAGTACAAAGATAAAATAATAATTAAAAAAACCCAACAATTGACGCTCATTAGGAGCTTGCATTCTAATGGGTGTAGGACATAACTTGTAAACAAATATCTATGTTGTAAGCTCTTTAAGTGCAGGGACTATCTTTTGTCTCTTTTTGTATCCCTAGTGCTTAGCAAAGTACCTGGCAAATGGCCACTTAATAAATGTTTACTGATTAATAAATATGTTGATAATACTAGAGGAAAGAAGAAAAAAGACTAATAAAGAATTTTATTTACTGTCCAATGTTCTTTCTGGCCATCATAACGAATGTCATGGATTGAGTCTTTGGGGGACCTTTGATGGCTGCACTAACTATGAATTTCCCCAAATAATTTCTTGGGGAAAATTAGGGTTAAGATCAGGTATATGTGTCTGCACAATAGCCTAAAGTATAGCCAGGCACCATGAGTCTTTTCCCATTGTGCTGCTCAGAGGTCCTACAGTCAGCCACCTTTGTCCTACTACAAGCAGAACTGCATTAAATGGTTCTATTGCTCATTTGCCACCTACAGTTCACACACAAACACACACACACACAGGGAGAGAACACTAAAAAGGGATCCCCCAAGGGTGCAAGCCAAAGGCTGGTGGCTTGGATAGGGACCACCTCTATAAAGTTTGGCTGGCAAATAATAGCTGGATTTAATATTTTAGATATTTTCTCATTAACTGCCAGGGGATAGGCAGTCCATTTTTGAGCACCCCTGACAGAATCTGGTTATTACTTGCTGGTGAGTACACACACTTTGCAAACATAAGCTTGGAAAAACCTTGATGTGTCTTAGATGTTGACAGTTGACGTGATGTGTCGGATTGTGCTCTTTTCTAAGAAATATCTTCTTGGCTATTCTTCGTGCTCATGGCACTTTTTGTGCTTGAAGCACTTAGTGAAATGCTTGTCAAAAGTTTTGAACAATGTTGTTTTTTCTTCTTGTATGTGTTCTTGCTTATTGTCAGTTCTTGGAAGTTTCTAGCATTTGATGGCAATTCATCATCTATCTACTAGGTTGCAGATGGTTTCAGGCTCAGTTCTTGACGGGCTGTGATTACCAGTGATATCAGAGGAAGAGATTGTCATCAGATCCAGCAAAGAGAATGTTCTTGTAATTTCCGGGATTCTCGCTTTGTCTTTTGATCATTATTTTATTGCCATCTAACAATTAAGTAGACAATGGATAGAATGCTGGGCAAGTTTCTAGAAAGTTCCTTAAAAAGAACACAAAGGCTGTCTTTATAGTTCTAAGGAGAGAAGATGACCACAGGCAAAAAATGTATTTGTTAACTTGGAATTTAAAACCTTAAGATAATAATGACAATAGCTAGCTTTAAGGGTTGCAAAAAACTTTTTTCAAATATTACTTAATCCTCACAGCAACCCTATGGAGTAGCTGTTATATATAATCCCTATTTTATAGGTAAGGAAACTGAGACAAATAGAATTTAATGGATTGCCCAAAGGTCACCCAGTTAAGTAAATGACAATAATTCACATTTCTATAGCACTATGAAGATCAATATACCAAGAAGGAGTTAATTTAATTATTTTTATTTCAGTTTTATAGAGGAGGAAGCTGAAGCTCTGGGAAGTTTAATATCTTTGCTAGCCAGGGTCAGCTCTTAAGTGTTTAAGGCACTATTCAAACCTAAACATCCTGGATTTCAGAAACGTGTTTCCTCATCTTTGCTTTACTATATAGATCAGTATATTTAATCAGCCCTGAATAATTATGGACTGTGTCTTTAGAGTGAGAACTACTCTTTTTGGAGATTAATTTTATAATTATTTTTGATAAAAGTTATAGTTTTTCTCTTGATGAGTTTGATGTGATTTATTCAGTCTATATCTTATTGGTAAAAATAAATAATAATGTTTTAATTTAATAAATTATTTTAAAGTAATAGTAATAAATATTTGAAACTAATATAAACCATTAGGATTTGCAAAGAGCCTTTTTTGTAGCTAGGTGGGGCTATGGTTAAGTGCTAGACGTAGAGTCAGAAAGACTTGAGCACAATTTCTGCCTTCAATGCTTCCAAGATATGTGATTTTGAGCAAGTCACATACCTCTCACTCTATCTCTCTGTTCCTCATCTGTGAAATGTAAATAATAATAGACAAGATTGTTGTGAGGATTGTATAAGATATTGGTTAAGTATTTTGTAACCTTAAAACACTAAAATTTATAACTTTAAAAACTAAAAACCACTAAAATTTATAGCCTTAATCCTCTAATTTATTATTATTATTAATCTAATCCTTAAAACAACCCCATGAAATAGCTATAGTTTACAGATGAAGAAACTGAGGCACAGAGTGGTCATGCAACTTGTCCATGGTCAACAATTAGATTCTAGTACTCTACTCTGAGTAGAGTCTACTACATTCAGCTGCTTCTTAAGATTTCCACTAAATAGGAACTTATTTCCCTCTTTGCTTTTCATTTCCTGACAACACTGGCATTTTTATCACTTCTTTCCTGGATCTCAAACTTATCAAGTCCAGGAGACTTTATCTACTAGCATACTGCTTCCTTAATTACTGCCAACAAAGAAGGAAATAAATATTTAAAAATTAAAGAGGAGAGGGCAGCTGGGTGGCTCAGTGGATTGAGAGTAAGGTCTATAGATGGGCAATCCTGGGTTCAAATCTGGCCTTAGACACTTCCTATCTGTATGACTCTGGGCAAGTCACTTACCCCCCATTGCCTAGCCCTTACCATTCCACTGCATATTGATTCCAAGATGGAAGGTAATGGCCTAAAAAAAATTAAAAGGAATTAATTTATAGTGACCCCATGAGTTCTAGAATTTCTTCCTAGTTCTAAGGTCTCATTCTCTCTTACCTTGTTGAAAATGTACCAATAACATCTGATGCCAACAGTAAGGAGATTGTTTTTGTTCATGTTCTGCAAGAAAGAGGTGAGGAGGAGGCCTCCCCTTCATTGTTGGGCTTGTCAATACTCTTTTAGTATTACAAGAAAAATTGTATTAGTTCCTTTCCATTCCATCTTCTTTTAGTTTTCTTAAATAAGAATTTCATTTAGTGTTTTTTCCTCCTTTATGTTTTAAAAATTCAAATGTTTAGTTCCAAATTTCTCTTATTCTTTCTTTTCCCCTTCTCCATCCATTGAGAAGGCAAGAAATATACTATCTGTTATACATTTGAAGTCATGCAAAGCATATTTCTACATTATTGTTCAGTCATTTTCAATCATATTTGACTCTTCATGATCCTAAATGGGATTATTTATTTCTCACATGTTTCATTAAAAATAAACATCAATATCGTAGGTGATAGACTTTGTGGGGTTTCATATGCAAAAATGCAACTTTGCTAATATCTTTCTATTTTATCCTCAAAGTCTGTTGTTGCCCATTTGAAAACAGTTGTTTTTATTGAAGTGATAGCTGGGCTCTTGGTTTTTATGCCTTTATCTGTAATCCATATAGACAACCATAACTGAGATTTAGGATATATCAGTCTGTGGTCCATGCCATTACCAATTCTGAGAAGAGAAAACTTCGAAGTCCAACACACTCTGCATGGGTCCAAATAAAGCTTCATCAATATGTCCTCATCTCCATAGTTTGCGTTTTCCATTTTGGTACATAGTATAGAAACTATTGACTTTTAAGCCTACAATCTTTTAAAAAACCCTTTACTTTCTGTTTTAGAATCAATATAGTGTATTGGTTCCAAGGCAGAATTGCAGTGAGGGCTAGACAATGCGGTTCAATGACTTCCCCAGGATTACACAGCTAAGCAGTCTTTGAGGTCACATCTGAACCCAGGACTTCCCGTCTCGGAGCCACTTAGCAGCTTCCACCTGTAGCCTTTTTGCTCAGTGATCATTAGGGAAGCATTAGTAATCTTTCTTCAATTGAATCAGCCTAGACAATCCCCCTACTCCCTCACCCCTCCACTACTGTTACATAGACCTTTCCAGCATTGGCAAATTCCTTCTTCATTAGCACTCTGGGATCTTTTTTCCTTTATTTTCACCATTTTATACTTTGAACAATTCTGATGGACTACCATCAATCAAAGAACCCACCAAGTGAGAATTGCTGTTTATGGAGAGTAATTTTGTACTTGATATGTGCCATAGCCTCTCTCTGATGATGGATTTGATTCATCCAGTCCAAAGTTTATTGTTTTTCACTCTTCCTTACTCAACATCTTTCTACGGTGTATGTATTTAGCTACATCTTATCATTGTTCACTTTTCCAGGGTAATAATAACACAATAAGTAACAAGAATTTAAATTTATATAACAGTAACAGCAATGCAAAGTTCCAAAACGACTCCAAGAGACGGCAAACAAAAGCTATCCACTATCACAGAAAGAATGGATGCAGTCTGGGAAGATGGAAGCACACTGTTCTTCACTTTATTTCCTTCATTAATTTTTCCCTAGCATAAGTGATGTGTCTTCTTTTACAACATGATGAATGTGGAAATATATATTGCATTAGAGTACATGTATGACTTATATCATACTACTTGGCATCTTGGGAAAGGGAGAGGAATAAAAGAGAGAAAGAAGTGCCAGAAAGCAATTTTTTAAATTTTATATTTTTTCCAGATCATACCTAGACAGTTATTTTACAAAAAAAAAGAAGTAATGTAAAATGGAAACAATAATATTGAAATCCTCTTTTTCATGGGGTGTGGTTAGGAAAACCCCTTGTAAAATAATCGTATCTATGTATAATCTGGAAAAACTATGAAATAGATTGCCCCCTTCTAATTTATATACTTTGGAATTTGCAAAGGATTTTGTGTTTGTAATCTAAATAGGTCTGTGATGTAGCTTCAGGTATTATCATCCCAATTAAGGGATAAGGAAACTGAGTGTAAGCAACTTGCCCAGAATCAGCTAGGGTCAGAAATGACAAGTGAAGGCAAATTTTCTTGACTTCAAGATCTGTGACATGCTCTCTCTCAATCTTTTTTTGTTGTTCCAGAACTTAATTAAGTCTTCAAGTTTTATATATTAAGAAGCAACGGTCTGTTTTTTTCCTTTTCTCTTTGGTGTGAAGAATGTACATGCATACAAAGATATAGGTATCTAATTAAAGCTTGCCACAAAAATACAGCTATTTCTTTTTTGTAAGTTGGGCGACATATTCCATTCAGGAATTCACATTCAGATTTCTTTTTGTTACGTTATGCATAGCATTTTGTGGCAACCAAATTTTGTAGTCTTATATCAAAAGGTTATATCTTGTGACTTGAGGCTGTCAGATTCTTTTAATTTTTAGCTAGGCTGAAACTTGAATAACAACTGTACGATCAGTCATTCTACAGCTTGGCTGATTCTCAACCAGATTAGACTTCCAGCAGAATGCACTCCACTCTATATTGCTTAGTACCCAGTGTCACACCCACACTCTCTATGATTTGATAGAAGTGGGATTCTGTGATAGAATTTCAAAGGATAAAGTTTTGCCCTTGAAATTCAACAAATCAGAACTCTCTCAGAACAAATGAACACTTCCAGTGCCTTGGAAGGAATTTTATCCGATATTATAAGTATTAGATATCTTTTTTCCTATAATGAAATAATCACTGAAAAACTAATATTCCCCATTTTGAAATATAATTAATTGGGATTTTGCTAAAATGATTCTTTCTATTTGCCATACTTTCTTTTTCTCTTTCTTTTAAACCCTTACCTTCCATCCTAGAATCAATACTAAATATTGTTTTAAGGCAGGAGAGTGGAAGGGCTAGACAATGGGGGTTAAGTGACTTGTCCAGGGCTACCCAACTAGGATATGTCTTAGGCCAAATTTAAACCCAGAACCTCCCATTTCTAAGCCTGGCTCTCTTTTCTCTAATCCATCTATTTATATTTATTATATATATAATATATTTATATATAAATATTATAATATTTTATTAAAATATGACAATTATAAAATGTGAATTGGTTGAATTGGGAAAAATCAGATTCATTGAATAAATTCAAGTTTAATAGAAAATGCAATATTGATTATTTTTAAGTAAAGCTATTTCTAATACATAATTCTTTAATAGGAAAAGGGTCAGATTTCTCAGACACATTTTCATACCAGTGCTCTAACTTTAGTTCTGTTTGCACACTTCCCTACCCTCCTAATACTTTCTCATTTCCATTGTGAATTGACTCCCGAGTAATCAGTATTGGACCATTATGACAATTCTTAGAACTGATATTGTTTTGGATAGGTGACACAGTAGATAGAATTCTGGGTTTGTATCAGGCATTTGAACTAAGGAATAGCTGAATTCAGGTATTTTGAGTTCAGATCTGGCCTCAAATACTTACTAGATGTGTTACACTAGCAAGTCACTTAACCTCTGTTTGCCTCAGTTTCCTTAACATGTAAAATGGGGATAATGATAGCATGTACTCTGCCACCCCTCAGTTGTTGTGAAGAACAAATGAGTTAATACATTTAAAGTATTTGGCACAGTTCCTGGCTCATGATAGCTACCTAATAAATGTCTCCTTCTTTCTTGTCCTGTTCTGTTCTGTCCTGTCCTGTCCTTTCTTCTCCTCTCCTGTCCTCTCCTCTCCACTCATCTTTTTTTTTTCTTCCCTTCCCCTTCCCCTTCCCCTTCCCCTTCCCCTTCCTCCCCCTTCCCCTTCCCCTTCCCCTTCCCCTTCCCCTTCCCCTTCCCCTTCCCCTTCTCCTTCTCCTTCTCCTTCTCCTCCTCCTCCTCCTCTCCTCTCCTCTCCTCTCCTCTCCTCTCCTCTCCTCTCCTCTCCTCTCCTCTCCTCTCCTCTCCTCTCCTCTCCTCTCCTCTCCTCTCCTCTCCTCTCCTCTCCTCTCCTCTCCTCTCCTCTCCTCTCCTCTCCTCTCCTCTCTTCTCCTCTCTTCTCCTCTCTTCTCCTCTCTTCTCCTCTCTTCTCTTCTCTTCTCTTCTCTTCTCTTCTCTTCTCTTCTCTTCTCTTCTCTTCTCTTCTCTTTTTTCTCTTCCCTTCCCTTTCCTTCTCTTCCCTTCCCTTCAAATTCATTCAATCTCATTCAAGCTCATTCAAATCACAACACTAACTCTATATACATACTCTTCTTCACATACTCAAATTCTGTTCTCAATCCTGTCCAAGTAAATGTCTCAAGGTTAGGGTCCTTATAACATCTAACATCTTTGCTCTTTTTCATTTATGAACCTGTGACCACTTTGACTAATTTCTAGTGTCCAAAGAACAATCTCACTATTTATTTTATAGGTCATGGGCTTGTAGTTATGTATAACTTTGTGCTCTCTCAGACTTCCAGCCAGTTCCTCCTCTCTCCTTAGGTCCTTATTGCCTTATTGCCCTCCTTTCTAAGTTTAACTTTTTCCATATATATCTTGTCTGTATCCATTTACATGCAAATGGTTTTCTCCATTAAAATGTGAGCTCCTTGAAGGTAAGTTCTGTTTTTCCTTTTATTCCTAGACTTTAACAACACCTGTCCCATCGTGAGTGTTTAATAAGTTCTTGTTTATTAATTTATTGCTTTTATAAGGTAATATAAAAATTTGAACATGTTTGATCAGATAAGGCTAAAAATACAGTGTAAATATTTCTTAATTATTTGCACTGATACAATAGTAGCATAATGGATAATCCAAAATTTAAGACATACTCTTCTTATTTATTTGAAATTACTTGGTCTGCCCATCAAATGGGAAATGGCTTAACAAATGGTCATATATGAGTGTGATGGAATATTACTGTGCTATAAGAAATGATGAACAACCTGGAAAGAACTATGAGATATTAAACAGTGAAATGAATAGAACCAGGAGAACATTATGCAAAGCTGGAAAATTGGAAGAATAAACTGAGAATGTCACCTCCAGAGAGGGAACAGAAAGATAAAACATGGAAGACTTTATATGAACATGTTGGCCTCCATGATAATATCCTATGTGATGTGGGGAGGAGTTGGGACATTTGTGGACAGGATCTATTATGCAGAGATGAAGAAAAACAAGTTAATTATACAGGAGATTGGTGATTTCTTTTTTGTAATATCTTCTTTTTCTTTGTAAACATTTGGAATAGTGATAATAATGAAATAAATTTAAAGAAGAAATTTCTTGATCTACATTTCTAGAAATTTATTTTTAAAAACAACGAAATCACTCTTTGTAAACTTTCCTTAGTTAGGGCTGGAAAGTGGACCTACTGAATAATCTTGCTTATTTCTGTCTGACTCCTTGCCTATACTCGATTCTATGCTGGGAACAGACTAAATACTAACTAGTATTGCCCTCTTGTAGCTCTAGATGAGTCTAAGGAGCTTCTCCAAGCACAAAGTACATAAGAAAAAAATTAAGATGTCAACTCAATTATAATTATACAGATTGTACTCTTTCAATAACAAGTGCTCTGAATTTCAACAAAACAAGTAATGAAGTAGAATTGCAGCTATGTATAAAGAAGAAAGCAAGATTTTCTATGGCAAAGCCAAAATGAAGATGATTAAGACATGATTGACATGCTGCTAGCTGGTGATTGCATTTACAATTTTCTGTTTAAGAGAAAAGAAGACATTTATTGCCAAAGACAATATTAAAAAATGAATCCTCATAATATTGGTTAATGAAAGTGATATTTTTCAGCATAAATGTGAATGCTATACAACATTTTCCTAAAATTTTCAGAGGCAAATAGAATCAGATTTTCATTATTCTGGGCAAAGTAGTTTCACATTATTGATGTAATAGTATGTAAGAGTATATAGATGATAGATGAATAATAATTATGGTAAAACAATAGAGAAGCGATAAATGAGTTTATGGAATAAGTATGCTATTGAAAAGTTGTATATGACATTGAAGCACTTTTTAAAACAGTGTAACCTGTTCTGTTCTCTTGGTTCACAGAACTCTTAGCCAGTTCATGCTCTTATCACTTCTTTTCTGGACTATTATATTAGCTTCCTAATTGGTTTCCTTGCAATCCTTCCCCTCTCCAATTCATCTTCCACCGAGAGTTCAAATCTAAAGCACAAATGGTCACATTACTCTCCTTAAAAAATTTTCACTGGTATCATAGTGTTTGTAGGTTAAAGAAAACACAAAATTTTCAGTGTGGAATTTAAAATCTTCTATGATGATGATGATCCTTCCTACTTTTAAAATACATATGATTCCTCAATGTATTCATCATTCTGTTCAAACTGGTTTGTCTTCCATCCTATTCCCTTTATTGAAGGTAGCCTGGTGGCACCGTGAATAAAGGACTAGACCCAAGCCAGGAAGACTTGAACTCAAATCTGTCCTCAGAAATTTACTAGGTGTATGACTCTGGGCTTAACCAGTGACTGCTTCAGTTTCCTCATATTTAAAATTGGGATAATAATATCTACCCATCCCTCAGGGGTTTTAGTGAGGATGAAATGAGTTAATAATTGTAAAGTACTTTCCAAACTCTAAAGTAATATATATATGTATATATATGCATATATGTAATGTTATCCTTCTCCTTCTTCTTTCTCCCCTCCTCCTAGCCACCATATGACTTCCATCTTTCTCCATGCCCTTAAATAATTCTGCATATTGATTCCAAGGCAGAGGAGTGGTAAGGGCTAGAAAAGGGAGAGGGGTTAAGTGACTCTTCCAGAGTCACACAGCTAGGAAATGTCCAAGGCCACATTTAAACCCAGTGTCTCCCATTTTTGGACCTGGCTCTCAATGCACTGAACCCTCTAGCTGCCCACCTCCATGCCCTTTTCACAAGGTCTCTCTCCTGTTTGGAATAAACTTTCTCTTTACTTTATGTTCACTTTTCAAAACGTAGTTCAAGGGCCATCTTTTTGTCACCTGAGATATTTCCTGATCTGACCATTTCTTAAAGGGAGCAGGGATGCGAGTGATGAAGCCTCCCTCTTCCTCAACATCGTGTCCTGGGAGGTAATTTCTTGTCTGCCTAGCCCAGTCATGGCTCTGGTCACAACAGCCTTTTTTTGCTACAATGTAAGGAGTAATCATTTCTCAGAAAGCTGCTCAATGACTTCTTTCAGCATTGCTCCAAATCAGGCTTTGGGACAATCTCTGTATCTTGAGAATCAGCCCTAGCTGCCCAGTTTCTTAAAAAGATTCTTGGTCTTACTGAACCATGACTTTTAGTTATATGTCATTTAGTGAAAAACAAACAAATAAATGAACGAAAAGAACTCGTTCCATTTCAGGTCCCCAAATGCCTTATTTCAAGAAACCTTAATGCGGGTGATGCAAAAGTGATAACTTCAACCTTACTATAAATATACGTGAACTTCACTAACTCAGAGATGCTTCCTAAAACTAGAAATGCTCACTTGAGATAATGGGCTACACCTTCTTATTCTATGTGAAATCAAAATTTCCTTGTAAAAAATACAAATATGTGCTAGATGCCTTCAAGTTTGTCTTCTGACAACACTTCTCTGACAAATAAGCACAGAACATGTCTCTGAATGAAGTTGTAACCCAGTGAAATCAAGGATTGACTTGCTGAATTTACTGCTTTTATTGTGATATCTTATGATATTAAAAAACAAAATAGAGTCACTAAATCCTGAAATTATTTAATAAAAACATTGGTGCAGTTTAAAACAATACAACCTTAGACGGTGGGATACTAAACTGGCATTTGATAGAATATTGCACATAACAGAATGAAATGCTTAGCATTGAGAATTATATGGAAAACCTAAAACATCTTACTATGTTTAAAGATTTTTGCTTTAACCAAGTTATCCAAGTCAAATTTGTTTATTAATTAAATTAATCAAGCATCTAAGTAAAAATGGAGTTAAAATTCATTAATTGTATAAATAACTCACATTCTTATTGCTAGTTACATAGTCATTATTTAGTAATGATTTCTTCTTTTAGTAAATTTAATTTGTCTTACATATTGCAAATGCAACATAGCTTTTTCTAGTCTTAATAATGATTGACAGAAAAAGCTTATCCACTTTTACCCAAATTTTCAAAGTTGTTTTTCTGTTTCCACATTTGCAAATACCAAAAGATAAAAAAAGTCCTGGGCCTTGAAACCTAAAGACGTTGTGATATTCTTTCATTACAAAATGAGGCTGAATAATATTAAAAGTTTTTATTTATAGACATCATGAGATCTAGTTTTTAAGAAGCCTTTTATTCAATTGAAAAGATGAGTTGATACCAGCATCTTATATATCAGACTCAGAAAGATTAATTTATTCTCTTTAGAACTGTGCCTCTGTTACAGAAATTAGTGAAAATGCCTCTGATAAATCGAATAGAGCACTTCTTAAAACAAACAAATCAAGGCTACAGATTCTGTGTTTAAAATATCAAACTTTGATTCAATCTTTTAATAAATGAATACCAAATTTCCCCCAAAACAAACTCACAGGAAATGAAATAAATGCTGACAAAAGAATGGAGATGCATCTTTTTCATTAACATGGGATGTAAGGTAGACAAAACTGAGAATCAAATTGACTTGGCAAGCCCTGCTGAGTTATTTCTCAGTGCAGTCGACTGGCAGATGAGTGTGATAATTCACCAAAGATTAAGAAAGTATTTTACTACTTTTTTATTTTTGTAAATTAGCAAGTGTCTGAGACAACTAAATAACAATAAAAGATTAATGACATTTAATGGATGTGGATTCAATTGCATAGAAAAATGGACCTGAATATTTCTGGAAACTACAGATGCCAGGGAAAAACTTTGGAATCTAATAGATTAATCTTCTGTACTTAATCTTTCTCTGATGCTAAAATAGGGATCATCTATAAAAACAACTTCATTTTGGAGTCTCTGTCTCTGCCCTTATAACAGACATTTATTATCATGTATTTTCAAGTCTTTGCATGAAATTTGCTATAAGGATGAAAAACGGTAGTACCAATCACAAGTATATAAAATCCAATAAAGCTAGGCACAGCTAGGGTAACATTAAGGGGCTTCTAGTTGTTGAGAGAACATGAAATAACTTATATAAGGAAATTAAAAAATCTACAAGGCAGTTCTGTAGCATGAATCCTAAAGTTTTACACCAAATGCCATATATATATATATATATATATATATATTTGTATCTCTAGAGGTTATTATAGTTTCAGGCACATAGTATGTGTTTATTGTATTATTAATAAGTATTTATTGACTGGCTGACTAATTGAAAGAAAGTAGTGCAAAGAGGAATTTGATACTTGGTTGAATTGAAAGCCCCTTAATGCCATTTTCATGCCAAGTAAGAGAACCTAGAATTATCAGAATCTCACAGCTCATAAGGCCATCTCTAGTTATGAGGCACCAGAAAAAAGAATAAAATATAAAAATATATAATACAGCAAATTATAGCATATCAACTTACTGTTGTTGTATAAGCAGCTTCTGGATCATCTTCTAGTACTCGAGACAGGCCAAAATCAGATACTTTGCATACTAAGTTGCTGTTGACCAGGATATTTCGTGCTGCGAGATCTCGATGTACGTAACCCATGTCAGAAAGATACTTCATACCAGATGCAATCCCCCGAAGCATACCAACCAACTGAATAACTGTGAAGTGGCCATCGTGTTTCTGAAAAGAAATTATATAGGTTCAAAGTAACTTTTAGGAATCCACAGGAATCATTTATGGTCTCTAAGGCACTTCCAAGAGAATATTAATTTTTTAGAAATATCTTACTGATCTCAAGAAAAAGAAAAAAGAAAGGGGAGGAACATCCATTGGGATAAAGGCTCTTCTCCATCTTTTTCCTATAGAGGAGGGGAAAATAGCTTACCACTTAAAGTGCAGATAAACATTAATTTGGAGAAGAGCAAAGAATCCTCCCAAATGGTAACCAAGAAACTAGCAAAAGGAGAGAATGAATTTCAAGAATTTAACAGATGAGTCATGGTTTAGGAGGGTATCACTGGTTGAGAACGTAATGGGAAAAGACCAATTGAAAGGATTAGTTCTCTTTAAGTAGTTATGGGCTCTTGAATCAACCACCCCATTGTAGGAAAGGAAGTAAATGTAGCAGGCTATCCAGGCAACTAGATGCAGAACTGTACAAAGACTGGAAAGGCAAATGGCAATCACCTAAAAAAACTGTCAGTAATAACTTGGGCCAGGTCACAAAGGAAAATAAAAAGTAAGAGTGTGATTTTGTCAAGACAGGCTCAGGCAAAATAAACTGAAAAAAGATCTATAAGTTGTCAGCTTCAAGATACTTAAAAGTTTACAGAATAACATGCTTCATTGCAAAAGGCTACTACATAGAAAAGGAAAATTTATAATTGAGTAGATGCCTGAAAAAGAATAAGTTGTGCTTTGAAATTTCCTTTTGAGGAAACAGAAGCAGCATGAAGTAGTAGTCTGAGAGTCAGTCAAGAATACCTCAATTCAAATCATACCTCTGACACATACTTGCTGTATAACTCTGGTCAAGGGAGTCTAGGCTCTTGATAACTTGCTGGACAGTATTGGTAGAAGTTATTTCTTTAGAGTTTTAATTCAGTCGTAGGTACTTACTAGCTGTGTGACCCTAGGTAAGTCACTTAACTGTTTGTCTCAGTTTTCTCAGGTATAAAATGAGTTGGAGAAATAGTAAACTAAGCCCATGTCTTTGCCAAGAGAACCCCAAATAAGGTCACGGTGACTCAGATGCAACCGAAATGATTGAACCTCCAACCCCATCTCCAACAATTTCTTTAACTGGGAGTTTCTGTAGAAATGGAATCACAGGTTCAGTTTCTATTCTTATACCATGGAGGCGACATATTGTAATGGAAAGAATGCTAGACTTGGAGTTAGCCAGCCTGAATCTGAGACCTGGCTCCGTATAGCTGGGCAAACCTGGGAAAGTTAATCTGATGCTTCTGAGCTTTGGTTCATTCATCTAAAAATGTTTTTTTCCACTCTTTACTTCATGGAATCATTGTGAGAATCAAATGAGACAAGGTGTGCATATACAAAGCTTTCTAACAGGCAAAACACTATTAATGAAAACTCTGAAAAAAAGTTTGTCACTACAAATAAAGTATATTAACTACATGAATTAGAATGATTGGGTACACAAAAATGCAGATGAGGACTCAGAGGGAGTGACTAAAATAATGTTATAATACTTTATGTTATGAAATGAATTAATTTAAATCAGTCTATCAATAAACACTTAAAAGGCAACCACTGTGTTTCAGGCATTGATAGATGCTTAGGGACACAAAAACAAGAGGGAGGCAGTCCCTGTTCTCTTGAGGGAGATGATGGCTACATAACGATCAAAAGGTTATTACTGTTGCTCTTCTGCTGGGGAAGGAAGGCTCTTGTATTTAGAAGGCTTCACGCAGGAAGGTAACAGAAGTAAGTCAAGAAGGATGCCAGGAATTCTTAGATCCCTCAATGAAAAGTGCATCTTTTAGTAGGTTTGATGGTGCGTAAAGTTTTTAATAAAATATTTTTTAAAATAGTGCATTATAAGTTTGGTCTTATTAAGGTAAGCGAGGAACACAAAAAGAACATTATGTTTCCAAGACTTTCTCTGCTGATTTTCCTCCCCATGTTCCAGACTGAATAGCCAATCGAAAACAGAGAGCTCTACAACAGCTCAGACACATGATAAAGAGCCACTTTGATACGAGAGATCTAATAGAGCTTTCCAAGGGACATTAATTATAAGTAGACAGTACTTGAGCTACCAGAAGAATCTGGCTGCCCAGCTGTCATATAAACCTTGTCTGCTACATGCAACAATAATGCATCGATTAGTTGAATGAATACAACTATTACTGTAAATGAATAAAGAAACTGGGCACAATACCAGCCTATCTCCTTACAATCATGATAACATCTTTCAACTCAAGTAGATGCTAAGGAAACGAACACTCTTAAAAGAAGGGAGATGTTTTTCAGCAAGGTGATCCATTTAGATCTCTGCTGTATAATTGATGTGGAAAAGATAACCCAGAGCGGGAAAACTTTGGTGTTATTTGCTTTTCATGTTTCTAATACATTTTCTGAGACAAAGCACTATGAGACAAAAATGTGTCCCTACTACAAAATGCTCTATTCATCTGCCTCTGGATTATGAATCCCCAAATCTTTGAATGGAATTGAAAGCTCAATTTCCTTTGAGACAAAAGGACTAAGTTAAGTGTAAAGAAGTAGTGTTGTTGCCTATTAAAATATAATTGTGCGGCATCATGGCTGATGGAATATATCTGCTGCCTGGTCAAGATAAATCAACGGTGGCAGAATTCAAAATTAGTAGGAATTATGCATTCAAACACATTTATGAAATATACCACTAGTTGGAGAATCTTGTGCATTAAGGGTACAAAGATAAAAAATGCATAGTCCCTGGTCATGTAAGAAACTCTCAATTTAGTGACCAACTGGAAAGGTATAGGGGAGCAGCCAGATGGCTCAGTGGATTGAGAAGGACACCTGGAGAGGAGAGATCCTATACTTCTTGGCTTTGTGACTCTGTGCAAAATCACTTAATTCCCAATGCCTAATCCTTACCATTCTTCTGCTGATTCTAAGATGGAAGGCAAGGGTATTAAAAATACAGGTATGGATGTATCATGTGGTATTTTTGTATGATTGATAATGAATGGGTGTTAATGAATATAAGGAATATTAGGAATAGGATAGGTAGGCGAGAAGGATGAAGGATATACTCTTGCATATATTTAGTCCATGTCAGATCATGACTGAATGTAGAGTTCAGTCCGGCTAGCCCTACCCATACCCTCTACCCCTCTCTGAATCATTTCATCCTGAACTGATGCTCCCCTACCCTAACGTTACATCAGTCAAACACAGTGATGAAAGGAATCCCACCTCCCAGGTTATCTAATTTTGTACCTGTAGAAGAATCCTTTCAATGACCTAGACAAATGTCCACAAGCACTTATTTGAATACTTATAGTAAAGGGAAACTCTCTCCCCAAGTCAGTAAAAATCATATTTTTGGACAACTCTGTTAGGAAGCTATTCCTATACCTCTTCCTTTCCGCAACTTCTATTCACTTTTCTTAGTGCTGTCCTATGAGGTCAACCAAAACAAGTTCATCCAATCTTCTTCCTCATCTCTGCCTCCTGGCTTTCTTAGCTTCCTTTGAGTTCCAACTAATGTCCCACCTTCTGCAAGAAGTCTTGTCCTGGTCCTCTTCTTGCATAGAGACAATCTAGGGTTTAACCTATGTATAACATGTTTGCATATAAACATTCGCATGTTGCCTTGCCCACCATCTGGTGAGATTTTAAGATTTTAGTGCCTGGCACATAGTAGGTGCTTGATAAATTCTTGTGGTTGCTGACTCTTTTATGTGACAGTCTCTCTCTGTCACTCTGCCTCTGTCTTTCTCTCTCTGTCTCTCTCTTTGTCTCTGTCTCTCTCTCTGCCTCTGTCTCTCTGTCCCTGTCTCTCTCTCTGTCTCTCTGTCTCTGTCTCTGTCTCTCTCTGCCTCTGTCTTTCTGTCTCTGTCTCTGCCTCTGTCTCTCTGTCTCTGTCTCTGTCTCTGTCTCTGTCTCTGTCTCTGTCTCTGTCTCTGTCTCTGTCTCTCTCTCTGCCTCTGTCTCTCTGTCCCTGTCTCTCTGTCTCTGTCTCTCTCTGTCTCTCTCTGCCTCTGCCTTTCTGTCTCTGTCTCTCTCTCTCCCCCCTTCCCTCTCTCTGTCCCTCTCTCTATCTCTTTCTTTCTCATTCCTTTGCTTTCCTGATTACCTTTTTTTTCTGGATTCTTTCCATCTTGTTAGCATTCTTTTATAGTGATGCTCATAACTGAGCTCCTTAGGTGGTCTGATTAGGCAAAGCATTGTCATCATCCTCATTCTGGACACTGTATGCTTCTGTTAGAGTAGTTTAAGATCACATTACCTTTTTCCCTTGCTTCAATGTAATATTGTTCACTCACATTGAGTTAACAATTGACAAAAAGTCTCATATCTTTTCCGGATGAAGTGCTATCTCGCTATTCCTGCCTCATCTTGTATGGATGAAGTTAGCATTTTGATTCCAGTGAAAGGCTCTACATTTGTCCTTATTCAATTTCATCTGCTTCAATTTAGTCCAATAACTTGGCATGTTGCAATTTTTTAAAGGTTTCTGTGTCCTGCAAAGGGTTAGCTATTTCTCGTAGCTTTGTGTTATCTTTGAATTGGATAAGTATAACATCGGTGGCCTTCATCCAAATCTTGGATGAAAAACAACGCCATGTTAAATAGGATAGGAACATGCATAGATTCCTGGGGTACGCCATTAGAGACCTTCCATGTTGAAATAAAGCCATCAATACCAACTTTTTGGATTCATCTAGTTCTGAGTCCACCTAATGATGGATTAAATCTATACAGTTCCATCTTGTTCATAAAGACAGGTCTTTTTCAAAGGGTTGGAGGTTGGGGATAGGTAAGTGACTTGGTGGATTGAGATCCAGGCTCAGAGATAGGAAATCCTGAGTTCAAATCTCACCTTAGACATTTATCAGTTTTGTGGCCATGGGCAATTCACTTAAGCCCCATTGCTTAGCTCTTATCATTCTTCTGCCTTGGAACCAATGTACAGTGTTGATTCCACAGTGGAATGTTAGGGTTTAAAGCACAACCACAAAAGAACCAAAAAACAAAAAAAGGCTTGGGGTCTCATTGGGCTTCCTTAATACCCTTTCCTTGTCACTTCCTGTTTTAGTTGTTATGTGGCTTGGCCTTTGGGGTCTTACCTTAAAGATGAAAAAGTAAAGGACTTTTTCCTTTTTTTATTTTTAAACCTAACCTTCTGTTTTAGAATTAATAATAAGTATAAATTCTAAGGTAGAAGAGTAGTAGGGATTAGTCAATTGAGATTAAATGACTTGTCCAGGGTCACACAAGTGGGAAGTATCTGAGGTCAGCTTTAAATTCAGGACCTCCCATCCCAGGCCTGGCTCTCTATCCACTGAGTCACCTAGCTGTCCCCAACTCCAACCCTCTGAAAAAGGCTTGTCTTTATGAACATGATAGACCTGTATAGATTTAATACATCATTAGGTGGACTTGAAACTAGCTGAATTCAAAAAGCTGGTATTGATGCATTCATTTCAACTTGGAAGGTCTCTAATGGCGTACCCCAGGAATTTATGTATGTTCCTATACCATTGCTTTCTAAAAACTAATTATTCTGAATTTAATAAACACCAATTAAATGTGCATTTCCAAAAATACTGTTGCTTGTCATTTTTTTTGAAAGACATCATGGGATAATGCCTTGATGTGTGCACAAATTAGATGTAAGTGAGGCAAAGTTGTCTGTCATCAATCAATCAATCAATTGATCAATGAACATTTAATAAATGACTTCTATGTACCAAGCACTGTACTAAGACCTGGGGATTTAAAAAGAGGCAAAAAGACCTTGCCTCTGACCTGAAGGAGCTTACAGCCTAATGGGGGAGACTATATGCAAACAAAAGTTTACATATCAAGCTATAATCAGGTTTAATAGGAAATAATTACAGAAAGTTGGCATTAGAATTGAGTGGGGGGCAGCTAGATGGCTCTGGTGGATTGAGAGTCAAACTTAGGTTCAAATCTGGCTACAGACACTCCCCAGCTAGTCATATAACCCCCATTGCCTCGACCTTACTGCTCTTTTGCCTTAGAAACAAATACACAGTGTTGATTCTAAACTGGAAGGCAAGGTTAACGAGTGATTTGGGAAAGGTTTCCAGGAAAAGTTGGGATTTTTGTTGGGACTTTAAAAGTCAAGGAAATCAGTCTATAATTAGTTTAATCTGAAGTTTTCATACGTGATCCCTTTGCATTTCTTTTTGGTTTTGCTTCTGCTATCATAACATTAAATCTTGTTTGGGTTCCCCAGAATACTCCTTGCCCTTCCTCGCCAAACCCCAGTCAGTATAGGAAGTAAGTTTATAAGTAACCAGTATAAAGTGGCAATAGTAGGAAATAATCTGAAAATCAGGTCCCAAAGATCATCTGAGCCTATTTACAAATTGCATCATCATATGTTCATCAAAATTCACAGCCTGGTAATATATGCTGGATCAGTAGAAGTCATCCTGGCACTGCTGCCAACATTCTGGACCCATGCTATGTAAATTCCGTATAATAGCCAGACCTCCACACATCTAGAGCAGCAGAACATCAAGGAGGTGCTCTTCTCTTTGAACTGATGACTTATAAGTTTTACCAATAACTCTGAGATGATTTGGATATGTTTACGAACAAACCCCAAGGTAGCACCGACCCAGTAAAAACAAGACCTTTCCCCTGAGCACTTTTCCCTCTCCTTTGGGTCCATGCTCTTGAATGCTTCCAACTCTAAATCATGCTGTCACCATTCCATCCCCCGGTATCATTGTCTGCTTCTATACTCATTTTGCCAATTTCTCAGGATCTTCTGTGGCTATCAGAGATCAGACTCTTTTCCAACAAGAACCCAAAGAATGGAGTGTGCATGCCTCCATTTCATAATTCCATAATTAATTATTAATTCATCTTCTCAGCACTCAAAAAATGTTTCAGTGACTTTTTCTTTCTCTTCTCTTCTGGCCTATTACTTTCACTACTGGGTACTATATCAAATTATTCTTCAAAGTGCTTTTCATCTCAGCGCTGTACTCTGACAGACAAAGTAGTGGAAAGATCTTTTAGAAGCACAGACAAAATAGAATGGGCCTGGAGGATGGGTAGGAATGAACTGGAAAGGGAGAATGAGAGCATGGGTTTGAGGAGGTGGTAGCAGAGGAAGTTGGGCCATATTGGGGCTCTGTCCTTAGGATCACAGGCCTTAGGGGAACAGGAAATTGGAAGGTAATCTCCAGTGGTCTTTTAGCCATAGGGGAGGGCTAGTGCTGAGTAGGCAGAATTAGTTCATGGAAGTTAAAATACTGAGGAGAAAGGTATACTGGTCCAAGGATTTCCCTAATTTGGGATTTTTAGGTAAGTTTCTTCCAGCCTGGTAGGCTGGACCAATGCAGTAACCATTCTTGCAGTGCAGGGGTTGACCTAGGCTGATGAGTAGTCTCTTTAAACTAAAGTCTCTAGGAAAATATAAATGCACCCACAGAGGTAAGAGATCATAGAATGACAAGAAAAACTAAATATAGTAGCACCTTATGGAATGTTAAGAACAACTAGAGGACTGTTTCTGGTCATTTTAGCCCAAGCGGGTTTTGAATTTCTATCGATGATGAGATGGGCTCAAAGCTTCAATTCTATCTTTTATTCTCATAATTATCATTTAAATACTTGAATGATTCCATCATCCAGAAACAAAACAAAACACCCCCTCCTTTTTTTGGGGTAGTCTTTTTCATTCTTTTTCTTCTTCAAGGAAGAACATTTTTGAGACTATCCATCTGGGGCAGCAAAAGTCTTTCCCATCATTTTTCCTTTTGGATATTTGTTTGTGAGCAGTTCTAGGATAATTTGAATAACCCACATGGGATGTCCTCCTCCTCTGCACCCTAATGCATAGTGCTGGAGTTTTGACATGAGTGGCAGATGCATCTGTCATGCTCTGAGAAAGAGAGGAAACAAATAATATTGACTTGGTAAAAACTTGCATGACAATGTGTTGCAGTAGAAAGAGAATAGAGTTTAGAATACTGAATTGGAATTTAAATTTGGAGCTGTTTAAGTCCAATATCTGCCATATATTCATTGTGTGGCGTTGGATAAGTCACTTAATATGTCTTAGTTTTTTCACTTATAAGTAAGGAGCTTAGACAAGATGGTGGCAAAAGTCACTTATCTGATTCATGAATATTTTCTATTATATGCTTTTTTAAGTACTCTAGGAGCAGGGAACTCATTGCCATCTAAAGTAGTCAGTCCCCACCAAACCATCAATCAAGCCAAGACAATGGTACAATTACATTTAGACCTGGCTTTTAAGATACACCCCCAATAATCTATCCATCTATTCATCCATCTCTCTCTCTCTCTCTCATCTAACTATCCATCCATCCATCTATCTATCTATCATCTATCTATCTATCCATCTATCTATCTATCTATCTATCTATCTATCTATCTATCTATCTATCTATCCATCCATCCATCTATCTATCTATCTATCTATCTATCTATCTATCTATCTATCTATCCATCTATCTATCTATTCATCTATCCATCTATATATTTATCTATCTGTCTGCCTGTCTATCTCTCCATCTCTCCCTATCTGTCTGCCTGTCTATCTATCCAACTATCCATCTATCTATCTATCTATCTATCTATCTATCTATCTATCTATCTATCTATCTATCTATCTATTCATTTATCTATACATCTATCTATCTATCTATCCATCTATCTATTTATGTATTCATCTATCTATCTATCTGTCTTTCTCTCTCTCTCTCTCTCTTCTCTGTCCCCAGTTTAGCCAGTTTGCATTTCTCCCCAGGTCCTGAAATTTGGTGAGAATAGCAAATAGCTTAGAAAATGAAAGGAGTGGAAGGAGGAGAAGGGAATTCTCGACTAGTTAATGAGAATGGAGTCATGTGGTGGACTCAGAACTCATGGGGAAATATAAGTAAATGTTTTTTTTTTTTTTTGGTAGTTTTAGAGCCTGAACTGAAGGTATTTCCAGGGGCTTTGTGAGGCTCAAATGAGCTACTGGCTGTTAAGCACTTTGCAAACCTTAAAGCACTATAGAAATGGCAGTTATTATTATTAACTAGCTTTCTGACAGCACGCCTCTAATTCCAGGAGCCTTCTGCTACACTATGGCTGGTCTGTACTCCTTTCACCACTTTCTCAGTCTCCCCTGTGGCTATCAAAGTGCTCTTGATCAGATCATGGCCTTAGGCAAGTTTCCTCTGGCCTGAGAGGCTGGACCTAGTCACTAACTATTCCTGCAGTGCAGGGATGGACTTGGGCTGGTGACTGGTGTCCTTAAACTAAAGTACTCAGGACAGTATGAGTGTGCCCGTAGAGATAAGAGATGATAGAATGGCAACAAAACTAAACATAACAGCATACTATGGGGCCTAAAGAACAAACAGAGGATTGTTTCTGGTCATTTTAGCCCAAGAGGGCTTTGAATTTCTTTCTGTAATGAGATGAGCTCAAGGAAGGACCACACAAGACTCAAAATGTTTAACAAAATTGGATAGGGAGAATGTATGCACTTACTTTTCAGTTTAAACAGCATTAACACTTTTCATTGTTCATTTGTTTAGATCATGTTCAATTCTTTGTGGCCCTATTTGGGGTTTTCTCTGCAGAGATATTGTAGTGTTTTGCCATTTCCTGTGCCAGTTCATTTTATAGATGAGGAAATAAGGCAAAGAGGGCTTAAGGGACTTGTCTGGGGTCTCACAGCTAGTGAACATCTGAGGCAGCATTCGAACTGAGATCTTTTTGAGTTCAGGCACGGCGTGCTATCTACTGTACCACCTAACTGCCCTATTGAGACTTTTGAACAATTTAAGACAATTGTTCACTTTCTGGATAATCAACTAAACAATAAATCAAACTCTAATTTGTGGCAATCGCCAATTTCTGAAATATACAGGCTCGGTGACAGTTTACCAGTAGGGTCTTAGCAGGCCAGTTTGAGTTGGCTCCAGCCTGCCTCTGGGCACTCCTTTGGGAGGAATCAATATGGCACAAAGAAAACAGCGCTGGGTTTGAAGGCAGAGAACCTCCCTTTGGATCCTTGCTCTGATAATATGCCTCTGTTAGGTTTCACTTGGGTTTGCGTTTCCTCATATGTTATATAAAAGGGAACAGACTGGATCAGTGATATGGAACTCAAATAGAAATAGGGGGTGGCACTGGATCTTATCTGTGGGCCATTTCTTACTTGGAAAACCACATATTATCTATGCTTTCTTGTATTGTTAAAAGTGTTTCCCCATGGTATCGTGATTTGGTTCTGGTTGCATTTGGCTAGATAAGGCAGTGTTTGACTCCTCCAGCATAGATGACCTGATGTCTTGATGGGTTCCACTTCTCAGTGCCTTTTAGTTGGCAGTTGGAGGGTTTCCTGCAAGGAGCTTTGCTTGATTTTACCCCAGTGCCTCTGGCGGGGGCATAGTTAGTGCAGAAACAACAGAAGAATTGATTTATAAAAGGAGGGTCTAACAGAATTCTGAGGTTCAGGATATGGTTTCTTTGACTCAAGCAAATAACATGTTCACCCATTCTGCTTGGGGACTACATCAGTGGCATTATCTTTAAGTCTTAAAGAACAGGATAGTTTAGTTTTTTCCACAAATGAAAATGCCCTTTTCTCCCTCCTCCCCCCCCAAGCTCTATTCTTCCCAGCATAGGGCCCATTTAGGATCTCAATGAAAATTTTTCTAATTTGGTTAAAGAGAATGCCAGTCCACATTTAGATTTTATACTCTAGATTATCTGATTTTGCTCTACCAACTGCAAATCAGGCTGTCATCTGCATCTGCAGGGACAGGGAATACATTTTCTACTTTTTGTTTGTTTAAGGAAGCACTCCTAGCCTGGTAACCAATATACCCTCATGCACAGTGTCGTTATTCAATAAATATTAATTCAAATGGAATTGAATTGCTTATGAGGGGAGAAAGAACTGAGATTTAATATCTTAGGCCTTTCTGCTAAAGATTAATCAGAAGGAAATTATGAATTTTTTTATGACATATGGTGTCTTCCCAGGAAAGCCAATTCAGCAGAGAAAGAGTGACTACCAGCAGCATGTTTACACAATCCATCTTGCAGCTTTCTGGCTCAGAAGTCTGTTTGCCTTCATTCTTCTAGCTTGTCTCTTCCTCAGCCTTGCAGGGGAGTCAGACTCCTTTAAGAGCTTAACCTCTAACTGTCAGATGGGGAGTGTCTTGATTAGAAAACTGGGTTCAAAAGCTATACATAATAATGACTGCTGTATCCCAAAGCAACAGAGCTGGAAATAAAACCCAGAGTGCATCACACCACATATCTAAGCTGGCTGTCAAGTTACAAAAGCCTTGTGATAACCCGGCTCTCTCTCCGGCTGGTTGTTTCCCAGCATCTGCTTTTGCCTGCTCTTAAGTCAAAACCTTACTGTGGCTTCAGGAACCCTAGACTCGCTGCCAGGATTCTGGGATTATGTCCTGGGAATAAATATCAGTCTATACCACTCACTAACATGTGTTTTATATAAATTCATATCCCTGAGCAATTTATTCTGAGAATCGATTCAACAAATGTTTGTTAAGCACTTACTGTGTGCTATGCATCATGATAGCCCCTGGAATGACAAAGATTAAAAATGATATGGAAGTCGCCCATAGTAGGGTGAGATCTGGAAACTACTAGTGGTGTATTGTAGGGAGTGCTTCAAAATCTATCATCCCAGAGCATCAAGCTTTGCCCCTCTGCCCACTTTCCCAGTTATTTCTGAAAGCTGCTCCAGGTTATTTTGAATAATCCTGTCCAGATGTTCTGGATGGATGCTTTGGGGGATAAAAAGACATTTAGGGAGGGTGAAGTCCAAATAGTAAGTGGGAGGGGTTGCTGTCACCAGTGGGAGAGGAACCACTTGGATGATAAGGGGGGAGAGAGAGAAATCACAATGACTGGCTTATTCAGTCTTGTATGGGATTGAAGCCAGAGACTTGTTTACATTGTGCAAGGATGGAACATTCCCTCAGAGTCCTGAGAAATCTTTAGCACGAAATGTACATTTGTGGGTCTACAAACTAAGGTTTTTAAAGGAATGGAAATGATCTGACCTCGAGGCTGGCTCTGAGGTATGTATTTGAACTACAAATACAGCTGGACAAGGTAAGCTCTAGAGAGCTCAGACAGGAGCTACAAAGAAGGTCTAATTCTTCTTCAATACAGCCCTTCAAATACTTGAAGACTATTATCTTGCTGTAAGTCTTTCCTTGACTAAGTTAAACATAATCTGTTTATTTCAAGGAATCCTCACTAGGCATGACTGCTATGGCCCCAGCATGCTGGTCACCTTTACCTCAGCTTACATATGTATCTTCCAGAATTTTCTCAAGAATTAGATATAATTCCAGAAATGATCTGATTGGGACAGAGTATAGTGTGTCCATTACTTCCTTTGGTACCTACAGTTTGATTAACAGAAGCCAGAACTGGAGTCAGGAAGACCAGATCTCAAATTCAGCTTCAGATACTTACTAACTGTGTCATCCTGGGCAAATCACTTACCCTTGTTTACCTCAGTTTCCTCATCTGGAAAATGAACTGGAGAAGGAAATGACAAACCACTCCAATATCTTTGCCAAGAAAATTCCAGAAGAAATCAAGAAATATTAGGTACAATTGAAATGATTGAACAACAACAAAAGATCTCATTAGCTCTTTTCTGGTTGTAGACTCACACGGATATGTCGACTATTAAAAACTCACAGATATTTTTCATATAAGCTGCTTTTTTAGGAATGTTTTCCCCATCTAGGTATCTACTTATCTAGGTAGTTCTTTGAGTCTGAGTGCAAGACTTTACATTTATTCTTAGAAATTTTATCTTGTTAGTATTATTATTAGCTCACTATTTTAGCTTATTGAGATCTTGTTTGTGCTCTTATTCCATTATCCACTGTATTACCTATCCTTTTGGGCTCCTGGCAAATTTGATTAGCATGGACTTTACGTTCTAATCTAATGGATTACGTTCTAATCCAAGCTTGTGATATTAAAATAGAGAATAAAACTGGGCTATAGAGAGTACCCTGGCACACTTCTCCAGAGATATCCCCTCTCCCCCAATTCATTAAATAGAACTCTTTCGGTTCCTGTCATCTATATCTACCAACTATATCTAGTAGAGTTAAGAAGATACTATCTTTGATATTTTAATGGATCTATAGTAATGTTAATATTAATATTCTTTCCAACAGGGCAAACGACAAACCACAATAAGGTTGGTGTCTTTTTTTAAGTGTCTTGAGAATTGATTCCTCTAACTTAGATCTATTCAGTATATAGTTGGTATACGAGTTGCTCTTGGCTGCTCTTTTCCAGTGTGCCAATTCTACTTGTAATACATTAGGGACTATGATGTTACAATCTAAATATAATAATAATGATGATGATGATAACAAAAATTACATAGCAATTATCATGTTCTAAAACAGTGTATGAAGTACTTCACAAATTTATCGTTTGATACTAATAATACTGATAATAATTGTGGAATGTAGGTGTTATTATTATCTCATTTTACAGGTGAGGAAACTGAGGCAAATAGAGGTTGTGACTTGCCTAGGGCTGTAGAGCTGGCAAGTGTCTAAAGCTGGATTTGAACTTAGGTCCTCCTGACTTCAGGCCTGGAGCTCTCATTCTTATCCTCTACTCCAAAGATTCATACATAAACTATAATTATTTTAATGTTCATGTTCGGGGACTGTTAGGTGCTTGATAGCCCAAAGAAAAATGCCAAAAGAAACAGGAAAGGACAAGTAGAGATAAAAGAAAGTCTAACAGTAGGAAAGGGTAAAGAAATGTTCATCATCCAAGCAGCTAGGTAGTGCAGTAAATAGAGTACTGGAGTCAGGAAGATCTGTGTTTGAATCCTGCCTCAGACACTAACCAGTTATATGATCTTGGGCAAGTAATCTCTCAGTTTCCTTATCTATATTGTTGTTAGAATCAAATGAAAGAACTGATGTAGCTTTTCTCAAGCTTCAATGGCTATATAAATGTGAGTTATTATTATTATTGTTGTTGCTATATTTGTTATTATTACTATTATAATATCTCTATTCTCTATCACATGGAATGAGACCTGAGAGTAACTCTAAAGTTTGTATATCCTGGGTTAAGCAAGCTACTGGGGGACAGAACAAAAACCTAACCATCATTGTTTTCATTGGAAAATGTATTCCAAATCTCATTCTATTTGTAAATAGGCAACTTCTTCGAAAGAAACGTTTAACTGTGAAAGAAGGCACTATCCAATAGACATGAGATGGAAAGATTTTAATGAAAAATTATTATGATTGTCTTTTCTTTGAGAAAAACGCATCGCGAAAATTATTCCACTTTTGTAGTCTCAATGTAGCTGGCATAAAGCAAAGCACACAGAAGCCATTTAGGAAAATTTCTTTTGGACAAATTAATACACAAAGTTATCCTTTGGGCGGCTAAAGTACATATCTTGACAAATAAATGAACCTTCATTGATTTTTTCTACTGCCAAATCTAAAATAAATGGAATGCAGATTGAGGTCATCCTTATATCCCAGGAAAATATAAACCCATGCATGCACAATTTATAAGAAAAATAGTGTCTAATAAATACACTGCTCATTAATAAAATATAGCTAACATAAGGCAAAATGCCATTTTTACCAGATTTATAATTTGTAGATATAAATATTTAAAAGTTTTCTTTAATTTTTTAAATTAATTTGTGCTTTGCATTTGGATTTGTTCAAGGAAACTCTTCAAATGACTCACACCGCCTTTGAAACACTGTTAGGTACTTATATATTATTTAAAACATCCCAGTTCCTGAGGTATGCCTAACAAGATTTTTTTGATGAAAATTAAAACAATTTTTAGCAAATAGAAAGAAAAGATCAGGGGGTAGAAGAGCCATAACATTAAGTCACTTTATGACTTCTTCCACTATGTGTTAGATAAAAAAAAATAAACCAATATGGTGATATACTTTAAAGAGTCTTAACTTCACATTCATGAAATGTAACCATTTTAAATCAAATTAACTTTTATGCAAGTGAACTATGTATAAATGAACTTTTAATGAGCTTTCTAAAGACTACCTAATTTTTTTTGGCATGTATTTTTTTTGAGATAAGTTAGTAAAATTACTGAAGGCTTGTGGTAGAAGGAGTTTTCTATATGATTGAACACACATGCCTTGTCCTAATCTCTAACCCTTACTGAAAATGAATAAATTTACTATAATTAAAAAAAATCTTATATCAACACATTCTTAATTGTTTGTATAAATGAAAAACTATTTTTGGTAAAGAAGTGGGTTGTACAGAATTCTTCTTTTTGGTTTTGGAATACATTTGAATACTGGTATTTGAATATGAGTACATTGGATGTTCTGTGAATTTTCTTCAGAATAAAATTATACCACCCAATGCAGATTGTCCTAAAATTGTGCTACGTCTTTTCTGACTACTCAAGCTTCATTACTTTGTATTCAGTTAGGACATTTGTTAATGCAAGATATTAAGGAGAATGAATTAAGAAAATGAGTATGTTCGTAGGATAAGCTAAATTGTAAGCATTTATAAGGCCTTAGGAATATGTAGCTTTGGGAGCATTTTACTGTGAAATAAAATTCTTTTGCAATTATTTTCTTTGTGCTTTGTGTTAGGTTTTCTCTTTGTAGGGCTTATGTCAAAGTCTCACAGCTTATAAATATTCACTGGATACTTATTTCTATGTATGAATCCCAAAGCAGAGAATTCCCTCTCAAGCTCTTACAAAGCCAGGGCTGAAGTAAATCTGCTCTCTTTTGGTAACTCATTGTTCTTTGTGAGAGGGATAAAAAGTAAAGAATGCTACAGTTTAAAACACCTTTCTAAAGTAGAAAGCTAAGTAGCTGAAAAAGAGCATTCAATGTAAAATATCATGTAAAAATACATTCAACTTTGGTAAATTAGTAAGGGATTTCATGATTGTAATTTATGACTTTTATATGCATTTGTAATTATTGGTGTGAGATGAATTAATTTTTAAAAATCTGACCAGTAATTTTCTTGTTGTGGTGAACTCACAGTGAGAAAAATTGCAGAGGATGAAAACCAAGACTTTCCTTTATTCTAGAGAAGGTCTGTCATTAGAAAAAAATGAGCAACTTTGTGTGCAATTATAACAAACCCTCAGTCTGTTGTTTCATTTGCTGAACCATAATGCTTTTTGTTTAGATATGTTCTTATGTATATCTGATTAGGTGTAATCAGAGACCCTCAAAAATAAGGGATTTAAAAAGCCTTCATGAAGCTATAGAACCATCCATATATCCTAGATACAAGCTGATAATCTTGAGTAACTTTGTGTACTAACTTGGGTAAGTGGCAAGAACCACTATTCTTTTATTAAGCCATTATTTTAATAAATGAACACATGGAAGGAATTTTCAAATGTGTAGGAGACTAACAGGGTGACCTTTTATTCATCTTAAGTAAGCAAAGGATTGCCCTGAATGAACTAGATGCCTAAACTTTTGGAATAGTTTCTCTCATTGGTTTCTCCACCTCAAATGTCTTTCCATTCTATTATATCTCTTACTAAGCCACAAAAATAATTTCCCTCAAGCATAAATCTGCCCATGTCACCATCACCCTTCCTTAATACACTCCAGAGTGTCCCTTTTAACTCTAAGATCAAATATAAATTCGGATCGACATTTAAAGTTCTTCCAAACTTGTTCTCTTCTCACACATTACTGTCTTCCATGTCAAGAGGAGAGTAATGTTTGCCATCTTGATCCAGTTGCTGTTCCTCGCACAAGATGTTCCACCTCCCCATCTTTGTGCCTTTGAAGTGACTGCTTTCCCCCAAGCCTGGGATGCTCTCTCTCCTTATCTCTGCCTCTTAGAATCCTTATTTCCTTCAAGTTGTGGTTGAAATGACACCTGCCTTTCCCCAGGCTTCTTCTCCCTCTTCCTATCCCCAAATTGCTAGTGCCTATGTCTCTGGGTTACTTTTCATTTATACTGTCTGTTCCTTTCATATACCTACTGATAAATGTGTTGTCTCTTCTTTAGAGTGTAAACCTCTTTAGAGCAGGGACTCCTTCCCTCCCTCCCTCCCTCTCTCCCTCTCTTTCTCCCTCCCTCTCTCTGTCTCTGTCTCTGTCTCTGTCT
The DNA here is from genome assembly GCF_027887165.1 of Monodelphis domestica. Classification (NCBI taxonomy): domain Eukaryota; kingdom Metazoa; phylum Chordata; class Mammalia; order Didelphimorphia; family Didelphidae; genus Monodelphis; species Monodelphis domestica. The sequence continues at coordinate 242,755,221 of NC_077234.1, forward strand.
CTCTCTGTCTCTCTCTGTCTCTCTCTCTCTCTCTCTCTCTCTCTCTCTCTCTCTCTCTCTGTCTCTCACTCACTCTCTCTCTTCCTCCCTATCTCTCCCTCCCCCCCTCTTTCTCGCTCTCTCTCCAATGCCTCCTGTATCATAAGCATAAAGCATAAAACCCATTAATCGTAAATGCTTGTTGATTGATCAAGTACATCCTTCTTTCTTCTACCTAGATAGAAACTATTATCTACTTCCTAAAGAGCTTTAGAGAAAATGCTATTTGCAACCCATGGGCCAGAACCAAAGCTCTGGGTTTATACTGAGTTCAACGTTGGGTCTTTCTAAGGTATCCTTTTCTTTGGTTCTTGTTCCCATTCAGGGCTTTCCTAATTTTGTGGGTTTCTATAAAAAAATAAAAGAGCCCTCAATTTCCATATAAATACTCAGGCTAACATTGTTGAATATAGAACAGTAGAGCAGACTTGCTTAAAGTTGATAGAAAAATAGAAAGCATTACAGAACTCACACTCAAGCCCTTACTTGGTCTTGCATTGCCCATGGGCTTTCACCTTTTTAAAGAGATTTATGAAGTACAGGACACGAGACATAGAATGTTACCTTAATAATAACAAGTAACATTTATATAGCATCTTAAAGCTTGCCTAGCTTTACATGATCTCATTTGAGCCTCACAACAACCTGAAAAGTAGTTGTTATTGTTATCACCATTTTACCAGTGAGACTCAGAGTGGATAAGTGACTTTCCCAAGGTCATCCCAAGAATGAATCGGGGCTTGAAATCAAGCCTTCCTGCCTCTGAGTCTAGTAATACCAGAAGCATCAAATATGCAGCTTGTTGGCCATATCCCACCCACAAGTACAGACAGGAACCAGATTAAAATATAATCGGGAAATATTTAACAAAATAAATAAAAATTTAATTTTTATAAAACATTCATAATGTTAATATGTGGTTTTTCTTGTCAATATGCAGCCCACAGGGATTCTTATATATAGTTTTGTGGCTTCTATTTCTATGTGAGTTTGGCCCACTGCTCTATACCACCCAGATGCCTCTAGGTTGAGATCCTTTTAAAAGAGAAAATTAGGAGTTGGGCTACCCATCACTTACTGCCTTGGCCTAGTCACTTTCTGTCAGCTGGTACTTTAGTGGATGATATACTAGAGTGGGGAGAGACTTGAGATGGAGAACCCAATGAAGACACTGTTGCAAAAGTTTAGACATCTAGTTCCACCAGGGTATCCGTTGGGGGAAAAAATCTCCCTGATGGCGTCCCATACATTTGAAAATTCTGACGGTGCGCTCATTTATTTTAAAATAACGTGGGAGTAAACCTATCCCAAAGAACTTCCTTACTGGCGAGAGAGATGAGAGGCAATTTGTGTATATGCATATAGACACAGTTTAAAAGACCTTTCTAGAATTGAAGCGAAGTAGCTGCCTCTGTTCTGTTGCTGACTCCCTTGGCCAAGTCATTTGTTTCCTTCTCTGTAAAATGAAGATAATCAATCAGACAGTTTCGGGGGTCCTTTCCTGTTCTGCATTTATGAACCCATGAGCCTTGCATTCCTTGTGGCCTTATTTAGACTTGTGGCTGTACCCCAAAGTTGGGATGGCTTCTACCTTCCCCCAGCCTCTTACCTGGACGATGCACATAACTCCCAGTGCTAGAAAAGGGTGATGTTTAGACTTTCTCCTCCCCATTGTGGCTCCTCCCCTGATGCCAGCTTTAGCTCTGTTTAGAGCAAGCACAATTCCACTTGGTGCAGAAATGATTCCACTGAACAGCCCCAACCCTCACACAATCCCCACTCTGGGGCCATATGTCATCCTCTTCTGAGGCCACCCAAGTTCCCTGCTGCAGATGCTTCCCATGTACGCCTGTGTCTGTATGCCCTCCCAGCCATCATTGTCTCTGTCTCTCTTTCAATGTTCTGCTTTCTGATCCTGTGTTAAAAGGGCAGGTCCCAGCTCTTGCCAGGCAGGGTATTGAGTCAGCCTTATTGAAAGGAAGTTTATAAAACTCTTTGACTTTCTGGGATAGAACTGATGAGGAGGAGGGATTCAGATTCCAATTTTTAAAAAAGGAGCCTTATTGCATGTACAAAGAAGTGTTTTTTTATTTCATAAGATCATAAAATAATAATTTAGAAATGAAAGAGACTTTAGAAATCACCTAACCCAAACTATTTATTTTACAGATTAGGAAACTGAGGCACCTATAGGTCAAGTGATTTGATCAAGGTCACATAGGTAGTTCCTAATAAGCACTCTTATGAAGGAAAGTTAGAGAATTAGAAGAGGCAGCTGTGGCTCAGTGGTTAAAAGCAAAGACCTTAGAGTCAGAATCAAACCTGAGTTCAAATCTAGCCTTAAATACTTTCTTACTGTTTAATTCTGGGCAAGTTACTTGACCTACCATTGCCTGACAAAAGGATCCACTGGATTTTCTAGAGAAGGAAATGACAAACCACTACAGTATCCTTGCCAAGAAAATTCCATGGATTAGACAATTAGAAATGGGGAATATAATAGTTCATTAGAGTTTAGAGGCAGGAATATAGTAGCTCACAGCATAATATATTTATCATAGAAAGGGACTTGAGAGTTCATTTAGTTTAACCTTTTTATTTTTATAGATGAAGAAGCTGAGAAGAAAAGTGAATTGTCTATAAATGAACGGAATGGGCTGGGTTCAGTTCTAACTTCCAAATCCAGCTTTCTTTCCATAAGCCTAAAATAAATGATGATATAATGCATCAACATAGATTGCCTGGATCACTCACTGATATTTGTAAGTTAAATAAGTTATTTAAAAAGATTTCTAAGCAAATATCTTATTTTTAACCCAGCACATTTTAGATAATTTGTGATCTTGCAGGATGGAAATAACTGAAGTAGCTGATTATCTTCTAGTTTGCTTCTTGCTCTTCCTTGGTGCGGTTTCCAGTAGCAATTTAAGTTTTGGGTCTGCTATATTATTTGTCTTCTTAGCCTGCTTCCTGATATAGCTGATAGAAAAGCTTACCCAAAGCATATTCAGATACACATTTAAACCCAAACTGATGTTTTGAGTAAACAAAATAGAGAGATAAAAACTCTATAATCATTTCAAATACTTCAGGAAGCATTTGACAAATTAGAGTAAGTTCTTTAACCCTTTGTGTAGTCAAAATGAAAAGACATTCCAAAAAGAGCCAGAGAGAGATAGACAGAGTCAGAGATATGGAGAAAGAGAGAGCCAGAGAGAGAATGAATCAAATCTGTCCCCAAACGCCCATGAGTTTCACTTGGCTTCAAAAAAGACACTTGGAATTGAGTATGTATTGTGAGCAGTGTTGTTCTATAATGACCCCCCCCCCAATTTTGCTGAATTCAGCCTCTAGCACTGAAGCTGGATACCAATACCAGTCATGCTGAAAATATATCATTGCTGCTCATTGCTGCAATATGGAAGAGAGGGAGGGTATGAGATCCAGGGGGAAAATGAATAGAAATGAAGATCAGGAGAGACAGATGAGATCGGCACTCAACTCTCCTAGAGAGTGTGCTGTATAAATAAAAGAGAAAGGAAAACTGGATTGTTGAAAACCTTTTATCCACATGAAAAGGATGAAGAAAAATAAAAAAAAATAAAGCCTCAAATGGAAAAAAATATGGCCTTTTTAACAAGAAAGTGAAATATTTAAGATCTCTAAATAACAAAGATTCTTAACGTGGGGTCCATGGAATTCTAAGGCACCTATGGAGAGATTTCAGGGAATCTGGGAACTTAAAAGGAAAAAATGACAGTTTCATTTATGTTAATCTTTATTGAAAGTTAGCATTTCCTGCAATCATGTTTTAATGAACCACATTATAGATAGTCCAAAGTGTCCATAACACACAAAAGCTAAGAACCTTTGTTTTATAATAATTGAAAAAAGTTATGAAATTAACTAACTCCAATTATTTTTTAGCTTAGAATGTGCTTAGCCACAAAAATAAAAACAAATCAGTTCAATTCCCCCTCCCTCTCTGATGCATTTACCCCAGTAGAATTTTTTTTTCTTCAAAAAATGGTATACCCATTAAGGCTACAGGCCTTATGATGAAGATGCTCCAGAAAACAGATTCCTGGTATTGTCCTAGAACTTTGATTTGATGGCACGAAGTGAATCAATACAGTTCTTGAGCAGATTCACTGTCAAGTGTAAATAAGCGTGCTTTTAGATATTTGAAGAGCAAACTTTTAAGGGTACTCCTCAGATGTATCCAGGCCCCCCCAAGTGAGTCTTTGCTTAGTTCTTCCCAGCTCTCCTTGTTTCTCTTTCTTGCTAATCATACACTGACCTTGTGGGGGATGGCGGAACAAAGGTGAGAGTGACACGTTTCTAATATCAGTTATGACTACAAGCCCTAATCGATCATATACCAATGATCAGACCAAGCAAAATCTGACACAAAAGTGCTTTAAAGGTGATTAAGCCAAGTGAGCAGTGTATACTACGGCAAGAAGTAGGGCTTCAATTCATCTCTCCCTTCATGATAACACTTTCTGAAATCTATATCACTAAATATGGAGAAATCAATTACATTATCAAGTTCAAATCTTTCACCCTCCTCATCCCTCCTAGTTATGCTCTAATGTATCACTGTACCTAAGAAATGCACTCTGGGAAACATTTTGCTATTCTTCATGAAAAATTCCATGAATAATATTATGTAAGAATTAATTTACGCTAAATGATTTAAATCCCCAACTCAGAATAGCTTCTTTAACTATCATCCGAAAATGGCACCTCACCCGTAGAAAGGAGTCCAGGGATCCATTCTCCATGTATTCAACCACAATCATGACTGGTCTGCCTGCAAAAAGAACAAACGGCCCGATGAACATGGTGATGATAAGAATGATGCTGCTAAGTGATATTTGGAGAGTTTTAAATGGTGCAAAACTTTTACAGGTGTTACCTCCCAGCCGGTCCTCCCAACAATCTTGTGGGGGAAAGTCCTGTAAGGATCGTTGTCCCAACTTTCCAGATGGGGAAACTGAGATTCTGAGAAACTAAATGACTGACTGCAATTTCCTCAACTATAAAATACAGTTACTAGCACCTACCTCCCAGGGTTGTTCTGAGAATGAGATGAAAAAAAAGTACAGGGCACAATGCCTGATACAGAGTAGACACTATCCAAATACTGTTACTATTATTATTATTATTACTAGTATGTCAGCTAGTAAGTGGTAGAATATAGATGAAAACCCAAATGTCCAACGTGGAAATCCAGCTCCAATGAAACATCATTATAGATCTCCAGGTCTTCTTGGTAGGTTGTTTTTAAATTAATTGAAACATCACTTTCCAATTTCCTTTAATGATAATAATTTTATTGTTGTTCAGATGTTTCAGTCAGGTCCCAATTTTATTACCCAAATTGTGTTTTTTTTTTTTTTTGTAGAGATAATGGTTTGTCATTTCCATCATTTCACAGATAAGGAACTGAGGCAAAAAGACTTGAGTGACTTGCCCAGTGGCACACAGCTAGTAAATGCCTGAGACTGGATCTGAACTCAGAAGGATGAATCTTCCCGACTCCAGTCCCAGTATATTGTGCCACCTAACTACCCCTAATAATAATGATAGACGTTGAGATCTATATTATATTATCATGCTAATCATTTAATCCTCACAACAGCCCTGTGAAGTAGCTATTATTATTATTATTATTTTCATTTTACAGAACAAGGAAGGGAGGTAGGGAGAGGTTTAATGACTTGCCCAAGGTCACAAAGTCATGATATATCTGAAGAAAAATTTGCACTCAGATCTCCCTAAATCCAAGTGCACAGTGGCACCTCGATTCCTCCAGTATCATAGGGAAGAACTTTCTCCAGGTTCTTAAAAAACAAAACAAAACCCATAACCAGATCATTAGAGATGACTAAAAAAAGGGAAAATGAGTTTAATTATTCACTAAATAAATATGTGCATCAAGTCTGGGATGCCTTTCTTTTTTAGGAATATCCCCACAAATCCAAGTCAGGGAATTTGAAGCAGTTACAAAAAAAATAGGAAAACTTCCAGAGTTGCCTTGTAGACAGCTGTGGTTCAGCTTCTCATAAAGCCCTGCAGTAATTATGGTTGAATTACATTAAACAGTGCCTTTCTAAAGGCAAAACCAGAGAAGACATTCATAAATTGTCTTTAAGAAACCATAAACCATTGGTCACAGTGTGCTTTATTGAGGAAAAGGACTCCCAAGCAGAAAAATTTCAGTAGATGGATGAATGCTATAAAGTTTGTGGGGGGAGGCAGGAGGGTGGAAAGATTTTGTAACAGCACAGGATCCCATTTTTATTAGACACTGATTAGATTAACTGTGGCAACTCTCACACTATGTGACGAATAAGTAATTTCTCTTTGATAGAAGAGCCCAGAAGAGGAGCTCAAATCCAAAGCCTCCTATAATTTGCTTCTTTTTCACATCCCATTTGCAGTCGTTACCATCTCCAAATGCACTAATGCTTCTTGGGATTATTTGGTAGAAGTGATTTTCACTTGCTCCAGAAACCAGAATCCATTTTATTCAACCTAACTGCCCAAATTCACAATATCAACTCATCTCCGGCAAGAAGGGACAATGAAATTTACCTGGAATTAACATCGATGACAGATTTATTTTTAAGTTCTATTTTTCAGGTTGTTCAGTTGAACTTTCAAGCTGCTCCATGGGCAGAGTTTTCTTTAATATAGATAGAATAGACCTAGGAAGAAGCTGCATGTGTTCTTAATGGAAATACTCATTTTGTCACAGTAGCTCATTTCCTCTTATGAGCCTAAAGCCTTGAGGGGTGGGAAAGGGGACTTCCAAATTCGTCGCCATTTTTTCAAATGCTAGAGTTTTACACTGATTTTCTGAAGGTTAAACATTGCAACAGATCTGCCAGCTGATCACATTTGGGATTAGTCCCTTTTGAAAGATTGGCATTAACTTGTATTCTTTAATGTCCCTAAAACTAAAGATATCACACGGATCTAAGGAATCCATAAAAATAAGTCAGAGCTTTGTGGAAAATATTTGCTTCAGATGAATACTTGGGACTGATGAGGGCAGGTTTAAAAATTTCAGGGCATAAATGGAACACATTCTTCTGAGATCACAATTCAGAGGATATTTAGAGTGAGATTTGGAAAAAGGGACTGGAATATATCTCTATATAGTACATATATAGTGCATGAATGCTATGTACAATGAAATCTGTTAGGTGTGGAGGAAGAAAGATTTAGAGATGAAGGAAGATCAAACACACTTATTGTAGAGATGAGGAAAATTCTTTTTAAAGCCATGGAAAGACTTGGCCCTGGTTGAGCCAGGATTTGAATGCAGGGTCTCTGTCTACAAATCCAATAGTCCCTCCATGGTACCATCTTACCACCTTTCCCTGCCTTGCCTTGTCCATGACCTTTTCTCCAGCAATCTAAATACTGCAGTTCTTTTAAGACCCATTTCAACGCTACTTCTTCCATGGAGCATTACTTGGTTACCTTAGGGATAATTTGTAGCTTTGTTTTTTATTTTATTTATAGTCCATACAATAGATTATCAGACTGTGGATTATAAATTGGCTTGAACTGTTCCCTTATATTCCTTTTTCATCACCTATTTTCTCTAGGATGTGGCCCTTCTTGGCTTCTGTAATTAACACAGTGGGAACACTAGAATCTGAGGCAAAGTATATTTTTAGAGTTTGGCATCAAGCTCTCAAAAACTAAAGAAAGTCTAATGTGGACATTTAGTATGATTCTGGGGCACCAAGATACTTTCAAATGGGCAATTCCAGCGATAATTCCTAGTGAGGCCCTCTGCTTAGTCTTCAGCTATCAGTGACAAGTGTCATTGGCTCATTAGGGCCAATGAAGAATCAAATGGAGCTTCCTTTGTTTCCTGAGCATTAGGGGTGTCCCACCTGAGCTCTCAGCTTTCCGACTTTCACTAAGGACTTTCCACTCAGAGCCATGATTAGTAAGGCTATCAGAGTTATTTTTCTGATACGTAGCTGACATGTTACATGTAATTCATTTTCAACCTGAATTTCACAGCAAGACAGGCAAGTGGTTTTACAGGATATTATTCAGTTTTATAATTTAAGCAATGGATTTAATTGCAGCAAAATGACAAAACTTTACCGGGCATTCTAGAAGCACTTCTCTGAGTGAATGGTCAGGTAACGTGTAGGGAGTGGTTTTGCCTCTATAGTTCACCATAAATTTTAGATTGTGTCCTGTAATACTTCTTTGAAGAAATATATCCAGAATAAAAAAAAAGTCTTGCCCTATTATTTTATTTTCTAACTATGCAAAGGCAGGGTAGCAGAGTGAAGGATGCTGGATTTGGAGTCAGGTAAAATTCGATTCAAATACTTCCTTTAATCCATACTAGTTAGTTATGTCATCTGGTCAGGTTCCCTACCCTCTCAGCCTCAATTTCTTCTTCTGTAAAATGGATATAATAAAATCTGTAGAACCTCTCTTTGATGGTTGTGAAATTCAAATGAGATCATCTCTCTAGAATGCTTTGGCAAACCTTAGAATGATGTATGTTATCAATTATTTTTGTTGTTTCTAGATATTTGACGTAAATGTTTGTTATCCTATGTCTTGACCCATTTCTTCAGCACCTCATTGCTCGAATGCCATCAGAATTTTTGCACAATTCTTAGGGCGACCCAGGACCAACAACTACACAGGATGACCCCAAAGTCTCGGTGCAGTTTAGAACCATTATTTCAGGGAACCAAATTTCAGGGTATTTTTGTCTAAGTTAGGAACTGTACTGACTTTGGAGTCACCCAATATAGCTAAACTACAGGGGTCTTAGATGATATTCAACCAGGCTTTCCAACCGCTTATACAAGAATTTCCTGAAATTTGTTTTTAATGGTTTGACTAAAGATATCTCTACATGACAGGCAGTCACATTTTTAAACTTATCCTTCCCAAGTACACTAGAAATGGACATAGATTTTTAAAAAGTCATTGGAGTGATGATCCCTTGGAAATTCAACTGATAGAAATTTTGCATATTATTTAGTCACAGCTAGGTGGCCCAGTGGATCTATGGAATGCCAAGTCTGGACTCCAAGACTCTTCCTGATTTCAAATCTGGACTCAGGCACTTCCTAGCTCTGTGACCCTGGGCAAGTCCCTTAACCTTGTTTGCCTCAGTTCTTCATCCATAAAATGAACTGGAGAAGGAAATGACAAACCACTCCAGTGTCTATGCCAAGAAAACCCCAAATGGAATCAAAAAGAGCTGGACAAGACTGAAGCAAGTGAACAACATCCAAAAGATCCTTGAGGGAGTTTTGTCACAGTAATGGTAAAAATAATATAATGTAGTACAATAATCCCATTTGATAATAATTATAATCACAGCTGACACCTATAAAGTTTGCTCATTTGAACTTGAAAAACAGAATTGAGGCTCATTTAAATATTGAGAATAAAATATCTCCCAGTTGCTTGTGATCCAGAAAAACTACTAACTCAACTTTTATCTTGTAAAATAAGGATTTTGGCCCAGAGTGGACTCCATGAAAAATAGCCACATAAGACAGGAATTTAGAGCCTCAAGTCAAATGAATAGAACTTTGGGGGAATTTTAAAATATTTTTATGTGAATAATGATCTCTCTGGGCTACATAGTTCTCTGTGAAAATATGCTATTTTCTGGGGTGCTAAAAGTTACCTTTTGAAAGTTTGGAAACAAAATAGTCCCCCCCATTCAAAAATCCTATTCCTGACTCAGCCCTTTCCAATTAATTCACAGTTGTATATCAGAAGTAAACCCAAACATCTTCATTTTGTCTTTTCTTCTCTTTGCAATTGCTTTGTGCATCAATGAATCCTCGCAATACAAGAAAATGTAACTTGGGCAGAAATCAGTGGACTGAGGGAATCGGATACCTGTAATTTGTTCTACCTACATCAATCACTATCCTTGTGAAGTTATTTGAATTCTCTGTGTAAGGATGCTTACTGGAAGGATAAATGAATGAATGAAATGGCACTTAATGTACCTATGATGTATCTCAGGCACTGGGAATGCCAATGCCAAGGTGAGACAGTCCCTGCTTTCTAGGAACTCATATCCTAATAGGAAGAGACAAAGCATATAGCAATGGACCAGGGAAGAGGGGTTTTGGTCTGGGAGCCTCATGGGCTTGGAAGTGACATTTGATTTTTCTGAAACTGGTATTATTGATTTGATTAACAGTCTCATTCAAATCAATAACATGAGTTTGTTGTTATTTTTCAGTTATTTCAGGTGTGTCCAAATTTTTGGGACCCTATTAGGGATTTTCTTGGCAAAGATACCAGAGCATTTTGCCTCTTCCTTCTCCTGTTCATTTGACAGGTGAGGAAACTGAGGCAAACTGAGGTAAAGTGACTTGCAAAGGGTCACACAGCTAATAAGTGTCCGAAGCCAGATTTGAACTCAGGAAGAGGAGTCTTCCTGAATCCAAGACTTGTACTCTATCCACTATGCCCCCTAGCTGACCTAGCATTTATCATCTATTATGTGTCAAGAAAAGTAGAAACAATCCCTTCCCAAGGAAAGAGGTTTAATTTGGCTGAGATGGGTGGAGGAAAGGGACAGCACATAAAGCAACAGAGCTGATGGCAAGATGGAATGGGGAAATCAAGTCCAGTCTTCGGTCCATTGTGTAGAGTGGGCTGGATGAACTTGTACAGAGTTGTCAATCAGTACAGGATGACAGTTTAAAAGGTGAATGAATTCTCTGCCACAAGGACCAGGGCATGATTTCTGGAGTTCCAGTCCAAGATTCAGGGTAGGAGAAGGAAAGCTGTGAGACAGGTGGCAAGATGGCATATATGTCTAGTCAAATGACATTGATGGATTGTCAAATGTATAGTGGAAATTCTTAATTTGGAACCAAGAGGCATGGGTTTGAATCTTGGTATCACTAGTATTCAATAGCTATTCTCATGGTATGGAATGGTCTCCCTTCTTGCTTCCTTTAAGAGCCAACTCAAATTTTACTTTTTGGAAAGAAGCCTTTCCCATGGTAGTGCCTTCCCTTTGCGACAGTTGTTTCCATGTTGCTTCTTTCATTCGAAATTTTGCTCCTTGAGTAAGTTGCTCCTTACTCAGGCACCATCTTTACCATGAAGCATTTCCTGGTCAGCCTTCCCCAAATGCCACTGTTCTCCCTTTCAAATATTTAATTTAAATTCCATATTATATTTAAATACAATTTAAATATATTTTTTTATACACTAAAAAAAAAAAGAATGTAAGCTTCTCGAGGACAGGGACTATAATAACCTTTTCTTGTATCTCCAGCACTTAGCCAGAACTTGGCACATTATAGGTGCTCAATAAATACATGCTGATTTGATTTCACTTATTTTTTGCTAACTATGAAATTGTTCTGAGCCAGGGATCTCATCTGTAAAATGGAGATGATACTTCACAAAGCTTGTGGGTGTTGGTGGTGAGAAAAAACCCTATAAAAGTCCTCAAAAACATTAATAATGGGAGCTATTTTTGTTCTAATTTTTGCTTTCAAATTTCAGCATTTCCTTGGGGTGATTTCGTGGTAGAACCAGAAGATCTAGTTTTGAATCAAAGAGCTGTCACTTATTACCTCTAACTCAGGATAAGTTATATAACCTCTCTGTAAAATGAGAAGGGTGAATTAGATGGTTTCTAAGGTTCCTTCCAGTTTAAATCTATTGTATGAGTTCTAGACAAGTAATCACAACTATCTGATTTCTCATCTTTCTTCTGAAACTTACTACCTTTATTAGTTACCTTGGGTAAATCACTTACCCTTTTTAAACATCAAGAATTCCTAGTTGAAGTCAGGGATTGGCAAACAAAATGTAAAAAAACAAATTTTAAAACAGGCACATAAAACAGGAATGCACTATAGATTGCTAATCCTCATTCTAAGTCAAAGATGGGATGCAATTTGAATCATGGAAGGAATTTTGTCCAGTGGCATTTCTGAAATTGGAGGATCCCTATGTTGAAAAAATGCATTTAGACATTATGAAGAATGAGACAAAAGTTATAAAATGTTCAGAGCTCTTGATATACAAGTAACAAATTATAAGAAGTATATTAAAATGGCAATAACATTTGTGATTGCTTTAAAAAAGATGGCCTATTTGTATAGTAGGATAAATATCAAGATATGACAAAAATGCTCTCTTGCTGTGTCCTATATTATAGATGAAGGTGCAGACAAAGTAAGGTTTAAATGATTTGTCCAGTGTCCTAGAAAAAAATTTACCGGCACAGCAGAAAATGAAATTCATACCCTTTTAATTGTGGCAAATAACCTAACCTCTTCCCAGGCTATTTGGCCGTCATATAGCAAAAATGATAGGGCAGGCATTGCTCGGTTCTATATTTTATACTAGTTTGGTATGTATGGACAAGAAAAACTTTACCTTTTTTTGACAGAGAAGTTAAAATACTTCCTAGTTACACATTTTATATGCTATAGTGAATTCCAACAGAATCAGCATAAATGTGTGACCTTTTTCCAAGCTCTGAGTTCAGGTAAATTTCCATTTTAACATTTACATATGAAACCCCCAAATGATCCAATATATTGTCAATCTTCAGATGCTGATAATATTTCTATGCTAGTCACCTTTACAAGAAAGGAGGACACTGAAAAAGTGTTAATCACATTGAGAAGCCACATTCTTATGAAAGAAATGATGTGTATTTTGAAAGGTTCAATCACATATCTATCTACCTTTTTGCTTCTTAACTGAATTAATTATAATAAAAATGGCTAATATTTATATTTTTTCCCTCACAACAGCCCTGGCAGGCAAGTGCTCTATTATCCCTCTTTTGTTAGGAAACTGAGACAGACAGAGGTTAAGTGACTTTCCCAGAATCACACAATTAGCTGGTAAATGTCCAAGGCCAGATTTGATGGCTTCCTAATTTGAGTAAAAAATGATTAATCAGTTCATTAATTTTCCATTTTTCTATTTTAATGTATATTTTTGGGGATATCATTTTCTCCTGAGGACTGCCTTAGTTTCATCCCAGAAATTCTGGTATATTGTTTCCTCATTATCATTTTCTTTCATTGTTTCTATGATTTGTTCTTTGACCCACTTATTATTTAGGATTTCATTGTTAAATCACTATTTGGATCATTGCTTTTTCTTGTGACCCTTGAATCAGTGATTTGTGTATGTGTGTGTGTTTGTGTGTGTTATGATCTATAAGTTGTTTGCAATATCTTTTTGCCCTAAAATCATTTTTTGTGAAAGTTCTTTGTGGTGCTGAGAAATATATATATACAATTTTGAAGTCCCATTTAGAACATATTATAAGTATTTTAGTTCTAGTTTCCAGCAACTTGTTCAGGTCCTATTTTTATTTTGTTTATTTTTCTTTTAGAATTAAAGGACACTGAAGTCTTATTTTACTATTGCGTTATTGTCTGTTTTCTTTTAGCTCAGTTAATGTTGCTAAATAAATTTGAATGCTAAAATTTTGAGTGTTTACATCTATTTCTGATATTAGTTGGTTGTCTATGAACCTTTTCAGCATAATTTGGTTTCCTTGATTATTCTTTTTTGTTTTTATATGTTTATTTTTGCTTTGTTGATGACATGATTGCAACTCTTAATTTCTTGGATTCACTTGATGCATAATAATATTTTCCCCATCCTCATAGTTTTATTTTGTGTATATGTGTTTTTTTAAGTTTCTTGTAAGCAACAGATTGTTATGGTTTTGTTTTCCTATTTATTTTCCCCTAGTGTTTTATCTACTTTTTTATTTATTTGGGTTTAATTCATTTATGTTTAAAGTTATGAAAGCCAAGTTTATATTTTCCTCCACTTGTCTCTAAGAGAAATATTTTTGTTGTAAATAAATTACTACATCTCTTGAGGCACATTAGCTTAATCTTTTTTTAAGGTGGCCCTATTCCCACTAGGTCTCTTCTCTTCACCCTCATTCCCTTTCCTATTTGTTATCCATTTCCCTTTGAAGTTTTGCTGCCTCTTTCCCTTTGAAGTTTTGCTTATTAATTCCCCTTTCTTTACTGCTTTTTCTGGTGATTTAATTCTTCCCTTTTTTCTGGGGCTCCATACCTTCACATGTAAAAAGAGGATATTGAACTAGATGTTTACCATGGTTCCTTCCTGAACTAATTGTCTAAAGTCATCGAGTTCTGTATTGAGTAATGGTGAGGACAAATAGTTTTGGGTATCTTCTTAGAGGCTCACAGGCAAGAAGAATTTCTATGATGGTTTTGTGCAACTTGTATTTGGTAGATTTTAAGGAACTTTGATGGATAGATTGTTATCACTTGTGGTAAGAGCTTTGTACGAAAAAAACATGGCTATGCTTCAGCCTTGGATAATCCAATTTGTAATCTCATGGGATTGATGTCTAGGAGATGAAACAGAGATTCCAAAAAAATTTTCTTTGAATCTAAGCATTTCCTCAATCCAAGTCCATTAGTGTCAGTTACACAAAAGTGCTCTGAGAATTTTCAGACCTTAAACTATTGTGCAGTTGCTGTTACTTAATGTGTGGTTACTTAAATGGAAGCTAGAAAACAATAGACAAATACATACTGCTTTTTTCTTGGTCTCTTTTATTATATACATGTGCTAATTATTTTGTATTGTGTTCTGTATTTGGAATCAGGAAGATGTGAATTCAAATCCTTCCTTTGACACTCTGTGTAATCATGAATAGTTTATGTAATCTCTCTGAGTTCATGCTTACTCATTTTTAAGGAGAAGCTTGCTCTAGATGACTTCTAATGTCCTTTCCAGCTTTAAATCTAAAATATTATGATCACAAGATCAGTAGACTTTCTAACTACATGAGATTTACTGGATACTAGCTAAATAGATACATATTATGAGTGGTTTTGTTTTCTATCTAGAAACTTATGTAGTAGTCTATTATATTTACACCACTGTTCTGGTTGTGGAGTTCACTCTGTAATAGTTAAAAATTCTGGGTTCCGTTAGCAACCTATTGGTTCCTTCCATAAAGCAACTTTTGCCAAGTGACATTCCTTTGGAAGTAATTTCCCATCTCCTCATCTCCTTGACCATCTTCTAATAACAAATGCTATATGATTATATTAATTTATCAATGATTGATTATTTTGTCAGTATGAGAGCTCCTTTCCTCAGTGATATGTTGTTCTTGTTCATATTATTTTTTGATATATTGTATTGACATATTGTTTTCAACTGTGTCCAACCCTATGGGACTTTATTTGATGTTTTCTTGACAAAGATACTAGAGTGATTTGACATTTCCATTCTTTTACAGAAGAGGAAACTGAGGTAAACAGGGTTAAGTGACTTGCCCAGGGTCATGCAGTAAGTATTTGAGATTTGAACTCAAGATGAATTTACTTGCCTCTATTCACTGCAATGTCTACCTTAACAGCTCATAATTTAGTAGATAATTCTTAGAAAGCTATCTTTGAAGGTTTTGAATGATAATACATGTATAACCCAGTGGAATTACTTGTCAGTTTTGGGGGGAGGGAGGGAAGAGGGGAGGGAGAGAACATGAATCTTGTAACCATGGAAAATATTTTAAAAATAAAATATTAAAAAGTTATCTTTGATAGGGGAAAAGGACAACTTGTACAAACAAAAAGTAAAAACTTGTACAAACAAATATTTATAGTAGCTCTTTTTTGGTAGCAGCAAAAATTGGAAACTGAAGGGATATTCATTGGGGAATGTTAAAGAAGTACTATATGGCTGTAATGGAATGCTATTGTGCCATAAGTAATGATGAATAGCAAAAATTCAGAAAAACCTGGAAAGATTTATATGAACTGATGCAAACTGTAGTGAGCAGAGACAGTAGAACAGTGTATGTAGTAATAGAAATATTGTATGATGATCATCTAGGAAGGATTAAACTATCGATAATATAACCCCAAGGAACTCACAGTAAAAAATGCTATCCATGGCCAAAAAAGGAATTCCTGGAGTCTGACTGCAGAGAAAAGCATGCCATTTTCACTTTATTTCCTTCATGAATTTTTTCTTGTATGTGGGATATGTGTCTTCTTACATGGCACCAGGAATATGGAAATCTGTATTGTGAGATGGCCCTGATATAACCTAGTAAGATTATTTTTTGCTTTGGGAAGGAAGGGAAAAGAAAGAAGGGAGAGAATCTGAATCACAAAATGGAAGATAACAATTGTTAAAAATTGTTTCTCCATGCAGTTGAAAGAAAAAAATTGAAAAAAGAAAAAAAGAAAGTTTTCTTCAGTTGAAGAAAAGGTAAGTGACTAGCTAGTTGTCATAGGGCTAATGTCATCTTACCTTTGACTGCTGCATTCAATTCATGCTATGTTACTCCTTGTAGTCAATCATTTCTTTATTGCTGATTTCCCCAGCTTTACTCATAGGAAAGGACCTTAGTGGTCATTTAGTTCCATCTTTCCACTTTACAAATGAGAAAAAGGAGACTCAGATTGGTTGAGTGATATGTCTACAGCCATATTGGTAGGAAGTGGCAAAACTTGAATCTGAACCCAGTTTCTATGACTCTAAGGCCACTGTTCTTTCCATAGTACCATCCTACTTTTTCAATGAAGAATTCAAAGAACCAAATATGAGAGGTACTCAAGTTTGGAGGCAGGAAAATGCTGTCCTTGTTTTTACAAAAAGGACAGAAAACAAAGTTTGTAAACTGTCAGTCAGTGACTTTAATTTCTGGGAATATTCTTAAAAGAATAATTAAAGAGATGGTTGGGAAATATCCAGAAAGAGAAGTAATGATTACAAAAGAGCCAGACTTCAAGAACCAGGGAGAGCAGACTAACTCTTTTTCTTTTTCTTTTTTCTTTTTTGACAGGATTCCTAAACTTGTAAATCAGGGGAAAGCTGCTGATATAATTTACACTGAACCAGTAAAACTCATCCCAGAACCACAGAATACAATAAACTAAGTTATTTAACTCAGATTAGACATTAACTCCCACCCCTAACTTCTTGTTGGATGGCCCACTTAGAGTTAAGCATCCTCTGGCCCTGACCCTCATTTCTCACTCAATAGGCAATTTAGAAAACACACACATTTCATTTGCCCCAACTAAGTCATTTGTTGGTGTCAGCAGGCTCTTTATTTTAAACTCTCTTTACGTCTAAGCCTGAGGGACTCTGAGGTTTGCCACCGCACACTTGCTCCAGTGGAAGCTACCCCATTGTGTGTCTTGTGGGCTTAGGGCAGTGGGGGCTCCCACACTGAGATCATTTCCTCTTGGCATCTGTTCCCTTTTCCTTGAAAGTGGTAACAAAGTTTTGTTAACTGCTATGTCCCTGTGTGGTTCTACTTCTCTTCCTCCAAATTCTCCTACATTTGTTTATATTTAAGCAAAGTTTTAATAAAATATCTCATACCATTCATTTGGAGAAGATGAAACCAGTTGGCTTTAGAGAGATTCTTAAAGAGTAGTTGTTAATGGTTCGATATCAATGTGGGGTAAGAAATAGTTTAGGGATACCTACCTGTCCCTGTTTAACATTTTTATCAATAATTTGGATAAAGGAATGGATAGTATATGCAACCAATATTCAGATGAAACAGTCAACAAGCTGTCAATGAGTCAGAGAGTTGACAAACATCAAATACCTACTAAATGTCAGGCATTGTGTTAAGTCCTGGGGACACAAAAATGGCAAAAGACAGCCCTGCCTTTGAAGGACTCACGTGCTAGCCCTTTGGGGAAGGAGGAAGACAACATGGAAACAACGAAATACAAATAAATTATATACAGTAGGAAAAATCAACAGAAAAGGCACTAGAATGAAGAGGGATTATGAAAAGGTTATTGTAGAAGGTGGGATTCTAATTGGGAACTGAAGAAAGCCAAAGAAGTCAGGAGGCAAAGATGAGAGGGACAGGTGAAGAAAATGCCCAGAAATGGGAAATGGAGGTTCTTGTTCAGGGAATAGCAAGGAGTCCAGAGTCACTCTTTTGAAAAGGATGCATAGAGTGAAGAAGAGGTATGTGCTGTAAGAAGACTGGGTGGTGTTTATTAAAAATTAGTTATGCATGAATCACATTAGACCCAAAGCTAGAAGGGTAGCTGACACATTGGATGAGTCAGGATCCAACAAGATCGTAATGGGTTAGAACATTGGGTTGAATCTAATCAGATGAAATTCAGCAGGAATAAATGTGAAATCTTGCCCTTGGACACAAAAAGATCAATTCGACAAATAAAAGGCGAGATGTGGAGAATCAGAAGTTCTGAAAATTTCTGGGGTTTTGAGTGGCTTACAAGTTCAATATAAGTCAGCAATTTGATATGGCAGCTGAGAAAGTGAATGCAAACTTTGTCTGCATTGAGAGAAGCAGAGAGAAGTGATAGCTGTGGTGCATTCTTGTCCTCTTCAGACATCATCCAGAAAACTGTGTTCAGTTTGGCACTACAGTTTATTTTTTTTAAATTTTGTTTAATTAGATGATTTAGAATAATTTTCCATGGTTACAAGACTCATTGTTCCTCCCCTCCCTTCGCTGGAATCCCCTCCTGTATCTGATGCACAATTCCACTGGGTTTAACATGTGCCATTGAACAAGACCCATTTCCTAATTATTAATATTTGCACCAGGGTGATCTTTTAGAATCCAGTTTCCCAGTCATAGCCCCAACGACCCTTGTGATCAAGCAGGTGTTTTTCTTCTGTGTTTCTATTCCCACAGTTCTTCCTCTAGTTGTAGATAGTGTTCTTTCTCATATGTCCCTCTGAATAGTTCTATATCATTGTATTGCTACTAGTAGAGAAATCCATTACATTTGATTGTACCACAGTGTATCATTCTCTGAGTACAATGTTCTCCTGGTTCTGCTCCTCTCACTTTGTATCAATTCCTGGAGGTTGTTCCAGTTCACATGGAATTCCTCTACTTTATTATTCCTTTGAGCACAATAGTATTCCATCACCAACATATACCACAATTTGTTCAGCCATTCCCCAATTGAAGGGCATCCCCTTATTTGCCAATTTTTGCACCATAAAGAGCACAGCTATGAATATTCTTGTACAAGTCTTTTTTCTTATTATCTCTTTGGGGTACCAGCCCAGCAGTGGCACTACAGTTTAAAAGGGCATTGATAACCTGGAGAATATCCTTATGCAGGCAGGACCAGCAATAATGAGGATTCTTGATTCCATGACCCAGGAGGATCATTTGAAGGATCTCAGCATGTTCAATCTGAAGAAAAGAAGACTCATGTGTCTGAAGGGCTTTGATATGGTAGAGGCATTAGACTTGTTCTGTTTGGGCATCATGGTTTAAAGGGTGGCACAATGGATAGAATATTGGGAGTTAGGAAGTTAGGAGTTACGAAGTTAGGAAGTTCCTAGAGTTAGGAAGAACTTAATTCAAATTTGGCCATAAATACTTATTATCTGTGTGTCTCTGGGCAAATCAGCTAACCCATTTGCCTCCGTTTCCTCATCTATAAAATGAGCTAGAGAAGACAATGGCTAACTTACTCTAGTCTCTTTGCCAAGAAAACTGTAAATGAAATAATGAAGATTCAAACAAGATTGAACTGACTGAATAAGTACTTCATAGTTAAATGTACATTGATGAACTGAAGAGTAGCTGGAGGAAGGGGAACCAGCATAGTGTAGATCCTTGATTTCATGACATCTAGGGAGGGAAGAAGCAAGAACAGTGGATGAAAGATTCCAAGAGGCAAATTTAGACTTGACGTCCAGAAAAAAAGCTCTTTAACTAGTAGAGCTGTCGAAAAGTAGAATAGCTTGTCTCAAGAGATGGGGAAGACCCTCACTGGGGTCACTGAATGACCTTTTGTCATGCATGTTATAGTAGAGATTTTTTTCAAGTATGTTTTGGATTAAATGGTTGCTGAGGTCCCTGCCATGTCTCAGATTCTGTGATTACATTTTGGGAATGGATAGCTTGATGGCAGCTAAGTGGCAAAGTGGGTGATTATGAGGCTTGAAGTCAGGAAGACTCATCTTCCAGAGTTCAATCTGGCTCGAGACCCTTACTAGCTGTGTGACCCTAGGTAAGTCACTTAATCTGGTTTGTCTCAGTTTTTTCATCAGTAAAATGAGCTTGAGAAGGAGATGGCAAAATCACTCAAGTATCTTTGCCAAGAAAACCCCAAATGGGGTCATGAAGAGTTGTATATTACTAAAATGACTGAACAATAACAAAGTTTAGTAGAAAGAGTGATGAATAAGGGTATTATAAACTTGCTAATACATGGGCAAAGTGATGTATATTAACCAAATATCTAAGGGAAAGAGAAAATTGCTGGCATATTCCCTAATGATGTTTGCCAATCACTGTCATTGTCTTGATAGAAATTACTCTTTTCTCTAGAGTTTTCACAAATGATACACTTTCCTATCTAGTATAGAGTATTACTCTTAAATCATTAATTACACATTCAAGTTTTAAAATTCTTTATAACATTCAATATCAATAGACATTACTAAAAATGTCAAGGAAGCTTCCGCTAAACTCTACAGTAGCATGCTGAGCACATTTTAATCTGCATAGTTCATTTGTAATCAAATCTGGTAGGTGAAGAAACAAATTTGTTCAGTCATTTATATTTGTGTTTCATTAAATCTAAACAACACAGAGGCTATCTATCTTCCCCATCTAATCAGATAATGGACTAGTTCTGGATCTTTTTTTGCAAGTGTGCAAAACTATGTGGGTTTCTTGTTTTAAATTCTGTTTTGCTAAAAGCTGCACACAAACCCAATAAGATATTTCAACCAAGAACTGTGAAATATAAACACTGCCACGGGGCATCTCTCACTGGTTTTTTGTCCTCTATGCCAGGAAAATGAAAGCAGAGACATCTTTCCTAATGTCGATGCTTCTATCCTTACTTCAGCTAAGCTCTTAAGCAGCCCAGTCATCCATGAGGTTCAGAGGTTCCCTAGTGGGAATGAAATGTGGCTATATTGGGAATAATTGACATTTGACTACCAAAATCTTCATTTATGTTCCTAATTAGAAAAACATACACACACCAATCATCTCCTCCACCCTCCTCTGCCCCTACCTGAAGCACCAAAGAGTGTGAATGCTAAATGAAACACAAAAAACCAAGTCTAATTTTCCCTGGGAACAAAGATCCGACTCTGGTGTGGATTAGACAATGCTGGGAACTTAATGCTGATTGAGCACTTACGAAGTTTTGCTCGGGATTTGACCAAACAGCTCTGGTGTAGCAACATGAAAACCCCTAGGGACAGATATCTATTCCCAATTGAGAATTCAAGTAGCCATAGAAACTGAAAATATTGGATGAGTCAGTGTGGGAAAAGAAATTCTATGACGATTACATTAGGAACAGACCACACTTATGCTAATGAGAAGGGTTAGCTCAGGTTATAGGAGAAGACTGTTTAGAATGAGTGTGTAGGTATAAAAATAGCTAATAATAGGTCATCTGGAAGCTATTTAGTGATTGAGTCTCTCTTAAGAGTTCCCCCCTTTTTAATGAGGAAAATATAAATTCTCCAAGAAATTATCTAGCGTCTATATTCAATATATTCTCCATTTTGATCTTTATTTCCTCAAAAGCATAAATGTGCTCCTTTTTATAGATGAACAGGATACTATTCACTTGAAACAACTAGACAATAATTCTAATTTTAGTGTTTTTGTTTTTTATTACTCTAGAATTGATTAGAGTTAGCACGATTATGGCTTATTGTCCTAGACTCGAAGAGGGCCAAAATGATCTCAGTATGTTGGCATCAATGTATAATGTGTCCAACTGTGACTGATCAGACAAATATGAGCTCAGTAGGTTCTACCACAGCTAGGTCACAAAAAATCTCATATGAACATTTGGGATGGTATTGTTTCTAAATTTGTACATCTCATGTTTCTTTGGAGCTACTGTAATTCTGCTTTGCTTATAGGCAGGGTGCCATATTTGATTCAAACATGTCATGATGGATGGTTCTGTGCCATAGCACTCTATAGTGAAAAGATGAAGACTGGTCTTGGAGGGAGGGAAACACGAGCTCAAGTTTTGCTTTGATATATTCTAGCTCTATTACCAGAAACTCTCTAGTGATAATGTTCTCATCTATATTCAGGGGAGTAAGTTCCTACACAGATGAAAAACAGGTGTGGTTAAAAAGGATGATGGATTGTAATGTTCTGATTGATATACTTTTAGCTGATTCTCCTTATGACGTATTGGCTACTTTTTTGAAATATATAGGTCTAGGGTCTCTGGCCACAGAGGAGTGAAGACTACAGAGAAAATAAACAAAATATCTGTAACTTATTAGTAGGATTTTCTAGCTATACTGATTAGTCAGTCACCAGGGTCCTTAGACTTATAATGTATACAAAAACATTTCTAAACTTCTCCAAAAAATAATGTCATTAAAAATTAAGGATATTTATTTAACTAATTTAGAATATTTCCTCTTGGTAACATGATTAATGTTCTTTTCCTCCCCTCCTCCCACTGCCCTCCCATAGCCAACTCACAATTTCACTGGGTTTTACATGTGTCATTCATTGATCAAGACCTATTTCCATATTATTGATATTTGCACTAGGGTGATACCCAATCATATCCCCATCGACCCATGTGATCAAGCAGGTGTTTTTATTCTGTATTTCTACTCCCACAGCTTTTCCTCTGAATGTGGATAGTGCTCTTTCTCATAGATTCCTCCAAGTTGTTCAGGATCACTGCATTGCCACTAATGGAGAAGTCCATTGCATTGGATTGTACCACAGTGTATCAGTCTCTGTGTACAATGTTCTTCTGGTTCTGCTCCTCTCACTCTGCATCAATTTCTAGAGGTCATTCCAGTTCCCATGGAAATCCTCCAGTTTATTATTTCTTTGAGTACAGTAGTATTCCATCACCAACATATACCACAATTTGTTCCTCCATTCCCCAATTGAAGGGAATCCCCACAAAGAGCGCAGCTATGAATATTCTTGTACAAGTCTTTTTCCTTATTATCTCTTTGGGGTACAAACACAGCAGTGTTATGGCTGGAGAAAAGGGCAGACAGTCTTTGAGTGCCCTTTAGGCATAATTCCAAATTACCCAAGGATATTATTTTTAGAAGTCCTAATTGTACCCAAAATTTTGCTCATTTTCTAGGTGAAACATTTTTAGGTAATGGAAAGAGTTCTAGATCCAAAGTCTTCTGATTAAAGATGATACTTTATCTCTTTAGTATTCAGTTTCCTCATCTTTAAATTTCAGGGACTGAATTAGATGACTTTTTATAAGACAATAGGAAATATATTTCACATGGCTTTTCACCAATAGTTCCATCAAGTAATTTGTAGCTACATTACTAAGAAATGTGTGGTCTCCATATATGGTTGATATTTTGTATGCTCACATTTAAGATCTTTTTGTTAATAGAATTTATTTCCAGGTATCTCAGTCTCTCCCTCCCCTCCCACTACCACAGAAGAAATCAGCTGGCAAATAGATCTGCATATATAATGTCTTTCTTGTTTCCACTTCTCAGTTTATTCTCTGGAGGTGAACATTTATAAGTTATTCATCAGATGTGTGTGAGATGACCTCTCAGAATTGCCGTGGTGTGCATTTCCTCAATCAATGGTGCTTTCGAGAATCTTTTCATGTACCTATATTTGGCTTTGATTTCTTAATCCAAAAACTGTCCATGTCTCTTGCCCATTTATTGATTGGTAGATGGGACTTAATGGTCTTTAAGGTTGCTTCCAACTCTAAATTTATGTTCTGAATTTTTCCTGTTCCAATTGAAATGTTCATGGTATTTCCCTTACATTTTTTTTTACTGATTTCCTAATTATGTTTTTCCTTCTAAGTCTAGGATTAATTAGGTACTTAGAGATCTATTACATTAGTATGGATGGACCTATTATTTAGAATATAGACATTAAATTACAGAAAAATGTGGTTGAAAATGTCACTTCCCTGATGGTTCAGTAGTAAGCAAACTATCTTAAAGCAATGTTGGCAAATAACCATCTAACCTTGGATTTCCTCACAATTGTTCCTAGGACTTACGGGGCTTTATGGAAGAGCATGAATGGAGTCTTGGGATCATTTCAAGCTGTTAGAACTGAAACAAGTGCCCAAATAATTATTCTCAAGCTTCTGGTTGATAGATTCTCCCTCTTCTTCTGGGCCTCCTTGAGTGACTTTCCTTCTCTGGGTTCTTTCTCTTATTCTGCAGATCCATAATCTTGGACTCTTGCCCAGGTCTTGCCTTCTATCCTCAGAGTCCCCATCACATTTTGTTAATATTTGCAATCCAGTAGGGGCTTCTGCTGACACGCAGCTGCACAAACACTACAGTCAGAGAGGACTCTGGAGAGAGCTGTGCAGATGGGCCTAAGGTAGAACATGTTTGGAGCTGGAATTCACTTAAGTGATGAAAGGCAGAAAAACAAAGATCAAGGAAGGCAAAGGCATTTAGTAATTTCACACTTTAAATCATATGTAATGTTCCATTTTTCTTCTGTTTCCTCCTTGTTTTTAAATTTGTTTTGATTTTTAAGCATAGATGGATAGATAGATAGATAGATAGATAGATAGATAGATAGATAGATAGATGTTCAATTGTTTGGGTTGTCTCCAGTGCTGCTTCTTATCATCTGGAGTTTTCTTGGCAAAGATACTGGAGTGGTTTGATATTTCCTTCTCCAGATCCTTTTATGGATGAGGAAACTGAGGTAAACAAGGTTAAGTGACTTGCTCATGGACACACAGTCTAAGGCCAAACTTGAATTAAGGTTTTCCTGGTTCTAGAATGGGTACTCTATCCACTTTGCCACCTAGCTGCCCATCCCAGATAGGATGATGTGTAAAATATGCCCCTTTAATTTTGAAGAGAGCTCTATGTGAGGACCGTTTGCTTAAAACCAACCAACCAAACAAGAGACATTGTTTGCTTAGTAGCATAATATGGAAAACAGCTGAAAACTTGTAGGAAAAATAGAGTGGTAATGGTGTGTGCAAAGCCAAGGACATTTTAGAAAAAATAAAATAATTCAGATGACCAGGGAAGGTGCAGAAATAGATGTAGAGTGGTCATCATCAGCCTAATAATGGTCCAGAGACATTATTTTGGCCATAAGTCATTAATTTTGAAATATCAATTTCAATGGAAGATACAAACTCTATTCCCCAACTACTTCAGAGACATTTGAATACATCAAGGGGTCCAGTATGATTTACTTTGCTCCAGGTTGATTGTGGTCCTCTAAGTTGCATTTTAGTGGTACGTACTTTTCCACTGCAGATTTCCCCTGACTTAATGTATTCTGGACAATTTTCCTTACTTGGTTTATATTCCTTCAGGGTCTACCTTCTAGAGGCTTTCATATTTGTGTTAATGCTTTTCTAGAAACCTTCATAAGCATTTCAAACCTGAAAATATAATATTTGCTCATTCTTGGACTCTCTGCAACTGCGATGTGATTTTTCATTCCTGTCTCATTTCTAACACCCCAGCCATATGCTTTCAGAATAAAAAAGGGCTGGCTGGGTAATGGTGTATGAAAGATCTGGACTGACTGCATATCAGAGGAGATTTCATATGAATTATAGAAGGGAACACATTTATGATGATCGTTCTAGGACTATGCAGACATTTCAATACTGACTATAGTTTGTCCTCTCCATTATAAATGCACTATCACAAGAGTGATGACTAAACAGATATAGAATGAGCTTATGGGAAACTGAGTTAAGAATTGATTTCTGAATTTAGTCAATGAGTTTGGTGATGAGAGACACAACCCCATGTGGCTATTTGATTGGAACATATGTAAAAAACTCCAATTTTCCATGTGGGGTGAAATTCATATGCGTTTTTTTATTCTTGAAGTTTAAGATAAATTTTTAGCATCATCGTTAGCACTGTTTAAGAGCCTGACTAAAACTACCCAAAGAAGGACACACAAATGCAATGTCCAAGGTAGCTTTAAATCCATCCGGCTTTAGGGAACACAAAGGTGGCAGCAGTCTTGATGGTGCAGAGGTCACTCCTTGCTTGGACCTTGTGACTGACCCATCTTAGCTTCCCATCACACATTTCCTTAAGGCTATTTTTTGCTAGTTCTTTGAAATTCCTCATTGGCTCTATGTTGTAACCCATTCACAAGCATAAACCACTGTTCCCTATCTCTGGGTGATATCCATTTCCCAGTATTTGGAGACTGTCATTCCATTTATTTCTGTGATAGTGACACTCATAGAAGGTGGCTATTACAACTCTGGGCTTTTGTCTCATGGGAAGCATCTTCTACATGGTTTTCAAATGCATTTTCTTAAACCCGAGATATTATCGTGTCACTCTATCATTAAAGATTTTTCAGTATCCTATCCTACAAAGTCCCCAGCCTAGCATTGAGAGCTCTCCCCAGTATGGTCCCCACTTACTTTTCTAGGCTTATTTCAGTTGCTTCGACTTTCCCTTTCCACTAGCTCAGAAGTCAACCGGAGTAAACTGAGGAATGAACATGATTCTCTCCATCCCATTCAATGAACAAGTAGCTCTGGATGTGATACTGCTCACTGTACCTTGGCTCCTTCAAGACAGACCAGCAGGATGCTTTTAATCCCTTCATCACAATGAGCATGGTTCTCCTCCAGGAGTCTTGCAAGTGCCAAGTTCTGAGTGAGTACCCTTGACCCCTCTAAATTGAGAGTTATGGGGCTCTGAACTTTGCAAATGGGGGTTTGGTTTGCCAGCTTCTGGGGTTGAGAGAAAAGAGTTTCTATGGGAAATGGCTAGGTTGTGGGCTGAAAAGGCATTCACAAGAGGTATGGACATTAACTTGTTTGAGTTATCCTTTTATTTGTTTACTAATGAATTTATTTATTATTAGAATGTCTTTGCAAGTGCCATTAAAGGAAACATATCAGGGACTGGTGGGGAGGAGGGAATTTTTCACCAGTCCACATCCTTGTAGAGGGGAGAAAGCAGGGCCAAGTGAAAAAGGACAGAGCCAAGGGAAAAATCATATCCAGCTGCTCTGGAGATCAGAAAAAGGCAAAATAAGCCCAGAGCACACTCTTCTGGTGCCTCGTGTACTTGAGAGGTAAGTCTGAGCCTACTTGCGGAGGATACTGTGTAAGGCAGCTAGGTGGCCCAGTGGATTGACTGGTGGGATTTGTTCAGGTCAGTTGAACTGTATTTTTGCTACTTCCTCTTCACCCTAGTTGCATCCCTTTGAATGTGCTCCAAATCCCTCCCAATTCCTGCTCAACTCCTCTTTCCAAAGGACTAGGAAGCAAATCTTTTGTAAATGAAGTTATTTTGGAGAAGGAAGAGATTAAAATGAACTAGCAAGACATATTCAAAGTAAAAGTTATGAGGGAAAATGTTCAGGGATCCCTTATCAAAGTGATCTAAGCCTAGGAAAAATGGGTTGAGTTCATTTCAGTTTAGGAGAAAAGGAAGAAGTTCATTTTAATCCATTTTTAATGAAGTAATTTTCTCATATCTCATTTATAGGTAAGTTTAGGGAAAATGTGGAGAGTTTTTTTCACTTATGAAAGCCTAGGGGCAAATTTGACCTAAAGTTAGAAGAATCACAAAATTTTAGAGTTGGAAGAGACCTAAAAAGCCACTTAGTCTGCCTGTATCTGAAAGGAATTCTCAATAGAACATGCTGGACTCGAGGTTATCCAGCCTCTGTTCAAAGACTTCCAATAAGAAGGACTTCCATAGTTTCTCAAAACCCCTGGAACTCATTTCACGTTGAGGCAGCTAACAGAGTTAAGCAGTATCCCTGCCCCCCTTTTCTCCCCACCAAATAAAGTCCAAGTTTGCTTTTCTGCCACTTTTACCCATTGCTACTAGCTCTGCCAATTAAGAACGAGTGAAATCTTTTTTGCATATGGTGGATCTTTGAATACTTGAAGAAAGCTACTATGGCATCCTTCCCCCAAATATCTTTCCTCCCTCTCCACCATTCTTCTTTTCTTCACTTCCTTCAACTGATCCTCCTGATGGATAGTTAATACATTATAGTGTCTTAGTTGTCTTCCTCTCTATCCATACCCTTCTTAAAATTCAGCACCAGAAGTGAACACAGTAGTTCAGATATGGTTTAATGAGAGGGGTACTCAAAGGCACATCCAGGCATCTTCCTGGATACTCTGCTTCCCTTAATGCAGCTCAGTGTCATTTCACTTTACCTGATCTTTTCTAGACAAAGTGCCTCTAACCCTATTTGTTCCATTCTAGATTTGTAAGGCTGACTTTTCATAGCAAATTGGGAAACATTTTATAACAGGAGTCTGACAAAGGCCCCATTTCTCAAATATATAGAAAACTGAGCAACATAGATAAGAATGCAAAGTATTTCCTGGCTGATAGTCAAAGGATATGAAAAAGGCAGTTTTCTGATGAAGAAATTAAATTGATGTATCGTCATATAAAAAATGCTCCAAATCACGATTGATTAGAGAAATATAAATTAAAACAATTCTGAGATTCCACCTCATATCTATCAGATTGGCTAAAATGACCAAAAAGGAAAATGATAGATTTTAGAGGGGATCAGGGAAAATTGGGACACTAATGCACTATTGGTGGAACTGTGAACTAATACCACTATTCCTGGGAGCAACATAGAACCATGCCCAAAGGGACAGAAAATTATGTATGCTCTTTGCCCCCAAAATACCACTACTGAATCTGGATCCTAAAGAGATCAGAGACAGGGGAATAAGACCTACTTCTACAAAAAATATTTTAAAAGCTCTTTTTGTAGTGGCAAGGAATTAGAAACAGTGCGTGTCTATCAACTGGGGAAGGGTTGACAAGTGTATGTATTGATTGTATATGATTGTAACAGAAAACTACTGTGCCATAAAAAATGATGAACTGGGTGAGTTTGGAAAAATCTGGAAATATTCATATGAACTGATGCACAATGTGAGCAGAAAAAGGAGAAAGGAATACATTGTAACAGAAATACGGTACAATTATCAATTGTGAAAGTTTAAACGATTATCAGCAAAACAAGATTCCAAGTTAATTCCATGAGACTCACGATGAAAAAAAAAAACCTATCCATTAAGAAGGAACTGTTGGAATCTGATTTCATATCAAAGTGTGCCATCTTTCACTTTATTTCCTTCAAGAGATTTCTATTGTATATGTGACGTGTCTTCAGTCATAACATGGGGAATGTGGAAATACGTATTTTATGAAAGCACTAATATAACATATCTGACTTTGGCTGGGGTGGGGAGGGACCGAGAGAGGGAAGAGGGAGAGAATTTGAATCACAAAATGTCAGAAAACATTGTCAAAATTATTTTACATGTAATTGAAAAATAAAATTTAATAAAATCTATTTTAAAACCAAAGTAGAAATGCTTTAAATCAATCTTTATTGAATTTCCTCTTGATAAGTTCATCCAATGCTTTTAGCCTGTCTCAAAATCCCAGTATTGATAATGTATGTTAGCTCTCATGTCTATCTTGAAATCATCTACAAGTTTGAAGAGCATGACAATTATGCCTTTATCAAGTCAATGAGAAAATGTTAAACAACATAAAGAAAAGTACAGATCCTTGGCACACTTCTGGTGCACAGAAATTTTCTGCTTAATTGCCATTGAGAACTATCAATAGCTACTGTTTTGCTTTGACTATTCAACCCATTTGTAATCCATCTAATTGAATTATCATCTATTTCACTTCTTTCCATCTTTTGTACAGGAATCACATGAGATACTTTATCAAAAGCTTTGTTAAAATCAAGGTAAACTATAACCATAATCTATATCTATATATTCTGATCTATTGGTCTATTAACCTGTCAAAATGCAAAAAATGACCTTTTCTTTATGAAGCCATGCCTGTTCTTTTAAATCATCCCTTCCTTTTCTAGTGTTTCTAGTAATATGTTCTAGAATTTCCCCAATAATTAAGCCAAGCTTACTGGTTTATAGTGTTCAGAATATTTTCTCTTCTCTTTTGTGAAAATCAAGACATTTGTTCATCTCTATTAGCTTTTCTGTTTTCTATGATATTTCCATGATTATAGTCAGTGGTTCAATAATCATACTTGGGTATCCTTTGGGAAACTATGAATCTTTTCTTTGGGCCTAGAGAATTGAATTCTCTAATAAGTGGCAGCTTACTACTCTATTTTTATTTTAGTTTCAACTCACATTAATTGCCTTTTTACGTTATTTTCATCTTGAAGTTTTTTTGGGGGGAAGGAAAATATAGACAAAATGAAACTGAATACTTTTGCCCTCTATCTTTTATTAGTTAACACTGTCTAATTCTCACACCCAAACAACAATTCCATCTCAATTCCTCTTTCCTTCAAATAAGTAACAACAACCACTACAACTACTAGCAAATCTTTTTGTTGTCCTTGTTAACTTGCAAAGCTCTTCTGAACATTAACACCCTGGATGCTATTTTTAGAGGGATTATGTTCTCAAACTCATCTTCTTTTACTTGTGCTAATTTCTAAATTTCTTACACCTCTTATAAAAGTTTAAACTATTTGTTGATTTTTTCTGTGCATCTAAGATTTACTTCATTCAGTTATCATTTTTTCTTCCTTTTTGGAATTGTTTATTTTTCATTTTAGAGTCCCATTCTTGAATTTTCCATTCTTCCTGAGCAGATTTTCCTATAGAATTTCAGTCCATGGAGTCCTATCCATCTTCTATCTACACTCTTTGAATTTTGTTTAAAAAAATCTAGACTGTATGCGACATTATACCTAGCTCTTCTCTCCTACTCTATCACAAATTCTAGGAACTTTCTCTATCATTTTCATCCAGTAGATGGTTCCTTTTATTTAGAATATAATCCACTTTACTATTCCACCTTTATATTGGTTCTTCTACCTAATGAAGGGCAAAATGACCATTATTATAGTTTTTGCACAAAAAATGATCAAAATTATAAAGAAAGCAGAAAACTAGGAAAACTTTCTACAGCAAGTTTCTCTGATAAAGGCTTCTTTTCTCAAATATATAGACTAGTTAGTCAAATTTGTAAGAATATGAATCATTCCCCAATAAATAAATGGTCAAAAGATGAACAGGGAGTTTTCAGAAGAGGAAATCAAAGTTATCTCTAGTCATATAAAAATGCTCTAAGTCACTATTGTTTAGAGAAATGAAACTTAAAAATATGACAGAAATATACTAATATGATAGTAAAAGATAACAACAAATGTTGGGATGGATATGTAAAAAATGGGACACTAATGCACTGTTGGTGTAGTTCTGAACTGATCCAAACATTTTGGGGAACAATTTGGAACTATATCCAAAGGGCTATAAAATTGTGCACACTTTTTGACCCTGCAATACCACTATTAGTCTACATCTCAAATAGATCAAAGAACAAATAAAAGGTCCCTTAGGTAGAAAAGTATTTATAGCAACTCTTTTTGTAGTGGTAAAGAATTGGAAAGTGAAGGGATGCCCATCAATTGGAGAATGACTGAACAAGTTGTGTGATTTTGATGGAATACTATTGTGTTATAAGAAATGACAAGCAAGATGGTTTCAAAAAAGCCTTGGAAGACATATGAACTGATGCAGAGTGAAATGTTCAGAGCCAGGAATCACTCACTGTATTACAGTACAACAATAATATATGATAATCAACTGTGAATGCCTTGACTATTCTCATTAATACAATGAAACAAGATAATTATGAATGACTATGATGAAAACTACTATCCAGCTCCAGAAAAAGAACTGCTGAAGTCTGAATGCATATCAAAGCATACTTTTTAAACTTTCTTTTTCTTTTTTGTTTGTTCTCTTTACTAACATGGCTAATATGTAAATATACTTTTCATGACTTCACATGTGTAATCCACATCAAAGTGCTTACATTCTTAATGAGGTGAAATGGAAGAACAGAAGGAATTTGGAACTCAAATTTTATTAAAAATGAATTTAAAAAATTTTACATGTACTTAAGAAAAATAAAAACATTCTTTAAAAAAGGAATTATCATTATTTTAAGGTAAAACAAGAATTTTTAAACTGCTTTGTTTCTGGCAGAGAAAAGAAATGTCTGGATAATTGAATTCTCCCTTCACAATTATACAATTTCTTTGTGTTGTGTTTATCATCTGTTTCCTGAGTTCCTTACTTAGTATGTGCAGCCATCATCCTGGGAAGTAAACTCTGTGGAGAAGCAGTCTGGCAACTTATCTTGCAGATGCTATAGTCACATTTATTAAAGACCCATACAAGAAAATTCTTGCCATCAAAGTCCTTGATATTGTCAGATGATTAAACATCACACACTGATAGAATTTGATCTGTGAAAATGGCATTAAAGAGGAAGCATTACTATTTGCTTTGCTGTTGCTTTCTAAGGACTATAGGACCTTTCCATGTGACTTATAGCAGCATCTTTAAGAGTCACCTTTCCCATTAGAATGTGAGCTTCCTGAGAGCACAAACTGTCTCAATTTTCTATTTGTATACAATGTTTTAAACATAATAAGTTCTTAATCAATGCCTAATTCATTTATTTGTTTAGGTTGTCTGTAGTATTTGCCAACAACAGAATCACTTCTGTTTCTCCCCATTCATCTTTACTCAATTGCTGAACCCCTTCTACTCACATGATCCCAGTTTTAGATTTTCCTCTAAGTATAACTCTTAAATAGATAATCCACTGCCACTCTCTTTCATCCATTCTGTTTCTACTAAATAAATTCTCTCCATATAGAATCAAATTTTAGTCTTGAGTATCATCCCATCAAGTATATTCAGTCAAATTTGCATCCTTATGTTAGCACATCTAGTATCTTGCTTGTTGCCTAAACTTTTAGCACTTGGGGATAGATATATACAAGATATAATAATGTACAAAGTGGTACTAAGGATTCTTCCTTAGGCACTTGTATCTCTGCTATCCATCAGTCTATTTATTGACATTTATCTGTCTGGATAGAACCTTAAGCTTTGATTTCATTAGTATGGAGAACTCCCAGGTGACAATATTTTTTTTCTACAAATGCAGATTCATACATTTTTTTTTCAATTTCTAGCTTTATAATTGCCTGGAGCACTGCAAGAGTAAATTATTTGTCCAATATCAAGTCATCTGTTGTTTGTCTTTTGTTTTTAAAGAAGACCGATGACAGCGTGGGGTGATGTCTTGGCTTGTGCGTGAATTGGATTGAAGTGAGACAGAGTTGTTTCCCTTCCAGAATTATCCAAGTCAAGCACAAGCCAAAAATCAGGATGACTGGTGATGGCTCAGGATGCAGAGGATAACCTTTTGGGGTCTTCAATATCTGACCAAGCTCCAAGTGCTCCAGAGTTTCTGCTTCAACTGCTTTTATGCCTGGTAGAACCAATGACTATCAGCTGCCTATTCCATCTTTGCAAGTCTTGGGGGTTGACACACTTCTAACTCACCAATGGGTTTGTGGTCCATTGGTTACCCTCAACCTGGAGTAGCCTACCTGCTGAGATGCTTTTTCAGGATGTGGCCACTGCACATGGCTTCTTGGAGCCCCAGGGGAGAGCTGAGTGCGAGGTGGGCACCAAAGGTAGATAAATAACCCTGAAAATTGGCAAGCCCTCACACCAAAGGTGCAGGTCCTCCTTGAATACTCATTCACTCCAGGATATGTCATAAAGAGAACCTGAACCCAGGTCTTCCTGACTTTAAGGCTGGGTCTTCATGCTGCTTTTCAAATGTGTGTGTGTATGAAACAGAGACTTTCTTTTGTTATTTTCTATTGCTAATTGAGGCGACCAATTTCCATCAGAAATATTTATGATACAAATCCAAAATAACATTAAACTTTAAAATGCCATATGTTCACATCCCTCGTTCTCCGAAATTAAAATCACACGGAGATAGGAGAAATGGCATTTCTAATTCATTCTCTGTTTCAGTCACTGGAGTTTTAGCTAGGTCTACCTGTTGTAAGAACAACCTGCGTGCACACGCATACACATTTCTCATTTGCATTTACCATTACTAAGAACTGGATTCGTATAACCTCCTCTTCCTAGACTTCTTATTTTGTTTTTATGGGATAGTGATCCTAGATCAGCCTTGAGGACCACTAAGTTGCAAGAGACAGATTTATTGCCCACTTTTATGATGTCTTTCCAAATTGTATGTTATTATTGGCTGTTAATCTCCTTTTTCTTCCTAAAGGCAAGGTAAATGAGAGAGGAATGACTTGTGGCTTGCAAAGCTCCCCAATCACCTTAGCTAATGAAAGCTAAATACATTTAAAAATAGCTAATGTGAAGAAATCTCTTAGTGACCAGGAGATTTGAATAGTGGATTTTGAAAAGAGAAATTTCTGAGATGAAATACTGGCTATTTGGTATGTAATCATGAAATGTTCTCTTAAAGCTCCTTCCTCAGAACTGTGGGAGTGGAAACACAGAAGAAAAATAATGGCTCGATCACATGGTTTGATGGGGATATGCTTGGGGATGTAGACTCTAAACGATCACCCTGGTGCAATTATCAATAATATGGAAATAGGTCTTGATCAATGAAATAGTTAAAACCCAGTAGAATTGTGTGTCGGCTACAGGGAGGGGGGAGGAGAGGAAGGAAAAAACACAAATCATGTAACCATGGGAAAATCTTCTAAATTAATTAATTAAATAAAAATTTTCAATTAAAAAAAAGCTCCTTCCTCAATTGCCCACCTCAGTGTAACCTCTGGTGTAGGGTAAGTCAGAATCAACCTGCCTTATTGGATATTAAAGTTATGAGAATTAATGTTTAGTAGTTTTTACTATCTAAGAACATTATTACAACTGAGCTATGATTTTCTGGAAATTGGGAATTCCCAATGTGGAACTTCCCTCCATTAAACCTAGTTGTATCCTTTTTAATCTTAGAGAGTGGACGAGCACACTGAAAGGTTATGAGACTCTCCTGTGGTCAGTCATGTACTTAGTATGTGTCAGAGGAAAGAAGTAAAACCAGGTCTTCTTGTCTCCAAGAATGTCCTCTGCACTTTGTTGCACTAGCTTTCAACTCTATCTGCATTCCTATAATAATGAACCAGAGCAACTGTCTTTGATATCTAAACTAGAGACCTTATTTATCTATTTCCTTGCCTTGTAACACAGAAAACTGAAAACTGAATACTGAATGTTCAAATGAATGGAGAAAAGGTTTTAGTTCTTATTTTTAAATATATTCTTCTTCTTCACCCTATAGAAGACATCCCAAAGATTGCTTTTCTAAAAAAATAGCATTTTCACAAAATTCATTATGAAAATTATTATCTCTATTTGGTAGGGGCACATAGAGTTTTAGAAATGTAATATCTCACCCATATAGTTCTAAATTAAATCCTTGCTAGCTAAAGTAAAAAAAAAAACAGATTTATTCATAAATTACTTTTTCTAGACCATACCTGGGCGAATATTGCCCTTTTCAAAATTGTGACTTTGTAGAATTATGACAAAAGGAAGAAGAAAACAGTTTTCCTAGAGGCAGTCACATTTTTGGGCATTATATTTTGTCTATGTGTATTTCAGTTCTTTTAAAGTTGATAAGTTATGTATGATTATATATATATATATATATTTGCATGTATGTGTATTTATATAGAGTGAAGCATATACACACACACATTTATGGAATTGTAGTATAGTGGATACAGTACAGAGTTGGGAAGACCTGAGTTCAATTTCTGCCTCTAATGAATATTAGCTATAGGACTGGGGAGGGGGGGTTATTTTTTTTAAAACCCTTACCTTCTGTCTTGGAGTCAATACTGTATATTGGCTCCAAGACAGAAGAGTGGTAAAGGCTAGGCAATGAGGGTTAAGTGACTTACCCAGGGTCACACAGATAGGAAGTGCCATAAGGTATTTAATTAATCTTTCAATCTATCAGACAACCCTGTAAGATTATCATTGAAAAATATCTTGCTGATATTTCTTGGTAAAGGGAGTAGCCACATTGTGAATAAACTACTCAGATAATGTATATGTTTGGCTCAAAAATTCAAAATTTAAAAAAAATGATAATTATGAAAATGATATATTAATGGGTTAATGAGTATTTCATAATATTTAAAAGGCTTATTTATAGTTTGTTTAATGCTACTAGGTAGCATTAGAGGTAGTTTATTTAATTTTATTTAAGCATGCTTTTGAAAATGAAGGTCATATCAAGAGAATTTTATCCAGGGAATTTTGTATCAAGGGAATTTTAACTAAGTCTATTAAATTTCTGTCTGGATATTTTACAGCTTAAATTCGATGGTAGGATAGCAGTCTGAGAATTATTATTATTGTAAAGGATATGTAGATCATACCCTTACATTATCTATTATTCTTCATATTGTCAAAATTCTCCTTCATTAGTACATTCCAAAAGTAACATTTAATTTTTAAAATTATGCATATTGAACTTGGCAATGGATTTGGTAATTGTGCACCCCACACTTCTCTTTCCAAGATTTGCCTTGCTAATTATGTTTTGTTTTGGCTAATATTACAATGAGTTTTCAACCCTTGAACACTTAATAGTGGAGAAAAGCATCAGGGAATTGAACTGGATGCCAGGGAAAACCTATTTAGAACTACATTCATATTAAAATGAATAATCCATAAAATGGATTAAATGCAACATAAGACAAGAGGAGGTGATTTAAAATATATTTACAAATACAATGAATGCTGCTTTGATGTTTCTTTTTGGTTACTGTTCATATATGACTTTGGCCAGATTGATGTTTTTATGAACCTCTCTATTCATTTTTGTAAACTAAAATAAAATGTCCACTGACTTTGCTATTTGTTGGCTTTCCTTCAAAATATTTTTCTTTAGTAAAATGGAAGTTTAATTAAGTCCCCAAAGAATCACCCTGATTGGAAAAGAGTCTTCTTGCCAACCACATTTAATGGATTTTTTGGGACTATTCCTAGGAGTCCAAATGGCACAAATCCATTACTTCCTTTAGAGTCAAGTTTTAAACTTAGACCCTCTCCCCAAAGTTCTTAGTCATGTGAAAACTTATCTGAAGACATGGGGCAAATTTTAACTTCAGTAGGAGCTTTGCCTTTGTAAGCACTTTATTAACTAGAAGTTCTACTTAAAGTTTTCCCTCTCTTGTCTTTGGGCTACTGTCACAGGTGCAGGATTTAGTATAAGAGATGTACTTATTGCTTTAAAAAGGTCCATTTGCATTTTTTCCACTACATCGGTAAACATATTCATCTCTATATGGAATCACTATAAGTTTTTAATGCTATTGCTATTGTGATGGAAGACAATGTTTCCAGAAATACTTACCAGTAGGTATCCTGGGGGGCAAAGATCCTCCCCCTGAAACTGGATGTGGGGCTGGCATATTATTTAAGAAACCCGTCCTCAAGAAGCTGGGACATAACGCCTCGACTCCAATGGATGGGAAGGACCCTTTGAAGAAAAAAAAAACCAACACACTCTGAAATTTACCAAAGAAGCTGCTTCTTTTTTTGTTATTGTTGCATAAAATCAGATGATCATTTAATCAGAATAAGACCTAAACTGAACAAATGCAGCATTACCTATGAATAAAGGGTGAAGCAAAAGAATTGAAACCATCTTTTAGATGATTTTGTCAAATTAGTTTAATAAATGTATATATATAACATTTGTACATATGCATACATTAGGCATACACATACATTTATATTTTTAATTCCAAATTCTCTCCTTCACCCCCTTTCCACCCATTGAGAAGGCAAGAAACATGAAACATACATACATACTTATGAATGTATAAATATAAATTTATCTATCCATCTATCTATCTATCTATCTATCTATCTATCTATCTATCTATCTATCTATCTATCTATCCATCCATCCATCCATCCATCCATCCATCCATCCATCCATCCATCCATCTATCTATCTATCTATCTATCTATCTATCTATCTATCTATCTATCTATCTATCTATATCTGTCTATGTATGCATGTATGTATGTGTGTATGTATGTATCTATCTATGTCTGTCTATGTATGTATGTATGCATGCATGTATGTATGTATCTATGTATCTATCTATGTATCTATGTGTGTATCTATCTATATATGTCTGTCTATGTATGTATGTATGTATGTGTGTATGTATGTATCTATGTATCTATCTGTCTCTGTCTGTCTCTGTATGTATGTATGTATGTATGTATCTATTTATCTATCTATCTATCTATCTATCTATCTATCTATCTATCTATCTATCTATCTATCTATCTATCTATCTATTCCTGACCAAAGAACAGCTTGAAAGAGCAAGTCACAAAGGAAAAGTACATTTTCTATTTTTTTTTGTTTTTGATTCTATTATCCATATCTAAATGTGAAATTTTCTATTATTTTCTATTTCTAAATGTGAAAATCTGTGAAGACAGATTTTATTGGGTAGGCAGAATAGCTTAAATGGTGTCAGAAAATTGTTCTTTCAGTTGTAAAACTGTTATCTTTATGATTTACAGATATGAAAGGCAAATCCATTCTATGATCTCAGATATCTCCTGCAGGAATTTGCCCCAATTTATGTTGACATTAGTACTTAAAATGAAGAAAACACACATGTACATGGTCATAGACATGATTAAATAATTATATACATTTTCTCAGTTGCCAGAAAAACCATAGCATTATAGCTCTATCTATAAGTGGAAAGGATGTCAGAAGCCGTTTAGTCCAACTCCCCTATTTTATAGAGAAGGAAACTAAGACCCAGGATGAGGCTAAATGATTTGCCCAAGTTTATAGCAAACACAATTGTTTATTGATTGTTAATTTCCTCTTAGGGCTAATGTACAGAGAGATTCATTATTATCCAAAATTATAAGCAATTTAATTTCATACTTTATAAAATTGTTTTAAGTAATGTGGACAGTCTTCAAGTGTCACCAAAGATTTATTTTTAAAACCAAAAGGGAGTTGACTAATTTTCATAGCTTTTTATAAATTTAATGAAATCAAGTCATTTCAGAGATGGAAAGAGCATCCAATCTGGTCTTTTCTATTTTAGATAGACATAGGAGCCTTGGTGGTGGTAACCCAGCCTCTTCCCCCCAGGCAACACCTGTCCTGCTACAGCCACAGCTACTGGTAAAAGAAAAGGATGTTCTTTCCACCAAAAATGTTGGCTCAGCATCTGAAACTGCTGTGATTTGCTCAATGCAGATGACACGAGACACATCATTTGCTTTGTCCTAGGAATCCTGGGACCCTTCCATCTGGCTTGTAGCTGAAACCTTTCCTACGTGTCATCTCCCATTTTAGAACATAAGATCCTTGAGGGCATGAACTGTTTTATTGCTTTACACATAGGAAATGTTTCCTTCATCTTGTCATTCATTTATTCATAATGTGTTATTTTACAAAGTGGAGCAAACTGAATCTTTGGGGAATGAAATGATTTTTTTTCAAGGTTGTACAATTAGTGACAGAGCAGAAAGATTCCATGCTCTTTCTACTACTGAAGAGAACTGAATTCTATGGGGAATTCATAAATCGTGACTATAAGTAGCAAATTTTATACTCTGTAATTCAAACTTATAACTGATATTCTAATTGGCTGAAAGGACTTCCAAAATATCCAGGAAGTAATTTAAAAAACTTGTAGTATTTAGATTCTTATATCCAGCAATTAATATAGATGATGCTTCTGAAAGTCAAAACAACTGTCTGTTTTTTTCTTTTGAAGAAATACTATGATCAATTTTTTTACTATATAATACTTAATAACTCACATTTATGTAGGTTTTATAATCTATAAACATTTATAAGATTTATAACATGCTTTTTTCACAGCTATACTGTGATGAAGGCAATGCAATTATTATTCTCAGTTGACAGTTGAGGAAACTGAGGCACTGGGAAGTTAATCTGGGGCAGAATTAGAATTCAGATTTCCCGATATAATTAAAGAGATAAATATATTTGTTATATGCCATTATTTGAAATAATAAATTATTATATGGGGAAGCTGGGTGGGACAGTGGATATAACACTGGATTTGGTATTAGGAAGACTCATCTTCATGAGTTTGAATCAAGTCTGCAGACACTTGATAGCCTTGGCAAATCATTTAACCTAATTTACCTCAGTTTCTTTATCTATAAAATGAGATGGAGTGGGAAATGCTCTAGTATCTTTACCAAGAAAACTACAAAATGGAATTAACAATATCAGACTCAAATGTCACAAAAATATTATTTTTAACATAACAATGAATGATAATTAAAATGGGTCCATTTAGGAGATCTAGAACATTTATGAGAACTCTTAGGAAGGGAAAATCTTTTTTAAGGACTACATAATTCAGTCTTTAGGAGAAATCAAAAAAGGAATTGATACAACTTTTAGTGGATAAAAGAATAAGAAAAGAAGAGAGGAAACTTTATGAATTGGAAATGGTGGTCTTGGAGTTAGAAAGCCCATGTTTGAATCCCAGTTTTAACACTTTTTATGTTTATGACTCTGGATACTTAACCTCTGTGTCTCATCTCTAAAAAGGAGAAATAATATACTACCTATATCACAGGATTGATGTGAGTAAAGCACTTCAAGTACTTCAAAAAGCCATAAATAAAAAGTTAAATTTTCTTGCTATTACTAAAACAATCAAAATTTCAATATTTAAAAATCTAAACCATTTATAATTTTGTTTCATGTGTTTATTATGAACAAAAAGCGTTTTGATTTACTCTGGGTTTCTATCTCATAAGTAGCTGATTTCACATGTGAAAAATGGAAAATGTTAGTATATACAAATTCACATTTGGTTGAAATATCATATTATATGCTGACAAGTTTCTACCATTTTTCTCCTTAAAGGTCAGTCATATGTAGCTCACTCAATGCTGAGTATATAATTTCATCCACTAGATAGTACCAGTCAGTCATGATAAAATGAATCTCTCATTCTTTTTCTCAATCTGGGAGACATTCATTGGCCTTTTTTTTTTTAAAGAAGGTATCATCCAGGAGATCAACATATACATATAAATTAAATCTTTCATGTTTCACTTTTCAGTTCACTTTTTGGAGATAAAACTCACAGTTTATTCTTCCAGTAAGAATTCTGTGGCTGTGTAACATGTTCTCCTGGTTCTATTCATTTCACTGTTCATGATCTCATGTAATTCTTTCCAATTAAAAAAAATCAGTCTGCTCATTGCTTCTTATGGAACAGTAGTAGTATTCCATCACAACTCTATACCACAATTTGTTTAACCACTCCACAATTGATGAGCATCCCCTCGATTTTCAGTTTTTTCTACCAGAACAAGTGGGGGTCCTTTTCCTTATATCCCCTGATCTCTTTGAGAAACAAGTATACATAGTTATAGAACTCTCTTGGTGTAATTCCAAATTGCTATCCAAAATGGTTGGATCAGTTTACAGATCCACCAGCAGAGTATTATTAGTGCCCCCATTTCCCCACATCCCCTTCAACATTTGTCATTTTGGCCAGTCTGATGGGTGGGAGGTGATATCTCAGAGTTGTTTAGGTGTGCAATTCTCTAATCAGTAGTGATTTAGATCATTTTTTCTTCTACCTATATATGGCTTTCATGTGTTCTTGTGAAAAGGTTGTGTTCATATCTTTTGCTCATATATCAACTAGAGGAAGGCTCTTATTCTTATAGACTTGGCAAAGTTCTCTAAATACTTTAGATATGTGATTTCTATCTGAGAGCTTGTCTATGAACATTTTTTCCTATTGTTTTGCTTTCCTTCTAATCATGGCATTCATTGAATGCCTTTGAGATTTGGTGTAAACTTTAGTCTGTTATGCCCTATAGTGCAGTTCAATCATTTTATTCCTTTCTCATGGAAATAGTGCCTTTATTTGGTGAATACATATTTGTGTGTGTGTGTGTGTGTGTGTGTGTGTGTGTATGGGTGTGAATAAGATCACTTTTATGCTCTGGACTGTTATTTACTTGGTACAGAGAATTCTTTCAGTGGAATTTCCCTCTACTCATAATGATCATGATTGGTACCTCATCCTTAAAGCTTAGGAAATGGTCTGAGGCAACTGGAGGTTAAATAGCTAGAAAATAAAGGAGCAGAGCTTGAATCAAAGGCTTTTTGGATTCTACTCTTCCATAACTTAATAAGTGGCCTTCAAAAATTACTTTAATCAAGATATATATTGCCCTCTGACCAGGCGATAGACTTCTTTAAATTTATCTTGATTCATCTTTTGACAATGGTCTCAAGTCTCAACTTACCCTCTCAACTAGTCTTCTTCCTTGATATTTGCCTTCTGATCTGCAAGAACATTCTAGCCTTAGGTCTTGCTCTCCTTGTTGGCAATTCTTTCTCAGACCACTGTTTCTGGAAGGTCTTCAGTCATGTATTTTCTCTCCCTTGTCTCAACTCACTCACTCCAATTGTCTTTTTCCTTTATAGCAGTCTGGTCTCTGAATGATGCTCCACATCTGAGCCAAGGAACTAATATAGACTCTATGGGAACCTGTCTTCAGGACTAACAATCCTTGCTTTTAGCTTTCCTCCATTTTACTCCTTGGACCATGGAAAAGGAGAATGTCTAGCCTCTTAGCCAGTTGCCTGGACCTTCTCAATGACTTCATGCCTGATGACAGTTTTTGCTGAGACATAATGAATCAGAGAAGTTATTCCCCAAACCTGGCATTCAGTTAATCTAAAGAAAAGATAATTTTATTTCTCTCCTGATTTTTGCAAAGCTGTGGGAAAGTTTACTTTGAGTCATTTGTGGATCCAAATATAAAGAATTCAGAGATTTTTTCCCCTTTTTTGGTTGATCGTAAATCATTACAGATTGTATAATTAGGAAGATTATTTGGAGAGTCATGTAGAAGATATATCATATAGGGGACAGATTGAAATCAGAGGGATCAGTTAGGAAGCAAGG
This sequence comes from Monodelphis domestica, assembly GCF_027887165.1. Lineage (NCBI taxonomy): Eukaryota > Metazoa > Chordata > Mammalia > Didelphimorphia > Didelphidae > Monodelphis > Monodelphis domestica. The sequence goes on from NC_077234.1 coordinate 242,798,194, forward strand.
TAATGAGAGACTGCATTGTAATGATGTTTAAATGGTGTGAGCTGATAAGATAAGAGAAATTTGAGATCCTATGGAAGTAAGAATTGATCAACCTTGACCACTGATTAGAAAATGTGGGTTACAGAAAGAGGGGATACTCAAAGATAACTCTGAGGCTATGAATTTGGTTTTCTTGGGGAATCATGGTGTCCTTAAGAGGAATGGAGAAATTTTGACAAAGAACAGTTTCAAAGGAAAGTAATTAGCTGTGTTTTGGATATGATGAGTTTGAGGTAACCATGGAATATCCAGTGGAGATAACTCACTGTCTGCTTTGGAATTGGTATTTGAAGGTGGGGGAATGTCAGAAAGCCTAGTTTGAACGTAAAGGGTACCATTTAGTTCTTTATAGCTTATAAGCTAGATCACATTTTTTACCTCAGCTAGATCTCCTTGGCCCTATGACACTTACCCTATTTAGTGAAAATTGAAGGACCACAAATAAATGAAAAATGAAAAAAAGTTTAGTAAAGATTTTTTAAAATAGAAATTATTTAACCATAGACATCAATGTAATCATTACATTTGCCTTCTAACATAGTCCAAGATGTACTCTATAGTGAAAAAATAGCAATAGTGCTAAGGAAAATAAAGATGGGAAGAGGGATGAGTTGAGATTAGATATGCATGTAGGCAGTTGATGATGCAGGCATTGTTGTTTTGAGAGATTGATACTCAACTTTGACAAAATAGGAGAGACTGTCAGAGGCACATAAAAGATCTTGGAACCTCCCTCAACCTCTCCACAAAGGCAACTTAAACATATCAATCATTACTAATTTACATGCCCACTTTCCTCTTGACAAATTTCTGAGAATAATTTGCACTTACAGCAAAGGGTGTTTCCCATTATTCTACCTCATATACTGTATGTTCCTTCTTGCTGTTCCCCAAATAATAGAGTTCATCTCCCACCTCAGTTCCTTTTGCATATATTGTCCTGTTCTCCTGGGAAGACCTTTTTGGTTAGTAACCCATCTTATGACTTGAGGTACTAAGATGAACATATAGAAAGGGAACAGACTTTTGGAAATGATATTCTAGGACAGAACATATCATTACAGTCATAAAAATGAACTGAAAAGTGCAGAGAATATGAAATAATATTGTGCTTATTTTTGTTGACTTCAAAACAAAATGTTTGATGCTCCTCCTCCGATAATCTGTCTGCCATATACATGGTGAGGCTGATTAGGGTTTAAAGGGTAGTGGTCATTATAGAACTGGTACTGGAGCAGGCTGATTGGGGTCTTTCCAAGACTGTAATCCTGATTTCTACTAAGAAAAAAGGAAGAGTACTTAGGGAAGAAGAGAATATTGTCTTTCCACTATCTCTTCCTTTCTTCCCTTACTCTTCCCTTTCTATTAATCTCTCCTTTTCTTACTAATTCTCATCTTGTTTCACATTCTGTCATTGAATACACTATGGAAATTGCTATTCATTAAAAAGCAGCTAAGCTGAACATTTTATATTTTCTCTCTTTCCTAAGGAAGGAAAAAAACCTTTATTTAAAAAAAATCCTGTGTGTGGCTATTTTTTCTGGGTCAGTGGGCTTAGATTGGAAAATAGTTTCCCATTTCTGTAAAAGCTATGTCACTGGGCAGTCTACTGACTGTACTCTTCATGAGACAAGACATCTATTGTTTTAATATTAACCCTAGAATGTATGGAAGATCAGAGTAAATATCTGACTTCTACAATGGCTTAAATGTGGATGATTTTAAATCTCTTTATTGAAAATAGTGAAACAAATGCCAAAATAAGATATGCTGCCTGCTGTTTTTGCCTGTTCTGAATATTTAAAAAATAAGTCAGTCTTCAATTCTTTTCTTCTGTATTTTTTTAAATACTATTTTCCTCTTTTTGTTACAGACCTATGCCTTAAATATGGAGTGTCTTCAATTCTAAGGAGTATAAAGCAACAAATCTTTGTACTTTTTCTTCTATTTGCAATTCTGATAGGATATAGCTCCTTAATCATGTATGGCATCTGTGTTTGGGAATGCTAACATATGCAAAGCTACTAATTAATGCCCTTCCATGAAACAATTCGGTATTTGGAGCTAGTGTTGGAATGTAGTGATAGGGATGTATCTATACTCAACAATGTGGCTCCAATCAATCCATCGACAAACATTTAAGTGCCTACCTTGTGCCATGGCATTGTGTTAAGTGCTGGTGATACAAATCACAGAGACAAAAATGAGGTTTTCACATATTTGATATAGACTTTCTCATCTCATCTTTTCTTTCATAAATGAAAATGTCCTAGCACCTGAGATTTGATTCAGATGTATGCCTTTGAGGTCCAGTTAACCTCAGTAAGATTTTGACAACATAGTCAAACATCTTCATTTTCTATTTCTCATTCTGGCTGTTGCTTATTCGCTGCCCTCTTTGGTTGTATCTCAGAGCCAATTGCAAATTTCTGTAGTATGAGTATATGGGATGTATGAAAGGATGAGAACACAATGGAATATGGGAAATTCTCTCATGTTGCTTTCAGTTTTCCTAAATTTTTTTTTTGTCAGATGGAGTGCCTCTGAACACTATTCTGCTTATATTCAATTCAATTGCTTCTGGGTGGTCCTGTTTACTTAATCTATTCCATTGGTCCAATATTTCTATTTTATAACCAGTACGAAATAGGTTTTTTTAAAACCCTTTCCTTCTGTCTTAGAATCTATTGGTTTATTGATTTCAAGGCAGAAGAATGGTAAGGGCTAGGCAACTTGGGCTAAGTGACTTGCCCAGGGTCACACTGCTAGGGTATGTCTTTGACCACATTTGAACCCAGGACTTCCCATTTCCAGGCTTGACTCTCTATCCACTGAGATAGCTAGCTGCACCAAATAGTTTTGATAATTACTAATTTGTAGTAGTTTAAACATTGGTACTGGTAGGCTTCCTCAATACCTATATTTTTCATCATTTCCATTGAGATTACCAACCTACATTTACAGAATAATTTCTCATTTTTCCTTCTCATATACTTCTCATATACCAACCAAGATTGCTGTTTCTGACAAATGTTATTCCATCTCTCATCTTAATACTTTTGCACAAGTTGTCTTCTCATGGGTAGTTTTTTTTGGGGGTGTTAGTAACCCTCCTCATGGCTTGAGGTACTAAAAGTTTTCTATTTGATTCCTATAGATTAATTTTATACATTGAAAACATTATTAGCATAATCATTTTCTGCATGTGCTTGATGGAGTTCAGCTAGAAATTATTCTGGGACAAGTTATCACCTGCTATTTTCCTTTCATATTTAATGTTTTGTGGACTATTGAACAAATGGATAAAATAACTCTTTTTGTAGTTGAATGAAAAAAAGAATTAGAATGAGAGCTCATCTCTGTAAACTCACTGAAGGCATCCTCCTTACAATTCTGAAACAAATAGGATGATCAGTATACTAGCGGGGGAATCAGGAACCAAAGTTTGAAAGTTCTAAGAGAGAAATGGGACAGATAAAAAGAAACACTACTTCCTGTCTTGGGTAGAGCTATACAAGGGAAGGTGAGAGATTTGATCAAGGTCCAAAGCTGAAAGGTAAGGAGGAAATCCTCTTCAGTCTCTGGTTTCTGATTTCTTCCCTTGATAGATATTATCCTGATCCCCTTACTACATTAGATGAATAAGATTTCAGTTTCTTCTGAATTAATAAGACATATTCATTCCTTTTGGTGTTTAGGAATGGTAGGTTTAGGGTAGAGGGAAAATTAGGAGATCCCTAATTCCCATTTTAACATAAATTCCCTTCAGGGGTTGAGGACTCAGGTCTGGGGACCAGAGACCCTGGTGAGATTGTGGAGTCAGATTATTGTATTTTCCTGATATAGAGGGATATGCAGTTATTGAAGAGATCAATTGAAAAATCTTCTTGGGTGGGTAGTCTCAATCTTCCCTAAAGGGAAAAAGTCTCTATCCACTACTGAGGAAGGATGGATACTCTAATTTTCTTCAGATAGATGAGGAATCACAACAGGTTGAGCTCAGCAAGATGCTCCTCTCTCTTTTCAAGTTCAAAAGAGAGAAGAACCCTCTCTCCAGCTGCTGATTCCCTTTTCTTGACTAGAGGTTCCAGCCCCATCCCCTGTTGACATCAGAATTCCATTCTCTTCCTGTATGATGTTTTCCTGCAAACCAAGTCCTTGCAATGCAGTCTGTAACTCTCTCATCCACATCAGGATAATGTGTGTATATATATATATATATATATATATATATATATATATATATATATATATATATATATACTAAAGTATATATAACTTTGGGAAAACTGGGAAGACTGGGAATGAACTGATGCAGAATGAAGTAAGCACAACAGAACCATGAGGTCAGTTTATAGGTGGACCATGGTAGTATACAGAACAACAACTTTGAAAGACATCTGAACTCTCATAAATGTAATGACCAATCTTGACTTCAGAAGACTGATCACATGTATGTTCTAATCTTTGGCAGATGGGGGACAGGAAGTAGGTAGGATGATGGAAGTGAAATATACTTTACTTGGTTCTGATATTATTTTTATTCTTCCATTTTGAAAACTTTCTATGGAAATTGGATATTATATAAACTTTTGATAGAGCTTATCTATTAAACGTGTTATTAATTTGAAAAGATCAATATTATCATATACATAGACATATATGTCTATGTATACATGCACATGCATATATATAATATGATATATATATACATATATATATGATTGTGGTCAATAATATACCTAATTTTCTAGTTCTAGTACAATTTATTGGATGAATTTTCAAGGATATTTTGAGTCTATATTTGTAGTATGAAGACCTATCATCTATCAGTCCAAGATAAATCTCATGATTCATTTTGTCTTGATATGTATATTGTGAGTTAAGTATTTGCAGTCTTCATTGATGTATTATACATTTACTACTGTTTCTTTGCATAATGTGCATTGATCACTAAATTCAGCATCCTTAAGGAAAGCTCTTCTGTAAGTTTTGGGGATGATGACTATTGTTTACAGAAACCCTTCCATTTCCATCAATAAATGACAGACTTTTGATACCTCTTTGACAACATATTGTTGGTTTAGTTCAAATGGATGTTGCCAACTGGCAGCCTTTCCATTCCACTCTTGTACCTTAGTTGTTTTATAGCCTCCTTCCAGATACAAAATCTTTCGGTTATATTCCACATATCCAATCATATGTCCCTGCTATTACCATTTATTCTTGTTTAATAAAGTAATGTCTGCTTGTCCAAAACAATTTTTGTAGGTGTTTGACCTATTTATCATGTAATCTAAGACTATTTATTAATTTTCCTCCTTTCTTTTTGGCAATGAAGTATCTATTGCTGTCATTGGATGATGAATTTTATGTTTTATCAGTATTTGTAGGTTTTTCTTAGAATTTTTTAAAATGTGTTATGGATCATGTTACAATTCCCAAAGTGCATGTTGACTACTCCTGCAGATAGGTTATTTATTTAAATAATATGTCTTTCCACTTGAGTTTTGACTTTAGTAAATCAGTAAGTCATTGAATATTCAACCTCATCTATATAGTTAATGGGAGAGACCAAATAATTTATATAATTTATATAAAGTTCCTTCATCTATTAACAACTTCCACTCTAGATCAAAACCTTCAGTTTCTATTTTTCCTTAGCATAAAACTGATTTAAAAATATGTTGTTCTTTGTACCCCTGGGACTTTGTAAAATCATTTTGGGGGGGTCATTGGCTAATGTTATTTTCTAATACACATATCTTTTAATGATAAAAGTTGTGAATGGCAAACAGCTCAGTGATCCATATTGGGAGGGATCTTTGGTGTTCTAGTCTTTAGGTAGTTTGGGGTCAGTGGTTCTGAGAGGAAGCTGGGTAAGTGCTTTGTTAGTAATTCATGTATCACTGTGAATCATTTGAACCAACGACTTTGGATCTTAATTGTTCTTAACATTTTTCAGTTTAGCAGAGAAGGAAGAAATTATTACTTTCTTTGACGTAACTGCTCTCATAGTCATTATATTAATGGTGCACAGACTTTCTGTTTCTCTTTTACTCCAATTATATTTTTAAAATCTATCTTCATGGTTATCTCCCCTTTTGCTGCTTCTTCCCCACAGTTTTGGATTCTGACCCTTGGTCTTATGGTTCTGATAGGTAGGTTTTCAGCATATCTTGATTCCACACTACCTCTTAGTCATTTTCACCAGATGCTATAGCACATAAAGTTTTCTTCTCTTCCCCTTTCTAGTTTCCCTTTTTAATGTTACTTCCCTTCATTAATTCTTTGAATGTTAGAACCATTTTATTTGGTTTTATTTGTATATCTACTACTTAGCACAGTTCCTACTATATAAATGCCTCCCTCATGGTAGGTATGTACACATCCATCCATCCATCCATCCATCCATCTATCTATCTATCTATCTATCTATCTATCTATCTATCTATCTATCTATCTGTCTGTCTGTCTGTCTGTCTGTCTGTCTGTCTGTCTGTCTGTCTGTCTATCTATCTATCTATCTATCTATCTATCTATCTCTCTATCTATCTACCTATCTATGTCTGTCAGTCTGTTTACCTCTCTAACTATTGTGTTTTTGTTCTAGTCATCAGATAACCTGAAATTTAAAAATTCTCCTTCTTTGGAGATTCTCTATCCTTCAATATTTTTCCTCTTGCTTTTAAAGTCCCTGTAGTAAAATTTTTAAAAAGTGCCTTATGCTAAATTGCTCATTTTACTTTTGCACTACTTTGATTCCTTAGATTATCTAGGGAATGTTGATAGATTGGTTGCCCAAGGTCACATAGGGAGTAAGTGATTTAACATGGGTCCCTGGATTTCAAATTTAGTGTTTTTCTCATTGTACCACAGAGCCTCTGAAAACAGGCTATTTCTTCCCAGCACACTTAAGCTCCTTGTGGTCAGGGAGTGATTTTTTTTGTACATTAAAGCACTTATTGTAGTTTCCTGTTAACTAGTAGGTGAATTATGTAAAATAAAACATTATTGGGCTTAGTTGTAATTTCAGTGGGAGTGACTGATCCTTTGCCCTAGATTTCTTAAATTTGAGGGGCTTTGTTAGCAGTCATTGGGCTTCTGATTTGGAGTTATTATTCCAGAATCCAAGAATCAACTTATTTTAGCATTTCATGATCAAGACTAATTAAATATTACAAATATGCATATATAGACATATAACATAACATATAATAAAGAAACATACATGTAGTAAATAATTAAAAATTTAATACCTGGGAATACAAAAATATGAAGTACAGCTTTGTCATTTCAGAAAAGTGAAAAATGCCTCTTCCATATGGGATATGAAAAGGAATTCACTTCATTTTAAAATTTATTTTATCCTTCCTTAATTGGCAAATGAAGAATTTGGGAATGATTCAGCTAAGCTATTTTCTGGAAGAGGGAAAAGTTGTACATGATTATCATCCCATTTACTATCCAGGAGTGTTAGTCACTTTGGAAACATCATGAAGGAGTCTTAATATCTTTCTGGAATCCAGTCACAGAAAGAATAAATTGCCTTTAGTCAAATGATAGGTTAATGTCCAAGAGCCTCTTTTCTTCCTCTCTATCTTCATGGTCTTTAACAATGTCAAGCATGAGTACTAAAATTTTCTATATTAAAATTAAAAAGGTAAATGCCATTTCTATTAAGAAAGATGGTGGACAAGGTGTTTTTTCCAGACTTTCATTTGCAAGAAGTTAGTAGAAAAGAAAGTTTTCTCTGTTGTAAATTTAACTTAATTTATTATTTGTGATCATGATACTTCAAAGACTACCAGGATCTATAATAAAACTAATAGCATCTTTCTCCAGATTCAGAAGCTACTCTTCATCTAGACATGCTAGTTGGCCCCAGGATCTCAATGCCATTAAATAACATTCAACCATTACTCTTTTGTTTTGCACTTGCATTTATCATTCAAGTCACTACAGCATGAATTTTATAGATTTCTCCTTTTGCTATGGCTCTTCAGTAGGTCTGAGCAAACAGACTGAAAGCAAAGAGGTCAGTTGCATATAGATTTTTGTGAGTTATTTGCTTTTCAGAATGCTTTGGTTTACATCACCTTTCCCCCCTCAAACTCTATATTGGATAAAATTAGTTTTGTTATGAATTTTTATAAAGTTATTTTGGATGTTATAGCAAAATGAAAGTCAAAGTATGGTAAAATTAGTGAGGGATCTAATATTTTATGGAAAAATATGTTGAATGTTTTTAATGGATTTCTGAAAGCAGTAGTGTTTTTACATTTGTAATGATGAGAATAAGAGGAAGCCTGGCATAGTAGATAGGAGACAGCTCTGGAGACCAGAAGACCTGTGTTTAAATCCTACTTCTGATCTCTCTCTATATACATATATGTATGTATACATAAATATCTCACTTTGGTGATTATGAGTAAGTCTCAGTGCCCCTGGTCAATACTCAGAGTTATAAGCTGCAGAATAAGTGCCCATTTATATCAGTGGTAAGAATTTATATATAGGAGTTTCCTAAATGAATGAAAAGACAGATGTGGTCCAGAAAATTATGTATATAAATTTATTCTCATTGAATTATGTCTAGTAATGTCCATCTGTGTTTGTGTTTATGTGGCTTTTAATTGAGTATGTATGGAAATCCATCTGCTATTGGTTATTGGATCATATATTAAGTTTTGCTAATAATCCAGGATAAATTCAGGTCTTATTAGCTAGATTGTTTATTTAATGGAGAAATATTATAGTTACTTTAAGAAAGTGAAAGAAATAAGTAATTCAGATTAACTTTAGTGAGATGCCTGAAAGTATTTGTGTTGTTACTTAGTTATTAGAAAAATTATACCTGAAAATCATTGATATTTAAAAAGCATATAATTAGAAATCTTTAAAAACACTTAGGTATGGTTACAATAGAGATAGTGTAGTATGGAAAGGAAGCTAGACTCAATCTGCAGGTTGTTGTTGATGTTGTTGAGTCATTTAGTTGTGTCTGACTCTTTATGGCTTCGAGAACCATACAGTCCATAGGGTTTTCTTGGCCAAGATACTCAGTGATTTTCCATTTCTTTCTTCAGTGGATTAATTAATTAGATTAATTAGATTATTAGATTAATTAGATTAGATTATAGATTAGATTATTTATTAGATAATAGGATTAATTAGAATCAAATAGTTTGCCCTGGATTACACAGACAGTAAGTATTGGAGGCTGGTTTTGAACTTGGGTCTTCCTGACTCCTGGCCCATCTGTCTCCCCACTAAACCACCTCACTATCTACTGGGTACAAATTCGATTCCTGACATTTTTTAGACTATAGGCAGGTCAGTAACTCAGAACTCCCTGTGACATATCTACTAAGCCAACAATAGGTTATGATCTGTGTTGGAGGAGGGAATTTCCTCCTAGGGGATTCCTCACACTGAACAAAATCAATGTTAACAGAATCATCCAAGTTCAAAAGAATGCCCACTCTCCTAGAAAGACAAAAGTCAAAGGATCATCCATTTATGGATTTAGAATTTCACATGACCTAAGAAAGGTCATGTAATCCAGCCCCTCATTTTACAAATAAGGGAATAAGTCCCAGATTGATTAAGAGACCTTGAGAAGAGGGATTGTTTGAGTGCTCAGTGCTCGGCAAATGTTAGAGAATTAATAAATGATTGTTAAATGATGGAGATCCCTAAAGTTACACAAATAATTGGCAACATATCAATTCAGCTCCTTTTCAAATTCAATGACCTGAAATTTATTTAACAAGTATTAATTAAGCATTTGCTATTCTAAATACTGGGGACAGAAAAGTATAAAGGCAATCCCTTCAGTCAAGGAGCTTATTTTGTAATGGGAAACCTTTAGAAGGAAAACGAATGGTGTGGCATGTGGTGGAAAGGGAAGGTATCTGAGAAGGGACATGGTAGAGAAATGAGTCAAGAGTAGATACTGGAGAAGAAAGAAGACATGGGTCTTGAAATGGAGGTTCTGGGAGGAATCTGCCAATTGGTCAATCAGAGTATCAACATTCTTAAGGAAGTCCAGGGTCCAGTGAACTTCCTTAAGAATGTTGATACTGTGTAAATAGAATAGAGTGCTAGGTTTGAAGTCATGAAAACTTGGGTTCACACTTCACCTCATACCATTTACTAGTTGTGTGTTCTTGGGCAAGTCACTTAATTTCTTGTATCCTCAATTTTCTCATCTGTAGAAAAAGGGATAAGGACATCACCTGTCTCACAGGGTTGTATTATATTTGATAATATATCTAAAGTTCTAAGTAAATATTAAAGCCTTTTATAAATCCTAGTCTAGTTAGGGCATTTTTGGCTTTATCTTTAAGTGGTACCACTCATCTCATCCAAGGATGAATGATATATTTTTAAATGGCCATAGGTTTTGAAAAATAACAACCTAATTTAGCTGAACCTTAAATCTCACATAAACAGAAGCTTTAAGATTTGCAAAGCAATTTGCTCACTATATCCTTTGGAGGAAGGTTGTAGAAGTATTATTTTCCGATTTAAGAGATGAGGAAATTGAAGTAATGAAAAGTTAAGTGACTTTTGCCTATGGTGGAACAGCTTAAGATCTGAGGCTAAATTCAAAACTAGCTTTTTGGACCCCAAGAATACTATTCTTTCCACACCATCTTCTAGCCTAAATCTAGATGCTCTTGGTTTGCTAATTCCTATTTAGCTTTTCTTTTTGGAAGAATAGTTAGATGATTATGGAATCACATAACAGTGCCTACACAAGCAAGGCATCTTAAGTACTTTTATTGAGTCTTATTGCCACAGAATCCTAGAATTTGAGATTCAAAAGGAACCACAGGGACCATCTATATCTAGCCTTCATATAGATAGATATTCAAAAGTGCTTAATATATTTTAACTCATTTGATCCTCCTAATGATCCTGTGAGGTAGACACAATTATTTTATCCATTTCATAGATGAGAAGTCTGAGATAGGGAGAAATTAGGAATTTGCCCAAAGTCACACAGCTAATAAGTGCTGAGGTAGGACTTGAATTGAGCTCTGCCTCATTTTAAGTCCTGTATTCTAGTCACTGTGGCACCAAACTGTCAAATGGAAATGTAGAGAGAATCCCTTCTATATAGAAGAGGTTATCCAGCCTCTACTTGACAGCCTCTAAGGAACAAGACACTATTACCTCTTGAGGAAGGCCATTCCAATTCTATTGTTGTTCAGTTATTTCAATTGTGTCTAACACTTAATAAATTCATTTTGGGGCTTTCCTAGGCAAAGTTGTTTTCTTCTCTCATTCATTTTATGGGTGAGGAACTGCCTGAAGTCACACAAGCAGTAAGTGTCTGGGGTCAGATTTGAACTCATGAACACTAGTCTTCCTGATTCCAAGCCCAGTGCTCCATCCGCTGTGCTATTTAGCATTCCATTCTAGATAGCTCTAATTGTTGGGAAGTTTTCTTGACACAAAGTCCACATTTACCCCCTTTGCAACTCTACTCAGCAATCCTGGCTTGGCACACTGGGGCCACATAGAACAAGCCCTCTTCTTCTTCTTCTTCAAATACACACAGAAATCTTAGAACTGTTGCTTTACAACATAAGAAATGTGCTGTATTTGTAGCCTTTCTCATGTGTATTATCAGTTACACCATTCCCATGGCTATTTTCTACACATTTCAAGTTAAACTATTGGCAGTATCATCTACAAATTAAGAAGTGTTAGAGCCCAAGGTGGGAGAGGAGTCCCAAAGGCTCAGACCATGGGCTGAGGGTCCCTTAGGTAGGAGCCATAAATAAAGATCAGACAGAGTAGAACCTTTGGGGGTCAGAAGGACTGCAGAGTGGATAACTACTGCCAGCAGAGTTTATTGAATAGGGGAAGGTTTATAAAGGACAAAAAACACAGGAATGAAGGAGCTGGGGGAGCGTGAGTACATGTGGGGTTCAGCAAGTTCAAAGTTAAATTCTCAAGATTGTTTTTCTGGCCATCTGTGCTACTTCCCAAGATATTTAGTCTCCTGGGATAGGGGAGATATTCACATTCCAATCTTTGTCCTTAGACCTAGAATATTATTTCCAAAGTGTGGACCTTCGCCTAATTTTTTAGACCCCAAACCTGGTTTGTCTCTGTCAAAGAAGGACTGTAATAATATTGCATATTTCTCATTTAACCTTAGATTTGTGTCTTAAAATTTAAACTATCTGGGGAGTTAAACCAGTCTTTTCAGAACATAAGGATACTGGGCGAGCACTAAAACACTAATTGGAATAGTAATCTATTTAGCAAATTAGCACTCTACTTAGTTCTAATTCTCAAACTTTTTCATGACATGGATATAAAGCTGGGTATGCCAAAGCTTTGACGTTGGAGTCTAAAGTCTGAAAGGTCCTTTAGCCAGGTGGCACACTGGACTTGGAATCAGGATGATTCATGGTCATGAGTTCCAATCTGTAGGATATGGAGCAAATCCCTTAACCCTATTGGCCTCAGTTTCTTCTCTATAATATTCACTTGAGAAGGAAATGGTAAACCACTCCATTATCTTTGCCAACAAAACCCCTACAGGGTCATGAAGAACTGGACATGACTGAAAAAGACAGAACAGCAACAACAAAAATGGGTATCATTCCATCTAAGGACAAATGGGGCTAAATGAACAGAGCCAAATTCACCTTACAAGAAGGTTGGCCATTAGATGATCCATTATTTGAACCACAACTTCCATGAATAATACCTCCTAATGTGTGAAGGGATTGTGGTCTGCGTGGGGAGAGGGATGAGCCACATGGATGAAACCGCGGCTCTTTGGAAAGTGCGAAGGTCGTAAATCAGCTGTTTACTGAATTGTATATTAACAGACCACAGGAAATAATATAACTTCCACAGCATTTCTAATTTGTAAATGAGATGCAGTGTAAAATGGTGGGATTGGACTCCGTAGTGACCATTTTTGCTAGTTGAAAAGAACCAGAGAAATGGACCTAAAAAAAGTGGGCATGCCCTCTAAAGAAGGAAACAACATGGAATCTAATAGGTTGTTAGCAGAGCTCTGGAGTTCCTCTGCCAGGACAATGCCTGAATATGTGTGCATTTGGGGGCAGGGTGGAGAATGTGTGGACCTAAAATCAGGCCCAAATTTCTGAGTTCAAATCTGACCTAAGACACTAGCTGTGTGACCCTAAGCATGTCACTCAACCTTGTTTGCCTCTGTTTCTTCTATAAAATGTGCTGAAGAAGGAAATGACAAGCCATTGGAGAATCTATACCAAAAAAACAAAAACAAAAACAAAAACCTCAAAAAAGATCATGAAGAGTTGGAAATGACTGAAAAATGACGAACAAACAACTCTGGTATTACACCAAAATGGGTTCAGATTTCATTGATTTCATCGCTATATTACTATAATGTTTGTGGATTTAAAGTTACAAGGGACTTTGGGAGCTATTGAGTCCAATCATCTCTTTTTGCCAATAAGAAAACTGAAGCACAGAGATGACATGACTACCCCAGGGTGACAAGTTAATAATTAATAAAATTAATAAAATAATTAATAAAATAAAATTATTATTAATAAAATGATAAATTTATTAATAAAATAAAATATAAACCAAATGTTGGTCTTCTCTAGTACAGGGTTGATAGGCAGGGAAATGAGTTGGAACTTGAACAAAACAAAAAATATAAAACTAAATAATAACCTATAATAGATAGTATTAATATCATCCTTTGAAGGTTGAAAAACACTGAATATATATTATCTTGTTTGATCATCACAGCCAGCCTGGGAAGTAGATGCTATTATTATGTCCATCTTCTAGATGAAAACGTTGAGAGTTAAGTGATTCCTAGGGCCACACAATTAGTAAGAATCTGAGTTAGAATTTGAATCCAAGTTTTCTGACTTCAAGCCTCATCCTCTATCTGTCATATACTATAGTGCCTCAGTTTTGGAGGGAGTTAATGATGTGCCTTGAGGACATTATAGGTGAATAGATCAGCTTTGGATATGTTTGATATGTAGACCATTGTTTGGTGTTGGAACTGCAGAAATCCCTCTTGTACCATTGAGATCTCTCTTCCTCCTCCTGGGATCAGGCTGGGATAATTTTCCTCCTTCCACCAAATGTTTAAAGAATTAGTGCCTAACCTCCCAAGGGTATTATTTGAAAACAGGAATTATAAAGTATGTAATTTTAAATTACATATAATTTGTAAATTGTAAATGTAAAAAAATTTAAATATGTAAGTTGTAAATGTAAAAAAAATTAAAAAATGTAATTATCCTCTTTTCTTTGAGATCCCAAAAATCGATTTAAACGATATAGGGTGACACTGCAAAACTCATGCACGTAGTATAGAAAATCAGCTTTTGTGGGACAATTTTGTTAGAGACATAGAAGTAGCATCGCCCTTCAGATAGAGTCATTCTCTACTATGTCACAAAGGACACACACACAGTCCCTTCCATCCCTTCTTATTGCTGCTGCTCCCTCCCATCTCCTGTTTCCTGCCCAGAGGAGGAGAAGGACGGCAATACTACTGCCAGGGTCATTGGGCGCCTTGGGTAAAGACAACAGAGAGACTATTTCCTAGAGGAATGGCTTTCTAAGTAAGTGGGAGGTTGGGCCAGCAGGCTGAGGGTGTTCAGTCCAGCTCTCAACATCTTGGGCTCTGGACCATTACAGCGTTCGCTGATCAATACCTTTCATTGTTGCTGTTACCCACAGACCCATGAGACATTGGGGACCAGGGCATTGGCTTGTTTTCAGCTTTTATTAAAATGTGTTAAAATTCTTACTTTCTCGAAGGCAGATTTATCTAAATTCTTGAAGACACAATTTCCAGACTCATCTGAAATAGCATTTATTCTTATTAGAATAGATTTAGAACTGTACGGGACGCGGGAACTCATTCTGAACCTCCTCGTTTTTCAGATTCCACAGATTGTAAAGCACTTGCCTAATTCCACAAAATAAGTGGCAGAGGAAGGATTTAAACCCAAGCCCTCTGACTCCAAAATCAGTGTTATTTCCTGCTACCATTAGGGGAAATGGAAACAATTTATTCAAAGAACTGTGCTTAGACAATCTGATCTGATGATTCTCTTCTCTTTCCTTTTCTCGCCTTTCCATGCCCACTGCTTCCACCATCATTTACTACTGGTCTAACGTTGACAGGCCATTATGATGAGTACATTATGAGGATCCAAGTGCAGCCTGTTCTATGGGAATGGTATTGAGGAAGATTCATGGTTTTCATTAAAAGGGGGGAAAAGTGTTGGTGGGTGCTGTGTACTGTTGAAAATGACCATATTAATGTTTTCCGCAGAGCCAATTACAGGATGATTTCATACCCTCATGTGATTAGATTACCGCTTCACTTCACATAGAGGCTTTTATATGGCATCTTTAATACTAGCTTGAATAAAAATGTTGACTGTTTACTAAAGAATTCTGCTAAGGGTGTTGTATGATTGTAGCTGCTTGGATGTGCTCTTAGGATGGGGAGAATGACTGCTCTGGATATAATAAATGGAGGAAAGAAAGCATCTCCCCAACCCTAACTTCCTAAACATTACTTAATAGATTATGGCACCCTGAAAAGAATGCTATTCTTTGGATGTTAGAATTTTCAAAGAGAATCTAATAAATGTTTGGAATTTTAATACCTAAGGAGAAAAACTGGACTCATTTAAAATTAAAAGAATACTTCCAAGTGAAAAAGAAAAGCTAATTCCATTCAACATCATGGATCATAGATCACAGATCATTAGATTATGAATTAGAACTGGAAAGAACATTAGAAGCCATTCAGACACTATCTTCATTTTACAGATGATGAAACTGAGTCTGGGAGAGCCCAAGTGATTTCCTAATAATACTAATAATTTTAGCTAATGTTTATGATACTTACTATGTCAGGAACTATGCTAGGCACTTCACAAATATGATTGTATTTGATTCTCGTAATAATCCTGGGAATTATGTTCTTTTATTATTCTTTTTTTTGTGGATGAGAAAACTGAGGCAAATATAAGTTAAAGGACTTGTCCAGGGTCATACAACTAATGAATTTCTGAGACTCAAGATCACAAAACTCAGGCAGCACAGCTGAGTTTTAATTGCCATCCTCTAATTCTAAATCCATTACTTTTCCCACTATACCATTATATTCAACTCCATTGTTATTTATATAGAATCTCTTCATGTATAAACTATCTGGCACATATAAAATGCCCAATAAATGCTAGCAGCTGGCTTATCAGCTCTTTTAAATTTAAATTTTTATTCTTTGTTTATATCATCTTTACTTCCTAACCTGACCCTTTCCTTCCCCCCACTCAGAGAGTCATCGTTTATAGAAGAGAATAAAGCAGACCTCAAACAACTTTCAGCCAAATTAACCAATACACCAACCAAGTTCAATGCTATAATGCAGTGTTCCATGTCCATAATTCTCCATCTTTGCAAAGAAGGTAAACAGGAATATTAGCGTAGCTTTTCTTTTCTTTTTGGAACTACGCATGGGCATTATAATCAATAACCATACTGTTATTATTTATTATTTTACTATATATTATTTATTATAAGTTATTACTTAAAGAAAAAGATGCCCATTTTTTGGTTATTTTCAAAGGGGAAAACCATGCTTGGAATAGTTTTGGTGACCCCAAATTTTGTCATTTTATGCTTCAAATAAACAATGTTCTTTTTCTGCCGTTACTCGCTTTGAAAACTCAAGCTTGGAGACTTGTTCATTTGCTCTTTGGACATATGTGCATCCTAAACAAAGGCAGATCATTTGGCAGTCCTGTTGTCTGAGGCTTATGGTAAATGATATCCTATAGGAATCACCCATTAGCATCAACGAATTTGATTCGTCTGAGAGCCAAAGTGATGAAACTATTCCTGGGAAGGAAGCTGCTCACCCATGTGAGGCAAATTCAGTGCACTGGATGAGGCAATTTGCTAAATGGCACCCTGGTGCCCCCAAAGACTTCATTCACCTCAGTTGAATGAGCAGTTGGATCAGACTCAATCACGGAGAGTTACCCGTTCACACTCAGAGGCATCTCCATCTCAAATAGGATGTTCTTTAATTGAGTGAATAGAACTCCAGGGTAACCTGGATGCGTGATGGGGAGAGTACAAATGTGTGCTGTCTAATTAGGAAGCCCCATTTAAACTTGCTTTTCAAATTACATTTTCAGAGAACTGAACTGCAGTGACCTCCGAAGATGAAATATTTTCTGGAAGGAGGAAAGTGAATGGCGTCTTGTTGCCTCGCGGTGATCACAAGCTCCAGATTTTGGAACGGTTCCCACTGAGTGCGTATTTAAGTATGGATTTAACTATAACTTAGCCAACTGTATTTATGGAAAGCAAGCGAAGGCAGAGACAAATACTGGATTGTAAAACAGCCCTCTCAAGACCTAAACAAGGGGAAGGAGCATGTTCTGAGGGCAGGATGCGGTTGAAAGGGAAGCGGCGGGAGAAAAGAAAGAGCGCTGGATTGGGAGTCTGTTTCTGCTGCTTATGAACCTTGACAAAGTCCCATAATCCACCGGGAGCTTGATTTTTCCCATTTGTGAAATGAGATTTGATCCAAGAGAGCTTTTCAGTCCTCAAACCCTAGGAATGGCATGCACGTGTGTGTAGGTGTGCAACATTTCCCCCCCAATCTTGTGTTCCTCTCTTCACCTCTACTCTAGCCTCGCAGTCTGTCCTCATTCTGTTCTCTGACAACCTTGCCATTAAGCCTAGGCTAGGTCTTGAGACTTTCCATCAGTTCAGTTGCTGAATTTTCTTTTATATGATGTCTCCTCCAATGTATGAGAGCAATGGTTGCTGTCTTTTTCTATTCTTTTCCTTAGTACTTAACGCAGGGCTTAGAAAGTAATAAGTCATTAATATATGTCTTATTGGCCTGCTACTTACCAGCAAAGGTTTGGGCTATTTTGCTCGTCTTTAGGCAACCTGGATTCCCTGCCTTCCAGTGTTGAGTGCTCAATGCTCATAACTGGTTGGCATCGCTCAGAACTCCTGAACTCAAGAGATTTTCCAGTTTTTGCCTCCCTTGTAGCTGGGATTTTAAACCTGAACTACTCTGTCTGGCTGCTATTTTTTATTTACCAAAACTTATTATAAATGATAAAATTGCTATTTTATATATCAAAATGTTGATTTTGAAGAATTTCCTTCCCAAAACTCATAGAAATGTAAAAAAAAATCAACTGAACTGTTTAAAAATGACTCCATTAAATTCAAGAAATATTTATTAGTTTCTTACTGAGTTTCAGATACTATATTGAGTCCTGAGGATACCAAGTCAAAAATGAAAGTAGTATTTGCCCTGAAGGACCTGACTTTCAACTGGGGGAAAACAAGTCCATCCATAAGCAAGTTTCAGGAATGAGAGAGCAGACACAATTGGTGGAATGGGGAAAGCTTTGAACAGGAGGAAGTCCTTAAGCTGAACCTTGTAGGAAGCTAGAGATTCTAAAAGGCACAGATAAAAAATAAAGTACATTTTAGGTATGGGGGAGGCCAGTCTGCAAAGGCACGAGAGCAGAATGTCAAACCTGGTTAATCTGCTGCAATCCAGGTTGACTTGAAATGCAGGTTTCATGAAAGGGAATGATAGGAGAATTCTGGAAATATATGCAGGTGGTCTCTCTGGCGTAGATTTGTCAAAATCTAATAGAAATGGATCCCTGCATATTGACTTAGAAAACCCCAAGTTACCATTGGCTATGTTGTATTTGTATTTATTTTGTTAAACATTTTCCAATTATGTTTTAATCTGGTTTTCTGTACTGTGGAGTTTTTCTGTTGCCTGGGACCACAAGTTTGATGCCTCAGCTCTGGGGAAATCACGGGGTTCTCATCACATTGAGAGTCCAGAAATATACCCATAGAGGGACATTGTGAGAGATCTTAAATTCCATCATAAAGAGATTATCTCCAGTACATATCAAGTAGCAAATACGGCCACTGACCTTTTCGAGAAGGGGCAACACGTACAGTTGAGAGATTATCTTGATAGAGATGTGGAAAATAGTTTAGAGAAGAAAAAGATTAGGAATTGGGACGTCATTTAGGATATAAGATGTGACAAGCACCTGAAGGGTGGTAATATCATGTGAGTGGAAAGAGGAGGGTATAATGGTATGGTGAGAAAGAGAGGTAAATATTTTGATGTGTCAGGGCATGGGGGAGCAGCAAAACCACTTTGGCACCATGCTGTATATTCTGGTAGCGTGGAAAACCACTGAGAGAATGCCTCTGGATGTTAGAACCCTGTACAAATCACCAGTTGCATCATCTTACCTAAAGCTCTGTAGAAAATAAAGATTAAGAAAAGGCTTTTGGATTTTATAATTAAGAGTTTATTTGGGGGCAACTACATGGATCATTGGAAAGAGAACCCAGTCTAGCTATGGGAGGTATTGAGTTCAAATCAGACACCTCCTATCTCTGTGACCCTGGGCAAGTCACTTAAACCTAACTGCCTAGCCTTTACCACTCTTCTGCCTTGGACCAATAATTAGTATCGATTCTAAGAAGGAAAGATGAGAGTTTAAAATAAAAAGGTCATTGATAACTTCTGAGAAATCAATTTCAGTGCTGTTATCTGTGTCTCTTATCCAGATAACTTTTGAATCTATGTATTGGTCGCAATTTTTCCCCTTAATTCCTAGAATCACTTTTTCAATTGACTGTTAAAAATCTTCACTTGGATATCCTTCTGCCATTTCAGTATCAACAGGTCTAAAATTTAAATTATAATTTTGTATTTTCTCTTAACTTTCCTTTTAGTGTGCTGTGTGTGTGGAGGGCATGGTGATCCTCCGAAAATACCTAGGTTCAGACATAGTCTTCTTTGACTTTCCTCTGCCTCATTCTCCATACCAAAATAGCTGTTCAGCTCTCGCTATTCTTCCCCTATAACTTTGTTATCATTTATCTCTTTCTTTCTATCTATACTTGACACTTGTATAATTGAGGCCCTCATCACCTTTTTCCTGAGCTTGAGCTTCCTATATCCTGTTTCCAATCCATCTTTCATCCATCATGACCAAAGAAGTCTTTCTAATGTTCAAATCATACCATGTTACCCTACTTGCCCCCCAAACTTCAGTGTCTTATTGTATAAATGACAAAATACAGATTCCTTAGTTTGACATTTCAAGGTCCTCCATTCTATTTTCAACTTAGCTTTCCAGGCTTATTTCACATTGTCTTTCAAACAGTTCCTATTTCAGCCAAATTAAAATTATTTCTAATCTTCAAATTCAAGGGCACTGAAAGATTGGCTAGAGTGAGAAAAAGGACATTTTCTCAGTGACTAGATCAAAGGAAAAGCACAAGTGAAGATGTAGCTGGGTTTTTGAAGTATGAAAGATGGAAGCGAAAGGAGCTTACAGTGGAAGATCTTGAATTTCAGTAAAATTGTGGAGCAGGTATGTGGGGTTAGGAGTGGCATTTCAGCATAAGAAGACAGTTTGGAATGGTCTTTGTAGGGAATATGGTGCAGAAGAAGTCAGGAATGAATAAAAGGACTGCCAAAATCAGTGTGAAAGCCAAGCTGAGATTAGATAACATGAATTTATAGAGAAACCAGCTAGTACTGTTGGATGGCTTTCTTTAGTTATATTCAGCAGCACAAGAGCAGGATTAGGGAAATCAGATCGCCAGATGATGGGGGTGATACAGAGTTGAGGACTGTCAGGTATCAGGTTAATAACATAAAGGGGAAAATGAGGTAAAGTATTCAAGGACAGAGAATCTCTTATAAGTGAATCAATTGACTAATAGGTTAAGATGGGCAGAGCCACATCACAATTAGGAATAATTACACTTGAACACCTGGGGCAAAAAGAATTGAGGGGATATTATGGGAGCTCAGAGGACAGTTTGACCACTGATACAGTCATGTCAATAGAAGAAAGTATGGGATTTTGCTCTTACAGAAGTAGTGGGTGATGATGGAGGCAAGGTAGATCCATAGAAGAAAGAGTGGAAAAGAGGGAGGGAAGGAGGTAGGGAGAGAGAGAGAGAGAGAGAGAGAGAGAGAGAGAGAGAGAGAGAGAGAGAGAGAGAGAGAGAGAGAGAGAGAGAGAGAGAGAGAGAGAGAGATTGCATTTATTTATTAAATACTATGTGACAGGCACTATAGGAAGTGCTGGAAATATACACAAAAACAAGCAAAAAGGACAATCCCTACCTACAAAGAGCTTACATTTTACATTTAAGTGTAGAAGGCAGCACATAAAAATATATGGAAAGGGGACAAGGAAGGGGAAGTATAGGGTAGTAGCCAGAGGGAGAATCTGTACAGTCAGGGAATGTGCCAAAAGTGTTGCAGGGGCCAAGGCATCTCCAGAGTGAGAAGGCTGCTGCCAGAAAATGGAAAAGACTGAAGAGTCAGGAGTGTAAAGGCATGAGGGGTGAGGGCACCTCTAGGAAAGGGGCTAGGGATATTTTCTACTGTGATGCTCAGGGAGGAAGCATTCTCTTCTTCCCTCTCCCTACCTCAGGCTACTTACTATTCTGAAAACTGGAAAAGGAAGAATGGGAGGACAGTACAGGAAGGGATAGAATGACTAGAAATCACAGTAAGTAGAGAATAATTTTAGGGAAAAGGAGGCAAAGACTTCAAAGGACCAAAAAATTATCATCTCTGTCATTTCTCATGAAACTTGCCTGATTATTTCCATTCCCAAATTTTCCTTGATATCTCTCCCTTGCCCAGAGAAGTATCATCCTATATCATGTATCCACTAGTAAATATGCATACATCAGATAGCCAATGGTAGAGAAGCTCCTTGAGAGCAAGAACTCTGCCATTTTTCCCCTTTGTATTTCACACAGAGCCTCGTATGTAGAGGGCGCTTAATACTATTTGTGGAATCGAATCCACATCCTCTTCTTGAGGTAATAAGAATCCACCTCAAGAGAGCTGAGCACCAAGTTTGAAGGCTACTTTGCAGAGTTTCCAAATCAGTCCCTTTTGTGTGGTCTGCCTAGCCTTGGCAGCTTAAATGTGGCCACTTGGAGCCCCTGAGCTATGCCAGAAGTCGGGGCTCTGGCCCAGGCTAGATTTCAAAGTTCTCCAGTGAGAATGATGGCCTTATTATCCAAGAAGATTGCTGAAAGAGGAAGAGTGAAGTGAAATCAGAGAACAACAGAAGAACAACCAAGTGATTAGGGGCTGAGGTAAAAGAGGCATTCATCAGAAAGGCATGCTGTTTGTTGGTCCAAGAAAGCTTCTATTTCAGATAAATTGCCCACATACAAGAGGAGAGCTTGCACATTTGTTTAAACTGCTGACTAAAGGATAAAAGGAAAACTGGATTAAAATAACCTCATGGTTTTAGCCAATGAAAGAGTGCAAGTAATTTCGTGTTGAAAAACAGCTTCTAAAAACTTGCAATGTGGCTTTGATTTCCACAGCCCATTTGCACATGCATCCGTGACCTTTTATTTTGACAATGACACGGATGTTTAGAAATGCTGCAGGTCCTGCCATTCGTCCTGGGTGACTTGGCCATTTCTTAGTAAGTACGTTGTGTTCAATCTCAATTAAAGGCTTCTTAATAGAGAAAAAAAATGAAACGAGAAAGAGACAGCGAGGTAGGAAAAGGCTTCGAAAGCTGAATGGGTGAGGCCACTTAGCAGAGATGCAGTCAGAATTTCCCTTTGACTTATGGGAGCCTGATTTACTACCCAGGTGTTCTTGTGTCCTCTGAAGGTGAAATCATAAGGAAATAATATGGAAAAAGTGGCATTTGGAACGGGAGCAGAGTAGCAAGATCCCAGACAGGCTGGCTCTCCTACAGCTTCAACAGTCTTTAGCTTGCCAGTTTCAGGAATTTGTCAGAATCACTTAAAATTTGGAAAAAATTCCCTACGCCTGGAATTATATCAGAAGAAAAGGATTTTAATGTCTTAATTTGTTGGGGGGGGGCACTCATTTCCTGCAAGTTCTTACTTTTTTTTTCAAATTTAGCATCATTTTCCTTTTCTATTCTCAAAGAGACCAGTACAAGCCAGGCTGTCATTACCTCTGTAAAAGGAAAGCACTTTGTGAAGTGCTACATAAATGTAAACTAGCATAACCCTTCCACTAGATTATTATAAGAGTCTCTGAATTATGCTCCTTTCTTTAACATACTAAGGATTCTGGGAACATTGGCAGTGTGATCTGTCCCTTCACTAATTCAGATTACAAACCATCTATGACTTAGCAGATAGATCCTAGAGAATATCCCGAAACGCAGGTAGCTGTTCCTTGTTCATTTGAACCTAGGTTGTCTTGACTCCAAGTCCAGGACTCTACTCACCAACTATCTTGCCTCCTGGAGTCTTATAATGAATAAAATACAGTGACTAATTTATTATTTTAATAATATGTATTATTTATTATATATAATAACCCTCCCTTAATGGGAGGATTAAATGCAAATTCCTAAATTTGGCATCTTAAGCCTTCCACAATTTGGTACCAAACTATTTTTCCAACTTAACCCACACATTGTTTCCTCATATACACAAATCCACCTAGCAGGACAATTTCATTAATGACCTCCCTAATAGGCTGTGTGCGTTCCAGTCTCACCACCTTTGCTTGTGAGGTTCTTCCTCTCTACCTAGAATGCCTTTTCCTTTTTACCCATATATTTAAATTCTCATTTCTGAAAAGCCAGGATCAAACCTCACTTTGTGATGTCATCCCTGTCTACTTCCCCCCCTGAGCTCATTCTACAAATAATATCTACCATGTACTTACCATTTAATCATATTCATCCTTAGGGTATCTCTTATATTTTATTTAACTTTTGATAAATTACTTTACTTTCCATACATAAAATACCTTACTTCCCCATCAAGGTGTAAGCTTTTTTGGAGGGAGAATATATGCCTTTTACTTTTTTATCCCCCACAAAGTTAAACGCAACATTTAAGATGTAGAAAAAGCAAATATTTGTCGAATCAAGAGTAAAGGAAGGAGAAAAGAAAAAAGAAAAAAAGGAAGGAAAACATAAGCTATTAAGATTTCTATTGCTCTTTTCAAAAACTATACATTTTTAAATTTCCTTATTGGATATACATTGTATAGGAACAACTTTATTTCTAGGCATATTATGCCCGGAAGATATTAGGTACTTAATAAATGTTTGTTGTTTGATAGATTAATGTGGAAATGGACTAGAATGTTTATTCTCTCCTGTGCCAAATCAATGCTCTTGATTATGTTCCTTTATGACAATAGTAGACCTTGAGGGGATGGATAGACACAAAGGACAATGTTGGAAGCACTAAAGGAAAAATGGAGACAGGATAAAATTAAATGGCATAGTGGATGGTCTGTTGGACTTACAAGTCAGGAAGATCTGGGTTCAAATTTAGCTTCTGACACTTACTGGCTATTTGAGCACTGGTAAAATGGATTTAAAAGTGTCTATAGATCCAAACTTACAAGTTGTTATAAGGACTAAATGAAAATAAAACACAATGCAAACCTTACAATATTGGATAAATACCAGCCATTATTGAATGATTTGTGCCACTTCAAAAGTGACAAAACAATGAAGATGACCCAGAACACTAAACATTTTTCCTTTCCACCCCCCAAATATTAAACCTTATTTCAAGAGAGGACAGGTGTTAGTGTCTTCAAATGTCCTCTACACAGCCGCCAATGTCATTTTTGTAATAGACAGGTGTGACTAGATCACTCAGCCATGGTCCATTCACTCTTTCATTGCTTTCCCTTCTCTGCCGACTAACTCTCTGGACCTTCTCCCCATTGCCACAGCAACTCTCTTACCCTGGAAGATTACCCAACCTCTTCTGATTTATTGACTACTTCTAATACCTCCTTTTAAAGGAAAATTCCCAGGTCAGCCCCATTAACTCCTTCTCTCTGCTACCATTCCTCTCTAGTTTCCTCCAAACTTATTCTCTGGACTTTCTCTACTACGCCACTTGAAGCTAGTCTCCCCGACATCACCATGCTTTTCAGCTTCCCCTTCCTGTTGGAATGAAAGCTTCTTGAGGACAGGGATGTCTTTTCTTTTTCCTTTCTTTGTATTTCTAATTCCAAGCACTTGATAATTTTCTGTTGACTTTAATTGATTTAGTAAACATCATTGGCTTCCTATAACCTCCAGGATCAAATTGTCAGAGAATCCCTGACAGCTCTCCAGACGAAGTTTAAATGCCATTTTCAAGAAGAGGACTTTCCTTGCCCCCTCCCATACCCTTTAAGCATTAAATTACAAAGGAACAGACACACGTGCATAGTTCTGTATTTCATTACCATTTGTGCTTATACATTTAAAGGATGAGTCCATCTCTGCTTTCGAGAATAAACTGTTGTGAGAAACTTGTATTTCCTCAATTAAGTTGTTAGTTATTCAAACACACATTTCCAGGATGTAAAATCTTCAGTTTTATCAAATTACTTGAACAACCAACTAGAGAAAACTTGGAATATTTCACTACCGTTCGGTGCCTACACAGTTAAAGGATGTGTCAAACTTAGCTGTCATGAAAAACTTCTATTTCCTCAATTAAGTTGTTAGTCACTAAAATACATATATTTCTAGTATATAAAGTCTTCAGCCTCATCAGATGACTTGACCAACCAACTAGAGAAACCTTGGAATATCTCATTCCCATTTGGTGCTTGTACATTGAAAGGATGTGTCAAACTCAGCATTATACAGTAAGCTGTTTTGAGAAACTCTTATTTCCTCCATTGTTCAGTTGATGAACAGTTATTCAAACACATCTCTCTTTTCTTCCCAAAGCTGTCTTCATGCAGCATGATTATCAGTCTCTCTAATAATGGTTATAATAGAAGGATAAATATGCAAAAAAGAAGACACTTTTTATCAGTGTAATTTTTCCTGAACTATTTATAGTACCTGTCTCTCTGTAAACAATGATCTCTAATTAATATTTCCATTATTTCCTTGCTGCTTTTCAACAGCTGTGTGTGTGTGTGTGTGTGTGTGTGTGTGTGTGTGTGCTTAGTGGATCTCTCCTGGAGCTGGGTGAATTGAAGTTGTCTCATTTTGATGAGTTATGGGCAGGAGGCTTTTTGGGAGTCAGTGCCAGGTCTTTATTACTTTCTGTATACCTCTTTCCCCCGGTAAATGGATTAGATCTCAACGATATCATCTCTATGCTGATGGTATTCCCCTCCATCTTTCATTTCCTACTTTCTTTTCTGACATTTGGTCTCCTGTTATTCACTGCTTAGCAGGCTACCCATGCTGGAGGTGTCAGATCTTCATGTGGAACCAGTCTAAAACTATGACTCTCTTCCTGACCTCTGATGATCCCCTAACTAGCCTCAATGGATTTAGTGGATGGTAACAATTGTTTTAGATTTGACATCAGCTTCAGAAGCCTTTGAAAAGCTTACTCAAAATCTCTCCACGAACAGCCCTTATCAAGAAGAATGGAACTATTTCTTTCCCTCTTACTTCTTTTGTTGGGACCTATTCTATTATGTATGAGATTCTATTATTTATGGATTATTTATCCTTAGGAGAAAAAAATTCTGGAAGCCCTTTTCAGTTATGACCTTTAGAGCACTGCTATTAGCATTTAATCATTGCCATGTAGCTTTTGTGTATTTAATGTTTCTGAATTAATCAATTTTTAACTCAGTCAACAGTTAATACTTAATTTCTTCTCCATTGTTATTTGTTGAATGACAACTGAATATGTAACACTTTTCTCCTTTTTTCATTTCCTAGTTCAGTGCCTGACACACAGTAGGCACTTGCAAAATTTTTACTAATTAATTTTTGTTCCCACTTTAATTTCTTCCTTTCATCAATCTTCTCTCAGATAGTATTTCTCAATTTATTAGTCAATCAATAAGCTTTTAGAAAGTCATGCTCTTCCCATTTGGATCTCACATTTGATTTGTGAGATCTCACATTTGGATTTCCCCCAGCACTTAATATTGCACTGTAGCAGTAACTCCTTAATAAATGTTAACTGAATGAACAAAATGAATGAACTTCCTAGTAAAATGTTTCCATAACAGCTTACAGTTTGATCTTCTAATAAATTTATTGTATACTAAAAAGTACTCTTGGTATCATATAGTTACTGATTTACTGTGGAGGGACAGCTATCTACTACATGGGCAGCTAGGTGGCACTATGGTGTGTAGAGTGCTGGGTCTAAATTCAGGAAGACTCCTCTTCCTGAGTTCCAATCTAGCCTCAGGCATTTACAGGCTGTGTGACCCTGGGCAAGTGACTTAGCTCTGTTAGCCTCAGTTTCCTCATCTGTAAAATGAACCAGAGAAGGAAATGGCAAAGCTTTTTCATATCTTTGCCAAGAAAACCCAAATGGGGTCATGAAGTGCCACATGAGTGAAAATGCCTGAAAATGTACTACGTCGGTTGTGCATTAGGATTGGCTTCCCCCATGCATTTATTCTGTATGTGGATATCTATAATCTATGTACAGAGATCATGAATCCTATTTACAATATCCCGGGAATGAAAGCTCCATCAATCAAGCAATAAGAATTTATGAAGCCCCCTCTCTCTGCCAGGGACTGTGCTGAGATGCTCCCATGTCCTATCGGGCTGGACATTGGGTTAGGGAAGATGTGACATGTATCTGCACAAAAATGAAGACAGCATAACTAGTGCTTGTGAGGAATTAGACAAGGCTTCCTGGAGTAGGAACAAGAGTTTAATGGAGAAGGAAAACAGGGGCTCCAAGAAGCAGAAGGCAGGCAATAGGGAGTTGTAGGCATGAAGGACAGCTTGCGCAGACATGGCAATGGGGAGTAGGATGGGATGCATGGAGAATGGAAGGAAGCCAGACTGGCCACTATGCCAGAAGAGAATGTTGGTGATCTCAGACAGGAGAGCAAGTGTATAGAGTCAGACACATCCTTTAGGCATCAATCACACTTTAGTAATGAGATGGAGTCTGACTGCAGTCATGGCAGAGAGAAGAGAGAGAATGGTGAGCAGAGGGAAGTGTAGGGAAAATCAATAAAATATTACAACCTGGGGATGGTAGGCTGATGGAGAGTGAAGAGGTAAGGAGAGCTTTAAAGCTATGAATATGAGTGGTGCCAGGAAGACTCTTCTTCATGAGTTCAAATCTAGCCTCAGACACTGATTAGTTGTGTGACCTTGGACAAGGCACCTAATAACCCCTTTTGCCTCAATTTTATCAACTTGTAAAATGAGAAAAGCAAATAAAGAAACCACTTTTTTTTAAAATCATTGCTAGGAAAACTGCAAATGGGGTTACAGAGGGAGGAACATGTCTGAAAAATGACTGAACAAAAAACAACTATATTTTGACAACAGGATAGGGTGAATTCCATTTGATTTTAGATATTACAAAATATATTCAGAAACGTAATTGTTCAAAGGTAAACTATGCATCATCAAAATAAGATTTTTCTATGGTTGATCACAGTGATTAATTATATTTAAAAGTTTTAAAATTTTATCACCCTTAAAATAAACAAATTAAATTTAAAATTTAAAAATTAAAAAACACCCTTAAGATTAATTTAATTCACCAATTGCCCTTTTACAAATACTTTGTGTGCATGTGAATATGTGTGTATATTAAAAGGTAATCAAGGCAACTACTTGATCAGGTTCAAATTAAGTTGCTTATTTCTAACAAAACACTGGTTCTCGAACTGCTTGGCAACTCATTTTCTTTCCTGATTCTCTAATATATGGCAAATATAGCTGGTCTTATTTATTGCCAGCTATGGTATGTCTCCACCAAATACAGAGAGAGATGATTATATGGAAAATTTGTTTCTCCTGTTGACCAGCTCTTGTAAGAAAAGAGTAATTTTGGACAGTTTTAAGTAAATACTTTTTCAGTTGAAAAATGAGTTTCCCCTAGTGTTATAAATATAGGTAGCAAACATGACCTGTATTTCTTGGCAGAGACAAATATTAAAATCTGCACAAAACTATTGTCAATTGGATTATCATACCTGAAAATTGGTGAAGTAGTCTGTTGCCCACTGCTGAGGAAAAAAGCTGGATTCACAATTTCAGAAACAATGAAAAGTATCTTTAAAACTTTTTTTGAGTTCCAAAAGTGTGAAGTGCCTGAGATAATCACTGTTTTAAAACTCACTGCTATCTATATCTATATCTATATCTATATCTATATCTATATCTATATCTATATCTATATCTATATCTATATCTATATCTATATCTATATCTATATCTATATCTATATCTGTATCTGTATCTATATCTATATCTATGTCTATGTCTATGTCTATGTCTATATCTATATCTATATCTATATCTATGTCCAAATCTATATTTGTATCTAGAAATATTATATATAAAAGTTTTATATGTGTATAAATTATATGTATATGTAATATACATATATATAATATACACACATGTATGTATACAGATATATTTGTGAAATTTACTTGGTTTTGAACTTACCGAAATGCTTTTCTAAAGTTTCCATTATTTTTAAAACCTTATACTTTTCCTAACAAGTAGACAGCTTCACAATCAAATGGAGTGTTTGGGGCATATAGCTCTTCACAGACAAAGATACCGATATTCTGTACTAGCTGGGCACAGTGGTATACCACTGATGAATCCTGCTATTAGTAGATTGCTCTAAAGCTATATGAATGATCAAATTAAATCTAGTGCCAATATGATGAGCTCCCAAAGAGGCTGGCAGTGGGGGATTCAGGCTGGCTCAAGAGGGCAAAACCTGTCCAGGATGGAAATGGAACAGGTCAGAGTTTCCACAAGGGCTATGAGTGCAACTATTATATTATGAAGGGAGGCTACACTTCCAGACTGGGAAAAATAAGGAAACCCAGTTTCAAAATGATGACAATGATAATGGCGGCAGCATCAGCAGCAGCAGCAGCAAAAGCAGACCACATATACCATCCTTTGTCATGCTACTTTTGCTACCCAAGTTCAATTCAACATTAATTAAATTAGTTATCCTTTCCGTGAAATATAAGATGATGCTAGAATATTGAACTTTGACTCAGGAAGACTCCAAAAGTCCTGCCTCTGATACAGGCTGGCTGGATGACCACTGACAAATCACGTAAGCATTTAGGGTTTTCTAAGACTACACTTTACATTCAGCATTAGTAAAGGTGGTTTCCATACGGAGAAGTCCCAATCAGTGTGTTCTGCATCAGGATTTATACAAGATAGATTTTTCTTTTATGCTCAAAATGCTAATAACATAAATTACTTTTGTTTCAGTCTGCTACAACTCTGCAAAAACCCCTATTTCCATTTTGGTTTAATATTGAATAAATCATTTGAACAAATAAGTATTTAACACTTTGGTAAAATAATGATGTAAATAAAATATATAATGTATAATCTTAGCAATTTACAGGGGTCCTAGAAAATAAATGAGTTCTTTTCCATTTTTTTGTGTATGAGCTCATTTAGACCAGCTCCAAAAATATGTTCTTTAGGCTGAGTGGCTACTAGTCTGCCAAAAAGGCACCACTAATGATTAATGCTTGAATCGTATACTTACTGCTATCTACATCTAGGCCAAGAGATCCCAGGAGTCTAACTATAGCTAGAATTTGAGAGAGGCACCAGTGGACTAATAGTTTTTTTTAAAAATCATTTCTTTTGTGCCTGTTCTTTTCTTTTTTCAAAAGCAGAATGTAGAAACAGTGTTATATCCCATGAGCAATTAAAATGTGTCACAGTAGAAATGGAGTAATGGATTATGTATGAAAGGTGTTATTGCAATGTCTGTTTTTATACAGTTTGTATATAGAATTTTAGATGTATTTTAGCTATTGCTAACCTGCTGTATGACCTAAGGCAAAGTGCTTAACTTGGTGCTGGAACTGGTCTTCCTATCAATAAAATTAGGTGATTAAGTTGACATCCCATTGCAAGTTGTAGCAGTTTAGTTGTCTGAAACATGCCCAAAACACTAGGGTGACAAATATAGTAAGCATAGATTTTATCTTCAGGGAAAATAGCAAGTTTCCTATGTTTGGGGGCACAGATTAAGATTTGGAGCAGGGCCATACTGTACCAAAAAATCTCATGGTAGTAAGCAATTATCTTGGGCATTCCATTACCCTTCCTTTCAACCCCTTTGTATCCTCAGAGTACCTTTTCCCTATTCTCTTCTCTCATAGCATCTTGAGTCTAAAGGCTGCCTTCTGTTTGCCTAGGAACCTCCTCATCCCCATCCAAAATAGCCTTCATGGGAGGTAAGGTTGGGTAGGACAAAAGGGTCCTGAAATTTCTTTTAGTGGAATTTAATTTGCACTAAGAACATTTTCCAAATATGGGGTGAATATTGAATAGATACGTCACCTTGTGAACCAAGCCCTGCTTCTGCCATGTACTGATTATGTGACCTTGGGCAAGTCTCTGCACCGATGATGAGATGAGTCACAGAGGATTTGCTGAACTCATTGGGGGAAGGAATTTCCTCAGCAGTAATTCCCTGCACCAAGGAAATCACTGGTATAGTTCAATTGTTTTTGTAAAGGAA
This sequence comes from Monodelphis domestica, assembly GCF_027887165.1. NCBI lineage: Eukaryota > Metazoa > Chordata > Mammalia > Didelphimorphia > Didelphidae > Monodelphis > Monodelphis domestica. The sequence goes on from NC_077234.1 coordinate 242,829,802, forward strand.
ATCTGTAAAGGAATCCAAGGATGTGATCCTGGGAAGAAGTCTTGAGGATTCTCTTCTTCAACCCTATTGTTTTATGGATGAGGGAACGAGAGGAACGGAGGTCTAGAGAAATGAAGTCACAGAACCTGGACTGGAATCCAGATCTTAGTACTTCAAAACAAACACATTTTCCACTACACGACATATGCTGCCTCTGAGTCTCTTCAGGAAGTCAAAACATGGTTCATTTTTGCACACTGATTTTATGCATAGGAAATTTCTCTGTGGTTGGCATGTTGCAGGAGCTTGCTGCATAATTATTTGTAGATTTTCTATACAAAATGAAACACAGTGTTCCCTGTAAGAGGTAGCCATGCCAAAGTGAAAGCCGAGCTCCTTTCAAGAGAATCATTCCATTAGCGGGTTGCAGAAGAGAGAAAAGCTCCACGCTTTATCCTCAGGGCTGAGAGTCATAAAGCAGTCATCTTGTCTGTATGAAAAAGGCAGCAAAATTCACTGATGTTCGAAGCTGACATTTGTGATGGGTAGAGAAGAGACCTTGCGATGGAAGCAACACCCCGGATTACAATAAATTAGCATCCGTGTGTTGCTTCTTCTCAATTGGGAACAGAAAATAAGGTCTGTCTAGATTCTCTTTCAGTAGGAGGCAATACTGTACTGCATGGAAAAGCTCAACTGTGACTCCTTTGAATAGAGCTGCATAGTTCCTGCCTTTAAAGAACTCAGATCAATGAATAATAACTGGGCTCATATCGTCTGTGTTAAGTAAGCAACTGATTCAATTTATAAATTGGGCATTTCGAATTATCTGGGATCTGCTTCTTCCTCTCCTGGTCTAGAAACATGACATCTGATGCTTTGGCTTTTCATGGGCACTATGGTTTCACCCAGGGGACTCATGTGCAGCTAGGTGGTGCAGTGGATAGAGTGCCAGGCTTGGAGCTCAAATCTGGTCTCGGACACTTACTGGGCAAGCCACTTTGCTAATATCTGTAAAGTGAAAAGGAAATGATAAGCCCCTCCAGTATCTTTGCCAAGAAAACCCCAAATGGGGTCATGAAGAGTCAGACACTCCAGAAACGACTGAACAACCCTACAGACTTTAGAAAGCATTCTTAAATGTCATTTGTCCAGAACTTTCATGTTTTAGATAAAACTGAGACCCAGAGAGCTTTAGTAAATTGTCTGAAGTTATAGATCGTTAAAGTAGAGATTTGAACACAGATCCTCTAACTCCAAACCTGGATGCTTTTTTCTCATTTCAGCCTGTAGAGTCAGGCAGAGTTGGAACTCTACAGGTCTACTACATCACCTCTGCTTTTCTATTTACTGGGTGAGCATCAGTTCCCATGTCTTTAATGATCATCTCCATGCAGATGAGCCTTAAATTATAAAGCCAGTCTTGGGTCTCTCCTAAGCTCTAGTCTTACATCATCAATTGCCTAGTGTATATTTCAAAATGTAAGTCCTATAGTCATGTCAAGATCAACACATCAAAAGAGAACTCATTTTTCTTTTTTTCTGGAACCCATTTTTCTTTCAAATTTTCCTATCACTGCTTAGAACAATACTGTTTTACCAGGCACTCTGATTCTCTACCTTGTTGCCGACCTCAACTATTCATTCTCACTTTCTCTCTCTCTATATATATATATCCAAGCAGTTGCCAAACTTGTCATTTCTATCAACTCAACATCTTTACCATATACCCCCTTTTCTTACTCACATTGTCACCGCCATCTTAGTTTGAGTCCATTTGCCCTCTTCTCTGGACTATTAAAGTAGCTTCTTAACTGGTCTCCCAGCCTAATATTCCATATACTCTACACAGATATCAAAATGATATTACTAAAATCCTAATTTTCCTAAAAACTGATCACATCAACTTAAGTGGTTACCTGTTGCCTCTGGTATCAGATATAATCCTCTCTGACATTGGAATATCTTCATGACCTTGCTCCTTCCCATCTTTCTGGTCTTCTCACACAACTTTCTTCTATGCACTCTATGGTCCTGCTCTACTGACTTATTTTCTCTTACTCATCCATGAAGCTACTTGTCCCATTTATTTTTTTAAATATTTTATTTGATCATTTCCAAGCATTATTTATTAAAGACATAGATCATTTTCTTTTCCTCCCCCCCATAGCCGATGCATAAATCCACTGGGCATTAGATGTTTTCTTGATTTGAACCCATTGCTTTGTTGATAATATTTGCATTAGAGTGTTCGTTTAGAGTCCTCTGTCATGTCCCCTCAACCGCTGTATTCAGACAGTTGCTTTTTCTCGGTGTTTCTACTCCCACAGTTTATCCTCTGCTTATGAATAGTGTTTTTTTTTTCTCCTGGATCCCTGCAAATTGTTCAGGGTACTTGTCACATTTATGATAGCACCTATCTTCCCAGGTTTTTGAGAAGACCAAATGGGATAATAATGGTAAAGTGCTTATCACAGTGCCTGAAACATAGTAAGTGCTACATAAATGTTAAATAACAGCTTCTATGCCTATGTTTTGACTATCATCCCAGCCTGGAATGCTTTCCCTTCTTACCTCTGCCTCTTAAGAATCTTTGTGTCCTTCTAGACTTATGTCAAGGGTCACATGTTCAGGAGATCTTTCCTGATAATATCATCATCTTTCATTTCTTCATCTTCCTCCTCCTCCTCCTTCTCCTTCTCTTCCCTTTTTTCCCCCCTTCTACTGCTTAATCCCAAATTCAGTAGGAATCAATCAATTAAACAATTATTAAGTATCTTCTTGCAAGAGGCATCATACTAGGTGTTAGGGCTTTAAAATCATGACTATAATACCCAGGGTGATATAATTCAATTTAATACTTTTGTTGTTCAGTCATTTCAGTTGTGTCTGACTCTTCATGACCCCAATTGGGGTTTTCTTGGCAAAGGTACTGGAGTGGTTTGCCATTTCCTTCTCCAGCTGATTTTATAGATGAGGAAACGGAGTCAAACAGGGTTAAGTTAAATTTGCCCAGCATCACATAGCTGAGTCAAGATTTGAACCTCAGAAGATTCTTCCTAAATCCAAGCCCATTCTTCTCTTCACTGCACCATCTCAAAATAGTAAGAATTCACTAAGCACTACTGTGCACCAGGAAGTGGGGATATAGAAGCAAAAATGATTTCAGAGGAATTTGTATTTTATCCTAGAGGCCACTGAGAATGGTTGGAACTTCCTGAGCAGGAGAATGATAAGGTCAGTTGTCTACTTTATGAGTATCAGCTTGATAGCTGAATAAATCTGGAGTGGAGAGGTGGGAAACTGAAGGCAGGACCAATGAAGGGGCTATTGCAATCTCTAGTGAGCACAGATGAGAGCTTGCATGAGAGCTGTTGTGCCATGATGGTGGAAATGAGAGATGTTCTGGAGGCAGACTAAATAAAGCCTGTCAGAATACCGAATATGAGAAGTGAGAGACAGGGAAGATTTGAAGATGGCTGCAAGTTTTTAAACCTGGTTGACAGGTGGTAACCTTAATAGAAATATAGAAGTTAGGGGGGGTGTGTGCTGAGAAAAAAAATGAGTTCTTTTCACCGAGTTGGATTTGGGATGACAACAGCATTCCTATTGGAAACATCCAATAGGCAGTTGGAGATATGGAACTGTAGCTTGACGTAAATACATTTGATAGTTATAAAATAAAGGTTATTGTTAGCTTTTATGGGGATGGTCAGCACTAGCTGGTAACTTTAGGATGGGTTTGCAGGAAGAGTTATTATTTGAATTGGACTTGAAAGGAAAAAGAGCTCAAATGGTGGAAAGAAATTGTGGGTCTTAGATTTGATAAAAGAGTAAGAGACCTGAGAATCTAGGAAGCATTCAGGATAGTTATCCCATTTGGCTAGAACATTGGATAAGTGAAGGAGACAGATAAATGACTCAGGAAATAGAGAGTTGTGCTTGGAGTCAGGAAAATCTGAGTTCAAATCCAGCCTCTAGCACTTACTGGTTGTGTGAATAGGCAAGTAACTTAAGGACTATTTCCCTCAGTTTCCTCATCCCAAATGAGGATAATAGTAGCACCTGCTTCTAAGGATTGTTGCAAGGATTAAATGAGATGATAATTGTAAAGCATTTGACACATAGTAAGCACTATGTGTAAGCTATTATAATGATGATGATGATGATGATGTAGGTCAGGAATATGAAATGAAGTTAAAGATGTTGGATGATACCAAATTGTGGTGGGTCTTAACTCCTCAAAGGAATTTAAACTTAGTTCATGTCAAAGGGGGGTATTTATTTTTGAGTGGAGTGAATAATCAAATCTTCGACTATTTTGACTGTTCATTATGATGGTAGGAAGGAGGGAAAGAATAGAGGTGGGGAAATTAATAAAAAACAAACTATTATAGTAGTTTAGCTGGGTATTAATGAAGGTTTGAATTGGGGTGATGGCCAGTGGGAAAAGAAGGATGCTCCAGGAAAAGGTAGTAACTAAGTGGATGTGAAGAGATTGGTAGGGTCAAAGATAACCCCAAGTTTTCAAACATGGGAGACAAAATGAACGAATAGTAAAGTCAGAAAGAAGAACAGGATTTGGGAGAAGATAATGAGTTTGGTTTTAAAATATGAATTTTAATTTCAGTAGCTAATAGAATATTCAGTTGGAGATGGAATGGTTTATATCACCTTCGTCAGAGCTTTAGAAACAAACAAGAAGACACATCATTTTTACTTTCAGTACTTTTTCCTCTATTGCCCCATACTACAGTTTCCCCCCTCCACCACAATAAGTCTTTTCATTTTCTCTTTGCATTTTCCTTTCTCAAGTTCTCTCTATCTTTCTCTATGAATATTCTCCTTCTAATCAGACCAGCGTAGTCTAAGTTTATTCTCCTTAATTTAAAACATTCTACTATAAATTTACAAACTATAATTTGACTTCAAACCTTCCTTTCTAACCTTATTCATACTCTACTTTCTAGACTAACTACTTGCCCCTTCCGCAACACACCTTATGCTTTCTTTCCTTTATATCTTTACTCATATGGTTTTCCATTTCCAGATTCCCTTCTTTCTTCCCCTCTACTTGGTAAATCCATCAGAGCCCAGCACAAATGCTGTATCTTCCATGATCATCTAACCTTTTGAGATCATATTATATTTGTCTTGTATTTATATTGTTGTTTGTATAATATTTGTCCATGTACATGACACTACCATTATAAGATTTTTGAGGACAAGGTCTCTGCTTTATTTAAATGATGCATTTATCTCAACATCTAGCACACATGATACCTAAATGTTTGAGGTCTGTTTTTGGAGGGGTGTATGGACCCCAGATTTCACTGGTGCAGGGGCTATTAATTTAGTGTTCATTAACTTTAAAATATAAGTCTGCTTTTCTATCTTTTACTTGATCTATCAATCTATCTTGATAGCTGTATTCAAATATAATTGGTTTTCTTTTGCATCTTACTCATTTATAAAAATTATGCAGGGAAGGTGCCTGCTGTTTTCACCTTATTTCCAGCTTAGAATCTCAGGGGTAGGGAATTCTTGGTGGGGAAACTTCCTCTACCAGTATAGATCAGAACAGCCTTGCAGCTTATTGAACACTGAGAAATTAAGAAACTTGTTTACAGTCATACAGTCATCCAACAAAACTTATTAAGCATCTACTATGTGCCAGACTCTATACTAAGTACTGCTATGTGTCAGAAGTGGGATTTGACCCAGTCATATCTCTCTCTCTCTCTCTCTCTCTCTCTCTCTCTCTCTCTCTCTCTCTCTCTCTGTCTGCCACACGGTTTCTCTGAATGTCTATTAGATTAAAAGTAGAGACTTTTTACTTACTTGAATTCTTTTACATAACAACTTCCCAAGAAAATTATCCCTTTTTAGGTTAAATTAGCCATCATTCTTGTTCTTGTTTTTTTTTTTTTATTACGTCTCAATGGTCTAAAACATGGTTTATTACATATTCATCAAAGATTCTGTTTGATTTCCTCTTCTCACCATTTATATTTATAGAATCTTTATTATGTTGGAGAAAATGATCTTTCACTTGTTGCTACTGGCTAGTGAAAAGACTTGTAGGAAGGACTGAGTAGGGTCAGAAGGAGGTCTAAAGGTAGATTGAAATTGATGGTCTTGAGTATATAGTCTGAAGATACAAGAGATGATTTCCCTTGAATAATGGGGTACTTGATTCTTTAAAAATGATGAAATACATTTTGCGGGAAGTAAGTGAGTCACTAATTCCAATGACCCCTAATAGGTCTCTTGGACTAATGCATTAATGTAGTGGACTACCACACTGTGCCATCCTGCTTTAAGTTGGATCATTTCTTTTTATCTCCCAACATACTGATACTAAATGGTAAGAAATTATTTTGAATAGAAGCATTGACAAGTTAATGATGCTCTAGGAAAGAAGGTACAGGAGTCATTCATCATCACGTCTTGACAACTACAAAGAGAAAACAAAAACATTGGGACAGATTGGTAGTGTGAGTTTCAAAGTGTTGTGGTGGTGGGAACTGCATTCCCTGGAGTGCCTCAGGAGCCCCTCCTACTTCCTAGTGGGATTGGTCTTGAATTGGACCAATTCCATGCTAGGGAAGGGACACACCCCTACTTCCAGGCACAGGATTGGTCTATATAAGGACCAATCCCCTGCCTATGAGGGCTCATTCTTTTAAGAATAGGGTTAGGTAGAAGTGAAACTGGGAGTGAATTTCAGCAGGGGAAACTGGTTGCTTTTGTTTGAATAAAGCTTTAGAAAGATCAGAGTGAGAAAGGAGTTTTTTCTTTTAGCTTTCCTCAGTAGAAAGAAATAGAACTTGACATATTCTGCCCTTAAAGTCTTACCTGCCTTATTTCCCTCCCTATCTTTTGACATTTCCTCAGTAAAAATCTTTCACACACATTATACATTGATTTATCCATGATCTCATTTACTCGAATAAATATAGACCATTTATTTAATAGCTATTTTCTAAGACACCAAATGTAAATATATTTTTTATTTTAAATATATCAGAACACCCATTAATAAGTTAATGATTGCCTTTTTCTCTTACCAATTATATATAATAACAATTTTCCACCCAATTTTTTCTACGTTATATGACTGAACTTATCTCTCCCCCTTCCTTCCCTTCTCCCTCCTGATGCTTGCAAGTGAATTGATCTGGGTTATACATGTATTATCATGTAAAGCACATTTCTGTATTGTTCATTTGTGTTCATTTTCTTAAATACCAAAACCCCCAAACAATTGAAAAATTGTATGATTTCATTTGCATTCTGATTCCAATAGTTCTTTCTCTACAGGTGGATTAGTATTCCTTGTAATAAATCTCTCACAATTGTCCTGGATTATTTTATTGCTGAGAGTAGTTAAGATGATCACATTTGATTCTGACTCCACAATATTGCTGCTAACTGTATACAATGTTTTCCTGGTTCTGCATCAGTCCCTAAAGAAGTGGATTATATCACTTCTAATGCTGGTAAGTTATAAACAACCTGTCTGTCTCAGGCTGATAGACCCAAAATGGCGGCCTCAGACCTGGATCTCTCCAATAACTGCTGTAGTTGTTTATCAAGGCCAAGGAGTGTCCCTAGCTCTAATACCTCTATATCCCCCCCGCCCCCCACAAGCTGAGAGACTCGCAGGAGTCTGCCTTTGGTAACTTGCTGCTATCTGCTTCCTGACCTCTCCGTCTGTACTCCAAAAATTCTAAATCTAACTGTCCGGACTATGGCCCTTCCCAAAACAGTCTTTGGAAAAGGTTTTACAGTTCAGGGTCACTGGAGGAAAAGAGTTGACCAAAGCCCACAGCCCTCAGGCTCTCGGGTTTCCTTGAACAGACAGGTACAAGTATTTCTTTTTGGTTGGTTTTTCACACAGGTCACACAAAGTATCTTCACTTGTAGAACAGGAACAAAACAGACAGGAACAAATGGAAATCTCAATCTGGAAGCTGGAAAGCTGATCCGAGGACCTCAACTGTCAGGTCCAAACTGCTCCTCTCAGGGAAGACAGTTAACTCCAACAGGAAGTTCACCCTCCAAGTTCCAAGAAAAACAGGGACCCAGCTCTCAGCTCCAGACTTCAAGTCCTATCTTTATTTTTATTCTGAGATTCCTTTTAGAACCCTTTGAGTTCCATCTTTGTGTTGCCTGATTTTCAGCCCCTGTCTTTTGCAACCTTACTTTCTTATTCCTCTATTCTTATAATCCACGAAGGGCTTTCCAGCTTTTTCTGAAATCATCCTGTTCCTCATTCTTTACAGCAAAATAGTAGTCTATCACCATCATATAACACAATTTTTTGGCCATTCTCCAATTGATGGACATCCCTTTAATTTCCAATTCTTTGTCACAACAAAAGGAACAATTATAAATATTTTTGTACAAGTAGGTCCTTTTCCTGTCCTTTTTTAAATATTTCAGGGATATGAACTTAAATGATTGGTGTTAAATTTCTCTTTTCTAACTTGGTTTCTGTAAGCTGAATTAAAATGGATATGTATATATACTCAAAAAACTCAGGTCCCTTTGTATATCTTTAAATAGTCAGAGGAATATCTATCTATCTATCTATCTATCTATCTATCTATCTATCTATCATCTATCTATCTATCTATCTATCTATCTATCTATCTATCTATCTATCATCTGTCTGTCGGTCTTTGTCTGTCTGTTTGCCTTTATGACAACCTGTCGGTCTGTCTACCCATTCATCTATCTAAACATTTCTTCATCTAAGGAGGAACTTTGAAAGAAAGTGGGCTAGATTTGTAAATCATTAAAAAGCAGGAGTGGGCTTTAGTCTACTCCAGGAGAAAGAATACCCATTTTGATGAAATCACAGATCCATTTAAAGCATGGAAATAAGTTGCTTTAAAATGATACATTATGGAGGTGGATTCAAGATGGCAGCATAGAGGCAGCAAAAGTTCAGAACTCTGAAAACCCTTCCTTACAGACTATAAACCAAATTCTCTGGGGGGACTGTAAACCAAACTTAACAACAAGACAGGACTAAGGGACCCTCCTATTGGACTCAAAAGGTATGCCCCCTCAAAAAGCCTGACTTTGAGAACACTTGGATTTAAGGGGAAGGAAGAAGGAAGGTCCCAGGACCCTCACCCACCTACAGTACTGAGCCTCCAGCAGTGGCTGGAATCTCTGGGCTGGCAAGGGTGCTAGCATGGAGGGAATACCTTGAAGGCAAAGCTGTGCCAGGCTCAGGGCTCTGAATACTGGTGGCTGGGAGGGAGCTCAAGGAGAAGCATAGAGGAGGCAGCCTACTCACAGCAGCTGAGACACTCCATATTGCCCCCACTTCCTGAGGTTTTGGCCTTAGGGCACACCCAGATTTTCAAGTTCAACTCAGTTGGGCTTAATATCATCAAGATTTCTGAGGACCCCCAAAGCTCAAGCTCTAACACCCCTCCCCCAGAGACTGCACTGAGTGACTTGCTAAGCTCCAAGGGTGAAGGCTGACATAAAAGTCCAAACCCACAAATCCAGTACACAATGAGAGGGGCAAGAGTGCAGGCAACTACAGGGGGAAAAGAAGGGGGAAATATAAGCAAACAACAAAAAAAGAAAAAAGAAATTACAATTGACAGCTTTTATCCCAGCAATGGACAAAGAGCAAATGGAACAGAGTAGGATCAAGCAACATCAAGCAAAAACACAGACACCCCAGAGAATTGGACACAGGCTTTGGAAGAATTCAAAATACAATTTAAAACACAATTAAGAGAGGTTGAAGACAACTGGGAAAAGAACTTAAAAAAACAAGATAAGTCATCTGGAAACAGAGGCACTTGAACTGAAACAAGAAAATAGTGCCTTGAAAGCCAAAATTAATCAGTTTGAAAATGAGGCAAAGGAGATGAAGGATGAGACAAAGAAAATGAAAGATGAGGCAAAGAAGATGAAAGATGACCTCCAAAGAAAATCAGACCAGAATGAAAAGGATGACCAAAAAGCCAGGGATGAAATTCAGTCTTTAAAAACTAGAATACAACAATTAGAAACAAGAGACTTCACAAGACAGCAGGAAGCTATAAAACAAAACCAAAAGAATGAAAAAATTGAGGAAAATATAAAGCACCTCCTTCACAAAACAGAAGATTTAGCAAATCATTCCAGGGAAAACTAGTTAAGAATCATTTGTCTACCAGAATACCATGACCAAAAAAAAAAAACAAAAAAAAAACAAAAAAAACCAAAAAAAAAACTTGGGCATCATACTACAGGAAATTATCCAAGAAAACTGCCCTGATATTCTAGAACAAGAGGGAAAAGTAGAGATTGAAACAATCCACAGATCACCTCCTGTACTTAATCCCCAACTGACAACACCCAGGAATGTTATAGCCAAATTCAAGAAATACCAGACCAAGGAAAAAATATTACAAGCTGCTAATAAGAAGTCATTCAGATACCATGTGAGGATAACACAGTATCTGGCTGCATCTATACTGAAGGACCAAAAGACATAGAATAGGATATTCTGGAAAGCAAGGGAACTAGATCTACAACCAAGAATCAACTACCCAGCAAAACAGATTATATTTTTACAGGGGAAACTATGGTCATTTAATAAAATAGAAGAATTCCAAGCATTAGTAAAGAAAAGACCAGATCTGAACAGAAAATGTGATGCCCAAATATAGGATTCAAGAGAATCATCAAAAGGTAATTAAGAAAGGGGAAAAAACAAAGCAAAACAATAAACAATCAGACTTTTCTTAAGGGACCCAATAAGTTAAAATGATATGTATCCCTACAAGAAAAGAGGATATTGATAACTCTTAAAATGATACATTATATTTTATGTCAATTTTTCCTCATTTAGTCATAAAAGATGAATTTTACTGTAGATATTTCTTATGGTTGCTTCTTGATTTTCTTAATGCTGTTCCTCATAACTTGTTTTGTTTATTTTGTACTCAAATACAAATGGGTTGGGATAATGAAGGTATTAATTAATCAACTGATACATATTTATTAAACACACACTATGTGTCAGGTCCTGAGCAAAGTGCTGTTGTTACAAAAAGAAGTAAAAGACAATCCCTACCCTCAAGGAGTTTATAAACTAATAGGGGTCACGGCATGCAAACAAATATATAAAAAGCAAGTTATATATAGAATGAATAGGAAATAATTAACAGAGGGAAGGCATTAGAATTAAGACAGGTTAAGAAGGACTTTCAGTAGAAGATGGAATTTTAGTTGATTTAAAGAAAGCCAGGGGGTACTGGTGAGGGACAGTATTCCAGGCATGGCGGAAGGTAAGAGAAAATGCTCAGCACCAAGAAATGAAGTTTCTTGTTCATGAAACAGCATGGAGGTCAGTGCTGCTGGAAGAAAGAATAGGGAGCAAGGAATAAGGTATAAGAAGACTGGCAAGACAAGAAGGAACTAGGTTGTGAAGGACTTTAAATGCCAAACAGAGTTTTGTATTATTTGTATTCTGGAGCCATTGGAGGAGGAGCAGGGACAAGTTCAGACCTACTTCAGTAAAAACTCTTTCCATCAACTTCAGATAACTTCTTCAGGAGGGATTATAAATGGTTAGAAAAGCTGGTAGCCAGAGTAGACAGCTGAAATTCAATCACCAAAATGCTTTTATGCTTAATCTCCTGACATCAGAGAAACCACGGTTAGACACTGTCTCTTAACCTAGCCTCTGGCATTTCCTCCTCTACTTTCCACTCTCCCAATTTATTGATTGTAATCAATATCATAATTAGATTCCATGTGGTCACAGTACAATTCTTTGAAGATCCCAACCAACAATTTAAATTGCTTTCAACAATTTTTTTGGGGGGGCAGTATGGAACTGTTGCTATTGCTTAAATGACCTACTAAAGCTTTGGGTTTGCTCTGTTTTGGGGTAGGATAGTGGTTGGTCATTTTGCAGTCTAGTAATGGAAAGCAGTTAATCAGATTCATTTGGAATATGGCCAACTTCATTGCATTTAATTAGTACCAACGTGAATTAGTATCAATAAGATGAACAAGATAACTTTTGGCTCTTTGGCTCTTCCAAGCACTGGGAATGAATGAGTGAAAAAATCATTTATTAAGTACTTCTAAGGATTGGATATTGTTCTAGGTGTGTATGTGTGTATATACATATATATTACACAAATGCATGTGTAGACATAATATTATCTAAATAAAATATGAATTGAATATAATTGATTACATATAATATATAGTGAGTGTGTGTGTGTGTGTGTGTGTGTGTGTGTGTGTGTGTGTGTGTGTGTACCACTAATCTAAGCCCTAGGAAAGAAATTCCAAAGTGTCCAGGTATATTGGTGACTGTAGCCACAGTATCACGTTCCTTCATCATTTAAATCATAGCTTTCGTCTTTTTTTTTTTATGGAAGCCAAGTGCATTTTCTCTCTCTGTCTGTCTCTGTCTCTGTCTCTGTCTCTGTCTGTCTCTGTCTCTGTCTGTCTCTGTCTCTGTCTCTCTGTCTCTCTGTGTCTCTCTCTCTGTCTGTCTCTGTCTCTGTCTGTCTCTGTCTGTCTCTGTCTCTCTGTCTCTCTGTCTCTCTCTCTCTGTCTCTCTGTCTCTCTCTCTCTGTTACACAGCTAATGGCATTTTTGAGAACATTACCACTTATAAATTGCCACCATATATGCCAGTAACGGCTAAGAAGTCCATACCATACCTGATCGCTTCTGTTTGTTTCTTGTGGGAAAAGTATGTGCCAAGCATATTGTTATAGCTCTATTTTTCAACTTTTATATCAGCTGGAGCTTTAGAGTTAATGAAACTCTGATGGGTATCAAATAAATAGGTTCAACTTTTATCAGTTTCAGTTTTAATATAATTCAGCGTGTAATCATTTTACTGTCAGCCTTAAAATGAAAGCAATTATATACCTATTTGGGAGAGTCGACAATATGTTCCCTGAAACTTGATAGCATTGATCTTTTAGTGATTAGGTACATAAGACAAAAAAGTATTATTAACAATTCATAAATGACTGCAGACAGATTCATACCTACAATTTTGTGTTTGGCTTCAGCTGCAAAAGCACGTATTTATTTTTAATGTCCTTAGGTCTCTCTATATAAATATGGCCACATATGCTTATGGCACATCTTAATCTTCTTTAGTATTATCTTTTGTGTAATGGTGTAGTCTTTAGGGAACACTAATTGTTATCTATCTCTTTGCTACTTCAGGCAATCTTGGAACAATTTCGATACATTATGGGAATGCGTCATTCCCTTATTTGTTGCCTCTCTTCTTTAAGCTTCCTCTCACTCCAGTCACAATGATAATATTATCAATAAATGCACTTAAAATTGGTGTAATTTTGAATACTCCAGCGCACACACACAAACTAGTCATTTCTGTTTCCAATTTCAAGAATCCTACATTTCTGTCTCCTTCTACCACTGTTTTCTTAGAAAACAAGAAAAACAAATATGGAACCTTCCTTCTAGAAACCTGTACAAAGGAATCTTGATTTGCCCTCAGTGGTAGATAATAGTTTACAGAAATAGACGAATTACTATTGATAGCCATTTATTGTATATTGATTAGGAACCTGGCTTTGTGTTGGGAATTATGAGTCATAAAAAATTAAAATGCCCATTTTATCTCAGATCATTAGAACCTCGTGGCTAGTGCTAAATGATGGCTTTTGGGGGTTCCTATGAGAAGCAGATTAGTGATTAGGACCATTATACATACATTAATGATAGTATTTTAACCTATTTGTTACTTACAGAATATAATAAGCAAAACCCCCTATTCCATTGTAGTATAATATATTATCCCGTATATATTTTAAAAAGTATTAGCATGATGACGACTAAAAAAGAAAGAAATGTGATATAGGCATACATGCTAATTTCACAGGATTATGTATGAAAATCGAGCCCACAGAATTTTGTAAATCCTAAAAATCAGGGCTCAATGCTTGCTTTTTCCTAGGCATTTCAAGCTTAAATACACACATGACTTCTGCTCTCCCCCCAAAATGGCTGTTAGTTCCTCACCAAGGTTCATAACCTAACTTTTGAGTTACAGATTTGGAGGACAATTTTTCCTCTTTTTTTTCTCCTGAATTACAAATTGGGGCATATGCGAATGCTTTTTTTTTTTTAAGTAGTTAAGCTGAATCATTGCAATAATAATTAGTAGGATTTCTCTATATTCTACACATTTATTCTTTCTCATATTTATGCACATCTCCATCTCTCTATAGAAGGTATCCCCAAACCTTAATGCAGTTCATGCAGTTGTAAGCTTTGAGACACCTGAAGGTTCTTCTAGAAATATTCTCCTCTGGAGGGTTCCATGACAAATTCAGATATAAAGTCCCTTGGCCCTGTGGGGTATTACCCTAAACCCCTTGGTTTTAGGCTCAAGTCTTTTTTTTTTTTGTAAATACTTATCTTCTGTCTTAAAATGGATAGATTCCAAGGCAGAAAAGTGGGAAGGGCTAGGCAACTGACATTAAATAATATTCCTAGGGTTACACAGCTAGGAAGTATTTAAGGTCAAATTTGAACCCAGGACCTCCTGCCTCTGGACCTGGCTTTCTATACACCATGGCATCTAGCTGTCCCTAAGTCTTAATCTTTAATAGATTAAATGGTGCAGTGGATAAAGTGCCAGGCCTGGAGTCAGAAAGATTCATTTTCCTGAGTTCAAATCTAGCCTCAGACACTTACTATGTGGTTTTGGACAAGTCACTTTACCCTGTTTGCCTCATTTTCCTCACCTGTAAAATGATATTGAGCAGGAAATGGCAAACAAGTTTAGTATCTTTGACAAGAAAACCTCAAATGGACAAGATTGAAAATGACCAAACAACCACCACACTTTACAATGAATCTTTTAACTTCATTGTAAAACATTTTATCTGTTCAATTTAAAAGAGGAAATAGAAGGAGCAGGGGATGTATTTTGTTCACTGACATGTAAATCAATCATGAAACATGGAGGAGATGCACAGCATTCTGACACATGAGAGAGCTGAATTCCTGCTCTAAGAACACAGTAACATCTCATTCCCTGCCCAACTCACAAAAAATGGGGATGCCAGTTAACAAAGAACAAGAGAGAGTTAAAGGATGACTATGAATCTTTAATGTAAATTGTATTATATTTTTGTATATTTAGTGGAGCAAAAGATGAAGAACACTGGTATATTTACTGTTCCTTAATGCTTTGATTAAAATAAAATATTTTTAAAATGAAATGCTTAGAATAAATGAGAAATTCAAGTTCTTTAGAAAACTCATTTTAATGGAATGACCTTGGTTCCACCCAATCTAGGAAAATTGGATTTTATTTTAATAGAAAACCATCTTCCTTATTTGTATTCTACATAGTAACACAATAATTCGAATTTGACTTTCTAAAGTCATTATGGGGGATGGGGAAATAAAAACATTATCATTAGAAATCTTTTACTTAAAAAAATACTTCCATACTATATAGCCTAACCAAGATGTTTTTTTTTGTTTTAGGGAAGTAAATTACCTTAAAAAATGTATAATGTTTAAGCAATTTCCTCTTTTAAAAGTGATATTTAGATAGCTACGAAGTTAGGGAATAGCTCACATTGGTATTGAGGCTCGAGACCTTTACTTTTGGTTCATCACTTCAAACCGAGTTGATAGTGACTTATGGTTAATATCACTTCAGGGTTGCTTGGTGACCTATGCAAACTAATATAATATTTCTGGGGGACATGAGTCCACGTCCAAAGGAAATGTCACGGCCAGATATTCATGCTCTTGTTGACAGTCTCAAAGGAAGGAGAATTGATTAGCAAAGGTCAGGAACTCAAGCATTCCCGTAAGCATAGTGGTATTGTTTAATTTTTAATTCAAGCACCAAATAAGTACACGAAAGAGCTGATAAAAAACCAAAAACAAATAATAACTTACTTTTGGTGACAACTCCTTCCAGGCGGATGATGTTTGGGTGGTCAAATTGTCCCATGATACTTGCTTCTCGTAGAAAATCTCTTCTTTGCCTGTCCATGTGACCGCCTTTCAGAGTTTTGATGGCAACTGGGATCTCTCTTTTCCCTGGCGTTTTCAAACGTCCACTACAGACTTCTCCAAATTCACCTTGAAATAAGAATAAGAGTTTCAATATAGTGTTGGATTTTAGAGAAGAATTGCAGTTGTAGTGTATTTTCTTCCTTTTAATAAACACAATTGCTCCCCAACGGTGTCATTTTCACATGAAAAAATTGTTAAGTTAACATAATTTGTTAAATTGCCAAGTTAACTTAACAAAAAATTGTTAAGTTCACATGGATAATGAACTGCCATGGAATTATGAAATTATAAATCTTGTGCCCTTAAACCCCATTTCCCAGCACCCAACTCTCCTCCTGTCACCACATACTGATGTAGGCAAGGTATAAATTCTGGGTATTTCCATCTCTCTGCCTCTGGTCTTCCTGTCACAGCTTTGGCGGAGTGAGTTTTTTGAGCAGGTAGATTAGCTCGGCACATGGTTTTATTTTGTTAGATAATTACCTGTTTATTCCTTTACTTCTAGTGATTATTAATAACTTATGAAATCTAATATTTGGAGTTGCTGTATATTAATTTTAATCTTACAGAATAAAGGTGCAAAGGGCAGTTAAGTGGTGAGTGGGTAGAATGCTGGCGTCCAAAGTCAGAAAGACTCATCTTCCTGAGTTTAGATCTGGCTTCAGACACTTACTAACTGTGTGCCCTGGACAAAGTCCTTAAGCCTGCTTGCACCAGTTTCCTCAACTGTAAAATGAACTGGAGAAGGAAATGGCAGATCACTCCAGTATTTTTGTCAAGAAAACCCCACAAAGAGTCAGACACGATGGAAACAAATGAACCACAACAAATAGGCAAATGTGGCATTGCAGAGTATCTACTGGTGATGGATATTCTTGTACAACTGAACTATTATAAACAGTACTGTGGATGATGCTAATGATAAGAGAAGAAATCAGTATTTTTTTTCAACTTGCTATCAATAATGACCTGTAAGCCAAATGCACATTATATTCCGAGAATACATTTACTTAGATTTTTCTCTGCAAAGCAGTCACCTCTGAATTACTATAAGAATGAAATCTGAGATTATGCAATCTACAACCCTAATTCGGTAGGGTCATGCTTAATCGTAGAAGGACCACAGTTTAAGAAGACTTTGAAGGATCCAGAAATTAGATGCAATGCATTTCTCACACCATAGAACAAGAATATAAAGAGAGTAGGATGAATTTTTTTAAAAAATCAGTTAATGTGCCTGGTTCTTCTGATGAACTAATTCATGATAATCTGGCTAAGTGACCTGTCATATAGCTGCAATCAAGAAACATATCAAATAAGTTATTCATTTTCTTTGGATTCACCATACAGAAACTGCTTTGAGAATTTACTATATTTATTAATGATGGTTTTTTGTTTGCCTACTATGTGTTTAGCATGATTTGAGCGATACAAGGAAGAAGGAAAATATGCTCTATGGACAAGAAATCTGTTATCCAGTTAAGGAAATAAGACAAATATACTTGAAACAATCAGTAAACCCTATAAGACAGTTCACAGTTAAGTAGTGAATCTTGATTATTGACAAAGTGCTATGGAAATTCAGATAAAGAAGATTCATGAGTTTAATGAAGGTCAGAAACTCTTGAGAAGATGGAGCTTGTTGTTGTTGTTCAGTCTTGTTCAGTCATGTACAATTCTTTGTGACCTCATTCAGGGTTTTCTTGGCAAAGATACTGGACTGGTTTGCCATTTCCTTCTCCAGCTCCTTTTCCAGATAAGGAACAAAGGCAAAGAGGGTTAAATGACTTGCTCAGGGTCACACAGCTAGTAAATGTCTGAGGCCAGATTTGAACTCGGGAAAATGAATCTTTCTGACTCTAAGGACAGTACTCTACTGATCGTGCCATCTAGGGGTCCTAATGGGGCTGGGGCTGGGCCCTGAAAGGGATGGATGGCATTTGGAAAGAATGAAGTGAGGACGACCATTTGAAGTTTGTAGAATAACAGTGAAGTTACTTGAATAGCGCCTCTCCCAGTTGCACTCTACCAATTCCCACTCAAATTGGCAGGTCTGGAGACTGGCTAACTACTATTTCCTCACAGTCTGAAGATAATTGCGGGTTTTAAACACTGTTGCTCACGAGCCTCCAATCAGTATTCTCCCTACTTAGTTTCAGCCAGGCTTAATTAGCTTTTAGAAAGGCTATTTAATAAGTAGGCAGATCACACATAATAATTAAAAAACAAACAATCCCCCCAAACTCCTGTTATACTCTCTTGCTGTATACAGAAGAGTCCTAGGATGAAGGTCTAAAAGACCGTGAGATGGTCAGCAGTTCTGTGTACAGAGAACACATGTGGCAAAGGGGGGAAAACATAAGTTCTGGTGACTGGGAATTGGGTTTTTTCTCTTTATTGAGTCTTCATGAGGTTCTCTGTAGGTGCAGCTCTCTGCTGGCTCCAAGAGTCTGTGACTTTATAGACTCCACAACATGCATTACTCTGTCCCTCACCAGGTGCTACAATCCCTAAAGGAACTTGCTTTGATGGGTTTAGTCTGTTTCAGCTCCCATTGCAGATTCTACCATCAACCACTGCTGTTCCATAGACACTGTTATAAAGCCAATGGGGACAACCCATCTTCCAGTTTTTTCTTTCTCTTTTTTCCCTTCTCTCACACCAAATGGTAATGCCCTTTCTGGAATGCTACACTACTGTATTTGACTACTGTACACCTGGTTCTGACCTATCTGCTCAGTTCTAAATTGACTAAATAAAATTATAAATAAATAACAACCACCACAACAACCCCAATATGCTCAGGACCTGATTCTTATCTAGATATTTCCTTTGTGACATCCTCTACTTCCATTTAATGGCACCAATCTCTAGACTATTTCACATTGATTAAAGACTTATTTGTGCCCGATTGACTTTTTTGAACAACTGATTCAGTAGAAATATCTAAGCCCTTTGTAAGTATAATAATGAAGAAGGGGATGGAAACTGTAAGAGAGACTGAAGATGGGGAACTGGGAATTCTTGACCCATTCAGGTAAACGATCTCTTCAGTGGTAGAGAGCAAAAATGGCTGCTCTCACCTTGGACCAGTATGTATCATTGGAGATGGGGTTAGGAACATGGCTTGAAAGGCTTCTCGTTGACTAATAAAATTATCTTATTACCCAGCAGGCTAACTTAGGTTTAAAGTTTCTTCTGCCCTTGGCAAAGCTGAGGCTACACTGAGTACACTCTCTGTCCAAGGGATTCCCCTTCTATTCTAATTGATTGCCAGGCTAAAATCCCCAGAGGAATAAGTCTCTAGAGAATAGATGGAACAAAGATGAAGTCAGGTATCGGGAGTGATTAAGTCT
The DNA here is from genome assembly GCF_027887165.1 of Monodelphis domestica. Classification (NCBI taxonomy): domain Eukaryota; kingdom Metazoa; phylum Chordata; class Mammalia; order Didelphimorphia; family Didelphidae; genus Monodelphis; species Monodelphis domestica. The sequence continues at coordinate 242,849,205 of NC_077234.1, forward strand.
GTTCAAGGTGAGGCAAAAGCCCCAACTAAGGACAACTAAGTTCAATCAGCTCCCTTTGAGATTTGGTCTTCTCGGTGTAAGAGCAGAGTCAGAAGCTTCAACAGTCTTCAGGATCTTGTAAAATATTTTTCTGGAATAATTTTCTATTCCCAGAAGGTTGGAGCTGGGTCCTGGAGAATGTTTCCTCTCTTCACAGCAAGCATCCACCTGCCCTGGCTGGCTCCTTGGGTTTCCCAGGATTCTAAAGGGTTTGCTCTTGCTTCTCCTGGTCCAACTGCATTCCAAGTCACTCTGCTTGTACTCTTGCTTCCTTTCCAAACTCTCCCCTTCATAAAACCCTCACATTCATCGATGTAATGAAGAATTCATTGAGTGGGGGGATATGTTTGGATGGGTAAGTAGGGGTCATCTCCACAATGTGGGATTAATTGAATAAGCCTTCATGCTGTAAGAGACATATTATATTTAGGAATTTTTCAGGAATGATTTACCGATTTGTATACTTTCTCCCTACCCTCTTTTGGGTGTGTTTCTATGTTTTTATAAAGGCCCAAATTAACTCAGTTATATTAATTTTGTTAGTAACATTAGCTAAAAGTCTAGTGAGGAGGATTTTGTAGGTTATGAGTTCCAAGTTAGGTTTCTGACGTGTTGTAGATAGCTTCAACCTCACTGCCATGGAGAAATGAAAATTTGCTAAATTCACCTGGAAGGACTCTAGGATGCAAAAAAGATACAGACTAATGTCATGACAAACACAAAAAGGAAATCAAGGAAATTACATAATTACCAAAGCTAATTATAATTATGAAGAACTATAATGTACATTTTTGTTTTAGAAATCATTGCAGAATTATACACACATATGCATTCATATATATACACATACATATATGTAAATGTACACACATATAGTTTTGGAGCTTTGGCCAGGTATGATGGAGTTCTCTAGCAATTTAGTTCAAAGGTACCCACATTTTAGCCTTGCTGTAATTCTAAAATCAACACAATAAGCCACTTTTATTTAAGTTAAATCCCAACCAGTTGTGGGATCCCTGTTCTCATGAGCATAGAACAAAAAAAAATCTCACTTATTCAGTTCTCTTTGTAATAGTAATTTTGATTAAAAAAAAGAAAATTAGGCTAAAGCTTTTCTCCTGTGGATATTAATGATAAAAGAAGGGAAGTTGATCGAAAGTTTCTCTATTTTTCTTTCAGGGGAGAGAACTTTGAAGGAGGGAATGAGAGATTTCTATTTTTTTTAAACCCTTACCTTCTGTAATACTGTGTATTGGCTCCAAGGCAGAAGAGTGGTAAGGGCAAGGCAATGGGGGTTAAGGGACTTGCCCAGGGTCACACAGCTGGGAAGTGTCGGAGGCCAGATTTGAACCTAGGACCTCCCGTATCTAGGCCTGGCTCTCAATCCACTGGGCCACCCAGTTGCCCCCTCTATTTTTTATATAGCTGGTCTATCTGGGCATACTAAGGTAAGTGAAGATTGATCCTCAGATCCCCTTGATTCAATATGATGAATATTCAAAGCAAAAATGCTTATTTTCCCATTTTTCCCCATAGTAAGACTGCTGGTAGATAGAAAGATTCCGATCAATTTAACTCCTCTCATCTGCTATAAGATGCTAATCCGTGGGATTTTTCTTTCACGTTTCATAGTGTTTCCAGTAAACCTTGAAATATAATGAAATGAATGCACTAAACTATTGGTATTTTACCAAGAGTAACACGCACTGTTTTTCTTTGATTTTTTGTTGGCTGAATCCACGTATCTTATTAACACCAGGCAGGTGTTTCTTCACGTGAAGCATTGCATTATCAAGCTGTTATCACACTCATTTTAGTGGCACCAAACACAGTTGTCCCAATTGGGAACTTCGAAAGCATTCTTTGTGTAAGTTCCAGAAGTTCAGTCAGAGGGCACATCGGAATCTTTGCCTTCCAAGCTACAGAGCTCAGGTAGAGAGGTGAAAATAACTGAATTTAACTGTATAGTTTCTGATTCTTGTTGTCGTTGAGCTATTTCAATCACATCTGACTCTCTATGATCTCATTTGGTGTTTTCTGGGCAAAGATACTGGAGTGGTTGGCCATTTCCTTCTCCAGCTCATTTTACAGATGGGGAACTGAGGCAAATAGGGTAAAGTGACTTGCCCAGGGTCACACAGTTAATGAGTATCTGAGGCCAGATTTGAATTCATGAAGATGAAGCCTGGCACTCTATCCACTATGCTGCTTACTGAGGACAGTTTTTTTATGGTGTGGTACCCAATAGCACCCGAGCAGTCAGATTTGTATGTCTGGATTTGATATATAAATCTAAAATGGGGACAGTAAGTCTAAGGAAGGTTGCCTTGGGGATTCAGAGGAAGGCAAAAAGTAGGCTCTGAATGTAGGAGCATACATTCGAATGGGGAGGGAATATGGAAATAATGGGTTTATACAAAGTAAATACAGAATGGATGGATGTGATGGAAAGGGAAGGCATTCACAGCCGGGGAGGAACCAAACAAAGCCTTCTACAGAAGGCAGGAGTTGAGATAAAACTTGAAGGTGGCAAAAGACGTTCAGAGGTAAAGGTGAGGTCTTGGCACATTCCATGCATGAGGGGCAGTTTGTTCCAAGGCACGGAAACAGAAGATGGAGTGTCTTGTTGGAGGAACTTCAAGTAGTCTAGAATGGTGAGGAAATAGTGTGTGTAGAGGAAAGTTTTAGGGTTAAAAGCCTGGAAAGGTAGAAGGAGACAGGTGATGGCTTTAAATGCCAAACTGAGGAATTTATATGTGATTCTGGAGATAATAGGGAGTCACTGAAGACTATTGAGTGGGGGCATGATATGGTATGCTTTAGAAAGTTCACCAGGGCAGCTGAGTGGTAGATGTAACAGAGTGGGCAAGACTTGAAGCAGGGAGACAAGTTAGAGGGCTTGCACAATGGTCCAGGAAAGGTAAGGAGAATCTGATGCCAGGTCTTCTCACAGAGTAGCCATAAAGGAGAGGGGCGAGATCAGATAGTAGCTATTGGAAACTGTCAGCTCATGTGAGCATTTCTTAAAGATGGGGAAGACATGGGCGCATTTGTAGGCAGCATAGGAATGAATATATAGGGAGAAATTAAAGAGGGGAGATTTTCTGGAGAAGTCTGGAGAGGACGGGGAAATGTAGATGGACTGGTCTTGGAAAGTGTGTGGGATGAAATTGTGCATTATTCCCCAGTATGCATCGATTGGCATTAGGAATCATAGATTGGCAGCTTCCTATCGAAAATCAGTGAAAGGTAGATGCCCTTCACTAGGGAGATATCACTCTCTCCTTACGACGAGCAGAGAAACCCCCCTCCCAACCGGCTTCATATCTCTTAATACATACACTTAGGCCTTTAATATACTCTTTTCTAATGTGGCTAAGAGATGCCCCTCCTTCTTTGGGTTCCTATGGCAACGATTTTGGGTGTCCTAATTCCCATGAGAGAAATCTTAAAATTTACAAGTTATAATTTTGGCTACGTGACTAAATGTTTCACCTGGAAAACCTTGGCCAGCTCTGAGTTTTGACACAACTGAAAAATGGCAAATTTAAGGAATATTCCTGTAGGCTTAGAAGCACTGGGAAAACTTCAGGAGGATAGAGGAGAGGCAAGATAAAGAAACATAACACACAAAAAGCATTGACGGTGGGAAAGAGGAGAAGGTACTGTGTCACCTTGTTATATTGTTACAACACAATATAACACCCTCTATATAATGTAATTGTTACAATATCGTACACTATAACATAGTATTGATATGTGAATCCCTATAAATTCTGAGTAAATTGGAGCATCACTGGCCACTGCTTCTGAGAGGTCTCTCCAGACTCTCTCTATGCTTCCCCCTTTCCCCTCACCCCTGAATAAAGCAATGTGAGCTTTATTATGAGCATCTTACCAAGTCTCTTGTCTGCTCATTAGAGTGATTTCTGGGTGTATAAGCTTCCCCCCAATCCACTCCACACAGAAAGGAAAAGGGCAAAATTTATATTTGAGCCTATAGTGATGGATGTAAGAGTAGAGGAAGATGTCTGAGTTGTGTGAGATTAGAGGAAAGGCAGTTTCAGTCCATGTGATCGACAATATGGCAGTGTAGGTATTTTTTTTGTTCTCTGTCTCCTCTGATACCTTTCCAAAATGAGAATTATACATACAATGGGGAATATACAAATGGGAAATATATATATAAAACGACTCCAGCTATTGCTGTGGTCTAGGATACCCAGGATCCAACAAAGGCAAACAAAACAAAACAAAATCCAAACCAGAGATCCTGAGCACTTCCCAGGCTACCAGCAAGATCACACCAGCAGACTGAAGAAATGCCAAAGGATTCCATCAAAACCTACTCCTAGAATCTCATTCTCATTCTTTTCTCCAGGACTGTGGAGACCCCAGAGCCAGACTGAGGAAGTCTGATGAACTTAACAGCTGGCTTTGCCAGAGTTCTTCAGGAGCTGCTTCAACCTGGAAGTGTCAGTGCTGCAAGACTGGTACCTGCAAAAACAGACTCTGAACCACCAGGATTGGGCCAGAGAACTGAGGAAGAGGAGGAGTGGGACAAGTCTCGATGACAAGGGACTGTGTATATGGGGAACTCTGTAGCACTCCTCTAAGGCTGAGGGAAAGAGCACAGCATCTGGTGGAGGTGATTCTGATCTATTAAGGGTCAGGTAGAGTGGAGACCTAAAATAGTCAACTGTAAATTGCCTAGTTTAGGAGGAGGCTGAAGCACTTTGAGATTCAGTCTCCTAGAAAACCATGATAAGAAGGGAGGAAGTCAGAAAGTGAATAAGAAGGAAAATAAGGAGAAAAGACTGAAAGTACAAAAGATTTTAAGAAAAAGAAAACTCAAAGATCTTGAAACAGACAGATTAATCAGCAGGAAAAACAGTAAAAGGTGGCGGTAAATATGACCTCTAGATCTAGTAAATGAGTTTTGACATCTATGAATAAACACTGTAAAATAAAGGAAAAGGATCCTGCACTTGATGGGACAGAGGACCCTATAGATTTTGAGGAGGACCTAGAAACACCACATGCTCAGCCTGAGTTGCTTAAGAAAAAAGTGAGAATTCCACGAATAGAATTCATTTCCTGCACAGCAAAAATAATGAACAGAATGGAAAAACTGAATATTCAGTAGCATGCCTCACTAAAGAAACAAAAGAAAATTCAATAGATTAGGAATGCAAATATACTGAAGTGAAAGATAACCTGGAAGAAAAGAAGAAAAAAATAACATTAAAATAAAATATGCTCATTTTGAAATTAAAACATAATGAGATTGAAATTAGTATAAACAGAGACAATCTAAGGATTATAGGTCTCCATAAAGGACATGATGGGACAAAAAAAAAAAACCTTACCATTGTAATCAAGGACATAATAGAAGATCATTGCCTAGAACTTCTCAGTATAGAAAATGAAATTCCAATAGAAATAATTCATAGATTGCCTCCAGAAAAAGAAAAAAAAACCTAAGACTATAAATTCCAAGTCACATAGCTGTTAAATTTAGCAGTTTAATTCAGAAACAAGATGTTCTGCAAGGCATCAGGAGAAAGATCTCCAAATACAAAGGAAAGGAAAGGATGAGGACTATTCCTGATCTACTAGAAAAAAGACAAATGGAATAATGTGGTCTGAAGAGCAATTGAACTCTTGGAAGTAGCCCTAGGTGATGTTACCTGCAAATCTGAGAATAAGTATAAATCACACAAAAGGTAGACATTCTGTAAAAAATAACTTTACTATTTTTAGGCAGAAAACTAGACCTGAAGAGATTATTTGCTTTTTTAATACTCCAAACAATATAAATGCAGGAGGTATGAATAAATGCAGCAGACAAAGGACATTAACAGCAATGGACTAACAATACAGAGAGCAGTTAGAGACTTCTTTCAGAATTTATAAAAGGAGATGGGGCAAAGGTGGAAATCTAGTAGAGGTTACAGTGAAAAGGCAAACAGAATCTGGTACCACCTTGCTTCTTTTCTGAGATATTACAATATAGGAGGGTACATAGAAGGGAGGAATGAACGGGGATAGAGAGGAGCAAATATATGCCAGGATCAAACCAAGAGTTAGCTATGAAAGAATGGTGGTCTCTGTAGTTTCAGAAGGAAAGGAGCCTACAGAGCAGTGGGTGAGGAGGAGGGGAGAATGAACAAAAAGAAAATCAAGAGTGATGGCTAGAGTAGGGGGGAGTTGGTTCACCAAGTCATAAAGACAGGAAATAGAGGAGATAATAACCCTAGGATGATCAATGTACACAGGGACAAGAAAATCAAGGAAAATATAGAGTCGAGTGGAGTTGGTTCACTGTAACTAAAAATAAAACTCTACATAAAAATTTGACCTATTGAAATTTTAATTAGAAATTAAAATATAACCATTGTAGGTGTGATAGTGTGAGAAAAAACCAACAACACCTAAGGAGAGGGGGGAATAGAGGTCAACATGAAGATGAAGAACAGAATTTGGGGATCATAAGGCATAGGGAAAGATGAGATGATAAAGAATTATAATTATATAAAGGAATTTTAGAGTTAATGAACAAGGATGTGGAAAATTTGTAGGTGATAGCAGGGGTGACCAAAATGGAGTCCTTTTTGTGTCAGCCTTTATCTTTACCAACCTGGTAAAACTGATTTTCTCCTTCTCAGAATGTTTGTGACCCACATTTGAAATGGAAGGAAATGCTAAATTTCAGTTAGAGGTTAGTGAAAATAGAAATGTAATTTTTTCCCTTCAATCAAACTTCATAGCCTCATTGAAATCTATACAGATTAAAAACTCCTGGAGTAAATATATTTTAGAAACAATTTCTCTTCTGAAGAACCAAGAGGTCTACCAATTCCAAGTGAAAGAGAGACGTGGGCAATTTATGGCTACTCTTGGAATGCCTGAGACCCTATGTTGGGCAGGGGGTAAGGGAGAATTCAAACTTGCTAGGAACTCACATATGTTTCCTCTCTTTCCTTATATTATATAGATCTCTAATGGCTAGAGAAATCAGTTGCTTTAGTCTAACTGTATACACTGTCTAAAGGGCATACATTTCTAAGTTTGGAGGTAATAGAAATTTATTTTAGGTGCCACCATGAGGAATTCAGAAACAAGGAATGGGGGGGGGTGGCAGAGGAGGGATAGGGAAGGGCAAGCAAAAAAATGAGAATATGTAATTTTCAGTAGGTTTATAGATTTATTAATCTCTATTTCTGGGGAAGATAGGTAATGCAGTGGATAAATTGCTGGTCCTGGAGTCAAAAAGATCTGAATTCAAATCCAATCTTACCAGCTGTGTGACCCCTTGGCAAGTCAATAAACTTCCATTTGTCACAGTTTTCTTCAGCTATAAAATGGAGATAGATATAGTATCTATCATCCAGGATTATTGTAAGGATAAAAATGAGATAATATTTGGAAAGAGCTCAGTCCAGGACCTGGCCCATAGTAGATACTCTATAAATTTTAACTATTATTATTATGTTTTGGGGAAAATCCCATTATTACTGATACCAATAGGTCAGCCTATCTCATGGTATAAGACAGTCAGTCAAGAATGGCATCCCTTCCACACTGTTAAGGTTAGGGGATGCAGTGCTCTTGTGATGTGGAAAATCTGCACGCTAATTTTTGGCCCTCCCTTCACACCAGAGAATAATTTTGAATTTTTCTTTTTCTTTTATTATTTCTTTACAGCACTTTATAAAATTTGGGCTAAGTATTCGGTCAATATGTTCATATTATACAATACTATACATATATTTTATGCATTTCTGACTTCCTACACTTTTTCTGTGCTGTCTTAATGGACTTTGTGTGTTATCTATAGCTTCAGAAAAATTGCTTCCCCCCCAAATTGCCATTTAATTTCTTAATTTGATCCATGATATATCAATGAGGAAAGTCATACTATAGAAGTGATCCTTGTAGAACCCTTCATATAATTGTGTCACTTCTCAGATACAGATACAACACACACACATGTAAAAGGGATTCATATCACTGCAAAGTCTAAATCAAGAAGTTGGACTCTAGTTAACTGAAATCTAAAAAGTTCATAAAACAACAGAACAAATTAACCCTAAATACCCAAGTATTGCAATTCCTCTTCCTTCCAAAGTTGCTAAATAGGCAGAATAAACTATATGGTGACAGACTAGGATGGAGAAGCTCTGGCTTCTTTTCTTTTTTCCACCATTTGCTAGTTTTATGGTTTGAGGAAGTCAGTTTTGTTTTCATAGGTCCAATAAGTTAAAGACGTCTTCTCGCTATCTCCCAGGAAATAAAGATTAATGGGTTAAATTTGCAAAATATTTTGAATTCCTCCAAAGAAAAATACTCTGCGACCACAAAGCATTTCAAAAAATTGGTATTATAGTTTCTGTCTCTTTAGAGGAGTTGACTTTCTTTTAGTAGTTATACCATATTCTATATTAATAATCTAGCACTGTTAGGCAAGCCTATTGAGGCATGTAGAAGGGATTTCTCTGTGACCCATTAGGAGAACTCCAACATTCTTGCACAATAATGTCCTAATTCTACCCTGGCTGATTTAAGTGACAGATGTGGTAGGAATGAACTATTTTTGCCCTTCATAATCCAAGCAACCTCTTTATAATTTTAAAATTAGAAAGCTGGTCTTCTTTTGGAGAAAGGGTCCAGGCTTGTGACTTCATCTGGGTTGGGAATTCTTGGTAGGGAAACATATGTCATCATTAGAAATCAATAACTGGACTCTTAGAAAGTTACCTGGGCCACTAGGAGGCTAAATGACTGTCTCAGTGTTGTTGTTTAGTTGTTTTTCAATTCTGTTTGATTCTTTGAGACCCCTTTTGAGATTTTCTTGACAAAGATACCAGAGTGGTTTGGCAGTCCCTTCTCCAGCTTAGTTTACAAATGAGGAAACAAGGTTAAGTGACTTGCCCAAGGTCAAACAGCTGGTAAGTGTCTGAGGCTGGATTTGAACTTGCGAAGAGGAGCATTCCTGATGCCAGACCTGGCACTCTATCCACCTACCTGCTAGGCAGTTAATGTGTTTCAAAGTTCGGCTCTCTATTCACTATGCCATGCTACCTCTTTTCATATTAATAACGTATGCCAAAATATAACCCAACAAAACATGGAATTAAACTCTACAAAGAAACTTATAATTTGAACTTTTTATATCTTAATTAGAAAAATATAATTCTGCAATATATGGTTTTAACAAAGCAAGTCTTGGTTTCTGTTAATAAAGTGCTCTTAAATACACATCAAAACTTATTGGGGTATTCTTATCTTCAGTTCAATTATTAACGTTTAACTCTATAAATGTTCCCATCAAGCATTTCAAGCCATGTTATACACTTGACAGTAACTAACAAAGAATGTCATTTAGCTCAATATGTGGAAATCTCTGGAAAAATCTGAAATAAGACATTTTGAAGTCCAGTCAGGCAATAAACATGAGCAGTCATCACAATGAAGAACCAAGTGTTTAGACAGGCATGACTAAGAGGAGAGAGTGGACTGGCAGTTGTAGATGGTCATGAATGCTTTAAAAAATTGGAAAAGCATGTCTTTAAGAAGCAAGAGACAAGCAGAAAAAGCCAAAAGAATCTTGGTGTGAAGACTATTTCAGGCCTCCAAATACCTGAATAAGTACGCTCAAAGTTTCTTCGATCCCAAGTCTAATGGGTAATCCATAAAAATGAAATGAAAAACAAACAATCATTCTAAAAAGGAAGATTACAGCTGGATGACAATCTATAGCATTATGAATGAATTTGAAAGAACTTAAAAAGTAAACCTGCTATGTGCAAACCTCAAAGTCATCTTTGGCATATCCCTCTTTTACTTCACATTCTGATTAGGCACTAAGTCTTGATTTTCTCTGTCAAACATCTTTCATATCCATCCACTCGCTTTCTATTCCCCTTACAATCTGCTAATTTCGGGTCTCATCTCTTCTCACCCAGACTATTGTAACAAAAACAACGATGAACTGTTTATAGCAGCGCTCCAAATTTGGTAATATTCTTTGTGTGTGCTCTCATTGGAAGCTCACCATTTTGTGAGATAACAATTAATTCCCAGATTAGGAAACCAAGACTCCAAGATGTTCAGTCCATGGTCAAAGAGCGAATAAATATTGGAACAACTATTTACCAGCTGTTTCATTTCATAAAAAGGTGGAAAAAAAGCATCTTTTATGTGGTAGACCTTGTGTAAGGCCTTTCTTAGGAGGCTTTGCCCCCATCTCCTCTGATGTCAATTTTAGCACTCTATCGAAGACATATTTTGTCTATATAGTTATTTAATCTATCACCTCTGCCTGTCTATCTATTTAATCTCTCTCTCTTTTCCCTGATTGTCTGTCTGTGTCTATCTGACTGACTGCCTCTCTGTCTGTCTTTCTGTCTATCTCTTTATCCAGTCCTAGTTTTTACCTTGAATTTTGGTTATGTATCACCAATTGCTTATTGGACATTTCAAATTTGATATATTTGAGATATCTTAAATTCAACATTTTTAAACAGTACTCATCATTTTTTCCTAAATACTCTCCTATTCCAAACCTCAGCATTTCTGTTGGAGGAATCATAATCTTTTATAGTAACAGATTTATAATTTCCATATTATCCCAGACTTCTTACACTCAATCTCCTCATATACCCAATCAAATGCCATTAAGTTCTCTGACATTCTACCCCCTCTCTAACTATCAAGGTAATTCCAGCCCTTGTCAACTCTCACCTGGTGGTCCTCCATGACCACACAAAGCAGTTATCACCATATGATATCTCTACTCAACCAACTCCAGGCCCCCCACCCCCATTAACTCTGTGATAAAATACAAACTCCTCTGTTTAGTTTTTAAAGTTTTGTCCAACCTGTCTTTCAAGACTCACTGAATGTTACTCTCCCCCTCACATTCTTCAATATAGTCAAACTGGTCTTCTTTCTGTCCTTTATCCATGTTGCTCCATATCCTATTTGTACACTTTTAGTCATATGTACATGTCTGGAATCCACTCCCTCATTTGTGCTTCTCTTCCTTTTAAGACACTCATCTTTTGCATGAAATCTTTCCTAATCCCCACTCCCCTAACTCCCTCCTTCCAAATGAATTTGTATTTAACTATTTCATATTTATATGTATTTACTATGTTTGTTCTATCTATGTATCTATCTATCCATTTATCCATCAATCAATCCATCCATCTGACCAACCACCCCTCCATCCCTCCTTCCATCTATCTATCTATCTATCTATCTATCTATCTATCTATCTATCTATCTATCTATCTATCTATCTATCTATCCATCTATCTATCTATCTATCTATCTATCTATCTATCTATCTATCTATCCATCCATCCATCCATCCATCTATCTATCTATCCATCTATCTATCCATCTACCTATCTATCTATCTATCTATCTATCTATCTATCTATCTATCTATCCATCTATCTATCTATCCATCCATCTATCTATCTATCTATCTATCTATCTATCTATCTATCTATCTATCTATCTATCTATCTATCTATCTTCATTGCCTCCCACATTAGAATTAAGTTCATTGTGGGTATGGATTATTTCATTCATTGTATTTGTATTCCAGGTGCCTAACAGGGTGACTGGCACAAAGTAGGCATTTTGTATATATTATTATTGTTAAATACATACATTCATTGATTATTTATTATTTGAGGTCTTTATAAGAGCCTCCTAAATGACCTTATTACCACCTTTATCTATCTTTTACAATCCATGTTTCGTACTATTGTCCAAATAATCTTCCTAATATACCACACATTGTATCACTCGTCACTCAAAAACTTTCACTGATTTCTCATTGACTATGAGACAAATTTTAAACTCCTGATTCTTGCATTTAATATCCATCACAATTTGCCTCCATTCTATCTTTTCAACTTTATTCCCTGCCACGTCCTTAAATATATTTTATATTTTAGTCAAACTGAAATACTGATTCCTATTCTTAATCTGTTATATCTTATCATCATTCTTACCCAATACCATGACTAGAACAGATTCCCTATATTTTTATTCATGTATTAAAGAATCTCCTTTTCTGCAAGCCCTGACAAATGCCCCCATTCCCCACTTAGGTATGAGGTATCATCTTCAGAATAGCCTACTGATCTGAATTTATTTGCAATATCTTTCATATCAATTGGCCTGAAAAAATCTTTTTTGCTTATCTAACTCACTCTTGCATTATAGTTCTTTATGCACTTCTTTTCCATTTTTTCCTCTTTAAATGTTAAGTTTCCTCAAGGCAAAGATAATGTCTTTTGTCTTTCTTTGTAATCCCAGCACTTAGCACATCCCTTACACAAAGCAGTTAGTAATAAAGCATATATTAAAGGAATGCTATGCATTCCTTTCTCAAAATGTTTAGAAAAGGACAAGATATATTTATAATAACTATTGTGTATGTCAACTTCAAGAGAAGGTTTTTTAAGGGTGGGAGAGATGTGGGCATGTTTGTAGGTAATGGGTAGAGAAAATATGGATGACAGTAGGACAAAGTAATAGAGAAGAAAAGAGAGTTAGGACCAGGGCTGCATATAAAAGCCTTGTCAATGAGAAGGGTGACCTCTTAATTAGAGAGAATAGTAAGGGCACACAATTGGGTGAGATGAGAGGAAGAGGGAACTTTTTTATCGTATGTTTGTTGTGTAAAGAACAAAGGACCAGATCTAGACTTTGTCTTTACTGTAGTTTGACTTTGAGAAATATATTTTGCTTGCCACCAAAATAAACAAGGGCTCCTGTTTTTCATCTTCAAAATAAGGGGGAGAGACTAGATGACTATTCTTTTTTTCCAGTTCTAACATGGAATTCTGAGAATGTCGCTTATGCATATTTGTTGATGAAGTACAAAGCACTGATATTGAAGGAGGCAAAATACAAATAAGATGGGGTATTGTCTTCAAAAAGTACATCATTTCATGGGAGAAATACAATGCAAAAGTCTATATGACAAAGTAGAGACTTCCTAGAACTTAAAGGAAAAAAAGTCATATGAAAGTTTGGAGGAGATTGAGGTCACTTCTAGCAGTGAAGGGGCCAGGAAAGACTTGAATGAAAGGACAAGAGCTCAGCAGTTGGATAGTCAGAAGAAGAAAATATTCCAAAGGCACGATCACAGGAAAGTTATTAATGGAGGGAACATTATCTGGGACAAAGAGTCTGGAGGGAGAATAGAATGAGATAAATCTGGAAAGACAGGTTAGAATTAAATTGTGGAAGGCTTTGATTGTAGTTATGGAACGTGGATGAATGTCTACTGAAGAAGCAGTGAAGTACCATTGAAACTTCCTCCATCCAATTTCTTAACTTAAAAGGGATCAAAAGACTAAGCACTAGAAAGACTAATATGTTTAGGCAGTTAGATAGTGCACTTGATTGAAGTGGGCTTGGGAGTCAAGAAGATGAGTTCAAATCTAGCTTCAGACATTTGCTGGAAAAGTCACTTACCCTCTTTCTGCCTCAGTTTGATTCTCTTTAAAATGGGGATAATAATAGTACCTACCTCCCAGGATTATTTTGAGGCTAAAATGAAATAATATTTGAAAAGCACTTCAAGCCAGGTAGCACAGGGAATAGTGTGTCAAATCTGGGAAAGAAACATTTCATATCTCTGTGACCCTGGGCAAATCATTTGACCCTGACTGGCTAACCCTTGATATTCTTCTGTCTTAAAACTGATAATAAGAGAGAAGGTAAGGTTTTTTTAAAAAAGGAAAATCACTTTGAAAGCCCTAAAATGCTTTTGTAAATACAATCATCATCATCATCATCATCATCATAGAAACATCATCATTATAGAACAAAGATTTATTTACTCATTTTTATTCTGATAGTTCCCCTAATAGCTCATGGTAGTGTCAGACTGCTTTTCTATGCTTAATTGACTGAAAATGAGGCAGCAGTTGAGAGAGTGAAGATCACAGTGAGAAGGAAGAGCAGTCTCAGTACAAATGTAAGAATGAGAAATGAGGATAGCTGGGAGGTTAAGACATAATAAACAGAAAGGGAAATTCAAGAACTCAGAATCTTAGAATCGATATATTTCCAGTGGTGATGAGCTCTAACATATGGCTAAATTGGTAGATGACTAAAGCAGATTTAAGGTGGATCAAGGGCTTATGGGGTGGAGAAAACCATTGCCAGCTAAGTGCTAAGGATATGGAAAGGGGAGAATTACACTGGAGGATTAATGACAATAATGATGATGGCAGAACAATAATCTGAAAATTATAATGGGATATTAGGAGGTTATGAGCTCCCCTTCTAGCCTTTGACAGTCAAGTAGAGTGGCAAAAAGGATACCCAGCAGAGGATATTGCAAGGTATGCGGTGGGCCAGGAGAATCCAAATTTCAGTTAATTGGTTGAAGATAAATCAGACAGTGCAGGAGAGTTTACTGGAATAGACATTGGGTTGAAAAATGGCACGGTGAAAGGACATAATCTCTACAAATAAGTATGCAGTAGAGTTTAACCAGTAGGAGGTGGTAGCGGGTGATAGGGGGTTAGAACTGGTGCCTAGACTGGCAATATTGAATGACAGGGATTAAGGAATTTGGAAGTTGAGTAGTATACCCTAGAGAGATGTCACTAGTTGGAAAGATAGCTCAGTACACAGAACTAGTTAAAATGTAATCTAGTTAAATTAATTCGATTCCACATTTGCAATTTGAATGTTTGTGATGCACCATGTTGGCCAATTTGTTGTAGCTGAGTCATTTTAGTTGTGTCTGAATTTTCATTTAGAGTTTTCTTAGCAGAGCCTGGAATGATTTGCTATTTATTTCTCCAGCTCATTTTACAGATGAGGAAAGTGAGGCAAAAAGGGTTAAGTGACTGGTTCAGGGTCACATAGCTAGTGTCTAATGCCAGATTTGAACTTGGACTTTCTTGATTGTAGAGTCAGTGCTATATTACTGTGTCACCTAGCTGCCCCGTACATATAATTACTTAATATCTTTTATTTTAGGTCTCATGTGATAAATTCCTTTTTGAATTTAGTTCCAGTTCCAATTAAAAAAAAAAACAACCCTCTTATTTCCATCTTACAATCAATACTATGAATCAGTTCTAGGGCACGAGAGCAGTAAAAGCTAAGGAATTAGGGTTAAGTGACTTGCCTGGCATCTGAAGGCAGATTTGAACCTGGCACCTCTCATCTCCAGGTCTGGCTCTCTAACTACTGAGCCACCTTAGCTGTCCGCAGTTAAAGTTTGTTAAGGGCAATTATTTGTACACATTTTTTTTTTCAGATACATACTGACCATGCCAATATATTTCTTTTCATTCCACTCAAACCTTATGGAATTTGGAGCTAAATCCAATGCTTAACTACTACTGGAGCTAAGTCATCCCAGACACCAGATACCAAGTATTCTACTACTCTTCTAATTTATTTTTTGTCTTGGTTTCATTTTAGGTCATTCGGTTTTACATTATGCTGAAGCCCTGTGATTTCTTGCCTCCAAGTCTTTGCTTATGTAATCCTCTCTGCCTTGAATGCCATGTTTTCTGTATACTGAATCAGAGAAGGAAGGAGCAAAGTTCCATTTTAAATGGAAGTACATTTCCAATTGTGTAGAGAAAAGTCAAGGAAAGCTTCAAGGAACAGGTGGCATTCAAGTTGCTTTTTCAGCAATCATAGGCAATACAAGAAAATGTATTCTAAATATAGGGAAGAGCATGAACCACACTTTGGAACTGTCAACCTTAAGATTTATTGGGGGGGGAACCAAGAGAAGGAGTTTGGTTTCAATGCCAAGTATATGGAACATGTTAACGTTTCAAAAGGATATTAGATTGTGAAATGACAAATACTAAGAAAAAAACAAGAAATTTCACTTGGGAAGTAAAAGGCAGCCCAAAGAAGATTTTTTCTGATCTTTTATACTTTTTATATATTTATTTCTTATTCATCTACTTATATTTATTTTACATATTCATACGACTATATAAAGGAGAATTTCTGGCAATGTTATAAACAGATTTTTTTAGAGAGGGAAGAGTTTTCTTACTGTTGTTCAGTCATGTCCGACTCCTTGTGACCCATGGACCATGCCTATCCATGAGGTTTTCTTGATAAGGATACAGGAGTGGTTTGCCATTTCCTTTCTCCAGTGGATCTCTTGTCAGGCCATGGAAACAAATATTACAGAAAGATCATGGAAGTAGGACAAATTGTCACCCAGTTTGTTGAAAGGGAGGTCACTTCTGAAAATAATTCAGGAACATTTTCTGTCATGGCACTGTAAACCCCACTTGATTTCCTCAAACAGGCACAACAGATTTTCTTCATAAGAACTTCATCAGCATGTAGAGTTCCAGGTATAGAACTATCTTCTATTTGCCTCTATAGGTCATCGCCTTCTTTGTAGTGCCATGTTAGAGGGTTGACTGAGGCTCTGTCAACTTCAGTGAATTGCCTGTGGTCATACAATTAGCATGTGGAAGAGGTGGGCTTAAACCCAGGTGTTCCTGACTCCAGCCAACCCTCTATCTATCCCAGCTTCTCAGTTTATGGCAAACAGAAAGGAATAGGATTTGAACAACTTTGCCAACTGAGATCTCCAAGACTGTCTGCTCAAATGCCTTATCTGTAAAATTACCACAATGGTAAAATAAAGTATTTGGGCTAGATAATTTCCAAGATCCCTCCCTGTTCTGAAGTTTCATTTGCCTATATACACACATATTTGCATTTGGTAAATGGCTAGAAAAATGGCTGACAATAAAAGCTTGGTGTAACCTGATTTATTCTCCAAGTACAGGAATACTATAAAGTTTAATGCATGGGAAATACTATCTTATAGTTAATAAAAAAGCAGTAGGTTAATGGAAGATTGAACTATAAAGAAACATATTTAATAATATGAACAGAGAGCATTAGCATTTTGAACATTCTGATTAATAAATGGCAGAATTTTCAGATAATTTAAAAGGCAAATTATGTTTTTCAGTGAGATAAGACTTTATAAACTACGCAAACGATGAACTTAAATTATTTCTTCAATTACTAATGGAAGGTCAAGTTGCCCCTTTGGGTTTTATGCTGCTGATAATCATAAATAAAAGAAAAGTTGGCCCTATAGTAACAGGGTTCACATTAGTGAAATAAATAGAAACTATGAGCCACTTATTAAGGAATTTTCCATATAAAAGTGGAACAAAGTAGCAAAAAAATTAGAAAAACTATTGAAAGTTCTTCCGTAGAATTTATTTTATGACTGTCTCACATGGAAAGAGCCTAAAGATTACAAAAAATATCTATATTTGATATGTAAAGATGAAAACAGAGTAGGCATATTCTCTATCCTTTGCTTTCTTCTATTGTCAAGAAAATAAAAGTCGATAGCAAAATATTTGAATAAAACTGTTTGAATAGAATAATTTATTATTCTGGTAGATAATCCAGTGAGTTAAAAGGTCATCTAGCTGAAGCTTATTGCCTTCTTCCTTGTAGACATAACTATTTAATAATAATAATAATAAATAACATTTATATAGCACGTACTTGGCTCTCTACTTGGAACTTTATAATTTTGATTTCATTTGATCCTCACAACAACCTTGGGAGGTAGTTACCATTATTATCCCCCTTTTACAGATGAGAAAACTGAGCCTACAGAAGATCACATCACTGATAATTGTCTGAGGCTGGATTAGAAGTCAGATTGTCCTTATTCCAGACTCAGTGCTCTATGAAATACCAAACTGCCTTAATTACCTAGCTGGTAAGTTACCGAGTCTTGTTGATTCTACTTCCTTAACATTTTCTGCAGTCATGTTCTCTGTACTCACATGCATGACTATCATCCTAGTTGAAGCCCTCCATCACCTCTGAATTTGGTTGATTGAAGAACCTCTAATTCCTCTTCCTACCTCAAGTTTATGCCCTCTCTAAAACTCCACACAGCTGCCAAAGCAATTTTCCTAAAGTGCAGGTCTGATTATGTCAAGTCCTGCTGAGAGACTGTATTTGTTGA